>NC_044906.1:18846455-19477547 GCF_001633185.2 Quercus lobata | reverse complement strand
CGTACAGGCTCACTGAAGCCAAGTTCTTTCACCCATTCTCTACGAACATTCATTGTGGGTTGCGCCTTGGGTCAAAGCCTGATCATTAGAATTTGGGCCAAGAAAATCGTGCAACCACAATTGGCGCCGTCTGTGGGGAGAACTAGGGCATCAGCAGGCGCAACGGTCAAGCATGGCAGAACTAAATCCGCACCAGGGGAATCCTCACCAGGCCGACTCCCAACGGACACAACCCGTCAAGTCCCCGAGGCAGAATAACCCCGTCAACCCAGGCCACAGGGGAGATCGTGAGGGAAGTGTGCAAACTATCCGGACAAGCCAGAGTCACACTCAGATAGGAAGCCACGCTTCCCAGAGGCGAAAGAGTCACCAGGACATGCAGAGAGAGATAGATGATCTGAAGAGAAAGTTGCGACGAACCCAGCGAAAACGATCTCCTTCAGACTCAGACGGGTCCTCTAATGCGGAGGATGTGAGTTACCGACGGAGGTCAAGGACCCCCCCAAGTGAAACCTTTTCCTACGTAAAGGAACCGCGCCACGTGCGGAAGTATGAGAGCACATCCAGCAGGGGCTCGGGAAACGATGCCATGAAGAAGGCGTTGGACCAGGTCTCAAGATCCCCCTTCACGTATAGAATTGAAGGGGCTAAGCTGCCTCGACGGTTCAACCAGCCGACATTCACCATCTATAGCGGTCGAACGGACCCGGTAGAGCATGTGAGCCAGTTTAACCAAAAGATGGCGATCTACTCGAAAGATGAGGCCCTGATGTGTAAAATCTTCCCATCCAGCCTGGGATCAATGGCGATGAGGTGGTTCAATGGCCTAAAGGCAAATTCCGTAAGCTCATACAAGCAGCTCACTCGGGATTTCTGCACCCGCTTCATCACCAGCACCAGAGTCCCCAGGCCCCTCGGTTCGCTACTGTCCTTGTCCATGCACGAGGGAGAGACTCTGAAAGCATACTCGGACAGATACTGGGAGGTGTACAACGACCTGGATGACAACCATGATGCGGTCGCTATCAGCACGTTCAAGAGCGGGCTCCCCACCGACCATGGCTTGAGGAAATCCCTCACTGGTAAACCGGTTGCCAACATCGATCAGCTGAGGGATAGGATTAACAAGTACAAAAGAGTGGAGGAAGATCAACTGCAAGGGAGGGGTAAGGATAAAGTTATCCCCCCCAAAGCAAACGACTTCAGGTCGGAACGGCACAATCCTGGTCAGCCGAGGAGAGATTTTTCGCGACAGGCGGGCCAGAGCAACCCGCAGGTAGTGAATGCCATATTCAGGGAGCCAGTACAACAAGTGTTGGAGAAAGTACGGAATGAGCCCTACTTCAGGTGGCCAGGAAAGATGGCCGGAGACTCTTCCAGGCGTAACCGGAACCTGTACTGCCACTATCATCAGGATCATGGGCATACTACTGAGGACTGCAGGAATCTATGGAATCACCTAGATCAGTTGGTCCGAGAAGGAAAGCTACGTCACCTACTGCACCCGTCAAGTGGCCATCCCGGCCAAACAACACAAGAGCCCCGAAAGGACGTGTCCTTGGGACCCCCCACCGGGACGATACATGTCATCCTCGCTGCACCAGGAAGGACGGGGCCACCCACTCCCAGGGTGTTAGTTGTTGATCGGTTCCCCCCTGAGGGTAGGCAAGGAGAGCCCAAAAGGTCAAGAAAGGGAAGCTCTCTGGTACGGGGTTTCTCGGACGAAGATAAGAGAGGAACTATTCAACCCCACGATGATACCTTGGTGGTCACGCTGAGGATCGGGGGCTTCGACGTGAAGAGGGTGATGGTGGATTCGGGAAGCACGGTAGAGATAATGTACCCCGACCTATACAAGGGGCTGAACCTGAAGCCAGAAGATTTGGCCGCTTATGACTCCCCTCTTCTCAGTTTTGAGGGAAGGATGGTCACGCCAAAAGGGCAGATCCGACTGCCCGTACAGACTGGAGCGGAGATAGTGGAGGTAAATTTTATTGTGGTTGACGCTTATTCGCCTTACACTGCGATAATGGCAAGGCCGTGGATCCATGCCCTGGAGGCCGTGACCTCCACACTTCACCAAAAAGTGAAATACCCCTCCCGAGGACAAGTGGAAGAGCTCCGAGGAGATCAAGCCATGGCTAGGAAGTGTATGGTGGCCGCCGTTTTACATCAGCCCCCAATCAAGTCCTCGGTCCCGGAGAGCTTATAGCAACCAACTCCCTCGGCGAGCCAAGGCGAGGGGCTGGCCGAGGAGATAAGGTGCGAAGGTCTGGATAGGATTGCTGTCAATGACGACCCTGAGAAGTTCTTTCAGGTCGGCTCTGAATTACCTTCCCAGGAAAAAGAGGAGTTGGTCGGATTTCTCAGAGAGAATGTCGATGTGTTCGCGTGGGACGCCTACGACGCCCCGGGAGTTGATCCCAGCTTTATTTGTCACCACCTGAACGTTAACCCCTCTTCAACTCCAAAGAAACAGCCGCCTCGACGTCCTTCGAAGGAACACGCCAGTGCCGTAAGGGACGAGGTGGCGAAATTAAAAAGGGCGGGGGCTATCAAAGAGGTCTTTTACCCCGAATGGTTGGCGAACACAGTGGTGGTAAGAAAGAAGACAGGGAAGTGGAGGGTCTGTGTGGACTTCACGAACCTGAACAAGGCGTGCCCGAAAGACCCATTCCCCCTACCCCGAATCGACCGATTGGTGGATGCAACCGTGGGCCACCCTCGAATGAGCTTCCTGGACGCCTTTCAAGGCTATCATCAGATACCCCTTGCGCCTGACGACCAAGAAAAAACGGCTTTCATGACGCCCATCGGAAACTATCATTATAAGGTGATGCCGTTTGGGCTGAAGAACGCAGGCTCAACATATCAAAGGATGATGACTCGGATGTTCGAGCCACAGCTGGGCAAGATCATTGAGATTTATATAGACGACATGGTTGTGAAGAGCAAAAGGGTTTCCGAGCACGTGAGTGACCTCGGAGCGATCTTCGCTATCTTAAGAAAGCACCGGTTGCGGCTGAATGCTTCCAAATGCTCATTTGGGGTCGGGTCTGGGAAATTCTTAGGGTACATGGTCACTCACAGGGGAATAGAAGTAAGTCCCGACCAGATCAAAGCCATTAACAGCCTACAGGTTCCTCGGAATCCGAAGGAAGTGCAGCAGCTCACTGGCATGATTGCAGCACTAAACCGGTTCATATCAAGATCGGCGGATCGATGTCGGCCTTTTTACCTCCTGATAAACAAATGGAAAGGGTTTGAATGGTCGGAGGATTGCGCTCAGGCTTTCCAGCAGCTTAAGGACTACCTGTCTCGACCACCCATCATGTCCAGCCCTGAGGCAGATGAGGTGTTGTTTGCATATATTGCCGTAGCTCCCCATGCTGTGAGCTTGGTGCTGATACGGGACGACAATGGGGTGCAGCGGCCGGTTTACTATGTGAGCAAATCATTGCACGAAGCCGAGGTACGGTACCTTCCTTTGGAAAAGGCAATCCTGGCGATAGTGCATGCGACCCGTAAGCTCCCTCATTACTTTCAGGCGCATACGGTCATCGTTTTAACTCAGCTTCCCCTTCGAGCAGTTCTTCGCAGCGCTGACTATACAGGCAGGATCGTCATGTGGAGTGCGCTCCTGGGAGCCTTTGACATCAAATATATGCCCAGATCCTCCGTCAAGGGACAGGTCCTCGCGGACTTGGTGGCAGAGTTTGCTGAGCCCTCTTTAGAAACAATGACTGAGAAGAAAGCATTGGATGAGAAGTCGGTTGGCGTGATTTCAGCAGTCGAGACCAGGCCATGGAAGGTCTACGTGGATGGGGCGGCTAACCAAAGAGGGTCAGGAGTTGGGATAGTTATAATATCCCCGGACGGTGCTGCTATTGAAAAATCTTTGAGGCTCGGGTTCTCGGCCACGAACAATGAAGCCGAATACGAAGCCTTACTTCAAGGGATGACGATGGTTCACAGATTGGGCGGCACAGTAATAGAAGCATTCTCGGACTCCAGACTAGTGGTCGGACAAGTGATGGGTGAGCTGGAAGCTCGAGATACCAGGATGCAAGAGTATCTGGGACAAGTCAAGCGGCTACAGACGAATTTTGAATCTTTCAATCTGACGCACATCTCCAGGAGTGTAAACACCCATGCAGACTCGCTGGCCACACTCGCCACGTCCTCAGCACACAATCTGCCGCGAATGATCCTGGTTGAAGACTTAGCCCGGGCAAGCCCTATCAGCGGAAATCCGGCCAGAGTCCATCAGATCAGAAAGAGTCACTGCTGGATGGATCCCATAAAGAACTTCCTTCAGAGTGACGTCTTGCCGGAAGAAAAGCTGGAAGCCGATAAGATACGGAGGAATGCTCCTCGGTTCTGGCTATCCGAGGACCACCAATTATATCGGCGCTCCTATTCTGGACCGTACCTACTCTGTGTACATCCAGAAGAGTCCGAGTCTCTGCTTGAGGAGTTGCATGAAGGAACTTGTGGAAGTCACACCGGAGGAAGGTCGCTGGCGCATAGGGCACTCACCCAAGGATACTGGTGGCCGAACATGCAAAGGGAGGCCCAGGAGTACGCCAAGAAGTGCGATCAGTGCCAGAGATTTGCTCCGAATATTCACCAACCCGGAGGGGTTCTCAACCCCCTCTCTAGCCCGTGGCCGTTCGCGCAGTGGGGTCTCGATATTGTCGGACCTTTTCCTAAAGCCGCGGGGAACAAGCGATACATCATAGTCGGGACCGATTACTTCACTAAATGGGTGGAGGCTGAGCCTTTGGCCAACATTAGGGACGTGGATGCCCAGAAATTCATCTGGAAGAACATTATCACCCGCTTCGGAATCCCGCGTACACTCATTTCCGACAATGGTCTTCAATTCGACAGTAAAAGCTTTAGAAAGTACTGTCACGAGCTTGGAATCATTAACCGATATTCCACCCCTGCATATCCCCAGGGAAATGGGCAGGTGGAGGCCGTGAACAAGGTCATAGTGAACGGACTAAAGAAAAGGCTAGATGAGGCAAAGGGAAGATGGATAGAAGAGCTCCCGCACGTTCTATGGACCTATCGGACAACGCCACGGCGGTCAACCGGTGAGACCCCCTTTTCATTGACTTATGGGGCAGAGGCTGTACTCCCAATTGAGAACAACTTTCCTACGCTGAGATCTGCTTCGTTTACTCCGGACGGTAACGATGAGTTGTTGGAAAGAAATCTAGACTTAGCCGAGGAAAGAAGGGAAAAAGCAACGATTCATATGGCCTATTATCACCAAAAGCTGAGACAGGGATACGATGCCAATGTCAAGCTACGACCCCTCGGTCCCGGCGATCTCGTGATGAGGAAGGTCCTTGGCAGAGCAAAAAACCCCTCTTGGGGCAAGTTGGGGCCCAATTGGGAAGGACCGTACCGTATAACATCCGTAGCTGGAATAGGCGCCTACTATCTAGAAGATTTGGACGAAAAAGCTGTGCCTCGACCATGGAATGTAAATAACCTCAGAAGATATTATTATTAATGAAAATGGCTTCGCCCACATATTGTTCATTGGCTATCCACTTCTTGCTGATCTGCATGACAATTCTTATGAATCTTAAACAGAACCTAAGTCCTGTATGGCTCCTTGGACCACAGACTTAGGGGAAATTAACACTTAAAAAGACCTCGTAAGTCTTGGACAGAACCAAGGTCTTGCATGGTCCTCGGACTCAAGCCTATGGGGAAACCAAGTACGGAAAAGAAAAATCGCGTAAGTCTTGGACAGAACCAAGGTCTTGCATGGTCCTCGGACTCAAGCCTATGGGGAAACCAAGTACGAAAAGAAAAATCGCGTAAGTCTTGGACAGAACCAAGGTCTTGCATGGTCCTCGGACTCAAGCCTATGGGGAAACCAAGTACGAAAAGAAAAATCGCGTAAGTCTTGGACAGAACCAAGGTCTTGCATGGTCCTCGGACTCAAGCCTATGGGGAAACCAAGTACGGAAAAGAAAAATCGCGTAAGTCTTGGACAGAACCAAGGTCTTGCATGGTCCTCGGACTCAAGCCTATGGGGAAACCAAGTACAGAAAAGAAAAATCGCGTAAGTCTTGGACAGAACCAAGGTCTTGCATGGTCCTCGGACTCAAGCCTATGGGGAAACCAAGTACGAAAAGAAAAATCGCGTAAGTCTTGGACAGAACCAAGGTCTTGCATGGTCCTCGGACTCAAGCCTATGGGGAAACCAAGTACGGAAAAGAAAAATCGCGTAAGTCTTGGACAGAACCAAGGTCTTGCATGGTCCTCGGACTCAAGCCTATGGGGAAACCAAGTACGAAAAGAAAAATCGCGTAAGTCTTGGACAGAACCAAGGTCTTGCATGGTCCTCGGACTCAAGCCTATGGGGAAACCAAGTACGAAAAGAAAAATCGCGTAAGTCTTGGACAGAACCAAGGTCTTGCATGGTCCTCGGACTCAAGCCTATGGGGAAACCAAGTACGGAAAAGAAAAATCGCGTAAGTCTTGGACAGAACCAAGGTCTTGCATGGTCCTCGGACTCAAGCCTATGGGGAAACCAAGTACGGAAAAGAAAAATCGCGTAAGTCTTGGACAGAACCAAGGTCTTGCATGGTCCTCGGACTCAAGCCTATGGGGAAACCAAGTACGGAAAGAAAAATCGCGTAAGTCTTGGACAGAACCAAGGTCTTGCATGGTCCTCGGACTCAAGCCTATGGGGAAACCAAGTACGGAAAAGAAAAATCGCGTAAGTCTTGGACAGAACCAAGGTCTTGCATGGTCCTCGGACTCAAGCCTATGGGGAAACCAAGTCAAAGAAAAATCGCGTCCACCAAGGTCTTGCATGGTCCTCGGACTCAAGCCTATGGGGAAACCAAGTACGAAAAGAAAAATCGCGTAAGTCTTGGACAGAACCAAGGTCTTGCATGGTCCTCGGACTCAAGCCTATGGGGAAACCAAGTACAGAAAAGAAAAATCGCGTAAGTCTTGGACAGAACCAAGGTCTTGCATGGTCCTCGGACTCAAGCCTATGGGAAACCAAGTACGAAAAGAAAAATCGCGTAAGTCTTGGACAGAACCAAGGTCTTGCATGGTCCTCGGACTCAAGCCTATGGGGAAACCAAGTACGGAAAAGAAAAATCGCGTAAGTCTTGGACAGAACCAAGGTCTTGCATGGTCCTCGGACTCAAGCCTATGGGGAAACCAAGTACGGAAAAGAAAAAAATCGCGTAAGTCTATTGGACAGAAAAATCGCGTAAGGTCTTGGACAGAACCAAGGTCTTGCATGGTCCTCGGACTCAAGCCTATGGGGAAACCAAGTACGGAAAAGAAAAATCGCGTAAGTTCTAAACAGAACCTAGGTCCTGCATGGCTCTTCGGACCACAGACTTAGGGGAAACTATTACTTGTGTCAGGTCGGGAGATTATCGCTTAAAGGAAATCATTTCTATGCGCTGCACACATCCATCGAGAACCATATCTGCATCATTGCAAGTATTTAAAGTAAAACGCTACTGGCATACATCCATAGAGAGCCAAACTAACATTCCAGATTAATATTTCGAGTACACTGGAAAGAGAGGTCCTTACAAAAAATGGAAAAACAGGACGGCTCTCATAAAAAAAAAAGAGTACAAAAAAAAACGAAAGCCTAAAAGACTAAGCCTCAACAGGGGGATCTTCCTTCTGCTCGGGCTGAGGAGGAGGAGCCTCAACGACTGAGTCTACGGTGGGACTCTTCGTTATCTCAGGCACAAGGGCGGTATCAGGCGCCGCCAAATCCTGCTCTGAAGTCACTTGGGCACCATCAGGATTCGCTCGGATCTCCTGAGGGTAGAAGATGTTCTCGGGCAGTCTTAGTGCCGAATCCGCAGGAACTCCTGCAGCATCGAGAGCATGAGCCCAGGAGATATTGCAGTAATCCCTGCACACCTCGGGGACCTCCTCTGATAGCCTGGCCTCCGTCTCCTCAGCCCCAAGCTGGCGAGCAGCATTCTTCTCAGCCTCTATAGCCTTTCGGATCAACTGAGCCTCCTCTTTGACCCTTCTCAGTTCATCCTCGACCTTTTGCAAGGCAGTTTTGAGATCCTGCACTGCCTGCTTCTCGGTGACAAGGTTGAGCTGCGTCGAGTATAGCTCCTTGCGCTGGTCCTCCGCCTGAGTCTCGGCGCTCTTCAGACCAGATTCTGCACTCTTGCGCCGGTGCTCCGACTCCTTGAACTCGTTCGTGAGTATAAGGTGATCGTGCCTAAGGGACCCCAAGGTCTTCTCCACCTCTGTCCGAGCCTGGATCTCGGCCTCAGTCCGATTACGTTCACTTCGGCAGAATTCCTCAGCCACAAATACCTGCTGAGTAATCTGCAGACAAAACCGAAATGCTTTAAAAATATCTAACGAGGTCAAAAGAGTTAATGAAACAGTAGAAGGATCACTTACCATTGCGAGATCCCTTTTAAGGGATAGGAAGATCTCGGACTGAGAGAAACGCCTGTAAGCCTCCATGTCCCGAGGAAGGAGCAGGGGCTGCTCTAAGGCCTCAGCCACGTACCCAGCTCGGCCGCGGTTGTACTCTCTGATCGAGGCATTGTAAGGGATTGCGACCCCCTCTAACTCCAATTTGGGGCTCCATACACGCGGAGTAACCCGTACATCCGCAAGGCTCTCCTCGTCCCTACTCTCCGAGGAATTGCCCCTTCTGCTCCTTGGAGCCCGAGCAGTCTTCTGCTGCTTGGTGGGCTGAGCAGCCACCTCACCCTCCTCAGGGGTGTCAACCGGTCTCTTCTTCTTCAGGTCCGGATTGACCTTGAGACCAGTTTCCAAAGTTCCTTGAGGGACCACGGGAGGAAGGGCCTTGGCTTGTGGTGGAGGTGGTCCCTTCGATGATTGGCCTTTCCCTCTGGAACCCAACAGCTCCTTCAGAGATTTTCCCTTTCCTGCCATGGGCTCCGTCTCTTCGTCCGAAGTATCGTCCGAGCAGATAACAAGGGAAGGAGCGCCAACTGCCGAATGTCGATCCCGCTCTCCTTCGGGATCGGAAAATTCCGCTAAGGGGGATTGCTGGACTTCCTCCTCAAAATGGAACTCGTCTATCTCTTCCTCAAGAGAAAGACGAGACGACTCAGCTTCTTCTTCAACTTGAACGGCAACGCCAGGCTCGTCTGGCGGAGGTAACTGCTCTGCCAAGTAGGGATTTCTAACACCGGGCAACACAACTGGCGGTAAATCGTGGTCGGCTAGGAACCCGTCCTTGGACACGTCAATCCTGGCCAGCCTCGGACTGCCGGCCCTTATAGCGTGACCGATCGCCTGGAAAGAGCTGCTTAAAGGTTGATAGCCCAAAACTAGATGAGCCGCACGCAATTGTCCGTCCTCGGAAACGTAAATCTCCGACCTAAGAAGGTAGTTCAACGCTGGCACGTTCACAAGGCTAAGCCGAGGAGCTACGTGAGATTTATCTGCAAACAACCAAGAAGAGTGGGGTTAGTTCAAGAAATCTACCAGTTATAAGGAAAGCAGTAAAAATAAACCCTCAACACTAATTCCTCTCCCAACAAGGACCGATCCCAAAGGACGCCGCACCTGGGTTTCCTGCCCGAGTTGGACAATGAATACCGTCGAACCACTCCCCAGAAGCAATGAGGAAGTCATTCTTCACGGTCTTATTGGATACCGGGAGACAAGAGATCAACCTAACGTCCTCGTTCCGGGATTTAAGATAATACCCCTCATCCCCGAGGCGGTGACACTCGTACAGATAGGCCACATCGTGCCAAGTAAGGCCTAGGTTCATCCGCTCATCTAGGACATCTACACAGCCTAATATCTTGAACATATTTGGGGCACACTGTTGCGGCGCCAACCTATGGTTGAACAAGTATTCCCTGGTAATCCTACGCATGGGAAGTGTCATCCCTCCCTCTATGAAAGCAATCATGGGGATGACAACTTCTCCCAGACGTTTATCTGTCACTATTCCTTCAAGAGGACAGTACCGCAGCCCAACCCCCGGGGGGATGCGGTATTTAGCCCTAAAGACCTCCATAGCGGCCGGAGTATTTACTAGTTTCTCGAACCTACCCATCTGAACTGGACTGGGAAACGAAAGTAAAGATTGAGCAGAAAAGAAGGGTCCGAGGAGAGAATTGAAACGACGAGATGAGCGAAATGTACTGGTACCTTCACAAAACGCTTGATGGGATGCCTGGAAATCACTCGTAAACGAGACGTTTCGCAGAAAATGGTCACGGCGGCGTAAAGGGCGCAAGTGCTTGTATGTCTCTGGGTTTCGCTGTAGATCTCTGGAGTCCTTTGAGGTTTATGAAAAGCAGATAAAAGAAGGAACTGAACCCCCCCCCTGACACCTTATATAGTCAGGAGGAGAGAGAGGAAATCACTCCTGCCTAAAAATACGCGAATGAACGATGGTCGTTCGATCCGCGCCGCACCGTTGGATGAAGGGAACATAACGCCTCCAGAAATTAATGGCCACGCCTCGAAAATTGTGGCACGTCAAAGGTCACGATCTGCACACGCGCCCCAGGTCCTCCTTATCCCTATCCACTCATTAACATCAAAACCCCGCTTTTCTCCTCGGAAGGAGATAAAAACCGGAGTTTTGAGGGGCTATTGTGGGGCCCGGCCCAAAAATAATGGGCCACTCCAAATCCAGGCCCCTCCGAGGAGCTTCCTTTCCGAGGAGAGGCCACACATGAAGCGTTAATCCCAGCAACGCCCAAGAAGCCTATCCGAGGAGAAACTCCTCCTCGGATACCACGAAGCCCAGACCAAGAGCCATCCCCAACCAACTCAGTTCACCCTCCAGACATATAAAATGAATAAAATCCAAAATATCCCTCGAAAAGCTACCACCACATTAATTGCGCCCCAACCAACCTCTTGGCCGCATTAATGAGGAAAAGACCCCTGAACAGTACCGCCTTGGCCTCTGCAACTCACAAAGGGAGTGGTGAGGGCGGCTGATGGGACAGGCGCTCAAGTGGGTGCTTAGATGATCAACAGGTGTAAGGTTTAGATGAAAGAAGGAGAGCTATATAATGTAATACAGTCCCCCAAAGAAGGGGACGGAAAAACTGGATGAAGACCCAAAGATAAAAGGAATATAAGGAGACTTGAGAAATCTTCCCCGTGTCTTTTATCTTCTGCATCCACCTTATCCATGCATGCGACCGTACAGGCTCACTGAAGCCAAGTTCTTTCACCCATTCTCTACGAACATTCATTGTGGGTTGCGTCTTGGGACAAAGCCTGATCATTAGGATTTGGGCCAAGAAAATCGTGCAACCACAGTTTTATAGAAAACATTTTTTGAAAAATGACTCATTTTCTAGAAAACATTATTGTCAAAACAAACTGAGCCTCCTTTCAACTCATAAAGGACACATACAAATCCAGTGTGTCCATTTTCATCACGCACCTAACAAAGAAACACTAATGGGGCCACTCCCAAATGATTACACACTCCCTATAATTACTTGATATAGAGATGTTGCAAGGTAAGATCAATGACTAATTAAAGAGTATACAACATGGTATGAACCGGTTTATATGGAATTAATTAGATGATAGCAACTTAACATTTAAATAAGATGACAGTGGTTAATTGATAATTAAATTGCTTAATAAAATTAATGAGATTTAGGGTTCAATTCCTACCTACACCAAAAATCGACTAGTGTCTTGGTCTGATAACAAAAAGCTATCATCAAGAACAAACACCATAGATTGAAACTCTCTCAAAATAATAATAATAAGGACCATAAAGCACAAAGTTGAAAATTAAGAATATTTTTCTTAGTTATTTTAATTTTTCTATTTTTTTAGACTAAGATTTGAAATTTTCTAATTGACATCATGTATATATATGCTAACAAAATTTTCAAAATTTTCTGGGGCCATGCCCCCCACCCATGCATGTAGCTTGTCCCTGCTCATAGTAACTTTAAAAGAAAAAACCCTTATCAATTGGTAAATTATTAATTTCCCAAAAGTTTAAACTTAATCATTTCATCGTAATGTTGAAACATTAATTATGAGAGAGAGAGATGCAATAAACATGGAGATGGATCACAATGTGAAGTTTATTGTAAACCACCCGTGTAAGGCACTCCTGTCGTAGACAACCATTCATCTCCTTGTATAAAATTGGACGCAATAAACTCATTTGCAGCATCTTCATTAATTTATGATATGGTAACCAGGCCATGTAACTCTGTCAATTGTCACTAAGGGCATAGTCACTGTCATTCCATGGATGCCAACCCAAAGGGTGGATTAGGCTATCCATAAAAGAATGCATGTAATTACAGTTCTTGAATATTCCTTCCATGGTCTCCCTAGGTATGTTTCTGTTCCATCTAAGTCCTCAGCTAGCCTAATGTTACAATGATGTATTGAAGTCCCAGTAGTTTGTTGTGGGTCTGTTCTACCTTTCGTAGTGATAGCACATTGTACTGGCCATGCAATGGAAGTTGTAGATAAATGTTGCAATCTTGGAAAACTACCTCTGCATTGCCAAAATATAAAAGTAATTGTACCATAAATATCACATTCTCTATAAAATTGCCTTTGAGAATAGGCATATAATGTATCTTGGTAGCCTTCAAAACTACAGCTATAAGATGTGGACAAAATTGGCCCCATTTCAGACTGACACAACTTGCTCCTTGATTGACCCGGCTATGTTACAAAAGGTTATGTCCATTGCAACAAATCCTTCACCATCTGCAGTTGCAAAAGAAATTATAATACATAGAATTATAGATCATCATATAAGCTGTACATTTTTATTCAAAAATTACCTTACAAAATTGCTCAGAAGAAGAGAGATGGCTATATCACCACCAACAGTTTCCATGAAATCTTTAGTTGAAATTAAGACAACTATGGCTTAATACTAAAATATGAGTTCTTTTAGAGGAAACATAGGGCAAACGTGGTTCATATAATAGAGTTCCTCCCTAATGTCACCTTACCTAAGGTTGAAATTTTGTTTTAGAGAGTTTCAACCAATGACGTTCACTCCTGACAATAGTTCTTTATTATCTGACCAAAATACTAATCAATTTTTAATGTAGGTGGGGATTATACTCCAAATCTCTTATTCAACCATAAGAGACTTTAAATTATGTTAAATAAAGTATTATTATTAAGGAGCATATGGTTTCCCAACTTAATGTAATTTATATTATACTAAATTAAGTTGTTTCCACATTTTAAAAAAAAAAAAAAAAAAAAATTGTTTCTTTGGGTTTCAACATGAAAAATGTTAAAAATATTGGGCAGAACCAAGCCCAAATAGAGTATGCCCAATAGTGGGCCCAGTCTAGTCAATTACCAAAGAGTTGTGTCCATTGCTAAAAAGTTATATCTCTTGGCTTCATACTCTTGGCAAACCCCTTTTGGCTTCATACTCTTTGATTGCCTATATAAAACGAGTGAAGGCTCATTTGTGTAAGTGACGAAAGTTTTTTTTTAACATGTGGTGTTTTAGAGAATAACACACAGATAAAAATCTCTCCCTCTTTCTCATCAATTTCATCAAACATTTAGGTTGTGAATGTTGTGTATTTTATTCTCGTAACAAATACTACTGTTCGAGTGTTAATTGACTTGTGAAAGACAGTGATTTTCTTTGAAAATAATATCAATAAAAAAAAATAGAATATCACCCAAATTTCCAATGTATCTTACAAATGTTGCAGAATCGAATCTACTCTACCCATCCTTGTATGTCCGTTTGAGAATTGTTTATTTTATTTTCTTAATTTATTTGCATAATATATATCAAAAGATATAATTTCTAGTAATTTTTATGTTAGATGTGAAAAAAAAATTAAAAACTAGTTTATTTCAAAAAAGTTAAAAGTTAGTTTATTTGCAAAATTAAAAAAAAAAAAAAAAAAAAAGACTAAGTAAAAAGTTAAAAAAAAAAAAATTCAATAATTCCTAAATGCTTAGTACTTCTTTGTGTTAACAAGTTTTTACTTTTTGGCCATAGTTTATTGGCTTTTTACTAGGGCTTTAAGTGAGTTAAGTTGGATATTAAAAATTCAGAATTGTTCATTTAATTTTATCTTAAACATAACTGAAGTTTGAATTTATCACTAAATTAAATTTTATGTTATTATTAAAAAAAAATTAAAAAACTAGTTTATTTCAAAAAAAAAAAAAAGTTAAAAGCTAGTTTATTTGTAAAATAAATATAAAAAAAATAGACAAAGTAAAAAAAAAAAAAAAAATCAATAATTCCTAAACGCATACTACTTTATGTTAAATAGTTTTTACTTTTTAGCCATGGTTTATTGGCTTTTTAATAGGGCTTTAAGTGAGTTGAGTTGGATATTAAACATAACTTAAGTTCGAATTCATCACTAAATTAAATTTTCTGTTATTATTAATTTATTTTCTTGCCTGTTTAATTAACTTATTTTTTTATTTTTCTCTCATATATTGTACATATTGTACGCACTAAAAGAATGCTATATTGCTTATTTTAATAACGTTTGAACGACAACAAAGACACAGTCCTAGGAAAAGAAGTGAAAATTTTTGTTAGAGCCAAAGCTCTAATACAATGTTGAAACTAAATGTTATGAATAATGCACAATGTATAGGATGCCTCTATATATATATATATATAGGTGGAGTCAAGAATTTTTTTTTTTGGAGAGAGTAGGCTCAATTGAGTTTGGGCCCAAGGATAACATAATCTAACATATGCGATATATAATTGATCAAACCCATCGTGATACTTGTTCACAGTACCTGTGGATAATTTGATAGCCCATCTGTGAATAAATGAGTTGAGGTAGCACCCTGAAAAATGTGATAACTCGACCACTTGATCCACCTAAAAGGCAATGGCCCAGGCCCATAGTTCCTCTACTATTACTGACCATATCACAATGTGCTCAAGGTAAAGTTCCCATATCACTTAAGCCACTTTCTGGGCTAGACTAGACCATTCATATCAGTGTTCATATGAAACAATCCTAGAATATTGTTTCATTGGCCTCCCTAAATACACTTGGGTTAAAGTATGAAAAGGACCCCCCCCCCCCTCTTTTTTTAAGAGATTTTAACTTATGACGTCCGTTCTTAATAATAACTCTTTATCATCAAACCAATATACCAATTAGTTTTTTATGTAAGTAGGAATTGAACCTCAGATCTCTTATTCAACATCAAAGATTTTACCAATTGAGCTAACTAGAACTCACATAAAAGGACTTATTGATTTAAAATAGTCTCCACCAAAAATGAAGAAAATAATAAATATTGAAAGACTATGGTGAAAGTTCAAACCCTTAACATTCAAAACAAGATTATGCTTGTTTGAAAAAATCACCATGCAAATTCAGGACATAATGTTATATTATTGAGGTTCTTTCATACATTAACAAATCTCAATATGCAATTTATAGCAAACCACCAGCGTAAGGCATTCCAGTTGCTGGCAACCATGCATCTCCTAGTATAAATTTGGACACAGTGAAATTAATTGCATCTGTCACATTTATGACATGGTAACCAGGCCATGTAACCCGGTTACTAGTGTTTGATCCTGGTCCTGTGTTATTATATTCTGCATAATATAATGTACTAAGGGCAAAAGTCCTACTCCATTCAAGCCAACCTAAGGGGTCAATTAGGCTATTCATAAAAGATTGCATATAAACTGTTCTTGAATACTCCTTCCATGGCCTCCCTAGGTATGTTTTTGTAGTTCCATTACTAGAGGCTAAGTCATTAGCTGGCCTAATGCTACAATTATGTATGGAAGTGCGTGTATTTTGATTTGGATCTGTTTTGCCTTGCGCAATAATAGCATTGAATTGTCCTTGCAATGGAAGTCGTGGATAAACATTGCAATCTTGGAAATCAACCGCTGCATTGCCAAATATAAAATCAACTATGCCATAAATATCACATTCTCTATAAAACTGCCTTAGAGAATGCGTGTACAATGTGTCTTGGTAGCCTTCAAAACTACAGCGATAAAATGTGGACAGGTCTGCCCCATTTCGGACTGCCACTGCTTGGGCCTTGATTGCTCCTGCTGTGTTACGAAAGGTCATGTTCACAGCAACAAATCCTTGCCCGACCACAGCTGTAATAGAAATTATAGCCCATAAAATTATAGATCATCACAAGCAGTATTTTGGTTCAGACTACTGTGTATGTATGTATATATCATCAAAGATTTTTTATTGCTGTAATATTTGTTCGTAAGAAAAGAGGTTGGTATCATATAGTTTCCTATGAAATCTTTAGTGAATAATTAACTACTTAAGAGTATGACTTAGATGATTAATTCTATAGTTGCTTCCTAATGTAACTTAAGATTGAAAGTTTGAATTAATTTGACTCAAGAAAAAGGGAGCATGTGGTTTCCCAACTATAAAGTAATTTATATTACTAAATTAAGTTGTTTCTTTGAGTCTCAACATGAAAGAAATTAAAATATACATACAAACACAGAACGTCTAAAGTTGCAATTTAATTAGCTTACCAAATGTTGCGGATTTGAATGTAGCCCATTCGTCTGCCACACTGTGACTGCCTGTGATCACAGTCCGGTTGATACCATCCCCAATCATCATCAAATTTTGCTTGTTCTTAGCAATGGAAATATACTCACTGTAAACCTCAGCTATCACATAAATCACAAAGTATATCCATTGCTAGTACCAGTATTGTTTGGAGCAGCAGCCACAGCATCGTTGATAGTGGTGAAGTTTCCACTACCATCTTGGTTCACTACCACCCTTTGGCATACTAATACATTGCCTGGAATTGTTTGAAACAGCTTTCTCCCAGTTATAGACTCATTAGTTTCTTCATCAGGGCTTGACATTCTTGGAAAAAGATTGTATTTGGCATTTTCCACATCGAAAAATATGAGCTTCCTTTCTGCTAGTAATCTTTCTCTCTTTGTCTCAAGAACCTAACCATGCTTACAAAGTGCAAGAGATATGCTATAAAGCATAGTCCCATTAGAGAGATGGTCTAATACACTATTTGTAACACTAGGGTCTGATGCTACCACTTGAAGGCCATCAGAACATGTTTCTTGGTTTGTTAAAGGCAGCACTAAGCAATGTCCGCAAATCCTCAGCTTGCGAGCTGTTTAAACTGTCTGTAGAATTGATAGTTTAGGAAGAGTTTGACAAAAAATCCACGTTCAAGTCAGCTAAAATCTGACAATCTTCGAGGGCTTGAATGGTTGGAGTAGGTTGGCGGGTGAACGTGAATCACTCTTGTTTCTTTGGCACACGTCACATGTTGCCACATAAACCCGAACATCTTGCTTCATGGCTTCCCAATAGAAATTTTGTGACAATCTTCTATAGGTTCTTAACACTCCAGAATGACCCGCCATTTTCGAATCATGAAATTCCCTTAAGAGCACTTGTTTTAGTGAAGATGTTGGTGCAATCACTGCTCGATTTTTGTAGAATAAGATTCCCGCTTGCTGCTTGTGGTGCGGCATGGTCTCTGGTGCTTCTTGCAACATACGAAGTTGTTTTATTAAGTATGGTTCTTCAGTGTTGGCTTGCTTGATTTCCTCCCAAATATCAAACTGTGGCTGGCTTGCTCCATAGCACTCAATAATAGCAGCAAGTAGCGGTCTATCGGTCAACCTTGACAATGAATCTGCTGCTACGTTGGTTTTACAGGCCGATTCTTAATTTCATAGTTGAATCCCACTAACTTTGCTACCCATTTCTGTTGTTCCGGTGTAACCACTCTCTATTCTAATAGGAACTTCAAGCTTTTTTTATCAGTCCATATCTAAAATTTTCTCCCCAACAAGTAAGGTCGCCACAACTTGACTGCTTCCATAATTGCCAACATCTCCTTAGAATAAATCGACCATGCCCATCTAGATGGACCCAATGCCTTGCTTAAATAAGCAATGGATTGTCCCTTTTGACTTAACTCAGCCCCAATCCCATAGTCAGAGGCATCTGTTTCAATAATAAAAACATTTGTGAAATCTAGTAGAGCCAACATCGGAGTAGTCACCATGGCACGTTTGAGTTTTTCAAATGCCTCATCTGCCTTTGAATTCCAACCAAAGTTCCCTTTCTTCAACAAGTCAGTCAATGGTGCTGCAGTAAGTCCATAATGTCGTACGAACTTGCGGTAATACCCGGTGAGATCAAGAAACCCACGTAGCTCTGTGACATTTCGTGGCTTGGGCCAGCTTTGCATGGCTTCAATTTTCCGATTGTCCACACGCACACCCTCTTGTGAGATCACATGACCCAAATATTCAACTTCACGAGCTCCAAATACACATTTGGATGGCTTAATAAAGAACTGATGGCTGTTGAGGACCTCAAGAACCTTTTGAAGTTGTGCTACATGCTCCTCCCACCCTTTGCTATAAATCAATATGTCATAAAAAAAAACCAACAAGAACTTCCGTAAGTATGGCTGGAATATGGAATTCATAATAGCTTGAAAAGTGGATGGGGCATTACAAAGCCCAAAAGGCATCACTAGATATTCGTAATGACCACTGTGAGTGCGGAAGGCTGTTTTATGAATGTCTTCAGGATGAACACGAATCTGATGGTAACTTGCATGAAGGTCCAACTTTGTAAAATACATTGCACCATGAAGCTCATCCAGCATATCATCCACTGTCGGAATCGAAAATTGTTCTTTGATTGTCACTATATTTAGATCACGATAATCAGTACAAAACCGCCAGGACCCATCTTTCTTCTTTACTAATAAGATGGGTGAAGAAAATGGACTGTTGCTTGGACGGATCAATCTTGTGGCTAACATTTCCTTCACTTGCCGCTCAATTTCATTCTTTTGGAAATGAGCATAGCGGTAAGGTCTCACATTGACTGGTGCAGTCCCTTCTTTTAATGGAATCCGATGGTCAAATTCTCTAGAAGGAGGTAGTGTTCTAGGTTCTTCCAACACCTGATGAAATTCTTGAAGTAAGGGTTGTATCTCTGTTGGAACAGTAGAACCTCCAACATGGTCTTCACCCTTCTGCATGATAGCAAATAACTCCCCACTAGCTTGCACATCTCGTTTAAACCTTTGCATTGCCACCTCCTGAATGGGGTTAACAGAGGAGGATTTGATGACATATGACACACCTTCCCATAGGAATTTCATTGTCATTTTCTTCCAATCACACTCTACTGGTCCTAACAACTCCAACCATTGTATACCTAATACCAAATCTGGTCCATTGAGTGGTAAAGAATACAAAGTAGTGGAAAATTTAAATACTTGGACAGTAATGGAAACTTGCTCATACCTTTCTTTGCAGACTAGGCTTTCTCCATTTGCAACCTTCACATTGAACTTTGTAATGGGCGTGACAGCCAATCCAAGTGAATGGGTTAGCTTTTGATCCACGAAGTTATGAGTTAACCCACTGTCAATAAGGATAACCAGCTCTCTCTTCTCGATCCTGGCCTTGACTCGCATGGTTCAAGGGCTTGAGCAACCTGCAATTGCATGTAGGGAAATGAGCGGAGCTTCTTCATTATAGTCCTCATGATTCTCCACAACTCCTTCCTCTAGCTTGTTAAAGGACTCCTCTATGAATTCTTGTTGTGGACAGACTTCAATAAGGAGAGCTTGTGAGGCTACATAGCGATGCCCCGGTGTGTATTTCTCATTGCAACTAAAGCATAGCCCTTTCTCTCTTCGTTTTTGCATTTCTTCCCAAGAAATTTTTCTGGTGCCTCTAGATCCAGTACCTCCAATCCCAGTTGCTTGCCTCGCTGACCCAATTGTGTTAGAAGAAATGGTCTCCTGTACTGACTTGGTTGTCGAGCTTGTTTGTGGGTTGCCAACCTTGTTTTGTCGTCATTGCTTGTTCATGCTCTCATCCTTGATTCTAGCCAACTCTATGGCCTCAGAGAGTGTTTTTGGTTTGAGCATTCAAATTTCTGAAGCAATGTCTTCCTTCAATCCACCCATAAATGCCCCCACCAATGCCTTTATGGCCAACCATCAACACGATTAGCAAGCCTTTCAAACTCCCGTTAGTACTCCTTAAGTGTCCCATTTTGACATATTCAGGACAAAGCTTCATCAAAGTCATCTGCCTCGGTTGGCCCAAATTAGACCAACAACTCCTTTTTGAATTTTTCCCAAGTAACCACCTTGTTCTCCTTACGATACACCTTCTTTAGCCACTGCCACCATTGATTTCCTTCCCCTTCCAAATGAAAAGCAGCCAAGACCACTTTACGTTCTTCTCGTGTTCCTTGGTAGTCAAAATATTGCATCACGCGATCGAGCCATACTGTTAGATCATCTCCTGAGTACCGTGGAAAGTCCACCTTGGTAGGCCAAGGTTGATCATTCACTGCACTTCTAACCCCAGATGTTTGGGAAAGTCTTTCCCCATTGTGTGTTGACGACTTTGGTTCCTCTGGCTTCGAAGATGAATGAGAAGCTGATTTGTCCCGAGATTGAGACAATAGCTCCTTGAGTTCACGTATAGATGAGCCCATATATTGAGACTCGGTCATCATCTTCTATACACTCTCCTTTAGCTCTTGCATGTCTGACTCTAGTTTTTCAATTCGATCCTTGTTGGTGGCCATGCTCCGATACCAAGTTGATGGAAACAACGTTGGAATTGATAAATGACTTCCTTTGGGTGGAAGACAAATCACAAGACAATTCTAAATTCATCAATGATTAGCTTACTGCCTACATCATTTATTTAAATAATCAACTACTTCAACATTCAAACTAAGGATAAGATAAATTAAAGATAAAGATAAGAAGCAATTTGAATTCAAACTCCTAAGATTTCTGCATCAACTCCTCCTGCACAGCAGCAGGACTCTTGTTATTCTTATCTCCAAGAATAGCCAGGTATTTAGGATTAGGTTAAGGCTTTCTAGGACTCTTGCGTGGCTTTCCATCATATGTTGACTTGTAAATTACTGCTCAAAAGAGTGTTGATCTTAGTGTGTCTGCATTTTTTTTTTCCCCTTTTGCTATTGATGAAACCCAGGTTGCTTATCTTGTTAATCATACTCTTTCTTTGACACAGATAAAGTTCATTAGAAATGCATTATATCCTTGCATTTTTACTTAAGGTTGACATTTGACTAGTGCAACTTGAATTTTTTGTGAGGAATATTCTATTATTGACAGGTACCGCCATGTTCAGAGAATGCAATACAAATATATCATTATAACTTCTGTTATAGTATATTATATTTGCCTAATATACAACTAAACTTTACAAGTTTCAAATTTATTATTAAATTTTCTCATATCTTAAAGAATAAGAAAATTATCATTAATCAAAACTCACCACGAAATTACAATATTATTTTAACTAAAATTAAAATGAAAACAAAGGAATAGAAGATAGATTTTATAATAATTTATTACTCAAATATTGGTAGGCACAATACCAAAACACCTATAAAAATAAATAAATAAATGAAAATAAAAACCAATCAACCTAAATTAGAGTTATAAAAAAGAACAAAAATTCACTATAAGAAAGTAAAAAAATAGGGAGAAAGTGAGAGAGAGTACTTACATTTTGTGGGAGAAATATGGATTGGATGGAAGAAATGATTTCAAATTTATACAAAATAAGATAGGGAGAAGAAGAGTCAAAATATAAGAAAGAGGAAATGATGGAGGAAATGTAATGGTAAAGTAGAAAATAGTGGCTAGATAAAGGCAAAGGATGAGGAAAAAAGTTGGAAGAAGTGTAACAAACTAACAGAAGGTATGGACTAATAGGAAGAAGAAGATTTTTTTTTAATTAATTATTAAAATAGGGAGAAGAAAAGTTTAGAAAGAGAAATAAGAAGTTGAAAATAAGTAGATGATATGGCCCAATGATAGGGTAGCAAAATTTATTACTACGTCTCCATTTTTATATCTTACTTGTCGCTAACTTGTACGATACACTAGAAAACTATTAAAAATGAGATCTAAAGATATATATATTATGAACATCATATAATTTATTTTAATAGGAAAACTTGGTATAAATGCATAATATGCTTAAAAATATGAGGTGACCTTAACAATATTCTATTGAACAATCATAATAAATTAAAACATAAAATTGAATACTATTTGACAAATATTAGAATGGATATTTTTTTGAGAAACAAACACACACAAGATAGAGGATATAGTTCTTTAGATTGAATACATTAGATTTCCCAATTAAATTCAATATTAATTAATTCAAACCCATATATTATTATAGGTTTTTTTTTTTTTTTGAGAAGAAGTTGTATTTTAATCCTCCTTAGAAAATATAATATTGTCTATATATTATTATCAATACAACAATTTGTTTGAATTTAATTGAAAATTCTAATATGCAGTACCTAAGTAATTATACCTCCCCCCTCAAAAAAAAAAAAAAAAAAAAGAAGTAATTATACATAAGTTTTGTCCTATTATATTTGTAAGGACACAATTTGCTCCACAACCCAAAGGGATGGACAACCTCAAAAAAAAAAAAAAAAAAAAAGTAATTATACATAAGTTTTGTCCTATTATATTTGTAAGGACACAATTTGCTCCACAACCCAAAGGGATGGACAATGGCCTAATAAGCCCAAAACAATGAATTTGTTAGAGAGTTGGCTTGAAGTTAAACTTTCAATGAGTTAGGTAGATAATGATCACAATAAGTTAGTTATTATTGGAAAGAATGAAACAAACAGTTTTGAACAAAAAAAGTTCTCCTCGGTCAAGTTCGAGAAAGGTTTGTTCTTATATATCGCTCTTTGACTTATACAAAAATTACAGATCTTGGGTGCACAATCCTTCTTCTCTAGTTTTTCTGATGATCCCCTTTTTGTAATGGGATTCTTCCCTTTTATATTTCCTCCCCTTCTTTCATCTCAACCCTCCATGTGTAGATCAGATTGCTAATCTTCTTAATACTTATCTCATCAGCACCTTCCTGAAATCTTTGGGGTAGCTGTAAGGCTGAAAGTTACTGTTCAGATATCACTTCCACATTAATGTAGTTAAGGGGTTAAATGCAGAGCATTCAATTCGGTGGTAGCAGCTTTCTTCTTAGATATTTCCCAACTCTCTTTTGTCTCATCCCTTTCTGATATTTATCCTCCCAAGCACGATTACCTGCTGCCCTGTTCTTGATGGATGGTTAGACTTTAGGCCTCCTCTTTGTTTAGCCGAGGAGGTATTTCTCCTCGAACCACGTCTCTTGCTCACTGTGACCAGACCTCTTCCACGGCCCATTAATCTGTATGCCTTCGCTAGTACTTATCTATCTTCGGGCTATTTGACGTCCTCAGGCGTGGCCCACGGCCTAATACCTATATCTGGGCCCTTCATCCCTACAATATTTATTCAGCCATGACTTTTCAATACAATCCGTTTTAACCAATAAGTCATCTCTATAATTAGATTCCACACAATACATCCCATGCTTTTTAAAAAAAAAAACTTTTTTTCCACATCCCTATAATTATGCTTATGTTTTACTATAAAGAAGCAAAAAAATATATATATATATATATATATATTTATATTTATATACCCATTTAAGTTCTAGATTCTCTTAGGTAAGTTTTTAATTTTTTTTAATTCTCAATTTTCGAACTCATTTTTGTATGTTTTGATTTTGGGTTTTGGTTATTGTATTTAATTTGTGAGTGTTTTAATTTTTTTAATCATACTATCACTAGGAAAAAATCAATATTGAGAACTCTTTTTTTTATTATTATTTGTGCTTGCTAGAGTGTAGATTAAAATCCCAAATAGGAATGAACAAACTCATACCACATCTCATATTAAGAAATTAACACAAAGTACAAACATAATTTTAAAATATAAAAATAGATAAACATTGATAAAGACTAAACTCTAAACAATTAGAACTTAAAGTAATTTTTTATTAAAATTATTTACTTATTTTATAATTTTATTATTATTATTTATTTAATATGTTATTTTTAATTATTTAAAAAAATTAGCTTACATATGAATTTTTATCAAACTGTGCATCACAGGGGAATAATACAAGTGTTTTTTTAACAAATTCAGATTTAAAATAGGTACTCTTAGTTTTAACCTAAACTTGTATTTTTCCATTTATTAGGTGCACCAAAATGGACTGAAGTGGACTAAAATTGACTGAATGGGGCCAATTGGACCGATGTAAACCGAAGTGGAGTGCGTGGACTGAAAGGCCAAAGGTGGACCGAAATGGACTGAATTAGACCAAACTAGATCGATTGGATTACATCACTCTTTTTTTAAATTATATACCCCTTTTTTCTTTTTGTTAAATATCATCTACCATTTGGATTTCAATGAAAAAGAAATGTTACGTCTAAAACATTTTTATACAAAAAATTTGGTGGTAAATTGTTATTAATTTTAATTTAAACCCATTACTGAAATAATTTTTTTGTCCATCAATAATAGCTAGTAAGAATTGGCTACTTAAGATATATTGTGAAAGTGTTATGAATATAGCATTTAGTTCACCCCTTTTTGCAATAGATAATTAATTATAGAGCTAATTAAGACCAAGAAAAAAAATTCATCAATCAAGATTCAAGACTCCGTGATGTGTAGCCTCGGTCTGTCCTCTTTTGGATTGGTTTGTTCAAGCCTTCAAGGCCCAAATAAGATCCTCTAGCAGGTTCTGTTTGGCCATGTGTTCATTGTATTGGGTTGGTTTCTATACCTTATACCAGTTTAGCATTCATAGAGTTATCATGGTGCTAATAATGTGTTGCGCTAGCTTTTTATATATTATCCAAAAATTAACATCAAAACTATTGAAAACAAAGCTACTTCATATTTCATATGTTAGTAATTTGATGAAATGGTAGAGATACTGCATACATTAACTAAGGGTATTGTTTTTAATCACTAGAAAAACATGTAATAAGCGCAATTGACAAAAATAAATGAATAAATAACAATATATATGAATGACTTAATTGCTCAATCCCGCCGTGAACCTGATACCAGTATGCGGCAACCATGATGACCCGTCGATGAACCGCCCGACGGTGAAGTAATCAGCCGTGGCAGCATCATGGATGATGTGATAACCGGGCCATTTGATCCGCCCGGGAAGTGATGCCCCAGGTCCATAGTTCCTATACTCACCATACCACAATGTGCTCAAGGCAAAGTCCCCATACCACTCAAGCCACCCTCTGGGCTGGACTAGCCCACTCATATAAGTGTTCATATAAACAGTCCTAGAAAATTGCTTCCATGGCCTCCCTAAATAGGTGGGTTGGGTTGCAAAAATATAGCTATCTTGGATTGCAAACCCAGTACTTTGGTGTGGACTTTTTCTACCTTGGGCCGTGATTGTAACCTTTTGTAATGGCATTGGTACTCTAGTGAATATTTTGCAATTTTGGAGGACTGCTGCCCCATTGCCAAAAATGAAGTCTATGGTACCATAGATGTTGCATTCACGGTAAAATTGGCGGAGGGAATGGGCATAGAGGGTGTCTTGGTGGCCTTCCACGCTGCACCGGTAGAAGGCGGATTGGTCCGAATCAACACGGAGTGCCACGGCTTGATGATTTTCAGGTCCAGCCGTGTTGCGAAATGTCATGTCCCTTGCTATAAATCCCTTCCCGGAGACGGCTACAAGCATAAATAACATGAACAAAAGAAAGTCATTTGTATGCTAGGAAAGAAAAGTGACCATGAATTGAGTAATGTTTATGCAATTATAAAACCAGCAATTAGTAAAAGAAAGACAATAGCAAGCAAAGAAAGTAAAGGTGAAACTTTTTGGGACACAAAATGAGTAATTTTAAGGAAAGCATAAAACCAAAAGTCATACAGCTGCAAAGTTTGCATTAGGTTCTAATTTGTCTTTTTTTTTTTTTTTTTTAATATGGGTAATCTTCCCGGGCCCTGCTTTGTCTCTAGTCTGTAAAGATGATTCCCCCTGTTTCTCTCCTTCTTTTCAATGAATTGCAAATTAAAAAAAAAAAAAAAAGTTATTTAAAATATATATTTTTTATTTACAAAACAAATCTTTTATCGCACTTTTTGTATTCTACTTTATACTTTATTAATCATAACTTGTCATATGATTTTTTTTCTTACAAAATAATCAGAGTTTAATTTTTTTTTTTTTAAATCAAACACATCGACCACAATTAAAGTATAAAGCGGAATATAAAAAGTGGAATAAAGAAATTTATATTCTTCAATCGCATGCTAAAAAAGAAAACGTTATAAACATTAACAAAGAACATAAACGGACCAAATCGCATGCATAAAACCATTAACAAAATTAAGAAAGTCATTAACTTGCATGCTAGGAAAGAAAAAGTGAAAAAAAAAAAAAAAAAATTGGAACATGGATTTAGCAATTTTAATGCAAGAATAAAACCATATAACCAAAATGAAAGTTATTTGTATGCTAGAAGTGAAAAGGTGAAAAAACTTTTGGGACATGAACTGAGTAATTTAATAGAATTAAAAAAAGAAGTAACATATGTGCCAATTGCCATAGGCCATTAAAAAAAAGAAGTTAAATAAAAAGGCAAAATAGCTAGGTACTCACCAACAGTTGGGGTTCGAAAAGTAGTCCATCCTTGCATGAAATTCCGATTGCCTGTTACAATGGTCTGTCCCATCCCATCACCAACAAGCATAATATTGGTTTTCTTCTTCTTCATGTCTATGTTTTCCTTATAAACTCCCTTCTTCACATGTATGACATACCTCCTATTACTATAACTTGGAGCTGCGTAAATGGCTTCAGCAATTGTACGATAATGACCACTCCCATCCACTGCCACTATGGTATTTACATGCATACCTTGTGGATTGGATTTAAGGAGATCTTGATCACCTTCACTCATCCATTTTGGAAAATCAGAACTTTTGTTTGTTGGTTTGGTATTATTTCTAGGTGGTTTAAATGGTAAGCTATGTAATTGAGTGTACAAAGCCAAAACATTGCCAATAAGTTGTGTAACTTGTACCAAGCTTCCCTTTATGAAGCTTTCAAGACGTCTATCAGTGCCCTCAAAGCCTTCAAGGCATGTGTCTTGGTTACTTAGTGCAGCACTTAACCAAGCTTTTAAATTTCCTTCATAGTGAAAGTTCTTGACACCAGCTCGAATCTCCTTCATCTCATCTAAAGACCAAGCCAATTCAGAGACTGAGAAATCGAGAAGCTCTTTGCAATCCTCGATCGCTATTTGTTCGCGGTAACTGACAGACAAAGCATTGAACTTTGTAATGGTTTCAATGGCTTGTCTTGCTTCATTGATTGTAGTCCTAAGTGCAGCACTCAAGACTGAAGTGGGTTTTTGATCCGGGCCTATTTTTTGGAGCTCGGTTTGCAAATTCAAAAGGCATGAATTTTGATTGTCAGTGTTGGAACAAGCTTGTAACATCATGGTTTGCATGGTTTGGTTTGGTACATTTGAGGAGGATCCATGAGAAAGAGCATCAAGGTGAGGTAAAAGGATGAGAAATATTAGAACAAAACTGACAAAGGCCATGTTTTGGCTATGATAATCAAAGAGTTGTCTAATGTCTACGGTCTTTATGAAAGATAACATAATATATTTATAAGCGATGGAGGGTACGTGGGGATTGTTTGCCTTCAAAGTAATGGTTCAATCTTTTGAGTTTCAAAGTTGTCTTCTTTATACTTTCACCCCACATGAAGTTCTTATACATATGCTTTCTTTTGAGAGCAATTTTTAATATTCCTGCCAACTTTCAGCATGTTGGACAAATAGCTAGGGAGCTTCTCTAATATGATTTCCCCTTTTTCCTACTGCATGTTGCACAATCAAGGTATCCATGTCCTTGCTAGCTCACACCCTATGTTCTAGCCATGGTCGAGTACAAAGTTGATCCCTGACCTCAGTTCACACCGGTAGTATAAGGTATCATATATAGGACTAATTGAAAGGCTTACAAATACTTTTGGTCATCAACTTTTACATACAATTTTATTTTGGTTTTAGGGGAAAAAATTACATTAATTTAATTAGTTCTTACTCTTGTTATACACATTTTGGTGTGTTATCCTTGCCATCATCTAGCTCATAGAAAATGTAGATATGGTTAATAGATTATTTATGTGTCAATTAATCACAATTTATTTATTTAAAAAAAAAAAAAAACAACCTAACTAGAAAAAAAAAATTGTAATAGTTATAGTAACTTGGTTGGAAAAATAAACACCCCCCCCCCCCCATTAGCTCAAAACATTCTCATTAAATAATATAATAAAATCAATTTTTTTTTTTTTTTTTCAAAACCACTCCCTTATCTTTTCCTGCTATTTTTCCTTACTTTCTAGGCAATCAAACATAGCACACACATAGGTAGGCCAATGTAAAAAAATCAACCCCCACAATACATAATACCTAGGGACAGAGCCACACTTGGGCCCAAAGAATCCCTAGCCCCCTTGAGTTGTAGGAAAAAAAATGTAAATATATAAGGGCCTAATTTGAATTGGGCTTAAGGAAAATAAAGCTTGACTTCTCTCCACAAATCATCAGCCTAAAAAATTTAACAAAAACTTATTACAGGAATAAAATTAAAAAATTTACAACTAATCATATGCTCAAAAGTTTTTTTGTTTATACTTTCGGGCCTTCTAACTCAAAATTCTAGCTAGGTGCCTAATTATACCTCCAAGCGTCCATTTTCTTAGCCAACAAACACAGCACACACACACACTACAAATCAACCAAACCCCACAGCAAAATACCTCCTAGTACCCACAATCGAGTTCAAGTTGTTCCCACCAATGGCCACGATCCCACAGCCACCAGCCACCGTTGTGAACCCACAACAAAACTGCTACAAACTGCTAGAGCACCATAAACCACTAAGCTCCACTACAAACCAAATGACATGAGCCCAACTCTGAGATTGATCGTCAAAGCCTTCAATGGTTGTGACTCGCTACCCAAAAGCCCAATAGCCTCTCTCAATATTGACACCAAGACCCAACCACACAAAACACAATGGCCCTGAGTGACCCCAAATCAAACTCATTACTTGAAACTCATTTGGTACTTTTCAAAATAGCCCAATCAAACTAAGTGAGTGACCCATTCGATGCAACCATGAATCCAATTTGGTCCTTTTCAAAATGACATATTGTGTCCAAGATTTTGAGATCAAATCCCCACGGAAAAATTGTCACATACTTCTTAATAAAATTTAACGTGTATTCCCAAGGAAATTTTCTCAGTTTCAAGAAAATGTTGTACATAAATAGTCATAAACTGAGTAATTTCCATGTTTTTATTACATCCTACCGTATTGAATTCTGATTTTGATCTTAAACTATCAATTTTTCAATTAAAGTTCAGTCAAACCGGTTCAATATAAATAGAGCAATAGCCAATAGTGGTTGGGAAAAAAAAAATGGGCATGAAATAAGCATGAATTTTGTATTACATCATGGCGTTGATACTTGATATAATACTTTAAAAAAAACTAACATGCACTACTACGACTGTAATGTAAATGGGCGGCTCTAGGAACAGTTCAGGGGGTTCAAATGAACCCCCTGAGCTGGCCCAAAAAAAGAAAAAATTTATATATAATTTTTTAATTTATTTTTTAACCCTCTTAAAATAAAATTTTGAACCCCTAGACCTAAATTTTTTTAAAGCCTAGTTGAAATGAACTTGACTATGATTATTTTGACAATATTTTGTTCTTTAAAAATAAAATAAAAAAACCAAATTTTCCTAAAATGTGGGAGAAACAGTAAGCCTAACAACAAAAGTATAAATTTATTCTTTTTAATTTTTTTTTAAATCAGTTAGATCTTAAAAATTTAAAATAAACTAATACATAAAAGTTTATTGTATTTAGATCTCGCTTGGAGTTTACTTAACAACAATAATTCATATGTTTATAGTATTTAAAAACAATAAATTATTTTCAAGATTTAATCTTAGTAACAATAATTAGTATCTTTATTATATTAATAAAATATTATAAAAAATCGTATTAATAAATAATATACATTAAACTTATAGTTTATCTTATATGAGAAATGCTATGTTCATAATACTTTCACAACAAATTTTAAGTAACAGATGTTACTGGTTGTTACTGATGGAAAAAAAAAAAAAAAATTTCAGTTGTGAGTTTAAATTAAAACTAATAACAAATTATCACCTAAAATTGTTAGAAAAGTGTTATGAAAATTTTGTAAATATAACACTTTGTAATAAAAAAATCATGTAAACTGTAAAATTTATTTTTTATCCAAAATGCATCTTCTTATTGACTCCTCTAAAAATACATCATGGGGTCGTCACTAAATGTAATGGACTCTTTCTATCATTATTATTAAATTAATATAATGGATTTTTTTTTTTTTTGATAGGGAATATAATGGACTTGATATCTTAGACAATGAATCTTCTTGATTATCCTCATTGACTAATAAGTGTGTGGTGACGGTCGAATTGATGTTACATCAAAACAAAGCTTCTTAATCAAACTCGCGTACTTTGTCTATGGTGACACCCAATACAAAAGGACACAAGTACTTTTCAATCACGGTAAATATTAATTTAATCTAATTTTAATCCAACAAGTACAAGAGGACATGATTTTTTTTTTTTTTTAAATAACATTGTCGGCACCTTAGTAGTCTCCCTAATCACATGTGAAAGAGAATTATAAATTAAGATAGCGTGGGAATCCACTAATAGTAAAACTCCTACATCCACGTATTCATATTTATATTATAAATTTAAAAATTGACGTTGTATACATTGTTGCATTCTTGTCGAGTCACGTCAAAATATTTGATGTAATCAATCCATTTTGATCCACTTTATTTATTCTATTCAATCCAATTTAATTCATTTCGTTCCACTTCAGTGAGACTTTGAGAGAGGAGAAGTTGCATAGAAAGATGAGCGGTTCATTAACAATTATGTCACATTTTCAGTATAATATTGGTAGTTCTTGATAAAATTATATATATTTATTTATATTATTAAAGTTTTGTATTTTTTTTTCTTATAAAAGTTACAAATTTACTTGTATCTACTTCATCTTTATGTCATTTCAGACATATAGAAGATGAATCATTTGTAAAAAACACTAGAAAATGGAAACAAATTCCAATCTCACATTATATTATTTGCAAAATATTTCATCTTATATAATAATTGAATGTAAAATGCATTATGTTTCTTTAAAAAATAAATAAATAACTTACAAAATTTAAACACTTTCAAATAATAAATATTGATGGCTTAATTTAGAAAATCTATTATATTGTAACAACTATATTTTGTTAGAAAATAATCATACCATTTTAAGAAGGGTTTTAGATTAACACTTATAAGTTTTATCTATTATTTCCATTTTTACTTAACAAAAACAAATTATCAAAATTTTCCTCGCATTACTTGGATCTGCAAATAGTTTCTCTATAAAACGAAGGAAGATCATTTGGTAGAAATCTCTCTCTCTCTCTCTCTCTCTCTCTCTCCCGAGCAGTTCTATTTCCATCATGTAAGACCCAGCTAAGTTGAACTTCAATGAAGCTTCCTTTATAAATAAATTTGTTGTAGAAGTGTCAACAGAACCAGATAAAGTCCCCCTACAGCTAGCTTCTAAATAAATTCAACACTTCAACTAGTTCTCTACCATGAACATATTTAACACTAAACTGCACTTCAGCACTCTCCAAAACCCTATCTTTGTTGCTTTAGCTAAAGTTTCCCTTACTGCTTCTGATTGCACTTGCATTGAATTATTTAGTATTTTACATTTCTACTTATACATCCAGTGATCCGGCAAAAATATTATTTCTCTACTCCTCTTGACATACTGGACAAAAAGTTTCACTTTAAATTCCTTTTGATCCACTCTGATTTTAAAGGAAGATCTCTATGACAAAGTTTCCACACAAACACAACACGCTTATAAAGTAGTTTTAACTTTTATAAGGACAAGTTATTGTCCCAATTGATCCTTGACATTCTAATATCCACTTCTTGTATATGTAGATTAAGATTCATATTGCACAGGGCACTGTAACCTTTGCTGACCACATAATTTCCTCTACCTGATAATGGCCAAATAAATTTGTCACTTACTATCAACTAAAATTTTCAATGTCCAGCCTGAAAATGCATTCCAGCTTTCCACCCTTCTAATTAAGTTGAAGTTAAATTTATCAATCAGCCCTTGGAAAGTCATTATCTAATGCTTCTGAAATGGAATTTGAAAATAAGATATCCCCCAGTCTTATCAACCAACTTCATCCCAATGAGCTATTCTTGATGTCTTCTATTGCATTTGGACTAAATATAATTTATACAAAAACAACAAAGTCTTGGTTCCAAAATTTGGAGGTCAGATATAAATTATCAACAGATTAGTTAGGATTAGCTATATGTTACTTGCCCTAACATTTCACAAAACCAGTCACATGTTTTCTTAATAAAGTGTAAAATTTTATCCTAAACCTTGAAAATAGAAAAGAATCATCCACCAAAAGGATATATTCATTTTTTTACACTATAAACAGTAACCAGAGAGGAGAGAGAAAGGAAAAGAGAGTGAGGTGAAGAGAGGAGAGAGAAAAAAAGAATAAAAAAATCATTTATGATTACTTAACTTCAACCGTTCGTCCGTTCCTTTAAATAAATAAAAAAAATTCGAGGCACGATATTCTATTTATTACTTCACAGTTACACGTTTATCACATCAGAGAAAACAGAAGAGAGAGAGAGGGAGAAAGAACGCAGCAGAGAGAGAGGGGGAGAAGACCGGTGGAGATAAGTGTTGCCGGCGGAGATCGGTGTTCACCAAGCAGCAACGCCTTGTCCGCCTCCCCACTACTGCTATTCCTCCTCCCCACCGCTAGACTGGGTCAGATCGGCTTGACTTTTTTTTTTTTCCCCCTTATTTTCTTGTTTTGATTCAACTTTGCTGTTATAATAAGAAATAAATTTTGTTTTTTGTTTTGATTATGTGAGACGTTTGAGTCTATGAGGGAGAAAGAATTGTTTTTTATTGAGTTGTTTGATTTTTTAAAGGAGAAAAAATCATTTGGAGTTGCTGCAATGCTCTCCAAGTCAAGAGAGTGTGAGTTGTGACCCACACTCACACTGCTAATTCTCCAAGTCAAGAATTAGCTACATGTTACTTGCCCTTGACAAATGCAAGCTGGAAAGGGGAAATCAGGTGGTCCATGAAGGCGTTTAAGGCTTTAAAAGCTTATCACTAACAATTTGGAAATTACATTGCAAGCATTAGAAGATTGCAGGTGTTCCATCAAGTTTAAGAAACTTAACCTTCAAAGGCCCAAATTGGAAGACACCATTCTTGTCCTCAATTTAGATTGTTACATTCAAGATTTTAAGTAGATCATTTGTCAGGCTGGTAACTTAATCCTATCCAGCCTACTAAGTGTGCTTTTTGGGAAGCACATTTTGCGCTTCCCACGTCCTGCATTTGCGTTAGTTTTTTTTTTTTTTTTAACAATGCATTTGGCATGTGAACAGTAAAACACACATGAACAATAAATTTTTTATTATTTTTTTATTGTTTTCAATTTTCAGCAAAATAAGTAATATTAGACACTAAAGGTAATACAAATCATAGAAACCAAGACCATTATCGAAGTAAAAGGTTTAAGGAATCTGCATCAAAACCAATATGGTCTTACCTTAAAAAGTGTATCTATTAGTGAATTTGAATAGTTTGTCTCAATTGCATATTACTTTTACATGAGAACAAACTATTAGATACAGGATGAGGTTGTCTCAATTACATATTACTTTCAAAATTTAATTTAAAAACATATAGAAGTTATATATTCTGCCTCACTTCTTAACCCAGTTGCTCTGCCAGTGAACTGCCTTAATCCCTTACAAAGAAAGAAAACACGAGTGCAAGGGCCAAGAGGGGCCCCTAGATTATTTGGTGAGGCCCTTCTCTCCAAGAAAACAGAAAAACTTCATTGGCAAAACTCATCCCAACTTCTCAACAACCTTCATGAAAACCCATGACAAGAGAAGGTTTCTGACTGACTAATAAAATAGGCTTTATGATATGAAGTTTATTCCCATCTAATCTTGCAGCCCCTTGCATGCAGGGTCTCGAGTATCTCTGTAGAAAGTAAGAATCTGAGAGAACCAATTAACTTGGCCTTCTTGATCCGCACACAGCAGGCCCTAAGTGCTAGTTCAAACCCTTTCACTGTGACATTCATGAGGTGCACCAGCTTGACATCCTGCAGCCGTGTTAGGTTCCCCAACACCATACATAGCCCCACATCTGAGACAGCACAATAGCTCATGTTTATCTGCCACCAATAAAAGTAGTTTAGCTTAACCCATGTCCCAAAATCTGTAATCAACGATCATTTTCCATTATATGTTGGCAGACATGTTCATAATCTAAATATGCAGCCTTGCTATTTTGACAAAAGTATGTTAATTAGAAAAAGGAAAACAGGTGGCTTATAAGATTTGTAAAAATAACTGCTCATAACTTTTGGAACTATCACTTTTCATTTTTGTTTTCATCAAACATCCTGAAAAAGCATACCACCTCATAAAACAATGCCATCATTAGTATTCTATTTAATGTGCAGCCAAACAAAGAAAAGGCAATTTATGATTTATAAATAGATGTATATAACAACCAGTTCCTGTATTTGATGAAAGTTCCAAATTTCGTTGTATTTACTTTTTATTTAGTTTCATTTATGCAACATTAATTTGCTTAATAAGAATTTCAGCATATTGAGCTAGAGATTTTATTCTGAAGAAGATAGAGCTTGTTAGTGAGCCTAATTCACATGTGAATTTGATACATATTATCCTATTAAGTTCTGACAATATGTAAGGGGAAAAATGCACTGGGAAACTGCGGTGTATGACCTTTGCTTACTTAAAAGGTGGACTTAACATAAAGGCAGAAGCAGAAGCGTTAGCAGTGAGTAGCAGGCTCTATGAATTTATTGTGGGAGGTGACAATTATAATTGAATAGAATAAGGACCCCTAGGTGACTTTCAAGTGAGCAGTAGACTACTTGAGAGTGGTTGAAAGGTCCTTTGGGTGCCTAACCATTCAAATTACATTCCAATTTCTTTATTTATAATTCAATAGTTACAACGGGGGAGGGAAGATTTGAACCCTGGATATCTCCCTTGGAAATACTAGGAGATGCAAACCAGTTGTGCTACAAAGCTCTTGGTAGAGGTAGACACCACAGTGTGGTTGACTGCATTTGATAGGTTAGTTTCTCTATTATGATATCTTTTTCTGTTACCCTTCATCCTTATTCTTCTGTTCTATATATAGATTTGTCTTCTCAGCATATACAAGAAAAAGAAAGGATGGAAGCAATTAACAAAAAGAACAGGAAGTGAGATTGTATTGAAACATCTTGGAAATACAAGAGGAAAATAAGTAAATGCCCTTGGTGTAAATCCAGTTAAGCTCTATATTCATTACCATACCATTTCAGTTTCCAATTCCAACCAAATACCCCTTATTCTTTAATCATTGTCACATGCCATGCCCCACAATAGATTTCCTAGAGATACTTTGTTTCACATATGTTTCTTAAATTTTCCTTTGCGTTTATTTTATTTTTTTAAGCTTGACAGTTGTGTTAGCTAGGAAGTCAATTTCCTTTTTCTTTTAAAGTAAATGAACGCTCATTCCAATTCAAAATATTTAAACGATACCTGTCGCATGTTCCGTGAGTAGTAAGAAAGTGCCCAGAAGCCTGAGTCATCAATCTTTCCACAATGCTTCAAATCCAAATCTGACAGTTTCTTACAACCAGCTGCAACTGCCGTCAAACCCTCGCTTGTGAGGTTGACAAGTCCACGCATTTCCAGATCAGAGAGTTCGCCAAGACAGCCAATGTACTGCACCCCCCTGTCAGTAACTCCATTGCAATATGACAAGTTCAGCTTCATCAAATTCTTGAAACCACTTGATAATGCAGCTAATCCATCATCTCCTATACTCGTACAGCTGCAACACAAAACAGAGATAAATAAATGAATTCACCTTCCCATTTTGCGAACTCTCAATACATAATCAAATTGACTACTGGGATTAAATTACCGGTATAAATCAAGTTCACTAATTTTTGTACAGTTATGAGCAATATAAGCCAATCCTTTGTCTGATATGTTTGTGCAAAGTCCTAATTTCAAGCTTAAGAGTTCAGAACATCTTGACAAATATTTGAGTCCTGCAGATAAGAAGAGCATTACACTTTGAAAATTATTAAACTTTGGCAAATACAATGAAATAGGATCTGCATCAAATTGACTACATTTTGTAAAAGCAACAAAGGCAGATTAACCACAGTTAATTTCATAACATTGGCTGATATAACTTCCAAAGTTTACCTTTATCATTTACCCCACAACAATCAGTCAGATCAAGCTCCTTGAGTTGCAAGCAACATGATCCAAGCTGATCTAGACTCTTCTCAGTGACCTTATCACAAGCCTCTAACTTTAGGGAGACAAGGTTCCTGCAAGAGTTTGCTAAAGCAGAAATCGCTTCATCAGTGATGAAACGGCAACATGTTAGATTCACGATCTTCAAACCCACACAGCCATATACTAGCTGCATGATGCCCATGTTGGTCACCCCAACACATTTGCTCAACCCAATTTCCACCAGTGACTTGCAATTGGTACTGAAGGTTTGGAAGCTTGAGTCAGAAACTTGAGCCCCGTCAATTCTTATCGTGTTTAGATTCTTCAAGTCCTTCAAGCTGTAGAGAACCATTGCTGAAAGCTCCTATGGGAAACCCCAAGGTTTAAGAATTAGGAGCTATATTTTAAAATTTCAGTGAAACCAAATACAAGCACCAAAATAGATATAATAATATCCACTCACTGAAAAACAGTATCCTGCATTGAGCATGGCAAGACCTCTATGTCCTCTAACTACAGATATCAAGCCAGAAGAACTAACACAACCACACCTTGATACATCAATTGCCTGCAGTCCTTGGAAAATGCAAATTAAAATCAATAATTTCTAGTTAATAATATATTTTCTTGAATTGTTATGATGCATGTCAACCAAATTATATACTAAAATACTGTTCTCAACCATAAAATGTTTCACCTGTAGTGATGGGCATCCATGTTCAAGAAACTGCAATCCATAATCATCTAAAAAAGGGCACCCCACCATAGCCAAAAGCTCCAGTTTTGGCAGAGAAGCAATTGAACGAAGAGATTCACTTGTAACCTGAAACCCAGGTATGCATCATATTTCCCAATCATAAATATTTAAAACATAGCACTTAACTTGAAAATCTATGTTTGCTTGCTCAAAAAATTCAAGGGAATTAAACAATTCAATAGAAATTTCTATCCATATCTACATGTTGTTTGGTCTCCAAAATATGATGTTCTCACCTCAACTCGGCCAAAATGGTCACATTGTACTCTTTTGTGAGAAAAACCATATAAATCTAGCAGTATATATACTTCAACTCGTTTATAACTCTTCATCTAGCACTTCCTCAGAATCCAAACAGAAAACCTTGAAAACTTTTAAAAAAATAAAAGAGAAGAAAGAAAAATATAAGAGGCATAACCCATAAGGATAAGGTGGCACTATTGGAGTTTTGATATGTACATATATACGAAGAGAGAGAGAGAGAGAAAAATTCACTTTCCCAATTTAGAAACGTCACTCTAAAAAAAATAACAACATACTGGCAGTCTGGCACTAGCCACTAGCCACTGCCCACTAGCTTCACTAAAGTGGCCTCTCTCTCTCTCTCTCTCTCTCTCAAATACATAAAATTACAAACATGCAACTTTCTTTTTTCGTTTTCTCAGCAACCAAACAAGCATTCGCCAGCTTTTATATTAGAACAAAATATGAAATTGAAGTTCACTACCTTACTTCTCTTTCCCTCGATAATTACCTTCATTTATTCTATTCTCTTAGCACACCCATGTTCCACATAATGAAATACTACTTTCACACCAAAACCCAAAACTCCAATTCCATTTCCAATCCCATTACCTACCTACACACACACAACCAGATTAGGAAATAGTTTTCACTGAAATAGTTGTCATTCCCAAACCCAAAACTCAAATTCCAATCCCATTACCTTTATTCCCCTACCACCCCAACACACACACACAATGTCCAAATATTCAAACAAACGAACAAAGAGAGAGAGAGAGAGAGGGTGAAACCTTGAGATAAGAGACATCAAGAGACTTCAACTCCAAGCACTTCTTGCACAAAAGATCAACACCCAGATCAGAAATCTCCATGCACCACTTCAAGCTCAGCCTCTCCAGCTTTCCACACCCAACAGCTATCTTTGCCAACCCAACATCACTCACTCCCAAACACTTATCCATCCTCAACTCCCTCAACCCTCTCACACTCGATATAGCCCAAGCCTCTCTATCCCCGTATACCCAACAGTACGACACGTCCAGTACTTCCAGACACGGACACGCCCCTACCAACCTCTCCAAACCCCCGTATCTCAACCCGCTCGCCCGACTCAGCACCAACCGGGTTACCCACCGAGTCCAACTCACCGAGTTCACCGCCTGACTCAGCATCACCGACACCGTCGCGTCCTCGATTCTCGGGCACACAGTCAAGTCCAGCGTATCGAGGTTCTTGTACTTCGACAGCAGCCCATGTAAGAACTCGGACCGTAGGACTCGGAGGGACCGCCGAGTCACTGAGTCGACTCGGAGGAAGTCCTTGCAAACGAGTCGCCAAGTCTTCCTGTCCGATTCAGAGCCAAGTTTGATGTAAACTCGGACCAGCAGGTCTTCGGTAAACACAGAGAGCAACATTTCTATAAAATGCTTCTAAAAATCAAATCTTTTCGATACAATTCGCGGAAATTAAGGTTTTTTTTTAATTGTCTGTTCGTGGAAACTAACGTTTTTGGTTTGAGTTTGAGAAAACCCAAGTTTTTTTTTTTTTTGTTGAAATTAAGGATTTGGTTCAGGTGGGGACGAACAAGAAGAAGAGCAAAGGGAAGTGGGTGGGTTTTGAATTTGAGAGAGTCCGAAAGAGACTTAATCGGATTTTATGGGTCGAGTTCATTGTATTAACGGTGAATCGGGTTTTTGTTTCGGGTTGGTGAAGTGAGAAAAAATATCGGAGTTTGGTTTGAGCTGAAGTTGTTGCAGAGAGACAGGGTTTGGTTGCTGAGTTTTATAGCATTTAAAGAAGATACAGAGAGAGAATTATTGGGTGTGGACTTGACTACGGTTGTACTCTTTGTGCCTTGCAAAATTTGGTAGATAGTACACCTTTTAAGCAAAATTTTAGGCGGACAGTGTGAAGGCGAAGTTATTTAATTATGTAAACTCTTTTAATTAATGTGTTAATTTGATATTGTATAATAAATTAAAATTTAAATTTGTTAAACTCGTTTTTAGGTTGGAACTCGATATCTCCAATAACATACTATTCTTCTTTAAAAAAAAAAAAAAAACTAAACTTTGCCCTTTGTGACTAGATATTTGTTTGAGTTTGGTGAGGTGGCATATAATTTTTGGTTTGGAGGTGTAAGAGCTGGACAAGGCCAAGGATTTGAAATGATTGGGCTGTCCCTAGATTTTATTATTATATATTCCCTCATTTCATGTTAATTATTTGTTCACCTCATTTTATGTTCTCTTTTTTAAAATTTATTGTTTATTTAAATCTTTAAAATTAAATTTTCAAATGAATTAACATAATTTTTGTTTGGAATCACTTGATCTAGTGCTCTTGCACATAGGTACCCATTGGAAAGGGTAAATATGTTAAACACCTGTCATGTCCACATTTAATAGATCTAATTTACATGTGCATTTGATTCAAAATTCAAAACTTTGCCTTTTTTTTGTTAATTTTAAAATTGAGAATGATTTTTTATTATGTATTTTTTTAATAAGTCCAAAAAAAATCTAATTTTATTATAATGATAGTTGATTTTGAATGGTGTGATACTATGTAGTATACAACTATGCATAGCTTTGGATTTATGTAAAATGAAATGTTATTCAAATACATCATTTTCATATAAAAGCATAGAAATAGGATCTTATGTGTTATTTAAGTAATTTTAGAAATCCATGACCTTTTTTGCTTATATTAGTTTAAAGCATTGCATCAAATAACACTATTCAAAACTAATTTTTCTAGTAAGTACTACAATCAATTTGAAACAATTACTATACGCACATGTTAAGAAAGTTTTTAAGCAATAAAGAATCTGTTTGGGATTTGTTTATTTTGTTAAAATTGAAAACTTTTTACTGAAAATAAGTTAGTTGAAATAATACAATGAAATTTATAAATAGTACCAGAAAATATAATAAGGCTTATAAATAATACTAAAAATAAACTGAAGGGAAAAATAAATTAACAAATTTCATCATACCAAACTCACACGAATTCTGAATGCATCTGGACATAACTCTGCTTAACATGCAGTATAAGTTATTGACACTTGTCTGTAAACCGTCCGATCAAATCATGGTTCAGTTGACTCTTTTAATCAGACGGTGAGAAGTGTGTGTGTGGAGGACACGTGTCGAGTGGAGGAAGAAGATGGGTTGTGGTGGAAGAAGCAGAGGATAAAAATATTTATTGAAGTGGGTTAGACTTAGATAAAGACATAAAGTTGTACGCGCAACTTCCGCGAAATCCCCAAAGAAAAGCTAAATGATACTATTTCGTACGGTGCCGTTCTGTGGGGCCTATCATAAGGTAACAAAAACCGTACCTATCTCCGTTTGATTCTAGAAAAGTGGGCTGGCTTGAGTTGAGAAAATAATACTAATTAACTAAAGAAAAAGAAAAAAAAGAAAAGAACAAATACTATGCTTGCTATCGTATCATATATATATCAAGCCAAATTGACTGTGATAATAAATAGATGGTCCCCATTATAGCAAATCAAGTTGTGACACTTGGGCCCTTGTTTAATGTCAAAAGTGATGATTGATTATTTCAGCAAAAAAAGAAAAAAAAAAGGTGATGATTGAGTATGGATTTTTTATGAGGGGAGAATCTAGAGGTAATAAATTTGTGGAAGACTTGCTGGGGATTTTTGAATTTTGACCTTTACTAAACTAAGGAGTCAATCTTGTCTTTTGAGCCCCTTCTCAAGCTTGCCCATGGCCAGAGAATTCATATTCTATTTTGATTTCACATGAGGATGGGAAGTCATAAATTCAAAAATGTATATTTTATATACACTCTAATAATATTTAATTTCTTGATAGCTTATTTCATCTTGGAAAGGGTACAAGTGGTGTAGCGTTAGATATACAACATTGACTTTGAAATTCACACAAACATTTTTTTTTTATTTTTTTTATTTTATAATTTCGATGTGAGATGCGTTTCTTCTTTTTTGATAGTCTATATCACACGGGAAATGAGTTTTGAAGACTTATAAGTGGTGTATAAATTTTGTAATATTATTACTAAACATTTTTAGGTATGATATCAACTATTTGTAAGTGTTTAAATTTTTATCTTTTTTTTAAAATAAATAAATAAATAAAATGCTTAGATTAAAACATTTGAAATAAATGATTAGGATCATAGTGAGTACCATATCTAAGATGTACCATAGAATAATTATTACCATATAGATTCTACCTTGTAATAGGCTTGAATGTGTAAGTTAAAATATTAATGGTGAAAGTAAATTATGTTTAAAAGATTGTTAATCGCTAATTGGTGACAATATGCACATTCCATTTAATTGAGGTGTCTTGTTAAATCAATATATGACCAAGTTTAGACATTTATTTCATGCATTTCAAATCAGAATGAAGTGCAAGTTAAAATTTTAATCATATGCGCATTTTACGTTAAGGTAAAATCAATAAAATCCATTTGTCAATGGACTTTGACATTGTAATTGGTGATCATGAGTGAGTTGCTAGTACTTTTCTTAATTGAATGCTTGTTTGGATGTGCAAGTTATATTATTACTAGAAATAGAAGTTAGATTTTAATTAAGAAATGTCAAAAACCAGCTGGTGACAACATACAATCCGTATTTAATTGACTTGCATTTTGTTTCAAACAGTAATAAGACCAAGGTTAGTCCTTTTTTTTCTTTCTTTTTTTGTATAGACTTCAAGTTTTACGCAAGCTAAATAAGTCCTCCATTAACACAAGGATGCACAATTAATTAGATTCCTTGTGTTAATGAATTGATATCTACTTCATGAATAAATAAATGGATTGATGTTTAGTGATTAGTCTGTGGCTTAAGTTAAGCCCCTTTACTCCCTGGGGCTCAGCCCCACATCACTTGTACCAAAAAAGAAGAAGACATCTAGTGATTAATGAATGAGGATGACTCATGACTGTTGTTAGTAAATTGTCTTTATTCAATGGTTGTTAGGATGCACTTCATATTATATGCTTTTTTGTATTCAAAGGATTTGGTACTAATTTATACCCAACATGGCCACATTTCATAACTTATACATGAAAAAAGAAAGTCAATCAAACTTCCTATTAGTCAAATCTGGGTATTACAACAAATAATGTAGCTGAGTTGGAAGTAGTTAGATATGGTTTAATGTTAGCTTGGAATTTGGGCTTTAAATTTGTTATTTTGAATCTTAATTCTATTTTGGTTATGCAATGGCTAACAAAAAACAGTTAGGACACGTTTAGTACACTGTAATGATTATTATATGGAATAGGAATAAAATATTACAAGGAATACATTAAGTTGGAATATAATAAGTATTATTATTCATTAGTTTTGTGACCATTTAGGAATAGAATTCTGAATATGCATCCATAATTTAGTAGAGTATAAAAAAAAGATGTAATTAAATCATTTTTAAGTCAAATTTCCTGTTCAAAATAGAGCTAATAATTAATAATCAGGAAAATTTATTTTCTTTCCTTTTAAAGATGTGGCAACTAATGGCTTTTTAAGAATTTTTTTTTAAAAAGTTATTACATAAGGTGAAAGAATAAAAATTCAGTAATTTTGATAAGGAATAATTATTCTTCATTTTGAAAAATAGCTATTTATAATAAATAACTATTTATTTTAATAAAAACATAACCAAATAACTGAATAGTTATACTATAAAAATTTCTATTACATTACAGTGTTTATTACAATATACCAAACGTGCCCTTAATATGCACCATATCTTGTTCCTTTAATTGATGATTGCAGGAATCTTATCGGGCAAGAGTAGATTGTCCATCTTCTTCACGCTTATCGTGAGGTCAACATGGTAACAAACAGACTAACAAAGAAATGAAGTTCACAAGAATGCAAATTTTTTTATTTATGAAACCTGCCCTATTTTTATTTCTGAGCAGTATATTTGGGACAATTTTCAAATAGGCACTCATAGAGAAGTGCCTCTAGCTGGACATGTTATCATGTAATCTTTTATTTATTTATTTTTTTAAAATAAAATTCCTTTTCGCACCCAAAAAAAAAAAAAAAAATCTTCTTAGTCAAGAGTATTATGTTTCAGTAGTATTACCTCCAAAGTTTATATTAAAAGGGTCCGGTTAACGTGTGCCCTTAAGGCACACATTAAACTATCCAATTTTAGAAATATTTTATCGAAAATTGAAAAAGCTGTCAATACTTTTTCAATTTCCGAGAAAATATTCCCAAATATAGGTGACTTAATGTGTACCCTTAAGGCACACATCAGTAAAATCCATATTAAAATCAACCTCCTATACTTGTGGTAAGCAAAAAACCAGTCTTCTTAATGAACTTTCTAGGAGGTGATAGAAAAGGAGATAAAACCCATTGCAAAACATATCTAGAAAGCTGTTTTGACTCGCGTGATGCCATCGTCATTCGTCAATAAACAATGTTGACATCTGAATCTTATGTTTTTGCTTGGCATCTTGCTAACCTATGAAAAGCCATCAACAAAGGGACCACTGAAAAGGAGCTAAGCCCATATAGAAGGGATCCTTTCTCTATGAATTTTCATGACCTCTTATTTAATCTATATATATATATATATATATTATATTTATAAATGTCATCGATCATGATGTACTTCTTACTTATCCAAAAAAAAAAAAAAAGATCACGATGTACACGTACTTCTTCAAAACTAGATTTTCAATTGGCTCATGTTTTTTTTTTTTTTTTTTTTTTGTTTTTTGGCTCACATACTAATATGCCATGAAATAGTTTTCATTTTATTTAGTTAATTAAATTACAATACTTTTGCTGCGGCCGCCTGGAAAAGAAAAGAGTAAGAAAATTCCAAGTCACGTTCTTTTTAGTCTAAATTTTACAAACAATTAGTACAAGACAACCAAGTTCAACTTAAAATAAGAAAATTTTTATACATTAACATTTTTTTTTCCCTGGACTGTTCCTTTTAAATTCAACAACAATCTCACTTACCGAATCCTGATCCAACTCAAGTACTCAGTATCTAACCTGTTTTAGACTGGAAAATGTTGACATTTCCACATTATTCATAGAGCATCCTTGATTGGGTCAATTTTTTTAATACCAGAGATATATACAAAAGAATAAAAATTGGGACATTTTTGTTCTTTTATTTGGTTGATCATACATTTCTACATTCTCAGCCTTCCATATATGGTATATCATTTCTACTTTCTCATCTCTCAAAATTTTTACATAAAGCTTTTATAGTTTTATGGCTACCTTTTGGGGGAAAAAAAAATTAGGATGACAATTAAAATATTTCTTTTTTTGAAAAATATATATATAGAGGTAGGTTTTGTATTCTTTTTCTAACCTTGAAGAAGGGTCCAAAATAATAATTATAATTAGTAAAAGAGATGTTAATAAAATCTAAATACAAAAACTTAATTAGTAATTCTAGAAAGATTTAAAAAAAAAAAAAACTCTATAATTTAAAATTTTAAATAACTATTATTTAATTGATTTTTAAATATTGAAAAGTCTCTCTTAAATTGAAATATAAAAATTTAAATAACTATTATTCCAAGTTGCTATATTGAGTGGACCAACATCTCTAGATCATGTAGCTAGTCAAGGCAAAATTTCTCTGCCAATTTGGTAAAAACTTTGAAGTCCTTTTATTGTCGATTTTTTTTCGTAATACTTGAGATATATGACTAATGTAAAAACAGAAGCTGACACATGCAAGACATTTCCCCAAGTCCAAGTGCATGGTCATGAATATGAGTATTCAGCCTAGTGTGCTTCATGTGAATTACCAATAAGAACGTTGAAATGAGCGCTCCATTGACAAAGGTTTATTTCCATAAGCAAGGATTGAGCGACGACTTAGAGCTAGGGGAAAAAAGTATAAAAAAATTTTTTTTTTTTGAAACTCCAAATAAGTAATCATTTAGAAAGTTAAGGGTTTTTTTTTTTTTTTGGGTGTCTTGCATGTTGTCATATGTGTGTGAGCATTCACTTAGACTAGTTAGAATCAGTTTAGGAATTTTTTATATTATTTTATTTTTTGTTTGTCTTGCGTGAGTTTGTTTTGGGGTGTTGTTTGGGCTTAAGTTTGTTATTGGTAAATTTTGTTGTTGAGCTTGTTAAATTTTTTTTTGATTTTAGATTAATAAAATTTTTTATAGCCTTTAAAATATCAATAATATTACTGAGGGGGGCAAAGTACAAATTTATTGAAACAAAGTGCTAAAATTAATACATATATATACTAAAAAAATGTTGAAAAAATTTTGGGGGGCACTTTTACATAATAAAGGTGTAGCTTTTAAGAGTTTCCTTCGTAGACGTAAGCTGACAAGGCTAACCACGTAACACTCGTGTTCTTGATGTTTTTATTTTATGCTTCCCTTTCTGCATTTACTCTTACATATATAACATAGTATAACACATTATGTTGCTAATTGTAAGGACACGATTTGTAACGACCCGAAATGATATTGGGTTTGCACGTAAAAAGGCCCAAACAATATCATTTATAGAGCGTGAGTTTGAAAGGCTGGGCCTTGGTCACCAGACAGTGGATTTTTTATGGTGTTCATACATAGTTAAATCGTGTTCACCCTAGGAGTCTTTCTCTTGGAGGCGGGCTGGGAGGCTCTGGTTTTTGGCCATTTTTCCCAGCCCCTTCTTCTTGATACTTACTTTTCCTTTTATATTAGCCTGTATCCCCTATCCAACGTCCACGTGTGGGTTTGATTTTCCAGGACTGATACTTGTCCCATCAACCCCTACCCAGAGTGGTTGGGGGTGGTTGTAAAAGCTGAAGAGTATGACTCTGTCAGGTGCAGAGTATTGAATGGCAGTAAGGGCAGTTTTCCTTTTGTCCTTGGTCGTTATACTATCCAGCGTACCCTTCTCTATTGACCTAGATATTTTAGATTTTTTTCCCAAACTGTTCCTATACCGTTTTTGCCCTTTCTTCTAGGGAAACCTCGGATATGCCGAGGACAAAATCATCATCGGCTGTGTCTCAAGACTAGTTGGACTTTTATTACCTATCCTCGGCTATAACCTTCCTCGGCTCGGGCCTTGGGCCCCAATGAAAAAATGGGTCAGGGCCACAAATTATTGGACCCCACAATAACCCCTCAAAATCCTGCTGTCCGACCTCTTGGTCGGAGAGGAGAGTTTTGGTAATGCTACGCCTTTATTGCGGTCTGCTTAGATCTGCCCTTCATCAATGTGGGTGTCTCTTCATCTATCCAGGAAACATACCGGACTATGAGACATTTCTTTGAATTCATTCATGATGCGTTCCTGTCGCTTCATTATCCGAAACGTGCCTTTAATGATTTCCCTTTATGAGACCATTTAAATTCGACGGTTATTGACGGCATGGGGAAGTGGAATGGGTATATTCTTGTATACCGATTTTCTTGGAAATTTGGACAGATTAAATGCCTCCTGTTTTGCCCTTCATATAAGAAGAAATGCAAGAGGTTACTCCTTTTACACAGAGACCCTTTTAATCTCTTTAAAGTCTGAAACCCTTAGCCTCCCCCAGAGTTCCTTTATCCGCTAGTTTACGCTTTGAATTGTGATACGTTTGAGATAGGAGCGGAAATGAAGGGACCATACCCTTCCCAGAAATGCCATGTTCTTTTGAAACTCAAAATGGCTCGGTCAGGGCAGGGATGGCAGAGACTCAAGATACTTCTCATCCTCCTTTCAGCCAAAATCCGAAGTAGGGGCTCATTGCGTCAGACTTTTGGCGCGACTAAGCTGGGGTCACCCATTATCAGTACCAACCGCTCTCTTATGAGCATAGCTAACATGGCACCAACGTGTTAGGAGTCAGGACTGATGCAGAGACAAAGTATCCCTGCTTTTTCCTCTCTTCCTTCACTGGTGCCTCCTTTTGCCTCTCTTTCTTCTTCTTTTCCATCATCAGATCCATCCTGGTGCTTTTCCTTCTTCCTCTTCTTCTACTCTTGCCCCAAGGAAGGTCCTCCTCTCAATATGGGCGCTACTGGGGCAGATTTTGGAAAGACTTGGGAGCAGAGCTTAAAAAGATTTCTGACTGTTTGTTTTGTTTTGTTTTGTTTTTTTTTTTTAATTTTTTTTGTAACTCGTTTTCTATATAGGCTTGTTTAAGCCCTTCATTGTACGCTGTAATACCTCTTTATATTAATAAAAGTCATCATTGTTTTATTTCATATATTCTATCTCTTTTCTTTGAAATGGTTATGCCGTGAATAGACGTACTATCCTGTGACTTCTTTTTTATTTTCATACTATGAACAATGCTTAGGGCCGAGATCCTAGTTAATAAAAAGACCTTACTCTGTGCTTATTGAAACTATCTGCTATAATAATGCCGATTTGAACAAATGACACTTTGGGCAGAAATCCTTACTAAGAAGAAGAGAAACAGATATTATGATGAGCTTATTAGAGCTATTTGGCATAATGATGCCGACCTAAGAAAATAATACTTAGGGCCGAAATCCCTTACTTAAGAAAAAAGATGTTATTATGAACTTATTAGAGGTATCGTGTATGATAAGACCGACCTGAAAATGGGTTGTATACCCCAAATTCGAATGAGGTGATGACTGAATGCTCGATGCCATGTAGGAAGTAATCATCTGAAGATATATAACCCAAAAATGTACAGCCCCTGTAGGTTGCTAAGTAATAAGGTGTTTCGCCATCTTTCTAATAACTTTCATAGCCTTAACCTTTCCTGGTATTTAGTCCAAGAATTGAGCGATTTAGAATTCTTCTTAAATAGTTGACTTCTCCATAGGTTTGAGTCCGAGGACCATGCAATACCTTGATTCTGTCCAAAACTTGATATTTAAGTAGTTGGTTTCCCTATAGGTTTGAGTCCGAGGACCATGCAATACCTTGGTTCTGTCCAAAACTTGATATTTAAGTAGTTGGTTTCCCTATAGGTTTGAGTCCGAGGACCATGCAATACCTTGGTTCTGTCCAAAACTTGATTTTGATAAGTAGTTGGGGGAATTAACCCCTCGGCTATGGCGCGGGACTTTGGTTTAGGGGGATTAGCTCCTCGGCCAAGCCCCTAGAACCTTCCGTACTACTGACGCTACGAAACACAGCCCCTAATGAAGAAACGTAGCCCCTAGTGAAACTTTGTGCTAAAACACTACACCCAGCTGTTTGAAATGATGTGAGTGATTGTCTCAACCCATCACCTGTGCCAAGACACAAGCCTTCCCCACAAACGGCGCCAATTGTAAGGACACGATTTGTAATGACCCGAAATGATATTGGGTTCGCACGTAAAAAGGCCCAAACAATATCATTTATAGAGCGTGGATTTGAAAGGCTAGGTTTTGGTCACCAGACAGTGGATTTTTTATGGTGTTCATACATAGTTAAATTGTGTTCACCCTAGGAGTCTTTCTCCTGGAGGCGGGCTGGGAGGCTCTGGTTTTTGACCATTTTTCCCAGCCCCTTCTTCTTGATACTTACTTTTCCTTTTATATTAGCTTGTATCCCCTATCCAACGTCCACGTGTGGGTTTGATTTTCCAGGAATGATACTTATCCCATCAGCCCCTACCCAGAGTGGTTGGGGGTGGTTGTAAAAGCTGAAGAGTATGGCTCTGTCAAGTGCAGAGTATTAAATGGCAGTAAGGGCAGCTTTCCTTTTGTCCTTGGTCGTTATACTATCCAGCGTACCCTTTTCTATTGACCTAGATATTTTAGATTTTTTCCCAAACTGTTCCTATACCGTTTTTGCCCTTTCTTCCAGGGAGACCTCGGATATGCCGAGGACAGAATCATCCTCGGCTGTGTCTCAAGACTATTTGGACTTTTATTACCTATCCTCGCTTATAACCTTCCTCGGCTCGGGCCTAGCGCCCCAATGAAAAAATGGGCCAGGGCCACAAATTATTGGACCCCACACTAATATATTTAAAAATTGGGATCAACGGGATGAGTACTCCATTGACAAAGGTTTATTATGTGATTTGAACTTTCACCCCTTACCCTTATTACCAAGAGGTTAGATATGAATTGGAGTCACTTGAGCAGGGTCAAGACTATATGAACTCGTTCTTTGATGAATTTTAAGCAGATAAGACTTCAAAAGCAAAGCTCTACGCACTCATTCACTTGGTGTGGCCAAATGGCTTCCACCATGGATGCAAATCTGTATTCTTATCCTATTGCATATTAATCTATTTAATTAAAGCCTAAAAATCAAATTGCTTGTGGGAATCCCGTGTCACAAAACAATCTTATTGCTGATGTATCCGTTATCCTAATAGCATATTTTTCCACTCAATTAAGCCAAAAACAACTTTTTTTTATGCGAGTCATTTTCAAAAGGGTCTCTTTATCCAAAGTGCACATGCAAGATCAAGTATCTTTAATTCAGATGGGAGGAGCACATGCTTTCTAAGCAAGTAATAAACACTATCAACGCAAAATTCTCTGTATCTTTCACCCATAATTTCTAAATTATTGTAGCAGAAAAAAAAAAAAATGCTCATCTTCTCATGTTTATTAACTTATAATCACTCGCTTGTACAACTTATCACCGCCTTCTACGGGTGAGTAATTTGAAGCTGGTTGCCTTGTTATGTGATCTGCTCTATCTGATGCCATCACTGCCTTGGCATTATTCCAATACCATGGTTGAATATAAGGTGAAGTGATAGATGAGGAACATGAATAAGGATGGAGTATTACAGAACCCCAATCTCTAGCTCCAAAGTTTGCTTCCTTTAATCTTCTCCTAATTAACAAGCATCCCAAATCTTCCTTCTTCATTTCTGATACACTTCTGAGTATTGACAAGCATAGAAGAAGGACCAATACTGCATCCTCTTCAGGCAACAATTCAACTACCAATAGCTTCCAATTTAAAAGAGCTGTTGCTCTTCCAGTTGGGTTCTCCTCTGTGAATCTAACCAGTGTTACAAACCCCTCTTCATCTTCATCCTCCTCTTTCTCTTCTTCTTCATCCTTGAGTCGGCTTTCTTCATCTTCGCTTTCTGACTTAATGTTCTTTACTTGGTACTGCATTTTTCGCCCTTTCAATAGCCTCACCTGCGACTAATGAATGGTTTCGAATCTAAATTGTCAACCAATATATTTAAGATAACCAAGATTGTAAGAAAAACATAAATTTCCTCCCTACCGATGGTTCTGGAGACATTTGATTTTTCAGACAGAAACTCAAGCCAGATGTAGATGTACATGATTCCCACCCTATCATCAGTTCATCTCCTGTTGAAAATTTCCATGCAGCTTTCCATTGTTCTGGTGGTTCTTTTGGTGTTGCCGTTCCAACCATTTTCTCTGTACTAGATGGCAACAATGACAGGAAAAAAATGTTTAAAATTTAGTCTTAAAGATGCACAGAAGAGCCAGCATAAACATATATGATTTCTTAAGAAACCAATGTCAGATGGTTGTCACACACCTTTGGTAAAAGTAACTAGAAAATCTGTTTCTCATGTATTATGCCAAATAATATGAAGCATAAATTTTTATGGTGTCCTTGCACAAACTTTATGAATCATATGCATGATGGTTTTTGTAACTCTTTCATTTGTAGTCCAGTTGGGTGCTGAGAAAGACAAGGCAAGAAAAGAAATAAAAGCTTTGAATCTTCTTTTATTAGTCTTTTGTCTTTTCTTTTTCTTAGTGGCTTAATCACATAAAGATTATTTGCTGAAAGTTGATTAAAGTAGTATAGTTGCACCTAAAAAAAGTGAGGTAAAAGAAATAAAGCTGTTGCCAAAGAGAAGCATTTTCACTCTTCAATTTCAGATAATCAGATTCTGCTCTTGCAACAAATCTCAGCCAGGTACATGTGATGCACCCTGTTCAAAACTAGTTAACTGAAAATTTTTATACTACATACCAGGGGCTTTTCCAATGGTATCAGCAACATAAGACCATGATCCTTCTCGTATCTCTATTATCCTATCCTCCCATTTCACAGCTGAGGGAGCTTCACCTCCTCTTCTCCAAAACCCTTCTCCAACTCTAAAAGTTGTGTTCAAATTGTGTCAAAAAGTAATAGACACAATGCCATCATAAATTCATAAAATTCTCTCAAAAGTACCAAATTTTTCTTCCAACAAACAAAGATAGAAGGTTTGAAAGTTTACCTTATTCTAATGACAAAACACTCTCCCTGCATGATCAAGAACAGTCCGAGGCAACCAACGCCCTTCTTGAGGCCGATACCTATTCATTCTGAGAATAACGTCCGATATCATGGCCCCTGAATCATCAGTGACCCGGTCAGGCACACATTTCAACAAGTATGGCGCTTGAACTGGTGGAGTTATTGAAGCATGAATTCTCAATTCTTGAGCAACTCCTCTTTCCAGAGTTAGAGAAGATATTCTTAGTAAGTCATTCCAATGGAATGTAACAGTCTCTTGCAAGCTACTTCCTTTGAAACAGTGGCCACCGCAGTGACGTAGCTCAAGTATGATTCCCTTGGTCCCAAACTCACAATAGAGATGCCAAGCTTTTTGCCATGAATCATACTGAAAGTTGGAGATGGATTTCTCAAGCTTCAAATCCCTGTGACATCTTAACATACCAAGGCGGAGGAATTCACTTCTGTTGTGTTGCCTTCATCCTATAGTTGAGCCTTACAAACACACAGACCTTTGTTAAAAATAGCAGTGATGGTTTTAAGTTACACAAACATGAAGTGCTTCTATGTATCTTTTGGTGCCCAAAAAAAAGGTTACTTGGATTGAAATATCTCTAATTTCATAACAAAAACTCAATTAATTGGAGCTGATTTTTGTTGAAAACATGAATCTCCCTAATAAATAACAAAAGCTCTCATATGAAGCTGACTTTCCCAAGTGAATTACCTCTAACTAGCTTGCTTATGAAAGCACTTCTAATTAGAAAAATCTTGTTAAATTAAACTGAATTTTATGGAACTTCATTTACCGTCTAAAACCCATGGCATCATGTTGAGGTGGAGGTTTCATTCACAAGAATGTATAGTAAGCCCCAACAAAGAACTCCCAAAAACAGCATACCAATATTAAATTAGTTACTATTCTCATAAATTCCCAAAGAAGATGAAAATATCTAGAAGATATATATTTTACAACATTGTCAAATTATTGGTATGAACTATATTTCATTACTTCAGCACTCTTCCATTGAATCAATAAACGTTGAAATGTTTGATCTTAAGATCAACTCCCCTCATTTTTGTGATTCTCTCAAATCCTTCAATGTTGTTTTAGTTTGACCACAACTTATACTGAATGCACTTTCTCTATTGGTTTACTGAATAAAAAGTAGAATTCCTTAATTATTGCACAGTCAAAAAATTGACCATGATCCTTTTGTAATTCACAGAATGGTGTACTTCATGTAATGGCACCAGCCCAAGCTTATACAAAACTAATGCTGTTTTAGAACAAGTGGCCCATCTAGGAAACCTAAAGCACCTTTCCTTTCTCTACCCTTGACATTGAAATGGGGCTTTAAGGGTTGCCATTTATTAGCCCACTATTTGTGGCCATATCCACTGGATGGCAAAAAGCCCACAACCTTTTTTTTTTTTTTGAGAAGAAAAAAAGCCCACAACCTGAACATCATAAGAAATGAAATTACCATTTAAAACCCCATGAATTTAATTATATTAGTTTTTTTCTCTCCTAACAAGTATATTAATATTATATGATGTTAAAAGACTTTTTTCTGTCCTAAAATATTTTAAATGAGGATAGCATTTTTACAGTGGAATGTCGATTTTTTTTTTTTTTTTTTTTAGTTGGGCCCATTGGTCGCATCAAGTCATCTTGGCTTTTCCTGTTGATTATCCCATGAATGATTACCAAATCTTGCTGAATCAACACCATCATCCTAACTCGAAATGAAATTATAAAAAATTTCGTTGCAATCAAGATTGTGATAATAAGTGATACAATAATTTCTAACTACATTTCTAATCTCAATATAGTGTTTCTTTTTTCATTTAAGTGCTTTGTATGATATTGTTGACCTATCCATCAATTTTCATTTTAATGGAGTGCGCTTTAAAATTAACTACAAGAAGGTAGAATAGAAATTAGTATGATAGTTGTCAAAATCAACAAACAAGACTATAAGAATAGGAATAGTGGAATACCATGTGATGGTTAATAGATCAAGTGCATAAAATACTGGAACAATGAAAAGAATCCTAAGGTTGCCATGAGTCCTGCCAATCTTGGTCACAGACTGCATTATGAAGCAATAACTTTTGGTCTTTTGCCTCACTGTAGAAGTTACTTGTAACTTCTAGTATCACATGGCTTGATTAGTTGATTTATATATATAAAAGAGCTAGCATGTTACATTGGTCAAAAAGAAAATACTCACCCAAGAAAGAAATTATAATTGCGGTTAGTGGGTGCACAGAGAAAGTGCAACAGTACTTAACCCAACTGTAAATTGCTAAATCATACCAGTAATTACCTTACATAATGGTTAATGCTTGGTAAACAATACAAAGTATGGTGGTAAAAATCTATAGACATCCTTAAGCAAGAAGAGGATCTAAGTTCAGCTCACACACTTGAAAAAATTCAAAATTAAAAATCAAGGGTCCGTTTGGATTGAACTTATTTTTGCTGAAACTAAAAACTGAAAACTAAAAACACTGTAGCAAAATAATTTATTAATCTAACATGATCCTTAGTCTAGTTGGGTGCTGAGAAAGACAAGGAAAGAAAAAAAATTAAGCTTTGAATCTTGGTTTGAACATGAGACAAACACCTCAGAAAATCATTTCATCATGATTTCATGATCTTACAATTATAAACAACATAAGCTTATGATCTAACATCTAGTTTTTATCTTTTCTTTTGCTTAGTGGCTAATGGCTATATAGATGGTATAAATTCATTGCTGGCTTTTCCACTTCAATTTCAAAAAGTCAGATTATGCACTCGCATCAAATCTCATCCAGGTAAATATGTTGTACCTTGTTCAAAACTGCTTCACTGAAAATTTATATACAACATACCAGGCGCCATACCATTGGAACCAACAACAAAAGACCACAAACCTTCTCGTATCTCTATAATCCTATCCTCCTATTTCACAGCTGAGGGAGTTTCGCCTCTTCTTCTCCAAAACCCTTCTCCCACCCCGCAAGTTGTGTTCAAATTTTGTTATTAAGTACCAGACACAACGCCATCATAATATCCTCTCAAAAGTATCAAAATTATCCTTCGAAGAATGAAGAGAGAAGGCTGAAAGTTTACCTTATTCGAATACATAGTTGCAGTAAATTTTATTGTTCTTAAAAAAGATAAAATATAGTTTCATTGGTTAATGCAACCACATGTTAGAATTTATTTGAGAAATCTAATGAATTATACATAAAGAACTTTACTTAAATTTTGCTACATATATGTTATAAATGAGTTATGTTAACAGACACCGTAATTTTTTTGGCAACTTTTGACAATAACAACAATTTTTTTGGTAGTTTTTGACAGAATTTTATCTTTTTGGGCAGTTTTTTTTTACAATCTTTTTCCCTTTTTTTTTTTTTTTTAAGTGAGACCCATAATGAGAAATTTTAACAAGCGCCCGCCCAATTCTTGTTAACATTTCCCCTAATTCATAATTGACAAGTTGCAAGTACACTTTGGTAGTGGGTTTTCAGTCTAGTCAGAACGCAAAGTGTTTTGAAGGTCTTGAAAGCTCAATTTCATGAGTGAAGTTCATATTTTTCAAATCATTATTCGAGTGGCTTTCAGCTTCTGGACAGTTTTCCTTTTCTAATTTATTTGAGTTGCTAGATCTTTGTTATTTTACACAATACTTGTTGGTGCATCTCTTGTGTACTTCACGTATACTTGGGTTGCACTCCTTTTTCACTTTTTAACGAATGTTTTACTTATTATAAACTGTACATCTATAAGCTTTTTGATTTGATTTTGTAGGTGTGAATGTTGGTAGAAGTTCGATGATAAAGAAAAGTTTGGTTACTTGAATGGATGAGGTAGAAGAAATAATCTGGGGAGATAAGCCTGAAGAGTTGGCTTTGTTCGCTTTCTGCATCAGAGCTTGTTAAGTATTTGGGTCTAAAGTTTCCAAAGCCCATTTAAAATTTGTACCCCCCCCCCACCCCCCAAACCCCAAGGGGCCCAACTCCATTCTTTAAGTACGGAGTACTTTTTTTTTTTTTTTTGAGGGGGACATTTTTAAGTAAATTAGTTAATAATTAATTTTTATAGTTTGTGTAATCTTTTGTTCATACAATTACTTTCTTTCATGTGCACTGGAAATGTTATCACTGATTGAAGGTATGTAATCTAAGCTCAAGTTCATTAATGGGTGCATTTTGGTTCAACATTCTAAGGTATTAATTTTTGTAGGGTTTCACCAAACTCCTTTTGGTAAATACTAAAATGCAATAAATAAATTGGAAAATAGGGCACAACTTAGTACACGTGGAGTATACAAAGGAAATGCGCAAAAAAAAATTAAAATTAAAAGAAAATATAAAAACAAATAAAAATATGACTAATGAAAGTTCAAGGAATCTAAAAAAAATCTAGAAAGTCCATAGTAGACAAGGTGGTGGAGGATGAAGTTCGTCATAATAAGGGTTAAAAATAGGAGATTTTATTTAATCAAATTTTGTTCTTCCCCTTCAAAGAAACCTTATTAAGCCTGATGATTGTTACACACACCATGTTACACACATTATTACACATTTTGAACTGAAATCGTTTACCTATTTTTTGAATTGAAATCATGTCTCTAAGTTCAAAAGATATGTATATATTATTGTGTGTAAATTGAGAAAATTTATCATGTATTCAATTTATGCATTCACCCTCTCACATGAGGTTGAGTCTCACACATACCAAAAACATGTAAGAAGATAGATACATGCATCAAATAAATGTAACACCACCTCATGTAAAAGGATGTGTAACAATTTTTATTGTTAAAGCAAGGATGGGGTAATTACACTCCCCTCCCTTAAAGTTTCAAAGAATGACACTCCATCACAAACTTGAAAGAAAAAACATTCACTTCCTTTAAGGTTTGAAAAGATTAACACCCCCCCCCCCCCCCCCGGGTTTAAATTAGTAATTAAATATTCTAAATTTTTATAAGAATTTCTTTTAAAAAGTTTAACAATGATTAGTAAAAAAATAATTGATAAATTTAAAATAAAAATGCAAAATTTATCAAGTATCAAAACACTTTCAATGGCAAATTTTATCTTAACCTGTTGAAAAAAGAAAAAGAAAAATCAAACTTTATATTTTAAAATACACTTTATTTAAAATTTAAAATAATAAATTTTAATTATGAAATAAATAATTTTAGAAACCTATCCTTAAGCATTGGGCAGGTTAGTCCGCAACATTTTTAATATTAATTTAATAAAATTTGGTTAATTGAATGTCTACGGGGAAAGTATTTTTTTTCCTTCAAGTTTGAGGTGATGTGTTATTTTTTCAAATTTTAAGGGAGGATATTGTAATTGCCCCAAGCAAAGGATACATTTTCCAAACTATCCCATTAACCTCCCTTGCCAAAGTATCCTTTCCAACGTGATAGAAACTCCATCGGGGTAGAAGGTCATAATCCAAGAAACACCAGACAAGCAAAAAAAACCAATGACCACAGTTCTTGAGCCACCGTGTAATGGAGGAAGAGATGAGCCAATAGCTATGAAGCACGGGTGCGTTTCAGGACTCGGGTGCGGGTGTGGGTGCGAGACTCGGCGATTAAAAAATTATTAAAAATATTTTTATTTATATTTTCAATATATTTTTACTATTAAAATATTCTTAAAAAACACATTAATATACCTTGATTCACAAAATAAAGAAAGAAGAAGGCAAGAAACACATCTGAGGTCAGAATTTTAGCTGCTCTAGCGAGTTTCAAGGCCAATTTCGGCCTGTTTCAGTCGTTTCCGGCCAATTTTGGCCGTATCGACAATATCAGTCACTGGCCAATACAACTCGATATGGCCGAATCAGCCCGGTTCGGCACGAATCGAGCCGCGTCGGCACGAATCGAGCCGAGTCGGCGCGAATCTGGGAAAAAAAAAAAAAAAACACAAACGCGGCACCGATGCGCGGTCAACCACGTCGGACGCCGCGTCGCGCGCTGGACCTCGTCGGACTCGGGTGTGACACCCTCCCAGCCGCGTCCGTGCTTTCTAGGCCAATAGTCACACTCTTCATGTTCTCTACACATCCCTTAGTTCCCTAAATTATCTATGATCAAGGTCTTCACACCACAAGTCAACCACAAGAAGAAAGACATCCTTGGTGGCACACAAGCATTCCAAAGTGCTCTGCCAAAGGAAAATAACTTTTTAACTTCCTCTGCCTCTCAGATCCTTGTGATATCTTTTCACTTGAAATTTGAAAACCTTGAGTTTTAGAAGGGACCCATATTAATTTCTCTGTCTCCCCATGATGATGAATCTTTGTAGCATATATGTCAAGGGTTTCACCAATATTTCATTTCCTAATGCCTATTTTACAAAAAAAATAAATAAATAAAATTGAATAGTTTACAATGGAGGTGATAAAGTTCATTAGATTTTGCCCTCTCTGTTAGTACATGTGGTAACGTACCAATCCCCCCCCCCCCCCCCCTCCAAAAAAAGTGGTAAATGTATGTAAATTTTTTTTTCTTTTTTTTGTGAACGATTATATTAATTTCTTTTTAATTGTCAATGTGAATGGGATTCAAGGGATAACTAGTGATTCCATAACACTGGGATTTGAGCCTCATTAATTGTCAATGTGAATGCTGATGCATGATTGCTCGGTATGGTTCTAAAACCTAGAAATTGACCAAGATTCTGGTGCTCTAGTTGATAAAGTACTGGACCAATAAGTTTCAAGATTTGGGTTTGAGCTTCAAGAACTAGCTGTGTATTGGTGCTCTTTATACCTTATCTCTATCCCAAATAGTCCAAAAAATAATAAGGGAGTTTCTCATAAATCGAGAGTATGGAGCGTCGCCTAAGAGCGGGTAGGGTGCTACTATGGTCATGCCTAAGTAGGAAAGCCACACTGATCACCCCATCTACCTTTTTTTCACCCAAAAAAAAAATATATGGAAATTGGGTTTATTCAAACTTCATTTTGATTGTACTCTGTACATCAAATTTGCTTGAGTTTTCATGAGTTGAGTTTGATTTGCAACGCTACTTGCTTCCCCTCTTCAAACAACTTTCAGCATTAAATGTGGAGTCTTTTGGCTGAATATTGTAGAAAATCAAGTCTATTTGTGATATGGGTACTCTTTAAACTTCTTTGGAAAATTGAGGAGAGAGGTGAATTTTGGCAACACCGTTGCCGAAATTCTGAGAAAAAGTAAGAGAGAGGAGAGAGAAATGAGGTGACGGAAGGGGGAGAGAGAAAAAAGGAATTTCAGCAATGGTATTACCGAAATATGTGCCCAAAAAAAGCAAGCTGACCTACCCGAAATTGGGGACTGACCTGACCAAAATTTAAATAAATAAATAAATAAAGAATTGTGGCAATTGTCGTAAGAGTAATGCTACATTCACAAACTATTTTATAATATTTTTACAAATTGTTATTATGACTAACTTCTTACTAGTTTTCATCAAGCCCCACCAATAACATCACTTTTTTATTTATCAATAATCATTCACCACATCAGCCGTTTGTGAAAGTTTTTGTAAAAAAAAAAAAAAAAAATTGTATCTCTATCATTTTTTGCCAAAATTGGAGGTTTTTTTTTTTTTTTTTTTTTTTTTTCGTAATCATCCACTTTAGGCAAAATGATAGAGATATAATTTTTTTTTTTTTTTACAAAAACTTTCACAAACTGTTGATGTGGTAAGTGATTATTGATAAATAAAAAAGTGATTTTATTGGTAGATCCTGATGAGAACTAGTAAGAAGTTGGTCATAATAACAAGTTGTAAAAATATTATAAAATAGTTTGTGGATGTAGCATTTCTTGCCACAATTCAGTTTTTTTTTTTTTTTTTATCAGGTCAGTCCTCAATTTCAGGTAGGTTAACCTGCTTTTTTTGGGCACTTATTTCGGCAATACCATTGCCGAAATTCCTTTTTTCTCGGTATTGCCGAAATTCCTTTTTTCTCTCTCCCACTTCCGTTACATCATTTCTCTCTCCTCTCTCTTACTTTTTCTCAGAATTTCGGCAATGGTATTGCCGAAATTCGCTTCTCTCCTCGTTTCCCCAAATAAGTTTAAACAGTATTCATATCACAAATAAACTTGATTTTCTACAATATTCAATCAAAAGACTCTTAAATGTGCGCTATTAAAAATTTTCTTTGGTAGGTTTCAGTTTCATAGGACACTACTTTCATATGCCAAAGATATACAAGTAAAAGACTTTTAGCCATTTTCATTGCCATTGCTTTATGATTCTAGATGTCGTTATTAACAATGACCAAGAAAGTATTTGATTGGACAGATCACAGGATATGCTGATAAGCTTAAAAATGCTGGTCCTCCACCGTGCAAAAGTAATTAGCTATGACAGTCTAGCTCAAAAATTCGATCTAAAAATACTTCGAGCCATGGGTATGTCTTCAACTTTTGTTTCTATGCATTTATTTAATCTTTAATTTTCATGTTTTAGTGTTTTACCGTAGTTACTTATCAAAAAAACAAATGCTTGACCATAGTTAGGAACCGATGAATGGCAAATATGGCAGCAGTGTAATGCTATGATCCATCAAGGAAGGAATAAATCCAAGGAAGGTATACTGAAGATGATAATATGGAAGTAGAGTGCAGATTGGAAATCTCAAAAAGGTTTATGTGGCTCTGTTACTAACATAGCCATTGGTGGTAGTGTTTCTCATTCTGTTCTTAGGGACACTTCTTCAGGTTGACCCCTTGTGTTCCTTGCTTATTCATGATCTAAATAGAAATAGTGCATTGAAAATTAATAAATATCGTTATTAATTTAAGATTATATGAAAAAAAATGTTTAATAATATATAGAAAATATAAATAGAAATATATTAATAATTATTTAATAAACAGTCCTACCATATATGTGTCCTATTTTTTCAAAAATTTCCATGTCAATATCTCATCCCCTTATCCATGTCCATGCTTAGATCGTATTGGAGCTTATTATTTTCAACTCTTTGGTTTAGGTGCTTTGTTGTATATGACTTTTCAATTATTTTGAAATAAATTGCTCAATCGTCTAAAAAAAAAAAAAAAAAGAGGAGAAATCAAATGATTTGGGAAACTTTCATGAGATGTCTTTAAAATAAAAATTTAAAAAAAAAAAAAGTGGTAAATGTATATAAATTGCTTCTTAATTGTCAATGTGAATGGAATTCATGAGATACCTAGCGGTTTCTGGGCATTGGCATTCGAACCCCATTAATTGTCAATTTGAGTGCTGATGCATGATTACTCTCTGTATGAATCTAAAACCTGGAAATCGGGTTTGTTCAAACTTCATTTTGATTGTACTCTGGACATCAAATTTGCTTGAGTTTTCATGAGTTGAGTTTGATTTGCGATGCCACCTGCTTCCCCACTTCAAACAACTTTCGGCATTTAACTCTGTGTTATTACAAATTTTCTTTGGTAGGTTACAGTTTCATAGGACTTTCCACATGCCACATAGATGTAAAAGTAAAATCATTTTAGCGGCATTGCCATTGCTTTATGATTCTGGATGTTGATTTTTAACAATGACCATGAAAGTATTTGATTGGACAGGACATGCTGATAAGCTTAAAAATGCTGGTCCTCCAACGTGCAAAAGTAATTGGGCATGACAATCTAGCTCAAAAATTCAATCTAAAGACGCTTCGAGCCATAGGTATGCTTTCCACTTTTGTTTCTACACATTTATTTAATCCTTAAATTTCATGTTTTACCATAGTTATCAAAAAAAAATTGTTTGACCATAGTTAGGAAACGATGATACTATGAAAACAAAATAATTTATTAATTTTACTTTGTCATATGTGTAGTTTGAGCTTACTTCTGAAATATTCTGTATTTTTACACCCTTTTTCTACAGCTACCTGAAATCTAATTTGATTTAATTTTTTGCTGTCTCTTTCTTTTCTTTTTCTGTTTTTTTGGTCTGTCAAAGGACTGTCGAATCTGTACCAGATTTTCTGATTATCTTCATTAATTCTTTTTCTTTTCTTTTTTTTGAGGGAACTTATTTCGTTAATTCTAATTAGCATTTTTCTTCCTTTTATCTGATGTCTAATCTTATTTATTTTGCGCTGCCTTTTTCTTTGTATTTCAATAGAAAGCACTAATGACAACAGCAGTTTCAGTAAAACTGGGGTGTTTATGCTGGTTTCAGAAGTTTTTATGTGCACTCTGCACCTTATACTGGAAACTTTTACCATAGCGTCATATATTTCTTCCACATGGTGACTTATTAGTTTCAGTTTTTTATCTTGTTCTTGCCCTCTACTTGTCAATATCAGATTGTACCTGTAAACCCTCTGGTTTCAACTAAAACACATGTATTATTTATTTATTTATTTATTTATAGTGTTAGTGATAAAATATAAATATAAAAAAGAAAAAGAAAAAGAAAAAAGGAATTAGTCTTAGATTAAAAAGCACTAAATTGATCTTACAACTAATACAATATAACTCATAATACTCTCCCTCAAGTTGGAACATATCAATCATATAGTCCTGACTTGTCACATAACAAGTCTAAACAGGCCTTTCTTTATGATTTTGTGAGCATATCAGCCGTTTTGGCCCCTATAGAGACACGCTGAGGGGCAATCATACCACTCTCCAATCTTTCTTAGGCAAGATGACAATTTATCTCAAAATGTTTCGTTCACTCATGGAACACTAAGTTGCAATATGAATTGTTGCCTGATTTTCACAATACATAGTTATAGACAACTACACATCAAACTTAAAACTCATATAAAAGGAGTTTAAATTCATATAAGCTCACAAGATGTATAAGCCATGGCATATATTCAACTTTTGCACTAGAACTGGACACAACTTTTCTCATAGGAAAGAGCATTATCCTATAGTAGATATTCTATCTAAGGGTGACCCTGCCAAGTCTGAATCTGTAAAAAAATTTACACACATATGACTATTGGATGTTTATAACTGTAAATGTCCTGGATGAACTTTAAGGTACCTCACAATCCAAAGTACCACCTCCCTCTGTGGAAGATAGGGTGTTGCCATATTCTGACTCACAACATTGATGGCAAACATTGATATTTTGTTGAGTAATGATAGGATCATCTTACCAACCAAACAACGATATCGCTCAAGATTAGAGGATTACTCCTGATCTACATATATTTTAGGATTCATAAGGTGCTCTCCTATGTGTACTCCTTGTGTAATGGGGTTTGCCCCTTTTTCATTTTTTCATTGAATTATATACGTGTATATGTGCATGTGTGTGTAATTCATTGAACCTAACAATCTGTTTCTTACAAAATAACACATTTTCTTTTTTGAAAAACTAATTCCTTCCTTCGAGGAGCTACATCAATACCTGAAAAATAATGTAACTTTATCAGATATTTAGTTTGAAATGAAGTTTGAAGAAATGCCTTTAACTTGGCAACTCGTTTCTTGTCATCACCAGTAATAATGATGCCACCTTTATAAACTATCAATAAAATTTTCTGATGCAAGACAATCAAAACTGATGCAATGCAACACAAATTTAACAAGAACAAAAAATAATATAAATCTAGGAATGTACACCATGCCTTTGAAAATTTTCAACTGAAATTTTATTCATCATGAACTTGTCGCCATAGGAGTACAATAGCATTCTTATATAGACTGTTAGGACTAAACACTAATCCTATTTGAGTCAATGCCTAATTATTGAATTGCAAAAATGACTCTTAACTCTAAGAAATTGAATAAAACTTAATTTGGTTGAGAACATCAAAAATAATTCAGAGAGATCTGTCATCAAATACCTGAAATTTCTTCTTACCCAGCCAAAATACTTCTACTGATTTTGCCCCTTGGACATATTTATTACTTAAGTTGATTGAGATTATTGAAAATAATTCAGGAGAAAAAAAGTAGGCCATGGTGCAGTTTTTTTTTTTTTTTTGAAGAGTCCATGGTGCAATTCTATCTTCAATTTCATGACAACAGATGATTAAGAAATCATATACATGTAACCAAACTACAAGAACCAATTAATCAACAACTAACTTCATAACTAGAGCAACCAACTCGTTAATTCAAGTGATCATAATGACCTGATTATGCTTTTCCTAGGATTTTGAGGTTTCTTCATTCTAGTGGTGGATTCATGTGCCTCTTGGTCGATTCAAGGGTTTTGGAATAAATATTATACTATAATATTGTCATGCATCCCGAGTAATTATTAGGTGCTCCTGGAGCATAATGACATGGTGCTCGCTCCTCTCACATTCATGGTAAATCTCATTAATTAAATTCATGGTGCAATCTACCATAAATGTGATAGGAGGGAGCACCACATCACCATATTTCATAAGCACCTAATAATGTTCCCATGCATCCCAGCGTGTAAAGTGACAAAAACAAAAAACAAAACAAACAAACAGTGTTGAAGGAAAAACTAGTTGAGGTCTTACAGGAAAGCTTTCCTATAAAATGCAATTTAAAATTCTTTGCAGTTCTAGTTCAACATATATAAGACTTAACTAAAGCAACTAAAGGGTTCATAAATAATTCTCATCAAAAGTCTCATTTGCCCTGCAACAATGGAAGGAGTTCTAGGGGTGTTTGGTATACGTGTTTGAAAACATGTATAAAAATACGTGTGGAGGAAAAAATATATGGAAATACATGTAATGTTGTTTAAAAACTGAAAATGTGTATTTGAGGGGGTGTACCAAACACCCCTAGTGTTGGAGAAAGATGCCTTCCTAAACTAGATTATGGCTAAGATGAATGGTCAAATTTATAATGATTGAAAGTTGTGGTGTTAGTTGTGCATGTAAGCAATGGTCCAATGGTACATCATTCTGAAGAGAATGCACAGAAGATTCATGAGTTAAGTGCCAAATTTTTGTAAGCATTTATGTTATGTGATGTTTTACACTTTCCTTTTCCATTTTTGGCGATTTTCAGTGTTTGTAATGGTAACACAAAAGCAAGCCTTAATGCTAAATATGGGCTGGCTAGCCAAAAGATCGGTAGCATGTTGGTGCTCTGGTAGCATCTAGTAGTTAAAGGGTAAGGATGGGTGCTCTCAGTTTTTACATAAGCACTAGGAGAGAAGGGGAAGAAGGGGGTGGGTGGGGGTTGGGGTGATTGTTAAGTTGTACCATAGCTAAAGTAGGCAAAAGAATTTTTTTTTTTAGAATCCTCATATGACCGTTACAGTCAATGCGACAATGTAGCTGGAAATAGTTTCCAGAGATGCTAATTACCTATGGAGAGGACTATACACCTTTGAATGTCCTCATTTCGAAGTAACCTCTCGATCAAAGCCATTTGCAGATCTTTCCTTTGAATGTTGGTTGTGGATCATTTCCTTAGGTGATTTGGAAGACCAAGTTCTGATTTAGTTTAGCTGAGAACAGTCCATTCTTTGTTTTGGGGGAGGGGGAGGTGCTTGGGGATGTAGCTTAACACCATGGAGTTGGTTTCACAAAGATCATGGAGTTAATATTTCCTTGAAGTCACTTGAATAGTCTCAAATTTCATTCTGCAGGCAAGAAGGTGCCAAGTGTTTGTATGAGTGGAAAGTTGCAACAGTACAAAAACAAATTTGACTGGGCAATGCTGTGCCCTTGAATCTGCGTGGCTTGATCATTTTGAAGTTTGATCTTCAATTCATTTCAAATTTTGATGGTTTTATAAATTTATAATTGAATTAGCTCTGTTAGGTCATTTAACTGAAAAAGAATTTTTGCTGTTCAAACTCCTGGTCAATTTATGGATTTTGAATTTGATTCTCAATGATTATTGTAGCTAATAAATCTTCTGACCAGCAACTTCTTTGAGTACTGTGCAGGGTTCATTTTGATGGAATATCTCAAAGGAAAGGTCAAGGATTTATCCATGGTTCCTGGAGAGCATGCTAAATTTATAAATAGTGTTGAGGAAATTATGAGTATTGAAGAGCTTAAGGCATGAACTGGCCCTATCAAAAAATTTCCAGCAAAAAGATGAGTCCAAGCTGCATGGCTTGTTATTAATGTATTTTTGGTCAACATATGATCTTTTTTAGGTGTACTGGTTTTAAAATCTTATCAATTGATTCTGAAATCAAACGAATAGGGTGGTAAAAATTGCACAAGATAGCACATGGTGTTGGAGGAAAATTCTAAAACTTAGAGTAGAGGCAAGAACCTTCATTAAATTTGAAGTGGGTAGAAGTAAAAAAAAAAAAAAAACTTCTTCGGCATGATTGGTGGCATACAAATGGTATTCTATATAAAAAAATGTGGACTGAGAGCTATATATGACGCAACTAGTAACTCCAATGCCAAGGTCTCAAGTGCCTTATAAGGCAAGAGCTGGATTTGGAAAGATCAGGCAATTTAGTGAACCTACAAAGCTAGCTCGTTTGGTTATATTGGGATAGGAAGACAAGCCAGTTTGGATTGCACCCAAATCTGGTCATTACTCTTGTGCAGAAACTTGGAATCAAATCATAGGCAAATGAAATATCATCGGTTTATATTGTCTTTAATCAAATCATTACTCTTTCACGCATTACATCCTTTTTGGTTTGTGTGTACATCAGATATTCATCTATGTAAACATAGTATATTATAAATGAATAATCATTTAAACTGCACAACAAAGGTTTAATAATAATTTATCTCTAAAAAAAAAAAAAGTTTTAAAAATAATTGCCGTTCAAATGATACCCTAGTTCCCAGAGGTGATAAGATAAATAAAGTTTAAGGATTGGTTATAAATAAATTAAGTTTGAGGATGGTTTGTGATTTAAAACTATGAAAGGGCATATTTTGTAATGTGTTACTAAGGTCCCATTTATTTTAATATAAAATATTTTTCGTCGAATAATCTTATCTTCGTGTGTTTGGGACAATTGAAAAACTTGGTTAAAATTAAATCATTTTTTGCTGATTAGGAAAAACATTCTCTTTGATGTTGAAAATGTTTTACGCTTGAACAATAAACATAAAAATGATAGAAATGTCCAAAAAAAAATTCTTTAAAATGATCAAAATGCCCTAAAAATCTTTAAAATACTATTGAAATCTTCAATAATAAAAATAAATAAATAAAAAAAAAAGATACTCTCAAATTTTCTAAAAAAACAAAAATACTCCATAAAACCTTTAAAATGATCAAAATACCATGAAAAATTATAAAATGACATAAATACCCATAAAATGCTTCTAATGATCAAATTACATTAAAAGCCTCCAAAGGTGACCCAATAAAATCTTTAAAGTGTGTTTAGATGGAAAAGGAGGAAGAAAGGGTAGGGGATGGAAAGAGAAAAGTTTAATGAACCTTATTTGAATGTTTTTTAAAGGAGGAGGAGGAAAGGTTTTGAGGTAACTTGGAGAGTTATCTTAACCCTCCAAAAGGCTTAGATATATTTTCCTGAATTGGGGGACTTTAGAGGGGAAGGGGAGAGAAGGGTTTAACTTATATTAAAAAAAAAAAAAAAAAAATTGAAACACTCTCAAACCTACAAAATGACCAAACTAACTTTAAAATCTCAAAAATTAGCAAAATGCACCAAAAACTATCAAAATAATGAAATTACCTCTTGCAATCTCTAAAATGGTCACTATATGCCTCAAAACTTCTGAAATTACCTCAACACTTTTAAAATTCGCAAAAAAAAAAAAAAAAAAAATCAAATGTCATTTTAGAGGTTTCAATTGTGTGTAATCATGCATGCGCATATATATATATATATATATATTGCTATTGCATTCTTGTGTTTATTTGTTAACATTGATTTTAATTGTTTTATATTTGTAAGAACTCAATTTGTAACGATCCAAAATTCGTATTGGGTTCGAACATTAAAGGCCCAAACAATAAATTTGTAGAAAGTTGGCTAAAAGGCTAGGCCTTGGTGAACGGACAGTCGTTAGTCATGGTGTCCAAGATGTTCGCATGGAGGTGAACTGAGCGTATCCAAGAAGACTCGCTCCTCGGCATGGCCTGGTTGGCTCCGGTCCTTGGACCTCGTCCGAGGAGTTTAATGTTCTTCTTATTCCCTTTTTACGCTAGGTTTCAATGGTCCTCCAGCCCCCCTTATGCTCCTCCCTTTCTCTCCTTTTATACTAGTTTTTCCCCTCTCTCGAACGTCCCCGTGTAGGTTCAGCTTTATGGGGCTGATACTTGTCTTATCAGCCCATACCTAAAGTAGTTGAGGGTGGTTGTAAAAGCTGAAAAGTATGGTTGTGTCAGACACAGAGTACTTAATTGTAGCAATGACAGCCTTTATCTTGTTCTTTGTCGCTACACTGTTCAAGGGTTCTTTTTCCATTAATGCAGCCAGGACGTTTGTTGGCGCATTCAGTGCGGAGGTGACATCTTTTCCTTGAACCGCTCCTACACTGTACTCACCCTTTCTTCTATGAGCGCTCTGGGGGCTGCCTTTGATGGCGTGTCGGTCTTTCCTTCTAAGTTTTGGGATGCCGAGGACAAGATCGTCCTCGGCTACATCTCTAGGCCATTTGGACTTCCATTGCATATCCTCGGCAACGCCTCTCCTCGGCGCAAGCCTTGGGCCCCAATGTAAAGTGGGTTGAGATCATAAATTCTCTAACCCCACAGTATTAATATTTTAAAGCATTTAATTAAATATTATCTTTAATATCTATATAAAAATGTATAATAAAAAAATTTTGTGATTCTTTGTACAAGCCAACTGTCAGAAAATGAGTTCTAAAGCATTTTTAGGAACATAATTAAACAATGGGGAAAAAAAATAGTTTTTGATAAGATAGCTTTAGTTGGAAATATTAACGTTAAAACATTTTAGTGGATTGTTTAGTTTTTAATTATAACTAGTCGCTAACCCGTTGCACGGGAAAACTATTGTGTATAAAGATGCAAACTATTCTTTTACTCTTCCTCTTTGATTGTACATTAAGATTCCAGTCTTATAATTTCTATCCTTGATATAAAATATTAATCTTAATATGAAACATTAATTTACTTAATGAAAAATAGAAATCAATCTTAAGTTTAAAATAAAATAAAGAATTAAATCTTTAGCATCCTCGATTATCCATAAAATGTATAAAACGCACATTTAAAGAACTACTTAATCAATATTTCAAATAAATTGAAAAATTGAAAGACAACTTTAAAGTGTTTTTTGCTACAACTAAACTTACAAAGAATCAATTATTTTAAATATCATATATTGCATTAACTTTCAATAAGTATAAGGTTATTCTCAAAAAATTAAGTATAAGGCTGAAAGAGTGAAATTGGTGAATTAAATTAATTGGTGGCGTGTCAAGTTTCTTTTGTGAGTGCTACTACTCTTCCTACAATTCTGCACTTTATAAATTTATTTTCTCAATTTTTCCTCACTATTATTGAATCCAAACAATTTTAGTGTTTTAACATAGCCAATCAAGACCCCACATATGAACCTAGATTCCTATGCAAATGAATTAAGAATCCTAAGCAAATCTAAATATCGCCCAAAAAAATGTATTAATTCCCAAAAAGATGCCAACACCAACAAAAAAAGGACAGAAACTTCAATTCGAAAAGTAACTTTAATTGGAAGAAATTTGTAATGAGATGGGAGGAAAATATGGAAAAATAAATAAAAGCCATTTGCTAACCTCCATGACCATCATAAACACCAAAGAAAGAGGTGGAACTGTCCAAATTTGGATAAGCTGCATGCTACAAAAGAAAAGAAAACACGGCAAGATAGCATAATCTATAGAAAATCATTGAGATTATGAGTCCACTCAATAGACCCATTGAAAAGGCGAACCAAAGAAGTCATCAAAAAATACAAAACAGATGTTGGCAGACAATGTTTACAAAACAAAAGCAAAACAAACAAAATATAAAAAATTTCAAACTCAAGCACTAAACAATTGATCACATTTATTTAGAACACCCAAAGTCCTTTTCACATAATCATATAAATCAGTATCTTTGTGAAAAAAGGCCAACCCCATCACCATGAATCTAAAAAACATTGATTAAAAAAAGAAAATTATAGAGACATTGAAACCTGGTGATGAAAAAAAGAAAATAACATGGAGAAAAAGCCAACCTTTTCTTTTGTTGTTTTCCGATCGAATTCACAAATGTGTCACTCACTTTCACCTGTCTTTCTTAACGTAGTCATTCCCTGTTAAACCACGTATTGGTTAATGGTGCTTATTATAGTGCAGTTTAGTTTAGGCGAAAATGCACTTTTGGTCCCTACATTTTGGGCCTTGTTACAATTTGGTCCCTAAATTGATTTAGGTCCTTGGTCCCTAAATTGACTTGGTAGTGCACCTTAGATTTTTGTAGCTCCTGGTACATGTGTGCTCCAAGTTCAAGGTCTTAAGTTGGTAACTCATCTCCCTTGACAGCTTTGCTAGGTAAGTTATAAACTTGCAGGGAGGTTGACACTAGGCTCTAATCCTTACTTTATTATTCTTCACAAACTTCACCCCCCATCCACCATTCACTGCATACTCAATGATAGCATCCTTGAACTGTTAAGGGGAAACAACAACATATTCTTCTCAAACCTCATGTGTTCAGGATTAGAAACTGGTTTAAACATTGGAAACTTCTTCCTCCTAGTGACATTATCCACATGTCCATGACCAACATCACCATCACCCTCACTGTCACTATCATCAAGCCCTTCATCACCACTAGATGATGACTCAGTCAGACTTAACAGCTCCTCACTGGTGACTGGTGTAATCTGAGTTCACTACACCAGCCCCCATTTGTTCTGGCAATGTTGCCTCACCATCATTGTCCCAGCTATCACTACTATCTTCACCCACATACCGTTAGTTGGGGTTCATTTCTCTAGCGCCTTCCACTTCAACATCACTAAAACTGTCATTACTATCAGTGGTGACAGCCCCATCCCCTTGTGGTTCCTCAACAACTGATTCCTTACCAAGTCTCCTACATCCAAGTATTTCAACATCAGAATCAGAATCATTCCTACCCCTCTCATCCATATCATCCCTATCATCCCTACCCCTATCGTCCCTATCATCCCTATCATCCTCATCACCCCCATAGAAGTACTGACCATCAAAATCATCATCACCATCATAGAAGTCATCTCTATCCTCATAAGCAAGTTCCCCATCACTAGAACTGTACCACTCAGGCTCAGGTTTTACAACAAGGTCCAATGTCACACCATTACCATTATTAACCAGTATAGGGTCATGTACTGGATGCTGGACATATACATGAATATGTCCATGACCCCCCACCAAAGTAGTCATGAACACTGCATCCTTGTCATCCTTGATCAAGTGGAACATCCTACCCTAATGATCATCCTCCCCAGGTATTGTGTACCACAACCTACTCACACACGTGTACCCAAACTCTTTACAAATGGACTCAATTTCCACCTTAGACCACTTATTAGGATCACAACCATCTACTATCCCCACATCCCCCCACATACTTCTCATAATTTTCATCAAAATTTCCACCATGATGCACATACAGAGTAAAATACTTGTCCATCCTGCATGCATGAAAAATTATCTACAGAATATTTTATTTCAATAAAGACAAAACTAAACCAAACAGTCAAACATGCATTGACTCTATATATTCTAAACATAAAACAATGCCAAAACATATAACATTTATTGATAACAAGAAACACACATGGTCCACCATGATCCTTAAAGACCAAACAGAAAAATACAAATAAAAGCATAATAAAGCACTCAAACTGTGGTTCATAATCGATGAGAGAGACAGAAAGCGTTAAAAGTAAGACAGAGACAGAGACAGAGATAGATATACACACATTCACACCTTTTCGAAGAGAGTCAGATACACACAAATACACACATAAATAGAAACACACAGAGAGAAATAGCTTCGCACCTCGTAGATTATTAGCTCCGTTGTTCTAACTCAGTATGATTTCTTAGATTATGGGTTTTCAGTTTCAGGGGAATGGGTTTTCAATTTTAGGGAAATGGGTTTCAAGTTGGATTTTGGGGAAGAACACGAGGATGAAGACAACACGAGCTGTTGGGAAAGAACACGATTTGGGATTGTTAGGGTTTCGTTTCGTTTCCAGGTGAACACGATTTAGGATTGTTTGGGGATTTTCGGTGAAGGAGTGAAGAGTGAATAGTGAAGACTGAAGGTTGTTTATGAGTTCAGTCAATCACGAGAGGGTCACGTGTGGGCTAATTGGGCAGGAAGATGACGTGGCAGGAACACGTGAGGGTCATGTGAGGGTTAAGTCCGCGGGAGATAAGGTGGCAGGGTCACGTGAGGGGTCACGTGGGTGTAAGTGGGACACGCTGGCTTTTTAATTATTATTTTAATAAATGGGTTTGATAGCTAGGACCTCCGTTTGCCACCCAAGCATTTTCTATCACTGGGTTGACAGCAGAGACTATTTTAAAAACGATTTTTGAAAATCAGGGACTGACCTAGGACCTAAATCAATTTAGGGACCAAATTGTAACAAGGCCCAAAATGTAGGGACCAAAAGTGCATTTTCACCTTTAATTTAATCTACTGATATCCTTGTGTGTTGGTGGCCGGTCAAATGATCAAATTAGGTGTTCCGATCATGGATTATTGCAAAGATGGTTAATTTATTCTTATTTATTGTGGTTAATTGGGCATTATAGAGACATTGTTGCTTTCTCCATTGCCTTACTCCTTACGTTCAGGTTTAGGTTTAGGTTTTAAGAGATTTATATATTACTACTTAGTAGCTGAATTTCCTTTGGGCCTACGTAATGTCAAAAAACTAATAAATTATATAAAATTAGAAAAAAAAATTATTTAAATAATGCTGATGTGAAAAATTGTGGAGAGGTAAGAGGTTTCAGTTTTATATATATAGATAATGAATTGGCATAAATACTCATCCTTATTTTCATGAGAGATAGAGTTGGGACAACTTTTGATATAACTTTTTTCACAATTTGTAAAGGTGAAACGTTGTAATGGCATTGACACTACTTTTTTTTTTTTAGAAATAATTACAACATGCTACTACTAACCCCGCAGCTCAAACTCTTTCCCCCCTAGATCCCCAAGCACTTTGTGCATTGACACTACTTTGAAATGCACCAATCACAAGAAATTATGTCAATAATTATGTATAATATTGTGATCCTAGATTTATTGTAATAATATATATATATATATATATATATATTGGTTATTAATTGAATCAATTGGGTTCAAGAATGAAATTACAAATTACTTTTATTATGTTCTCTTTTGTCATTTCTCACAACTAAAAATTAATTATTAAATAAATTATTAAACGGGATAACAATTTTAAAGCATTATATCACTATAATTTGCCAAATACTCTAACCACTAAATTTCTTTTTAGTTAAAAGTTAAAACTCTTTAGTGTAAAAGCTTTACAAGTAAATTTTTTATAACTAAAGCTTTACTTCCTACAACAAACTAAACAATCCCAGAACGAGACACATGATGGAAAGGAGAATATACCATATTCTCAAATTCAATAGCTTAGAAAATCTGAGGATGTGTTATTTCTTTTCTTCTTGTTGGCATATGAACACGATTTTTTGTGGGTCATGCTTTGACAAATGACAATTCTGCTACTGTTGTTAGATAACTTAGATTTGGAGGATTAAGATCTAGATATTGCACTTAATGTAATTGGTATAGATGGTTTAACCATTACATATAAAAAATAAGGAAAAGTAAAAAAATAAAAAATAAAAAAAAATAATTGTGAGGAACTGGAGTGAACTGCACGGTGCAATTACATCCCAATCCGGATTTTGATACCCTTTATGGCCCCCACTTTTCAAAAATCAAAGGAAGTAGGTATGGCATGTACTCCCCACTAAAGAATTTTACTAGATTCTCTGCTTTATCCTTTGCAGTATTCTCTTTTCACCCGTTAGATTAAAGATCTGACGGTCAATACACATTGTCAATGACTTGTAATGCATGTTGGTTCCTATTAGCATGTGCGCACGTCTCTTTCTTTTACATTTTTTTTTTTAGCCCTTGTCTCTTTCTCGAATTTTGGTATATCTGAGATGGGTACCAGTGTACCACTATGGACCCCTTCAGATTTTGGTCATACCAAAAAACATTTCCAAGAAGAAAGCAATTCAATTCATCACATCCATAACTGTGAGACACAGAAATAGACATAATTAATTGCAAGCCAAATCTTTGGGTGATTGAGATTGAGTTTGATGCAAAACTGGTTGTTGTTGATCTCTTAAAGAAGGATGGTGATATTTCAAATGGGAATGATAATATTGTGACTGACTTTAAAGAAGGTCTCAAGAAAATTCCAATGGTCAGAATTCTTTATGGCTAATAAATATGTTGATGCACTCACTCATAGGGGGCTCTTTTGTCTTAAATCACCACCTGATGTATCCCTTTCTTCCCAACCTAGTTTATGACACAAAATACTTTTCTGGTTTGTTTGGATAACATGATTTGAGTATTTAGATTTGGATTTAAGTGATTAAAATCTAAATAATTTTTTTGAAAAGTTTAAAATATGTCAAGAATTTTGATTTAACAAATTCACCAAAAATTTTAAACCTTTAAAATTCTTGGATTTGAAATAACTCTTAAAATCAATAGATTTAAAATCCCCTTATTTCAAATTTATTAATTTAAAATCCCCTGATTTCAAATTTATTAATTTTAAATCCAAATCCAAGTTTCTAAACACAACCTTAAAATTGTTGGGAAGAAACTAAAATTTTTTATTTTTAAAATTTGTTTTATTTGTCCAATTATGACACTGACCTTATAGGTCCCCACTTTTCTTTCATCTAAAAAAAGGTTGTTAATGGCTAATTGGTCACAATATGCACATTCCATTAAATTGAGGCGTGTCTTGTTAAATCAGTATATATATATATATATATATATATATATATGACCAAGTTCTTCTCTTATCATATATATAGGACCAAGTTTTTTTTGGCAAGCTAAATCTTTAATTATATACGCGTACGTTAAGCTAAAACCAATAGATTCCATGTTTTAATGATTTTAACAATTTGCGATTGGTGAACATGGGTTGCTAGTAATTTTTAGTAATTGAATGGTTTCTTCAATTAGTGGTGGTCCTCTTCCTAATCCTAAAGGTCCTAAAGAATTCCTAATTGAAATTAGCCTCTCTCTTTACGCTGATTCTTTTTTTATTACATCATTATTAAAGTACTTTACACCGTTGAATGGACTCATTAATTTGACAGCAATTAGATAGTGATGAAATTATAAAAAAATTGGCGTTCCTTAATTCTCTTCAACAATGTACGAATAAACTCAATAAAAATTTATAAAAATATTGGAAAATAATTTACAACGAGAGAATGGTCAAGTTCTTTTAGATAAGTGCATGGTGTCAATGGCATGGTCAAGTCCCACACTCCCTACTACGGAATATTATCAGATTCTCTGCTTATCCTTTGCAGTATGTTCTTTTCATTCTTTAGATTAATGGGATTCGGATCCAGTGCACCGCGCGTAATTCACCCAATTACTGTCTAATTCATCCAATTCCTTCACAACTTTTATTTTTATTTTTTTTTCTTTTACTTATTTTTTTATATTTAATGATTGAGATTTAAAGTTGCAATTTTAAATCTCAAACTACCTATACTAATTAGATCAAATATATTGTACTTAATCTCAATCTAGATTAAAGAGTCACCAAACACAAATCAATGGTCTATATTCAACGTCAATCACTTATCGATAAATTATATTATAAGATAACGCCCTGGCAAGTTGTGGATTAGTCAACTTATATTACAATATATAAGATACCAAATATAAGCAGCAAAAAAATAAATAAATAATAATTTTCTCAACCAATAAAATGTTTCTACTTAGTGGAGTGTGATATCACGTTTTCTGTCTTCTTATAAATGGCAACTGGCAATAAGTTTCTCGTGAAACACGTTGTATATTTTTTTGAAAAGAAGAGGCACGTTGTATAAGCAACTTTAGTTACATAATCGAAATTTCCAAGCAAAAGCTTTTGTTTATTCTTTCTGGGTGGAAAGCTGTAGTTATGTGGGACCAATATCATATCTAACCAGGTTGATTGGAACATAACAGCATCCAACAAGTCAACAACAAAACCGTTCTTTTTCGGTACGTATATTTGTGATTGGTGAACATGACTCAGCTGCTAGTATTTTTATTAATTACGAAGTATCGATTCAACTATAAAGTCTTTTACTTATTAATTAAGCCAATAAATGTAAGCTCCTTTTTCTATCCAAAAAAAGAAAAAGTTAGACCTTATTTTAAAATGTGCAAACACCAGCTGGTGACAAAGACAAACATAAAGCTATAATAATAAATGAGAGCAATTAATTTGAATACCTTTTTTTTTTTATTAGTCCTTCAAATTTTCATTATAAGCAAATCATTGGACTTCTTTTATTATTCAAATCATAGGACTTTTTCCCAGAAGCAATTTGTATATAATTATTCATGTTGTGCTTGACCTTGACGTGTCATGTAATTATTTTTCAAGCCATATTTTGATCCTATTTATAATGTATACTATGTACACGTTTGTATACATATAAACTTCTTTTTTCTTTTCTTCTGCATTAAAATAAAAAATGAAAGGAACTAGCTGTTTGAAGTATGCATTGTGATAAGGATTTTAGGAAATTACAACGTGAGAGAGGGAGATTTTAACCAAGGATATTTTAAAACACTAAGAGAAGTCAATTAAATAATTTACAAGACTCTTAACACATCCTTTTTACCTATTTATAATTATTATGGATATAGACCGTCTGATTGATTTGTGTTACTGGTGACTCTTAAATTGGACGGTTAAAATGTGCCTTGACACGTTCTTAATTGAAAAAGAAGATGGAAGTTGGTAGCCAGTTGAAGAAGTTGGTGGTCTAAAATTCTATGTCCCCTAAAGTAAAAAATAGAGAGGAGAATAATTTTGAGTGACTATCTCCATTGATTAAAGAATTCGTATTTGGTATAGTACGTGACATCCAAACTTCGAAAAAGAGAAAAATAAAGAATGAGTAAGACAACAAATATATGGCCAGCTTGTATATGGTGGTGGACAGATAATAAATGGTGGATTAATCAACCAAATGCTACCATTACCATGTAGGGAGGGCTCAAAATACAGTTCGTAGATAAGTTAAGGGCACAATAGGCAAACTCTGGTCTATATAAACACACACTTTGCTTGCAGGTATAGTTTAAGAGTGGCACAACATCCATTCAAAAAAAAAAAAAAATGAGTGGCACAAAAATGGCTATCTTTCTTCTTTTATCGTTGGTTTTGGTGGTTTCAACGGAAAGTATGGCAGCTCCGGGTGGCGGCAGCAGCCAAACAGTGTCATATGATGAGCTTCTGTTGGCCTTTCAATGGCCAACCTCTTACTGTAACACAGGGATGAATAAATGTAATCATCCCATCCCTCTCGAGTTCACTGTGCATGGCTTATGGCTTAATAAAAATTCAAACAGTGTTAATTGCCCTACACCAAATCCCCGCATCAAGCTCTACCGACAGGTATTTTCACTTTCCTTGCTGAGGTTGGCTACTAAAATTAAAGCATGAAAAACTCCTCTCCGCTATTCTGAAAAACCATTGTTTTTTTCTTTTTGGTCAGATATGAAGCATCAAAGATCTCACTCTTTTCAGTCCCTTTTCTCTTTCTTTTCTTTTTCCCCTTTCCCCTCTGATTGTGTTACAAAGCCATTTACACACAGCAACTACCAAGTCAGGACTGTTTCTTTTTTTCCTTTTCTTTTTTGTGTGTGTGGTTTGTTTGGGTTGGTGAGAAATTGTTTGATCCTCTGTGTATGGGCTTATTTGGGTGTTTTACATTAAACCATATCAGGTCTGAGAAACACAACCACGCAGGATCAAACAGTAGGAAGCAAAATACTCCCCTTCTGTTTGGTTCCCGATAAAGCATGAGAAAATAAATGAAACAAAAATAATTGAATCATTCCTCATAATTTCTCCATAACAAACGAATTTTCATTTCTTGATGAATGTGTTCATTGGTTTTCATTTCTTTACCCTGTTGACCCTTTCTTTTCTTATTTTTATATCCTGTAGTGTTAAATAGCCTAGAGGCAAACTTTCACAGTTTTTATAGTTTGCTGTTTATTAACGTTGTCAGATTTTTTTTTCAGATACGCAGTGATCTCCGGAAAGATTTGGAAAAATACTGGCCAAACCTAAATAGCCAAGGACGCCGGGAATATTTATGGGAACATGAATATGAAAAGCACGGCTATTGCTTTACAGAATTTGGCAATCATGTGGATTACTTTCGAACTGCTCTTGCTATTGCGACTGACATTGGAGACGTCAAGAATAATATGCTTTTAAGCTCAGGTTCTATATACTTAAGATACACTTTTTCCTTGAATTTTGTAATTCCTATTTACAATTGAAAAAAGCTAACTTGACATTTTTTTCCCCTGATAGAGAAAACCATTACAAGGGGTGAGTTCTATCAAGTTAAAGATTTCAAACATGTTACTATTGCCGGCAGAAAATTAACCCTAGGGCTTCGATGCAATTACGCAAGGAATAGCGCAATCCCCCAATTGCACGAGTTAGTGTTCTGTACAGACAGAAACAAGATCCTGAAGGACTGTGCTTATAATGTTAAAGAGTGTGACAGGCCATGGAAGGACAGTAATGGGGTTGTCCAGAGTGGTCGGTTCAAATTTCCTTGAGTGCCAGCGTCCTTGTCCGGCTCTTCCCGTTCACCTCCTTAGTGAAATGCAGGGAAATTTAGTCAGAGACTCAGAACTAGCCTTGAATCTCAGAGGATCTTAGAAAATGTTGGATTTTTTCTTTTTTGAAGAATCTAACTATTGCATAGTTGATTCAGGGTTCTTTTTTTTTTTTTTTTCCATAAGTTTCAGTCTTTCGGTTGGTGTTTTGTTGTACATGTACCTTGTTCCTGATCAATGACATTTGCCTATTTACAAAAAAATAACAACGCATTAATTTCTTGTGTAGTTGCTCTTATTTACTATTGACCCGGCAAACAGCAAGAAAGTAAAAACGTCAGGCTCCTAAGATCTTTGCAATCCACGAGAAAAATGAAAAGAACAATCTTAAACATTTTATGAAGCAGTAGTCTTTCACACTACCCTAACCTAAATATATATATATGTAAAAAAAATTTCTAAAAACTTGAATTACGACCCTTTTTTTACATCTTACAAGCACTTATATTCATAAAGTGATCATCACATTAAGAACGTGTGGCTTCAATCTTAAACATTTACCTCCATCAATTAGTTGTTGTAATCTGGCAAATAATTTTTTTATTGGATGAATAAAAAAAGAAAACTTGCGCACAAAGGCAGAAGTATCCGTCCATGAGTTATTTAAAATAAAGAAGAAAAGTAAAAGTCAATAAGAAGAAAAGGCAAAGGAGTGGGTTGTCATCTTCACTGTACCCACTCCACCCACACCACACTCAATTTTTTATACAATTTATTAATTAATATTTTATCTAGAATATATAATGCATTAAATTAAAATGCATAAAACATCAAAAACAGATTCTAACATGACAAAACATTCCACATGAAGATTAAGGAAATATTAAACAAACTAAGGCAATATTAGTACATTGGTATAGTGATTACATGATAATAAGAATTAATATTTTAAGAAATACAAAAATAAAAATTAATGGAATAACTAATCATATATGGGTAACAAATATATAGCATATGAGGCAAAAAAATAAAATAAAAAAATTAGAAGCTGAGTTAACTAATGAGACTTACATGAAAATTGAATTGTTATCTTCTTTGGGAGTAAAGGTTTATTAATCAAATAGAACCTACCAAAATAAAAATTTAAAACCGAAAGTTAAGTGAAATTTTAACAAGAATCACTAAAAGACCATATATATATTCATTATTTGCATTGTTTTTTTTTTTTTTTCCTCAACAATGAAAGTAAAAATTCAAATGAAACTTAGGACATAAAACAAGGGACCCCAAGAAAAAAAAAATCTACCTCACTATACTTTTTTATTCCTTCATTTTCTCATAAAAATCTTTTAATTTTAAGTGAAGATAACAAATCAAACTAAGGATATAATACTACATTTGCATTGTTTCTTAGATTGAAAATACACCCAAATCTTGCCATTTAGTCCAAGACTGAATACATATATAACCCCAGATGCTAACGCTGTGACCTCATCTCTAAGGTCTAAATGTCTTTCTTGATCTGAAATTCTCACACTAACATAATTCCTCACAAAAACTGTAACTAAAAGTTGATAAGAACAATTCAATCAAAAAAAATTGATAAGATCAAAAAAAAGACAAACTAATTTAATAAAAATAATTTGTGGCAACTTATTGAACTTATTGAATATAGTAGATTGCCACTTTGGAAAAATCACAACTTTTAGGACCCAACATTTATCATATAGAATATGAGGAGTAACCTAGTGGTTGGATGTTTGAAATGAGCTATAGAACCATACATCCTAAGTCTAGTAGGAGTTCCCATAGATTACCTTCTGGCGAATGAATTTATGTACCATGAGTTCAACTATCCAAGTCATCAAAAAATAAGTATGTGATTTTAAATTTTCTTTTTAATACAAAATTATATACATGAGTTTATGTATAGGATATAACATGCAATATTAAGAGTCAGCTTATTTCGTTTTTTGCTTTACTATAAATACTGTAGGTAAAAAATAAAAGCTAAAGCTAAAAGTTAAATAAAATAAGCTTTTTTTTTTTTTTTTTACTGAAAATACTTTACAAAAAGTTAAAAAAATAAGTAAAATATATTGAATGTGACACCCGCAAATTGGAAATATTACCTTTTGTAGAGACATAAATGACTTTTTGCCAATGCCTTCAGCACGGGGGACCGTTGAAAATAAGCTAAACGCATGCATCTGTAAGACAAAAAGCAGTTACGTGTGACACACAAATAGTACGGCCAAAAAATAAATAATCCAATTGATAATCAGCTCTCAAATGCACACTATAATCTTGAATGGTAACCCAGGTCAAACTTTCAAGAAAAAATTTATTATATTATGTAATATTAACACATAGTTAATGACACTTATATGGACATGTAGAATTTTACATGTATTTGATACATGATATGCTGAATTCTCCTGTTTTGAAAACTAAACCCTTTAAAAGAATTAGAAAAGAAAGAGATTAAAGGTTTTTAAGATTAGACTGAAGTTCAACCAAGGTCAAACCACTATATGTCATTTAATTTTTTATTAAATTTAATTCAAAATTTGTGTTTATATTTAATCATTCTCTACATCCTACTAAGGCAAGCCTTGTGGCCTAATGGTTCAGGCTCTGGACATACCTATCAGCTTAGAGAAGCCAATTTCTAATCTTGGTATTGACTAATTTTTGCATTGTTTAGCATTATGTATGCTCTATAATGATGACACTATTTGGTTTTTGGTTTTTTATTAAATTTAATTCAAAATTTGTGTTTATATATAATCATTTTCCATATTTCACTGAAGCGAAGCTTGTGGCCTAATGGTTAAGGCTCTGGCCTAACAGCCTAGAGAAGCCAATTTCTAATCTTGGTACTGACTAATTTTTGCATTGTTTAGCATTATGTATGCTGTACAATGATGACAGTAACTGATTTTTGGTATAAGTAAATTCTATAAAGATGACACCAATTGGTTTTTGGTGTAGGAAAAATTGAAATCTAAACCTCTTATTCAACTACAAAAGATTTTACTAATTCGTTTGACATCAACTTTTGTTATTAGCTTTTAGAGTATATTCTATAGGTAAAATCAAATTCTAAATCTCTTATGCAACTACAAATTCTTTACAAGTCTATTTTGCTCTTAGCTTTTAGCTTTTTTAATCAAGTTTAACTTTTTCAAACCTTACTTTTTCTCACGTTTTCAATATATAAGGATACTTTAGACCATTTTTAATAAAATGCCAAATAAGGTAATACCAAACGCACACTATAATTAAGCTTTCACGCTCAAGTTAAATTAGAGCATTTCCATCCAGAATTCTAAAAAATATCTCATTTTACCATTTCAAAAACTAGTTTATCTATTTCACAACCCATTTAACATCTTAATTCATATTTTTCACATCACACCCAAATACTATTCAATTTTTTATTCATTCTATTCTCTATTTCTCACTCTTCCTCACCATATTTCTCTCTTCACTTCACACTCTTTTCCTCACCATTTCTCTCTCTTCACCAACAATCAAAACCAATCACCACCACCATCAAAAGCCATAAACCATCAAATCCACCACCAATTTCCAATCTCCACCACGAACCCACTACAATCTCCACCGCTAACCCACCATGAAGACACTCGATCTTCACCCACAAACGTAACAAATACCCTCCACTTCAAGACCCATTACCACCACAAGTTTCACCACCACCAAACACCCACAAACACGACATATAGTCACCACCACAGCCATGGTAAGATTGATCGCCACTCTAGTTCGTGAGCATCACACCGCCTAGAGGCCTTTTGGCACTAGAACGAAAAGAGAGGCAAAGAGTTTCATGGTTGGAAAGAACAACCACCGCTCTTGGTAGTGGGGGAGAGAGAGAGAAAGAGAGAGATTAAAAAAATTAAATTTTTAAACAAAAAATTAGAAAACTTGCTACAATAACATCTTATAAGTAATACATTACACTAGCTAAATTGTAAAATTTTTTACCTCGGATAATGCCCACTTTTTATAGTTTGCTAATATAAAAATGGCAATTTGGGATAATGCTCTTAGGTAGTTTCCATCGACATTTTTTTTTATATTAATAGAAAAATAATAATTAATTCATTGTTAGTAAAAACTAATTTAAACATGAAATTGGATTACTCAAAAATAAAATCAATATAAAGTATAGCCACATACTTAGAAAGTGGAATATCACCTAATTTCCTTGATTACTTTCAATAAATTATTTAAAATTCAACTTTCTTTTTCTATCCATGTAATTATTTAAATTTTAATTTCATAGCAAAAACTTAAAAGTTGAAACTTTAAAAGAGTCAAGAGAATGAAAAATGAAAAATAAAAAATAAAAAATAAAAAATAAAAAATTAGTAGAGGTGATAGGGATTTAGTGCCTTTTTTTTTTTTTTTCTAAAGTTAAAATATGGGACCTAAGTTATACTGTAGTGAAAAAGATAAATTTGATTTTAATTAAAGAATGTTGAAAAAATTAAATTTTACAAAAGGGCCATGAGTCTAATTCCAAAAACAAAAAGATTTAAAAAAAAAAACATCTACAACAACGTTAGTCCAATTTAAATAAAAAGTGACTCATCTACTCTTTTAGATAAAATAAAATAAAAAGCGACAATGTCACCCCCCCCCCCAAAAGAGTGAGAGTGATAAAAAATAATAATAATAAAAAAAGAAAAAAAAAAAAAAAAAAAAGAGTGAGAGTGATAAAACGTCCGTGAGTCCATTTTCTTGATCTTTTTTTTTTTTTCCTTTTTTTTGACTGAAATGGTAGATTTTTTTTTTTTTTTTTCATAAACATATAAAAGGTTATAATTAGGGTCCCTTTGGCCTCGCATTTTTTGAAAATAAAGCGTTTCTACCCGTTTGGTTATGCATATTCTAACTTTTTTGAAATCAGATTTCAAAACAAACTTACAAATTAAGGTTGGTTTAGTACATGTATTTAAATAATAATTTTTAATCTTAAAAAAAAAATAGATAAAAAAATTATAAAAATATAGATTTAATCAGCATAAACAGACTCTACAGTATCTCCAGCGAATTTGAAAACATCATTATGAAGTGTTGTAAAATGCATTTTTAAAGTACGATTTACCATAAATACCCCCATCAAACTTGAACAAAATAACCCAAATAAATATTTCTCATTTTGCTAAATCCTCAATAAGCTGTAGCACTCATATTCATCTTTCTTTCTTTTCTTCAAATCTCAAATGGAAACTGTCATGGACAACAAAAGAATGGGTATTTGATCGGTAAGGATAGCTGTTACTGGAGGATAAGTGCAGAAGTATGAGTAAAATGAAATTGGTGAAGTGAAAGGTGTGCAGGTGCTAGGGAACCTATGTTAGGTGAAGTACTTCGCGTGAATTAGTGTCTTCACCCTCAGCCGGTAAAATTAGCTCAAAATGAGCTATTTTCAGCTGACGCTGCTCTGTTCACCTCCATCCCCTCCCTCTCTCCTCAATTCAAACATGCCGTTAGTTTTTGGTAACTTGCAGCTGCAACAACAGTTGAAAATCACAACTTTGTATATGTTATATATTTAAAAAAAAAAAAAAAAAAAAAAAAAAACATACTTATCTTCGTAAGAGGACTTTTTGGGGAGGATAGAGGAGGCAATTGCCACCCCTTCCCACTTGGCTCCGCCTATGTCCTTACTCTAAAATTATATAAGGTGTGTGGTAAGAGGAGTCTTACACACTTTATGGGATTTCCAACAGATCCCACTATCAAAACAGCTCTAACTGGAAAATCTATGATAGGTGAACTTGAAGAGAAAGCGAGAAAGAAAGAAAGAAAGAAATAATTCTTTCCTCTCTCGCGTTCTCCGCACCAAACAATAAACCCAGAGAAAAGAAAAAAAAAAATACCTTAATATATATGACCCAACTCTGCGGCCGAGTAGGGCAAAAATAAGCGTCCTTGCGGCAAGTTGTATATATAGGTGAAGGCTGTTGGGTTACACATGGAATCCTATTTCATATGAACATGTCAACTGTCAAATGCGCCCAACGATCTGCAAAAAAACTAGTGGTGCGGACAACCTAATACGCACCTGTGAGGCGTATTATATATTTATATATTCAGTCAAGCCAGCGAGGCTTGGGATGTGGACGGCTGCCAATAGATAATTGCCACGTACCCCAGGTAGTTTATAAACTTAACCCTGGTTGACATTTTATAATACTATTGGTAGCAGAAACTTAAAGACGGTGTTGCTTAAGTTTTAATAAAAGGTAGGCAAAAGAATAGTTTGCTTTATAGCTCCGTCGTTTTGTGTAATTTAAAATGCTTAAACTGCGGGTCCAACTGAAATGCTTAAACTACGGGTCCAACTTTTGAGTTTTGCGTTTGTCATGAAAATATCGTCCATATATCATTTATTTTTTTATGATATAAAAAATATATTTTGATAAGAGATTTTTAAAAATATTATTTAAATTTTATGAAAATATGTGTGGGTATGTGAAAATACATATTATAATAGTTAAAAAACAATTTTCGTTATGTCAGGACACTATTTTGTACCACAACAAATCGCATAACGAGTAGTAAGTTGTGAAAGTATGTCCTACCATCACATTTTCATCCCTCAAAACTCGACACATATGAGTTATGGCACAAAATTAGAGGGGTAGCATTACTGGTGGCATTGTGGTAAATACAAATATTGTGAAAATGTAGGTCCCACCAAAATTTACTTGACATGAAAACACACAAAGGGTTCCTCTCTCTCTCTCTCTCTCTCTGCTTTCCTTTCACAGACAAAACACAAATGGATGAAAAAAAAAAAAAAAAAATTCCTCACATCTGGGCGTGACCTCCACCGTGAGTCCAGATTTCGCATCTCTCTGTCTATTTTACATTGTTTCGCATCACTCTCTTTCTATTTTCCTTTTATTTTTTCTCTATTTTTTTTGGTTCTCTCCACTGGGTAACTTTTTTTTTCTTATTTTCTTCTTTCAGAAAATGGATTCTGGCCTGGGTAAAATAAAATCTTTTTGGAAAAATTTAATTTATGAAAAATGATTCAAGAATTAAAGGAATGGGAAATTTTCGAATTCGTAATTTCTTTTGACTGGATTTGAACTTGTAATTAATACACAGTTGTTGGTTGTTGCAAAGTTTTTATGGTTTCTGTTTTTGTGGGCTAGGTTCACGTGATGGTGATGTGAGGTTATGCTCAATATTTGGTGTTGTAATGCTTGGACGAGCAGAGATGGAGATGGGGGATAAGGAAGAAGAGAGAGAGAGAGAGAGAGAGAGAGCTGTGGAGAAATGGTAGAGTTTCTCCCTCTTCAGTAAATAAATTATTTTACACCGTTCATGTGAGGGTAATTCGCACTTTTTCAAAAAAAAATAAATAGTGAAAATACGTGTGGATTAAAAATTGAAAACATGTATTTAAATTGATGTACGAAATAGACCCTTAATCAATTTTAAAGAGTGTTACAAAAATATGCTACCATGCACATTTTACTCCTAATATGTATTTTAAATTTTTAGTATATTTTTAAATCACAGTTTTCACATTATTTTAAAAATTAAAATTACAATATTATTACCAAGCCCTAAAAGAATTAAATAAAGATAAAAAAATAAAGCTTTTAGTACCTCAAAACCCATTTAATCTATTTTAATTTACCATTTTATAATTTTCCCTATATCAATATTTTTATTTTTCATAACACAACTAAATATTATTCATTTATTTATTATTTTCTCTCTCTTCTTCTCTATCTCTCTATCTTCTCTCTTTTACAAGCCACCAACTAAACCCATGACCCTCTCTTCTTCTTTGTTTCTTTGTCTTCTCCCATGTATAGAGGAAAAAAAAAGAACAAAATTTAATTATAAAATTAGTTGTAACCTTAGACTATAATCTTACTCAATAAAATAAAAATTACTACTTATTAAATTGCATGCTCTTTACTCTCTTAATACATATGTCAAATTTTGTGTCAATCAGATATTATTTACTAATCTATAAGCTTATATTTTATGCATAATTTTAAACTACAAAAACTTGCAATTTAAACAATTTATTGATGACATAACTATTAATTTTTATTCTATAAATTCTGCAAGCATGGAGTTTATAAGAAGAAAATGTAATTTAATGGTAAATTTGTCAAAATTCACCTCCAATAAAAATATATTGAGTAAGGTTGTAATATTAAGTTACAACAAATTTTATAACTAAACTTTGTCCCCAAAAAACCACAAAAGAAGGAAAAAAAAAAACCATAAATCAGGAAAAAAAAAAAAACCAGTAGAATAAACCTAAAGATCAGAAAAAAAAAAAAAAAAAACCCACATATCCAAAAAAAAAAAAAAAAAACCTATAGAAAAACCATTGGATTGACCACCATCACAAACCACTGAATCGACCACCCAATGCCATCCACCAAATCAAACCATCCACTACCAAAACCACCAGGGAGAGGAGAGATTAGGCTGAAGAGAGAGAGAGAGAGAGATTGTATAATAATGAAAGAAAAGAACTCGTTGTTGTTGTTGTTGTTGTAGTTTTTTTTTTTTTACAGTAAACTGCCATCTTGTAACAAGTTTGTTAAATTTGTTAACAATAACACCATTGATGTAACTTAGTTTTTGTAGTTTGTCTAGATAAAAATAGCAATTTAGTTTTTTGACACCATTAATACTAATGCTCCAACACTTTTCCACAAATTTTAGGTGAATGGTTTTTATTTATTTATTTTTTTTTGCATTTTGAGTTTTGCTAGAAATAAGGTAGAAAAAAACTAAAAATAAATAAAATAAGTTGATAGTTTTCTTATTAAACAAAATACTATAAAAAATAAGGTGTGGCCTACGAGAAACTAATGCTCTATTTGTTTCGATATAAAATATTTTCACATTTTATAGTATTTTGCAATAAAATATTTGATCAAAAGTAAAATACTTTCTATCAACTAGATCAATCTAGGCAAATTTGTGTAATAATATTTCACAATTGAAATTTCGGTAAAATATTTTACATTTACTCTCTCTTTCTCTCTTGCCTCGATACCTTTCATGCTCTCTCCCTCTCACGCTCTCTCTCCCTCTCTGTGTTCTCTTTATTACCCAACCACTTTCGATCCCTCTCTCCCTCCACCTGCAAGCTCTAATCGGCACCACCAGCAAGCTCCAACCTCTACCGGTGCTATCCATCAACAATTCCTCATCATCTCACACTCAACTGCTTCTCCCCCTCCCCAACTCCTCATTAGCCATGGTACCCTCCCTTTCCCTAACTTCTCATAAAAATGACCACCATGGTTGACCTAGCGTTGTCGCCAAGACCTCTTGTCACCACCATCACGGTGGTGGCTTCCTTCATCACCATGGCCAAGCTCCTTCAAATTCCAAACGTCACCACTTGCCACCGCCACAAAAGGCGGTGGGCTCCTCTCATCTCACCCTTTTTTGAGCTCACTCCTTCTAGATTTTCTCAAGTTTCGATTTGGCTTAGTAGGTTTTTGGGTTTTCAATATGGGTTTGTGAGTTTTTTTGGCTTTCTTTTGGGTGGTTTGGTCAGATTTGTGATTTAATGCTCATATATTGTGGATTGCTGGTGGTTTATGCTCGAATTTGTGGTTTAATGGTCATATTTTTAGGTGATTGCTATCTTTTTTCTCTCTTCCAAATTTGGTTTTTGGGGTGGTTGGTGGTGGTTTTTGCTCATTTTGGGGGTGGCTAGTGGTGGCTTGCATTTTCATGTGTTTTGTCGTTACAAACACTTAAAAATGTCTTCACTATAAAAATTTTCATAGTAAAATATTTTATATCGAAATAAAGGTAGCGTAATTGTATTATAGCATTTTGAGAAAAACCATAGAGCAAGGTGAAGTTCTTGCATACTCTAGGATGTGCCCTCCTCTCCCTCCTCTCATATGAGGAATGAGGAGTGGCCACCCCCCCCCCCCCCCCACGCAATTTTTTTTAAAAACGCTCTAGCTATAGGTAAAAATAGAACCCACTCAATTTAAAAAAAAAAAAAAAAAAAAGACTCCTCCAAGAACAAAACTTTGCCCTCTACACCTCCAACACGTCTACCAAATTTGGCTCTCCAAATCCCAACTTTACTCTTTTGTCTTTTTCCATTTCTTAACATTTCATATTTTTGTTTCCAAAAACACAAAAGAGGTATTTTTTGAAATTAAAAAAAAAAAAATTGTGTAATGACATTTATAAAACATGGAACTTCCAATAGAGTTTCCTTTTTAGTTTTTACCGAAATTTGCCATATCTACCTTCCTGTGAATGTCTGCCCCTATATGTATTCTTTTATTTTTCTTTATTTTTAAAATACTACTAGTATCACATATTTTTACACACATTTCATCACAATTATATATATATATATATATATTATTTTTTGTTTCTTTCTTTTTTTAAATATTACTAGTCTCACATATTTTTACACACATTTCATCACAATTGTCTTCCATGGTAGACTATTAATGTTAGAGTAAAAATGGCAAGTCATGTGATAGTGATAGTCTGATAGACAACTAATCATAGTTTGCCATATAGAAAAGTTGTAAGAACAAACATTCAATCACAGTCTACCACGTAGGACAATTGTGAAAAAATGTGTGGTACATCTATTATTGTTTTTCTTTTTAAAATATTATTTCCCCTTTTTCTCAACTCTCAACTTTCAACTCTCAATTCCTAATATCATTCCTTTTGTTAGAGGGAGGAAACAATGCTCTAGGAGTATGCAATAAATTTCCTACTGGGAGATCTGCAATAAGTTAATTGTTAGTGACTTTTTGAGCAAAAACATTAGTTGGGACCCAAAAGAAAAAAGCTAACCAAAGACAAAATAAGCTGAAATTCAGGACTCACATGAAATCACAAATAGTTTATGTAATAAGTAAAGAAAAATGTTATATGCATAACATTTTCACAAAACAACAAATCTTAAGAGGCAGTTTAATATTACCTATTATTGGTGGGTTAAAAAGTAATTTAAGTAATGGGTTTAAATTTGAACCTGTAACAACTTACCATCAATAATTTGTTGTGAAAATATTATGAACATAGCACTCCTCATACATAAATCATTATATGAAAATGCTGTCCCAACTTCCAAACTCACGCCTTTGAACCTTGGTATTTAAATCATTTTTTTTTAGAGTCTAAGTTGGGGTGGAACTACACTGTTGTCAAGCGGCCATGACCCTCTTGAATTTCATTTTTATTTTTAATTTTCCTCTAATAGTAGATTAAACAATGTATTATTGTTTTTCCTTTTTAAATATTATTTTTCCCTTTTCTCAACTCTCAACTCTTAATTCTCAAATCATTCCTTCTGTGAGAGGGAGGGAACAATGCTCCAGGAGTACGCAATAAATTTTCCGCTGAGAGATCCACAATAAGTTAATTGTTGGTGACTTTTTGAGCAAAAATATTAGTTGGGACCATAAAAAATAGCAAAAAATAATCCAACCAAAAACAAAAGGTTTGTTTAGAATCCGCTTATTTTACTGAAACTGAAAACTTTTTACTGAAAGTACTGTAAATAAAAGTAAAAATTAGCCGAAATAGTACAATAGGACTCGTGAATAATACCAAAAAGTACAGTAGGACCCATAAATAGTAGCAAAAATAAGTTGAATATGAAAATAAGTTGGTAGAAAATAATCTATCCAAACGGACACAAAATAAGCTGAAATTCATGACTCACATGAAATCACAAATTATTAATGTAATAAATAAATAAAAATGAAATATTCATAACATTTTCACAATATTTTACAACAAATCTTAAGAGATAGTTTGTTATTGTTTATTATTGGTGGGTTAAAAAGTAACTTAAGTAGTGGGTTTAAATTGGAACCCATAACAACTTACCACCTATGATTTGTTATAAAAATGTTGTGAAAATGTTATGAATATAACACTTCTCATAAATAAATCATTATATGAAAATTCTATCCAAACTTTCAAACTCATGCCTTTGAACCTTGGTATTTAAATTTTATTTTTATTTTTTTAGAGTCTAGGATGGGGCGAAACTACATTGTTGTTAATGGGCCATGGCCCTCTCGACTTTTATTTTTATTTTTTAATTTTCCTCTAATAGTGGATAAAACAGTGTATTTTAACAGAAATTTCACCCCTAAATGACATACTCCCCACCACCGTGGGGTGTGACTTAATGGTAGGAGTACTCAAATTACTTCATTTTGTGAGCAGTTCAAACAATAGCCCCAACAAAACCCCGGTAGTATATATATTATTACTCATTATTGTCAAGTGGCATAGGGTTAATGAGGGAAACCCCCCCCCCCCCCCTCTTCTCCCAACACATAGGCTATATCCTGTAACTCTTACTAACTTTCACCCATAACTTGTACTAACTTTTACCTATAATTATTTACTATTTACGTTGCTAAAATTCAACTCTTCTTAAAGAAAAATGCTAAATTTACTTCAAATTCTACCTACAAATGTTTACAAATTGCTGTGTCAAGCAGGTTGGGAATTTCAACAATTTAATTAATGAAGGACAAAATTTAATTATAAAATTATTTGTAGTCTAAGGGTATAACCTTATTCAATAAAATAAATATTACTACATATCTTGAAAATTTAACCGTTAAATTACATGTTTTTTACGTTCTTAATACACATATCAAATTTTGTATCAATTGAATATTAAGAGCATCTTCAATAGCCTCTCTAAAACCATTTTTGGAGAGCAAACCCACAAAAATTAGCTCTAACAACCTCCCCAAATTGTAAAAAATAGAGTAGATAAACTACAATGCTCTCCACACATGATGAGTTACTATTGCTCTTCAAATGAATTCTTGTGACTAAAATATTCAACCTCTTCATTTTTCTGTGCACATTAAGAATAAAGAATAAAAATAATATTAAAGAAATGATAAAAAAATAATATTTAAATATAATAGAGAATGATTAGAGAGTTGGATGAAAAATATATTACTCCCTCTCCCACTTTGTTTATCCTCTATTCTATTTTGGGATGTCTCAAAATATTGTCCTGTTTCTAAAAATAAAAGTTATTAATTTACTAATGTTTTTATTGTACCCCTATTTTATTAATAATTCAATTTTTTGATAAATTTATTTAAGAGTAGTTTTGAAAATTTATACATTTTTAAAAGATAAACAAAATAATAAATGATATTTTCTTAAAAAGTTTGACTTTTTAAATAGGATAAATAAAATGGGACGGAAGGAGTAAAAAAAAAAAAAAAAAAAAAAAAAAAAAAAACTTTTTACACTCGAAATAGTGTGAAAACGTGGCTAAGTAGTTGAGATGCTCTAAAGAGGGCAATTGTTAAGAACATATCGAGCCACAAAATTATTCTTGGCATAATAAAGAGGGCATTTTGGAGAATCACATCGGCTTAACATGTAGTACAAGTTATTGAAATTATCAATTCGTGGTTGGGGTGACTCGTTAATCGTACGGGTGAGAATTGACAAAGACACGTGGCGTGGCCTTGTAGGAAGAAGATGGGGATCCAAAATTCTTTATTGGGGGAGGGTGGCGATAAAGACATCCAAAATAAACATGAGCTTCCTTTCTGGAGAAGGAATCAAATTTACAATATTTCGAACTATGTGGGACCCATCATGACAAAGACACTTTACTAACTCCATTGATTTTTGAAAAAGTGGGGGCATATGACAACCAAAGAAAGCGTAAAATAAAGAAAGATAACAAATGCTAGTGGCGGTATCGTATCATATAAAGGCAATTTGACAAAGTAGTGGTGGTTGGGGTAGATAGGTGGTCTCTTTTGTCAAAAAAAAGAAAAAGATAGGTGGTCTCTACTTGCTCAAAAAAAAAAAAGATTGGTGGTCCCTACCAAGTGGTGGAATTCAGCTCACTGCAGGCTGTTTTTGAATTTTAAATTTTTGACTAAGTAGGCTCTAGTAGGTGGAATACAGCTCACCGCCGGATTTTTTGAATTTTAAATTTTCGAAAGTTAGGAGTTAGGTTATGTTTGGTTTTTAGGGTCTTTAGTCTAGCTTAAATTTTAAGTCTCACTTTTTATTTTATTCTATTTTATACTTCACAAATAAAAACTTGACACATATGATGTATAATTTGATTAATAGACATTATAAGGTGTCTGTTAAAGATTATTTATAGTGGGGTCTATTTAATAAAAAATTGATATCAGGGTATGAATAAAGCGAGAAGTGAAACTAAAAAAATAAGGGTATATTTGGTAACTTTTTTTTTTTAATTTTCAAAAACAATTTTATATTTTTGAGACTAAAAAATTTATTTGGCAATTTCAAATAAACAGAAAACAAAAACTTTTCTTAAAATTCAATTTGTGAAGAAAACTAAAAACATGTAAAAAACTGTTTTCAGTTTCTAATTTTTTAAAGTCAATAAAAATACACATTTAATTTAATGAATTTGTCTTATTTACTGAGTTAGCAATTAGAGTTCAAACCCTAAGAATAAGATATTTTAGTATTTTTTATTTTTTTCTTCGAAAAACTTTCTTTTTAATTTTAACTAAGCAAACTTGTTTTTGATTTTAAAAATATAAGAAAATTATTTTTTGTTTATATTCCTAAAAACAAATTTTTGAAAAAAAAATTGTTACCAAATATAACATTAGTTTATAAAGTTAGTCAAAAATCTGACAAAAATATAAAGTAATTTTTTTTTTTTTTTGGATAACCGGTCAGAAACATAAGGTAAAGTAAAGTAATTTCTTAACGTGCCCATTAACATTACTTTTATTTAATTCTAACTTTTTGTAGTTCTTATTTTAAATACCAAAAACAAATAATAAATAAAAAACCAACATATCCCAGACCGCTGTTAACACCTCTCTGCTCCGTGTGAACACTGTCATGTCATGTGTCTGCCATTAAAAGAAACCCACCTCACGATTTCTTTCAAATCTAGGACTTTGTCTTCCAGACCAAGCCAAATTGCTTTGTTGTTTTGAATTGAAAGTTAGAAAGCATTTAGGGTGAACGTTGTTCTGGTAACCTTTTTTTGTATTTTTAAAAAATAAGTGGGAATGGGAAAATAGGTAAAAATGTGTGAAATATTGTTTAAAAACTTAAAACATGTGTTTAAACTACTCTATCAAACGGCCCTTTAAATTTCTAGGCTTGCAATTTGTTGTGATTCCAAATTTTAATAAGGAAAATGGAAAATTTTCGGTGCCTTAAAATTACATGGCTCTTGACCAAGGTTGTCAAAATCGAGATTCTATGTAGGATTGTTGAAGGTAAGTGGAATCGTAAATCGTAGGATCAAATCGTGGATCATAAGATTCTACATATTTTTAGATTTAAAGCAAAAAACACATTGATAATGACTTTGTAGGTTGAATAATCATATAAATTATAAATTCATCCATAAAAAAACTAAGATTTACGTCATATGATGTAATTTGCATGTCATACATTATCAGATCTATACTAACGAAACAAATATATTTAAGTTTTGACCCAATATATCTAAAAAGTTCAGTAAATGTTTAATTAGGAACAAAATACCAAAATATTTATCAAAATGTACATATGGAAAATATTTTCCAAGTTCTAAGTTTTAAGTTTGAAATCCAAAATAAGTTAGCAAATGGAAACAAGCTAATTACAATATAAAATCCAAAAGCAAGATGAATATTAAGGTAAATTGAACATTTAATTATTTTCATTTTAAGGTTCTTATAACCACCGTCCTAAATTCCTAATCATCATCACTTATTTTATCTTTTATGTAGATATTATATATATATATATATATACTAGAGTTGCAAAAGATATCAAGATACAATTTTACACTTAACTATTTAAGTTACACCACTCAATAATAATTAAAAAGTATGTTCAAAAAAATCAATCGATCAATATACAAATACAAACAAATTGATAAAATTATATATAAAAAAAAAGCGAAAACACTATTTTGTTTCCTACATTTTGGAGTCACAGTCAATTTGGTCCCTGTTATTTTTAAGTTGGAGTTAATTTGATTCATACCATTAACTTACTAACGGAAAATACTTACGTAGCAAATGGTTTGTCCTGTTGATGCACACGTGACTAATATAATAATATATAATTATATATTTAAATATTTAAAAAGCCACCTAAGAATTTGAATTTTTAAAAAGTCCATGTCAAGAAAAAAAAAAAAAAAACTAAAAGATTAATTGAAAGAAAAAAATATATTATTTTTTATAACAATCCTCAATTTCTTTTATTTTCTTTTGTATTCTTAAAAACTTTTCTTAGCTTCCAAACACTATTCCCAGCAACTCAACAATCTAAAACTAAACAATAATCACACAAACTCAATTTTCTTTCATATTCTTCTCTTTTTATCTATTTTCCTAGCAACTTCACACAACTATCAACATCCCAAATTTAACCATTTACAGCCAACATCAATATCCAAACCATTGAAGGTAGAAAAACTCAACCACCCAAGACCGAAACCCCTCAACCACCAGAAATTGGTTTAGCCATTTATAATCAAATAGTGCATTCAAAACCACAAGGCCTAGATTTGTTCGCCAATATCGAATCCCAATCACCCATCCTGAAGTGTGTGGAGGTAGATATGTTTTGGTGAGTTATTGGAATGGATGAGACCCACTTCTCCTCCTAGCATCGTCCATGGTGGCGTACTCCGCGTCCACAATTCCCCTTGGGCATCTGATGTCGAATCCTCGCATGAAGCCACCGATGTCCCCTCTTGCTCCACCATGCTCAACCATGGTTATTGGAAAAATAGATTTGGATTTTTGCTTCTGTGTGTAAGAGAGAGGCGAAGAAGAAAATAAAACAAAGTGCTACTGGAATGTTCGGTTTTAGATTGTTGTATTTTTGTATTGCTGGATATTGCGTTTTGTATCTAAGCTAAGAAAGTCCAAGGATGAAAAAGAAAAGAAAATAAATTAAAGATAAAAAAAAAAATCATTTTCTTTATTTTTTTTTTTTTCTGAAATGGATTTTTTAAAAATTAAAATGCTTAGATGGCTTTTTAAATATTTAAATATATAATTATATATTATTATATTAGCCACAAGTGCGCTAACAAGACAAACTATTTGCCACGTAGGCATTTTTCGTTAGTAAGTTAATGATAGAGACCAAATTGACTCTAACTTAGAAATAACAGGGACCAAATTGACTCTAACTTAAAAATAACATGGACCAAATTGATTACTATTAAAATGTAGGGACCAAATTGACCGTGACCCCAAAATGTAAGGACCAAAATGGTGTTTTTGCCTAAAAAATATTTTAGTAATATTATAACACAAATTAGTATATTGATCAAATAAATTTAACAACATTATAGCTTAAAAGGCAGCAAAACTAACATCAAAATTTTCATTTAGAAATGTTGAAGCATTAGAAGTAAACTATAAACAAAATATTTTCTTAGGTTAATATAATTTTATAAAAATAAAATAAAAAGTCATACCATCACAACTTGAAAAAATAAAAACCATTAAAGTTTCATCAAAATAAAAAATTTATCCCATAAAAAAAAAAACCAAATTTTTTTTTGTTTTTGGTAGGATTGGTAGAATCCCGTAGAATCCCATACAATCATATACGATTCAACACAATCCTATGTACGATCCTACCATTTTTATGATCCTAATGCAATCCTAAACGTTTTGATGAGCTGGGATCGTAAAATCGTAAAATCTTACGATCTAGATCAGATTTTGACAATCATGGTCTTGACTCGACTTGAATAGCATTCAGCCAAAAAAAGTCCCCTCAAGCTCACGAATAACAAAGAATAATGGGTACTTATTTTGATTTTCATGGGAGAATGAAAAGTCAAAAGTCATAAATTCAAGAAAAAAAAAAAAAGTAAATTACATAATTGATCCTATTAGTTATGGTATCAATTTGGTTCATTTGGTCCCTGACTCGTTATTCCCTACATAGAAAAATATGATATGTTAAACAAAATAATAAAATATTGTTTTCCTATGGTTTTAAGTTAATTTTCTTTCTAAAAGAATAAAAAATAACTCCTGATAAAATTTTTTCCTCTCGAATAAGAATAAGAGATCTAAAAATAATTGAATAAAATTTTAGAGTTAAATTTTTGATTTTATCAAAAATGAATTGATGACTTGATTTCATAAGTTAAAAGTTACAATTGTCGGAGCATATTTTGCATGAATGAACAGTAATCCACAACAATGAAGTAAAAAATATAGCTATTTAGTACTAACAAAAGTCAATTTACCTATTTTACCTCTTAACACCCCACAACAATGGAGCTATATTTTTAGCTATTTGATTAAAATAATACAAATAATTCATTAAAATAATAATAAAACATCTATAGAAAAAAAAAAAAAAACACACCAGCACAGCACAAACATCCTTCACCACCACCACCAGTCCACAATAGGAAAGAAAAAACCACCAACCCAAATCCCTAATCTTTTTCCTCAACCCAGACCAAACAAAATCACCAATCACAAACAAAATCAAAAATCACCAATCACAAACAAAATCAAAAATCAACATAATACACATCGACGGAATAGATCAGCGATGGGGCTTAGGGTGGGTCAGCGAGCTGGGTCGGCAGAACAGATCAGCGATGAGGGAGCTAGCCGGTGAGCTTAGGGATAAGGGAGATGAGGGATCTGGCCAACAAGCTAGAGAGAAAAAAAATTTGAGTAAGAAAGAAGAAAGAAGAGAAACCGGAGAGAGAGAGAGAGAGAGAGAGAGAGAGAGAGAGAGAGAGAGAGAGAGAGAGAGATGGAAGAGAGAGGTGTAATAATAATAATTTTTTTTTTTTTTTTAAGCTTCAAGCAACAGTACGCAGCAAAAAATAGCTGCATATTGTAGCTCTAAAGCTAAAATTTTTAGCTATACCTTCACTGTTGTAGAGCCATTTTTGTATTTTGGTAAAACTAAAATAGCTATTGTTGTGAGTGTTCTTAATATCTCCAATTTGGAAGTGTACGGACAAAAGGCTATAATTTTTTTTTGTTTTAATTTTTTAATAATTCATTTCTCTCCTACACAACGTTTTCTCTCTCCCGTTGCCTCTCAGTCCCTATCTCTCTCACCTTGGCCAAAATTGGGAATTAACCCTGTTTGCCAAACAATATAATTAGTAGGCACTGTTTCGAAACTATATTTTTTACTAACATCTCGAGTTTCTAAAACTCGATTTAGGGGTTATAAATCAAGTCTCAAAGACTCGATTTTAGTGTTCTGATCACATATGATTTGACGTATTTTTCACGTGGCGTCCACTTGGAAATCGAGTCTCCACGACTCGATTTATAAGCCAAAAAAAAAAAATTTAGTCTAAGTCTGTACACACCATTCCCAGAAATACCCCAAAAAAAATTTAAGAAATCATCACCAACCATTCAAAAGACAGCCATCAAAACCACCACTAGCCACCACCAAAGATTCAAAAACCACCACCAACTACCAAAAAAACATCCACCAACTACCCAAAAAAAATCACCAACAACCCAAAAATCCATATTAGAAAGACAAAAATACCCATAAAACCAAATAAAAAACTAGAAAAGAAAACCCACGAACAAAGAATCTAATCTAAAAATCCAACAACCCAGCAAATCTAGCGGTAGCAAGATCAGAATAGTCACCAGTAAGATCAAAGTAGCCACCAAAAACCCAAGCCACCGCTTAGTATCTAGATCTCGATGGATTTTGTGAGAGAGACGAGAGGAAGGAGGAGGTGTGGAGTTTGTGGGTGGCATCGCTAGTGGGTGGCGTTGGTGGGTTTTTGGAGAGATGGAATGGTGGGTGAGAGAAGGAATGGTTGGTGGTGATTTCTTAAATTTTTTTTTTTTTGGTATTTCTGGGAATGGTGTGTACAGACTTAGACTAAATTTTTTTTTGGCTTATAAATTGAGTCTTAGAGACTCGATTTTCAAGTGGACGCCACGTGGAAAATACGCCAAATTAGATGTGATCAGAACACTGAAATCGAGTCTTTGAGACTCGATTTATAACTCCTAAATCAAGTTTTAGAAGCTTGAAATGTTAGTAAAAAATATAGTTTCGAATTTGTGCCTACTAACTATATAGTTGGGAAATTGGGGTTAATGGCCAATTTTGGCCCTCTCACCTCTATTAATCTCTCACTCTCACGGTAGTCCCACCCTCTCCAGCCGCCACCGATCTCACCCCTACCCAGCCTCCGCCGATCTCACGCCATCCCAGCCTGCGCTGATCTCATCAGTCGCCGTCAACTCGCTCGCGGGTTCATCTCAATTAGAGGGTGTGATTCTTGAATGCTCACCCCTTTAATCAACCAATTACAGATGGGGAAGGCTTTATCTTTTTAGTTATAAATAGTTGGCTTCATCTGTGTATATATCTTTTAAAAAATTGTTGCATTGAAAAGTAATCGTTGTAAAAAATCGCTACATTTAAAAGTAATTGTTGTCGTTGTTTTACTAGGACGATTCTTGGAAGAAAGGGGTCACTTGCACACCTACTGTGTTTAAAGGAAAATAAAAAGGGGTTCTATTGTGTTTTTGTTTTGATTTTGGGGTTTTTATTTTGGAAGTTTTGGGTAGTGGTGGGTTTGTGGTGGTGGTGGTGGCTGCAGGTTGTGTGTGATCGTGGGGGGGGGGGGGGGGGGGGTTGATTTTGGGGTTTTATTATGGTAGTTTTGAGTGGTTGTCATTGCTTGTGGCGACAGTGGCTGCATGGTGGCCGTTGCCCACTGGGTGGCAACTAGCAGCAGTGGTTGGTTGAGTTAATATTATTTTAATGTGTTGTATATATTATTTTAATGCATTGAATTGTAGAATAGAACATTGATGGTTGAGTTAATATTATTTAAATGTGTTGTATATATTATTTTAATGTATTGAATTGTAAAAAAAAACATGTGATGGATAGGGGTGTCCATAGTCAACCCACACTCGTCGGACCCGACCAAACCGCTTGATCCTCACCCGATTTCAACTCGAACCGACGCTTTTGTTGATTGGTGACGGGTTTCTGCGCCCAAGACCTGACACCGATGGGTCGAGTGCCGGGTTTTCTTCTCCAAAACCTGAGCCACCTAACTCGATCGATGTTATAAACAAATCCGGCCAACTTCGGTAAGATCAAGCTCAGATTTGAGGGGATCTGTTGATATCTCGACCATATTTGGTGAGATTTAGCCAAATTCGGCCAAATCCCAACAAATTTTGGTGATTTTGATGCAGATTTCGGTGTAGATCCAATGAGTTTTTGTAGATTTCAGCGATTTTTGGATCCCTCTACCTTCCACTTGACGTTGGCAAGTCGGGTCTAAACCAACTTGGCCCAACCCATGGACAACCTTAGTGATGTAGGATGTATTGTAAAATAATGTGCTAAAATAGAAAATGTAGCTTTTTGAAGTCTCAAATTAGCATTTTTTACAACATCTAGTACTAGTGCTCTCGTAAACAAAAAAATTACACAATTTTTTTCACAACTAGTTGCCAATTGTGATAAAAGTTATAGTAAATCACAACTAGCAGCCAGTTGTGATAAAAGTTATAGTAAATCACAAGATACCCAAATGAAAATGCTAGAGACCAAAAAAAAAAGAAAAAATCCACAATTTTTTTCACAACTAGCTGCCAGTCGTGATAAAGTGTACTTGGCATTGCTTTGTTTATCATTTTGGGTTATAATAAAGCTTATTTGGTAAGAGTATTTAAATATAATTTTTTTGTTTTGCAATCTATAAAATGATGGGTCTTACACTTGAATTTCTTGTTTGGCTAATATTTTTTAAATACAGTTTTCAAAAAACTATATCCTATTTTCTTAGTTTAGAACATGATTTTGAAAACGGCTGGGGAGGCATTTTTAGAATACATAAAATGTTTTTAATGACATAATTGCAAATGAATTGAAAACAATGGACCATATATATTTGTCCAAACTCTTTTATCTCTTAAATCAAGTTCTTACCAAAATAATTAGCACTGTATATAGAGCCCAATGACTTAATAGAGATCAAAGTATAACCCAAGAAACAAAGCCTAAGACCAAAATCCATTTTAAAGTCCATATTCCATTTTTAAGCCCAATTTCTAGGAGGCTTACAAAAGATGTATATGCAAGGTTTTGGACAAGTACGCAGCCAATTTATTGCATATGCATCTTTTTGGACATAAGCTTAAAATCACGAATTTTCCTTTTTGGCGTGATTTTTGGTCAATCTGTATGGCCAATTGACTGACTAAAACATTTCACCAAGCCCTAGCCAATACTAAGCTTATAAATACCTCTACTTTCCACCATCCAAAGAATCCCACTTTTCACCTATAACAGAAGCTCTGCCAAAATCCCTCTAAAATACGTATTGAGTTTCAAATAGTGTAAGAATTGTTTTTATGAGGGCTTGATTGACTTTTCTAAGCTTTGGTTGTTACAAAACTAATCATTTTCTCTTGATTTCTTAATTACACTTATCATCTTTATGATCCTTCAACCACAATTTTATTAGTCTTAGGTTTCTTCATCAAAACATCCAAATATTAACCTTTGTTCAAGTCGCTGATTTACACACAAAGCTATGGTAGTTGATTCTAGCTAAGGGACCAATCATCTATATCCTTATAGGGTGCTAAAAGGGGTGAGATATGAGTTTTTTCGATGTGATGTTTGATGTGTGATGTATTGCTCTTAAGTGATAACATGCTATCTGTTTGTGCTTCAATTTCATTTTTTGAGTATAACATGAATCTGGGAATCAGGTTGAAGATTAGATGTGTATGTTGGCATAATGGTGCGTACATATTCATTATGCTTAGGGCTGTCCATCAGCCCATCAGGCCCGACCCACCAGCCCGACCCGAAGGCCACGAGCGGATCCGATTATCCATACGAGTTGGATGCGGGTCAATTAATTTTAAAATTCAGTTTTACGGGTCGGTTTCGGGTCCCTTGACTTCTAACCCGTGTAAACCGACCCGTCCGACACAGAATTTTTAAAACGAAAAAAAATAGGTTCTAGAGTATTCCCTCACTTTCTCTAATCTCTCACTCACCCTTTCTCTGATATCTCTCTCTAATCCCTAACCCTAGCATCCTTGCTACAGCCGTCGCCAAGGTGAGCCTCATCGCCGCCCCAAATCCTAGCCTCCTTGCCGACATCGTCTAGTTGGCCCTACTGTGCCTCGCTGATTCAAAGTTTTCGTTGCACTCACCGTGTCTCAAACTCCACAAGCCTCCTTTGATGTACTTGAAGTATCCTCTTAAGACTCTGATCTGTGCAGTTTTGATGGTGGGTTAGTTAAAAAAGTTTTCTTAAAAAAAAAAAAAAAATTGTACTGATGTTGTGATGGATGTGTTGGTGCCTTGGTGGTGGGGAGGGAGTGGTGGTGTTGGTGCTGATTTAATCTTCTCTCTATTTTTCGTTTTACTCTTATAGATATGGGCTTTTGGTTGGATTTTGATTTCTTTGTTTTTTTTTTTAAAAAAAAAAGATTCTTCTAGGTTTTGATTTTGTTTATACTTTTAGTCATAGATCTGGGTTTTGGGTATGGATTTTGATTTCTTTGTTTTAGGTTTTTTTTTTTTGAAAAGATTGTTTTGGTTTTGATTTCGTTTTAGTCAGGGTTTTAGGTTTGGATTTTGATTTCTTTGTTTTTGGTTCTGAAATCTATGTTGTGCTTGAGACCTGAAATCACCTGTCGGATCCAACCCACTCAACCGATGACCCGAACGTTCGGTCGGCCACGGGTCCTTTTCCGTTCACTCGACTTAATTGGGTCAGTTGCGGGTCAGACCCAAACCCGATCTGACCCGACCTGTGGACAACCCTAATTATGCCGTGTATGCATTTCTAGGCCGATCCCACATTCCTTACATTTTGCACTTTTTTATTTTGGTCTTTAAATTTTATTTTTACCATTTTTAATTATTAAACCGATTAAAGCGGGACATTTAAGTCTTTATTATCAGCCAACTAACAGAAAAAGTTTATTATCAGCCAACTAATAGAAAAAAGTCAACGTGGACATTAAAATATTATTAAAAAAATTATTTAATATTTTCTAGTGCCAAAATTAAAGAAATTAATTACTCAATTTTAATTAAAAATAAAAATAAAACCAAAAAAATATTTTCTTTCAAACAAAAATTTTACTTTCTTCTTTTAATTAAAATGATTTTTTTTTTGAAGAAGAACATATTCATGTTCTTTATGTTGTTCCCTAACATGATTCATATTCTTACCAAATTAATTCTTATTTTCTTATCATTTTCTTTTTTTTTCTTGTACTTTCTTTATAACCAAACACATTAAATTAAATGTCTTTCTTGTCTTTTTTTTTTTTTTTTTTTTTTTTTTTTCATTATTTTTTTAGAAGAACATGTTCATGTTCTTTGTGTTCTTCCCTATAATCAATCTCCGACAAAAAAAAACCCTAAACGCAGATCCTAACCAAACCCCAAACCCATATTCCTAATAAAGCAAACCTTAACCTTCAATTCCATAAATTTTCTTGGAAAACAAACACAAAAAAACCCATTAGAAAAAAAAACCCCCAAATCACCCTGCCTAATCAATGAGCATGGAGATCACACCCAAACAAAAGAATAGAAACCTAGCAACCCGCAAAGCACCACCACCGAATCAAATCATCCACTACCACATCAATGAAACCACTCTTAAACTAAACCATCCAAAGAATAGAAACCCAGCAAAGCACTTAACTCATCCACTCCCAAACCAAACCATAATCAAAGAGGCTGAGATCGGGTGTGATGGGTTTAAGATAGAAAGAGGCTGAGATTGCACTCTTTCTTTGTGCTTTTTTATTTTTTTTTATTTTTTTTATTTTTTACTTTTTCAATGGGCTCTGAGCTTCTTTGTCAATGAGTTGACCTCCATGGAGGACTTTGTTGATCTTATCGGACGATTGAGAATCAATGCAAACACAGAGACACACACACAATGAGTAAATGTAAACAAACCCAACAGTACATTTTTCAGCTGAGAGAGAGAAAAATTTGGTACCTGGTGAGAGCGAGCACCGGAAACGGTGGCTAGAGATTCAGACGGAGGGACTTCCGACCAGGTAAGCAGATCAGCAGTGGATATGTGAGGCTTTCTCACTGGTGTGTTTCTCTCTCTCTCTGCGTTTGAGATATTTTTAAAAAATTTGAAATTTTTAGATCGATAAAAAAAGTCTTGGATGAAAAACATGATTAACGGGGAAGAACACATGTTCAAGATTCTTCATGTTCTTGCCAAAAAAAGAGAAACAAAATTAATTTAATTCTTTTCATTTCTTAAAAAAAAAATAAGAAGGTTAGAAATTTTATTATTATTTTATCTGATATGGCTTTTTTTTAATAATATTTTAATTCCTCCGTTAGTTACCTAAGATGTTTCCGTCTGTTGACCGACGGAAAGGATGAAAATAATATGCGTTAATTGGTTTGGGGACTAAAAGTGGTAAAATGAAAATGTAGAGACTAAAATGGAAAAAAGCCAAAATGTAAGGACTAAAAATACATTCTTATTTTTGAAAAAAGAAAAGAAAAGATTTTCAATTAATTTTGTTTCTCTTTTTTTGCGAAGAACATGAAGAATCTAGAACATTTGTTCATTTGGTTAAAAACGCAGTTTTGAATGAGCTCCTTTAGCACCGTCGTACCCTTCGGGTAGTTCAACAAAACTTCACGGATCCGCCGAGTTAGGCCTACTTTTTGACCGAAGTCTTTTAGTTCCACAAACATCGACGATGACAATGACTCCATTTCCAGTTCAGATCAAATCAGATTTGTCATTCGTGGAGGAGAGTTGCTTGTTTGGGTTTCATTTTTTTTGGAATTGAATTGGTCGCCTGAGGGCAATTGAGGCTATTTGCTATCCTTTGTCTATGTCACTTTGTAAGGTTTTGCAGTTTGTAGTTGTACAAGCTAAGGCCAACGAACGAAAAATTAGTGGGTCAGAGGTGGATCTGGTGATCAAGATTGTATAGTTTTTGGTTGATGGATTTTGGGTCTAAGTTGTTTGATCTGGTGGCTTGATGCATGGTGTGGGTGGGATTGTTTTTCATGGGTCTCAATTGTTTCTATTCTTTTGCTTGGGTTTGATCTCCATGTTCTTTGATTCGGTGGTGGTGATTTGGTGTTTTTTTTTTTTTTTTTTGCCAAGAAAATTTATGGGTTTGAAGGCTAAGGTTTGCTTTACTGGGGATATGGGTTTGGGGTTTGGTTAAGATCTGGGTTTAGGGTTTGTTTTTTGCTGGAGATTGATTATAGGGAAGAACACAAAGAACATGAGCATGTTTTTCATGTTCTTTCCAAAAAAAGAGAAACAAAATTAATTGAAAATCTTTTCTTTTCTTTTTAAAAAAATAATAAGGTTAGAAATTTTATTATTATTTTATTAATCCGTCAGTTTCCCTATTAGTTTGGTGACAGAATGGTGTTTCAAGGACTTAAATGTCCCGCGTTAATTGGTTTAGTGACTAAAAGTAGTAAAAAAAGGATGTAGGGACTAAAATGAAAAAAAGTCAAAATGTAGGGACTAAAAGTGCATTTACGTCTAGTTTTTATTCCCTTTTCATGTAATTTATTTTGCTATTTGTCTTTGTATCTCTATCTCTTTGTTTGTTTCCTTTTCTTTTTAGTTAATAAATGTAAAATACCAAAAAGAATTTAAATTGTTTAGTTAATCTTCTTTAATTTTAAAATAAAATTCTCATTAATATTTAGGGTTAGTCAAAAGGAAATCTGAATTTAATAATCATGGAAGGTAATCAAGAATTAATGGAAATATATTTCCTATAAGATAATGGTCTTATATGCATTTTGAAGATTAAAAGATATCCTATAAAAGATGATAGTCAATTGGGTTTAATTCTATATTTGAATTTTTTTATAGAGTATTTCAACTTATGACATCCGTTCTTGATGATAGCTTGTAATCATCAGACCAAGACATCAATCAATTTTTGGTGTAGGTGGGGAATTGAACTCCAAATCTCTTATTCAGCTATTAGAGATTTTACCAGTTGAGATAACTAGAACCCACCTATGTTTGAATCTAATTCTTTTTAATAAGAAAAATCTTAATGGTCTAATTGAAGATTAAAATCTTTCCAAGGTTGTGATAATCAAGTTTTAATGATAGAAGATGACTAATTTGAATTCTAATTTAAAAGTCAATTTAGGAAATGAGAAAAAAAATAATGAGAAGTTCATTTCTTAAACGATTGAAGATTTGAATTCAAACTAAATTGATATATAAGGCAATAAAAGTCAATTGATTGAAGAAATGTCATTAAAAGGCAAGAGCACATTTAAAGATGAAGAGCACATTTAATAATTGATATTAAGTTATTAAAAGAAAGACATTCAAGACCTAATGAATACTCAACTCTAATTAAATGCCACTCTTTAATAAGACTTAATCATTAATTCTTACTAGTCGCTAACCCGTGCGATGCACGGAAAAACTATTAACTAAAAAAAAAAAAAATCCAACAATGAGTAAATAGACATTTTGCTAGTTAATATTTTAAAAAAATGAAGAAATATTTAACTTCTATACTTTTCCATAGTTTAGAAGTGTTGTCTAACATAGAACGTTATTGAGTTGCAAGTACCCAATTACCAGAACTTACAAAGTAATTTACAATTCTTAAATTAATAAATCAAAACTCCCAATAGTTATATATATATACACACACACTCAAAACTAATATAAACTGCAAAGATATAAACAAAGACCATGATATGAGAAAGACACACCAAGTTTTAAATTTGAGTAGCAATATGACCTTCTCGTAGTAATAATAATATAGACAATTCAAAATATGGAACGATATCAAAATTATAATACCTAATTCCATTATCTTTTATGTTGAATCCCAATAGTTTTATATATACGTGAGTCTTTTTTTTTTTTTAGTCCTATCAGAAATTTTGTTTTCTTTTTATTTAAATAATGCTAATGTCTAAAAAAAGTCTAAGGCTTCGGTTATATATAAGAAACAATTAAGCTCATCCTTTAAAATTTTAAATAGATTATGTCTTACCTTAATGTTTTCCTTGTGGTGAGGACAAATAGAATGAAATAGGTGCTTCATGCTAAAAAGCTTTCTTCTAGTCAAATACCAAACCTGTTAAAATCCAAAGAACAACATAAATTTCAGCAATAGGTTCAAAATGCCAAGTTAAACTTGTTGTTGAACACCTAGCAAATATAGCCAAGAAATATAACTTTATTAATCTACATATGAAATTTTTAAATGGACAACATAAATTTTTTTAATACTTATTGAGAAATCAATTTCATACCCTTTTTTTTTGTGTTGATTCACAATAAAAACAAAACAAATAAGCAAATAAAATTTTCAACTAAATAGAAAAACCGTAACATTGATAAATATATATATATATTAATTATAAAATCAGATGTACCTCATCATTGTTTGTTGTTTGAAAAAGAAAAGTATAGTATCAGATTATTCCTCATATGAATCCTGTTTTAATTTTTTAACAATTATCTAAAAAAAATGTTTTCACATAATTAAAAAATTAAAAACAAAAAACAGACATGAAACCCATTGCTTTACCCATTACGTTTACGTTTAGCAGTTTGGGTTCCTGGAGAAAGAAATATCAAGATAAAAGAGATGGATTGCAAAAATATATTTTCTTTTCTTTTTTTCTTTTAGGGATCTAAGAGATGAATACTTGGAAGGGCTGTTGTTCAACTTCATCATTGTTCGAAGACTTGTAGTGGGAAGTATATGTGCCCGTATCTACAACTAGAAGCTTCTCTCCAGGCAAAAACATCTCTTTGGAGACAGCATTTAGAATAGTATCAGGGGAATCTTCCCCTGTCGTCATCAAATCCTTGGGAAGCATCTGGAATGTAAAGAGTTTTCTCATCTGTACCACTCTCAAACAGGATCTTCTCCTAGGAAGGCACTCCATCATCAACGCAAATGTCTTTCACAACAGTTGAGAGAGGGATGGGTTTGCTAGGGTTTTATAATGTAAGTCTCTCTCTCTCTTCTTTTTTGAATCCTAACGTGAGTCTTTTTAATGATTATAGTCTAATTAATGATTACTTGAGTCTAAAAAAATATAAATTAAAAATGTTGACGTGGAAAATTGTGGGAGCTTCAAAAGCTTCGGTTATATATATATATATATATATATTAAGCATTCAACCCTTTGTTTGATATCCACATGCATGTGCATTCATACATTCACATGATTAGATACTCACATGTGCACACACTTGGACGATAAGATGTTTATATGCTCATGTCGTTAGATATTTGTGGGCTTTCATGTTTTCCCATGCTTCCAGGTTCACATGCTCACATGTTTTGATGCTTATTTATTCACATGCTAATATGTATGGATGTTCACATGCACACATGATCAAATGTGCATATGCTCATACATTCCTTTGACCTCTAGATTGGTTGTCTTTCATACAATCCTTTTTCTATCTTGGTTTATCTGTTCACATGGCCCATAGACGAACCCTAGTGCTTAGAAGCATACACATGTTCATATTGGTTCATTAGGTAGACCTCACTTGACAATTATTTAGTAACTATATATGAAGGCCATCTACCATTGGATAGGCTTTGGGTGCCTAACCTCTTCCCATCCGATACCCTAAATTTAAACCTAGTCTGGTAGGTAGACCTTCATGAAGTCATGTTTTGGTTCCTGGACCTATAACTAGGTGGCGACTCCTTTATCTCTTTTTAAGAGGCTTTGTGTACTCCCAGGCTCGCTGACTTTGACTCTAAAACTGATTTCAGGGAGATTGAGTACCACATATCCTACCTTTAAGAGAAGGAACCAACATGGCAACCTATCGTAAAAAGGGGTACAGTTCATAGAACTTACAGTCGTTGTCTTTGATTTGCCTTGGGGTTTCCAAAATTTGAGGTTAATAGTTCTTGAACCAAAGACGTCAATTGTTTTAGGGTTGATGATGTGGTATTTGAGGCAACTATGATTTGAGGAGAGAAAGACTTGTTCCATTGAAAGAGATAAGGGAGAAATATAAAATTTTGGTGAAGTTTGATTAGATCTGAAAGAGAAATAGAAGCAAAACAATGGTGAGATTGAGTTTGATTAGGGATTTATTCTTGGCTTGATTTAGTGTGGAGTTTTTCTTCTTGAAAATCTTGATGTGTTGTTTGGTTGGTGAGAAAGTCCAAGAAAGTGAAATTGTGGAAGAAATTTGTTGTTGTTTTTTTTGTAAAATTTTGAGTTGTTTCATTATTGAGAAAGTGAAGGATAGTGAAACCAAATTTTATTCAATTTTTTTTATGATTTTTGATTAAAAATAATTTTCGATTTAATTAATTTTAATGGAAAATTTTGTAAATTCGTTGTATTGTAATGGCATTCCAATGTTATATTGGGAATGTAATTAAACAATCAAATATTCTAATGTTGTATTATTGTATTGAGATTTCATCAATATAAAATTATAAAAATCTAATATTATAATGTGATGTAATATCAAGCGAACCAAATACCCATTTAGTGTTATGCATCTAGGCACACATAAAGAGTGTATTGTTAATAGTTGTGCAAGTAATATGACACTCTCTATGAGTGCTTAGATGCATAACACAATATTGTGTTTTAAACTTCCAAAATCATGGGTTAATGGCCTAGGGCCTCAATCTCATTTCACATGGGTCTCAAGCTTTGGAGGCCATTAACCCATGATTTTGGAAATTTAGAACATGACGTTGTGTAAATACAACAACAGTCACGTGGCAGAGGATAGGACTATAAGCAAACATTAGGCCCAATGAAAATTGTCATTTTCTCCCGTGTATGGTATAAATCTAGGGTGAGGCTTAGGTCCAGTGCATGTAGTGCATTGAACTTGTTAAGATGGTGACATGTGTTTAAAAATTGATATGTGTTGTAATCTCAACGGGTTCAATGCAAGTGGATACTAGACCCAAACCTCACCCATAAATCTATTAGATACATTGAATAGAGTTGTCCATGTTTCTCTCTCAAAAAAAAAAAAGAAAAAGAGTTGTCCCTGTTTTTTTTGAAACCGAGCATTTTTCTGTCATACAAATTTATGTATCTTGATGGGCTAAAGTGTAAATTACATCCCTAAAACTTGATAGTCTTTAAATTTTACATCCTGAAGTTTTAAAATTTAGATTTTACTCTCTAAAATTATATTTCATTTGTATCAACTGCCCATCTGTCCATATTTTGTGTGTTTAGTTCCTTTAATAAAATGATGCCACATAATTTTTATTTTACATATTTAATTTCTTCTAGGTTACAAAAATGACATTGCATCATTTTATTAAATGAACTAAAAACTTGTGGCAAACTTATGTGACATTTAACAAAAAAATAATAAAATATAGATGGAGGGGTTATTGGTGCTAACAGAATATAACTTCATGAGGTGAAATCTAAATTTTGAAACTTTTGGGTGTAAAATCTAAAGATCCTCAAATTTTAGGGGTGTAGTTTGCACTTTAGCCTTTCTTTCTTATGGAATAAAATTTCTATCTTTCATCTAAAACAAAAGATATCTTATGAGTGATTAGGGATGGAACTAGGATTCAACCTTAAGGAGGGGGGGGGGGGGTGAAGTTCTTTGTTCAAAAATTTTAAAAAATTGGAATATCAATACTAGAGGTTGATAGTGATGTATTATTAGCATTAATTTTTTAATTATTATTTGTATTTTTTTCTTTTGAAAAAAAAAATCAATAATAGGATTTTATAATTAAGAGTTTTGTAAGTTAATTGACACGTTCTAATATTTTCATGGTCTAACTGGTGTGTGGATGGAGCAATTAGTATGTGGCATAGGAGTTGTCTTTGTAGTTATGTGGATGGAGTCATTTGAGAGAGGCAAAGAATCTCAAGTGAGAGGGAGAAATTGAATAAAAGTTATTGGGTTTTTGTGATTTTTTTTTGGCTAGAATTTGTAATTGATTTATTGTTATTGTTTTTGCTTAGATTGGATTTATGATTTGTCCAAATTTTTTTTTCTTATTATTCAAATATGTGCATTTTTTATAATAGATTTTTCTTGTTATCCATTTTTTGGATTTCTTAGGTTAGTTTGTAAATTATTTGGGAAAGAGGGCCAAGTATATAAATTTTTGAGTCAAAAGTAAACCTTTTTTTTTTTTGGTTAATATACATACTAGTAGATTTTTTTTTTTTTTCAAACATTGGGTTTTTTTGGTGGGGGGGGGGGGGAGGGGTGTGTGCAGGGCCCCCCTCAGCCCTCAAGTAGATCCATCACTGTAAGTGATGAATGTGGATGACTTGTGACTATTGTTTATAGAAAAATAAATAAATCACTTATGCTATTTATGAGACAGATTGACAAAAGATGACACTTGTAAATACCACCGGGCCTTGTAGCCTGGTGTTACCCGGTATCATGTGTATCTATGAGTTCGGGGGTTCTATCCCCCGTAATTACCTAGGAAAAAAAAAAAACACTTGTAAATGATAGTTATTTCCTACACATAAACCACCCCTTCCTTGAAAAAAAAAAAAAAAAAAAAAAACACCCCTTCCTTAATTGTGGCGTTGTTATTGGATAAAAATAACCACTACCTATTGCCTACTAATGAAAGATTGAAGTTTACAAGCAAACTCTTTCCAACTAATCATTCAGCAATGAAATCCTCTATTAAGAATGACCGATCCGATGCTCATAGGGATCTCGTTGCATGTGACTATCTAGGAGTAGGAGTAGGCTTTTGTAAGTTAATCAAGTAAGTTTCTTGTAGGCAAGTAGGCTCTTGTAATCTTACTATTAGTTTGTTAGAGCATTAGCAATGAAAGTTTTAAAACCTAGTTACATTAGAGTTTACTGTAACATCTCCTACTTTATTTATTTATTTATTGCTTTTTAATCTCTCTCTAACTATAACTCACTCTCTTTTTCTTGCATCTCTCTTAGAAGATGTTCTCAGTTCTCATGCCAGATTCCTCACTCCCCTCATCTCTCTGCTCTGCCCTTTGCCCTGAAGCTCACTCACGCCATCCTCTCTTGACCGATCCAGACCGATCTTCTTCGTCTTCTTCCCAAATTGCCCACAGTGTTTCAAAAGGCAGATCACGCTATTTGCAGTCCTCAGTTCTAAAACTAGATCTCATCTCTCTGCTACAGTGGATACTGCCAAAATGAATTGTGTCTTGATTCTTGATGAGAATCATGGAGTCACTGATCACTTTGTGTGGGTGTGGTTTGAGAGAGGTATTGAAGATTTTTGGTGAAATTAAGAGAAATTACCTGTGAAGATCAAGATGAAGAAGTGCGTGGGTGTGAGCTGTGTGGCTGAATGGGTGGAGAAAAGTAGAGAAAGTGAAAAAAGAAATGGTATGTTCTGGAATGAGAGTGGATGAATTCTAGAAGCTCGATCATTCGGTGTGTTCTGGTGAAGAAGAAGAGTATAAAGAAAAGTCAAAAGTGAAGATAGGGAGAAGTAAAGAATATGTGTGTGGAGGAGAAAAAAAATATAAATAAATGTGTGGATGAAAGAAAAAGAGATAAAGAGAAAAATAAAATAAAGAATAAAAAATTAAAACTAAGAAATACTACTATAATATTTTCACAATAAATCTTAAGTAGTGGGTTGTTACTAGCTAATACTAGTGAAAAAAATAATTTACGTGGTGTGTTCAAATTAAAATCAGTAACAACTTACCACGTATGATTTGTTGTGAAAATATTGTAAAAATATTTTTACAACAAATTTTAGTTAACAATAAATTATTATTGTTGTTATTATTATGTAGTTTTTTTTTTTTAGTAAGTATTATAAGTTATTGATTTAAGTATGAAATAAACCCCCTTATATATACATTGTCATTTTTGGTAATTTACAACTCAAACCGCCACTTTTATAAGTTCTAGCCAAACACTCAGCTTTTTCAAAAAGCATTTTTAACAGTTTTTACCAAACACTCAGTTTCTTGAAAAAACACTTTTTCATACTGCACTTTTTGAAAACTCCACTTTTTCAAAAAGCCCAGTTTCAAAAAGTTGAACCAAACTCACCCTTATTCTCTTTTCTCTTATTGCTCTTTCCACTCTCACGCCTAAATAATTGATCTTGCTGGTTCATGGGTCGATTTATGGTTCATGATTTGTGGGTGATATATGGTTCATAGGTTTTGATTCTGGGTGGCTTCTAACAGGTTTTGGGGGTTGAATTTTGTTATGGGTTTTGATTTTAGGATGAGTTTTGATTTTTGAATTTGAGTTTTTGGATTTGGAATTTTTTTACTACGATTGTGGATTGTTGATTGTGGTAGTGGTTTTGTTTGTGAGTTGTGGATTGGTTGTGGGGTGTTAGTTATGGTGGTTTTTTTGTGGGTCGGAGAGAGAGAGAGAGAGAGAGAGAGAGAGAGAGAGAGAGAGAGAGAGAGAGAGAGAGAGAGATGAATAAATAAATGAATGGTATGGGTCGTAATGTGAAAAATGAGGGATGAGATATTGGGTGAGTTGTAAAATGATATGTTAAAATATATAAAATAGCATTTTTCAGTTGCTAAATGCTAAAATTTTTAAGAAACCGAATGCAGATGCTCTTACATTGTTTTTGTGTTAGTGACATCATTCTTGCGTTATTATATTATCAAGTAAGTTGCAATGTTCAATATTTCTTACATGATCATTTGTGCACTTGATTTGCTTCTTATTTTCCCACTCTTATTGGTATCTTACTGGTAACATGTACATTGAAAGCCCTATTAAGTTAAGCAAATTGGTCAAGCCCAATCATTTTGGCACAAAGTATTGCCTCACATTGTGCAAGTGGCAAAAATTAGTTTGTATTCCACACAACTATTGTTATTAGTATTTTTTATTTATTTATATTTTTTAAATACAATGGTATCTCAAATCTATGATGTCTATTTCATAATTATTACTTTTAATTGTCAAGCTAAGACACCAATTGATTTTTCATGTAGGTGGGGATGAAATCCCAAAATTCTCTTATTCAATGATAAGAAACTTTCTCAGTGGAGCTAACTGGAACAATGACGGCTCCAAGATTTATTTTTAGGGGGGTCAGGAAGAACCAAGAAGATGAATCTTGAGTACGAGATGGATTTTGTGGTATACGTTGTTTTCTTATTGCAAATTTTTCCATAGTGCTGGCAAGAGAACAAAAGATAAACTATAAATTCATTGATATATTTTGTTAGGTTCTAAAAGTCTAGAACAATTGGCAAACCATGAACATAAACTTGTCTAGATATAGATTCCTAAGTCTATAGGTATGATTAGACAACGCTCAAGGTGTTGCAAGTCAGAATACAAGAAAAAGGAAGCTGCAGGTTCATGAAATTTGAAATATGTCAAGTTTGACTGATCAAGACATGGATCTACAGAATTTAATTAAAGCCCAACAGCTCATTAAGTCTATTAAGTGATTAGGGTTTTAGATCTAATTCTCCTAGTATTTAAATGAAACCTTAAGGCATGTTTTGTTATGGCTTTGGAGGTGCTCTTTTGAGATCTAAAAGGTACTGTACCTTCTCATTTCAAAATCACTACTGGAATTCTATCTACATATTATTAGAACCAGTAGATCTGGAGTTATTGCAACAAGATCATACATAGCTGATGATTTAAAGTTTTGATTGAGATTTCAAAGTCACAAATGTAGGTGTTTGTGTGTGACAAATTCAGATAGAAAAATCTGTGGATTTAGAGCTGTAGGTGGTCATGTGAGTAAGTATTACAAGAGGTGTTGGATATTTTTACAAAAATATCATATTTTATTGTAATGCTCATTTAATTGATTGAGGAAATAATTCCCTTTATGACAGATCGGTTTATTTGCAAAATTTTTGAAATTCAAACATAATTTAGAATTTGAAAAGTTGCTGTAAATGGTTTTAGTTAGGAAAATTTCTAAAAATTAATGTGATTTTTAATATCGTATATTGCCAGCTTGTAATATACTTTTCTTTATAAACTTTTGCTTTACATTATAGATGGAATGTGTAAGGACTGAAATTGTGTTGATCCCAAAACCAGATTGGGCTCAAACTCTAACGGCCCAAACAATAAATTTGTAGAGCGTGGGTAGAAGAACTAGATTTATCCTAGAAGAAAGACGATCAGATTTAACGATGCAAGATGATATGACATAAACAAGATTATTGAATTTATCCTCGGAACAAACTAAGGGATTTGTTTCATATGATTTTTTTTAAGACCTAAATGGTATATCCGTTTTCCTTCCTCCTTCTTTTAGTGCATTCTTCCAGGTTATATACTGCAATCTTCGTGTCATCCTTACCACACACGTGTATGCTAGATTAGGGGGATTCCTTCCTGTCTCATCCAATACTTCCTGGAACCATCAAACAGTAGCTGTAAGACTGCTTGATCACTGTTCAGGTATCACTTCCACATTAATGCGGCCAGAGAGTTGGTTGAGAGGCAATTAATGCGGAGGCCACAGCCTTTGAAGATATTTGTCTGTCTTTTTATCCTTATCCCTTGTCCAATGTCCTACCCTCAGCTGTGACGTAGCCCCGGAGTAAGTCCGCGATGATAAGGCACTCAGATTCGCCTTGGACACATGTTGCCGAGAATACTTTTGTCCTCGGACACTTATTGGACCCATCACATATTGCCACTACTCTTCTCTTAACTTTATTCTACTCATAGCCTTATTTGGGCCTCCTTGGATGATCTAACGTTCTCAGATAGGGCCATAGGCCCAATTAATACCGCTTTTAACAATACTTCATGATAAACTGGCCCCCACAGAATGTATCATAAAATTGTACAACTATATATTTATATAATTTACCGTTGATGATTTATAGCATTGTAACTTGCTTTCCATTCCTAGTTGTAATTCTTGTGTACAGTCAAAGTTTCAAAAGAAAACATTAATGGAAAGTCAAAACTTTTGGAGACATTTTAATTTCTGAAATTTTCTACGCATTATGGGCTATTGATTTGTTTTCAATAGCTTTATGATCCATTAACTGATATCTAAAGTTTAGCCACGTTATGGGCTGTTGATTTGTTTCAATAGCTTTATGATCCATTAATTGATATTAGACGTTTTGATTCTTTGGTTAAGGACAAGTTACATGTCTGGATATATATATATATATATATATATATATTTATATGTGGAAAGAAATAAAAGTTTCAATATCACATTATTTTTAGATCACAAAGCAATAAACTTTCAAAACTATATTATTATTGTTTTAAACACTCATCATCTACTACTTCTTACTATTCACAGAAAATATTTTATCTTTTACTAAATTTTCTAGGAAAGAAAGTACTATAGAGAGTTTATATCTTACGAGTAGTGTAGGCTCGCAAGGATAATCAATAAAGGTGCCTGGACTGTTGTATCTTAGGGACAACGTGCAGAAATTATTTATCTAACTATATTGGATATACTGTAGACGGCATGATTTGTCTCAAGACAGTGATTTGGTCTATACCTCATCTCCGCCACCTCTTTTAGTAAAATTATATTGTGTAATTTATAAGGAAAAGTTAGGTAAAATCTTTCCTTTATTTCCAACAAGAGGTAGTTTTAGATTTAGGAAAAAATTTATTGTAAAACTTCCATTTTATCATAGTGAATTTGTTGCCTTGAGGATAGTTTAGGTTAAATCATCTCCGGGTTTTTACCTTGAAACTGTTAGTTTCATTGGTTTTCCTGAATTATCACATTGATGTCTTCTTTATTTTTTTGCACTTAGTGATATGATTATTTGTGTTTAACCTAGATTTGAATAATAAACCTAAGTAACAACCTGCTTAATTAATTAGGTTAAACAATTTGGTTTACAGGGGTTTAAACGAACTGACATATTGTTTTTTAATACAATAAATATATTAATTATTGTTGTTAAGATAAAATTTTAGAAATTATCTATTATTTCTAAACACGGTAAACATAGTAATCATTGTTGTGATAAGTTAACTTTAATTATTATTGATTGATATGCTTTTATCTATTAGTTTATGTCTTTACTCATTACACTTATTTTATTTACCAATTCAATTCAACTTTGACAACTAGTGGTCTTTATAGTTGTATTAAGACATTTTTTGTTGTGTTAACATTTGCATTTGTATTCACTCAATCACTCCCCTGTCTCATGCCCCTTGTCTATTTTCTTTTTTTATTTTTTAGAATCACTTTTATCTAATTGTTTAATTTTTTTTTAGTGTAACATTTCCTGTTTAAAAAAGCTAAGATATTATCAAAAGAATCATATTCAAGCTTATTTCAATTGGACTTTGAAAAAAAAATTGGGTCAGAAGTTCAAAATTTAATTTTAAAGGATAAAAAAAAATTATTTTAAAATTATTATACATAATTCCTTTTTAAAATTATTTCACTTGCCGCCACCTCCGAACTGGAACCCACATTCTCAGTTTTTCTTTATTCAATGATGGTTTGGATGTGCCTCATATTATATGTTTTTCTGTATTTGAGACTTTGATACCAAAAACCAATTTTATACCCAGCATCTTATAACTTAATACAATAAAAGGAAAACCAGTCGATCTTCTTCTTAGCCAAGATTATTGTATTTGAGTAACATTATCCAATTTTCACATGGAGGAAATCTAGACTAAATCCTCTCCCTTACTTGTTGTACGCAAAATGAAAAAACCAATCTTCTTATTGAAATTTCTAGGAAGGATATGAAATGGAGATCATGACGCACTTCTTCAAACCGGGAAAAAAAGTACTATCAGTTGAAGAAAGTTAGGATTCTTGGCTTCTTGCCACCAATATTTTCAATTGCGTCACATAGCATGAAATGGTTACCTTAGCTCACATGCCAATATGCCATGAAATAATTAACCTGTTCATGATGCACCCAAGTTCTCAGTATCTCACATGTTTTAGCTTGGAAAGTGTTGACATTTCGACATTAATACTGCTAGAGCTTTCTCGTTTGGGTCAATTTTCTGATGGCAAAGATATTTACAGAAGAATAAAATTGGGGCATTTTAATACTTTCTTTTTTGTTGACCATACATTTCAACATTTTGAATTTGTCATATATGATATATGATATATGATATATATATATATATATATATGAAGGGAATTTAACCGAAATCCCAACTTGTGAAAAAAAAAAAAAAAAAAAAAAGAGAAAACACATGCCAAAGAAGCAATCAAACGCACAAGACAATATTTACGTGGTTCGGCAATTTGCCTACCTCCACGAAGTTGCAGAGATTTCACTATTTTCAGGGAAAAGTATAAAAGTGCGGCTACAAGATTTTTCACACTCAAAAAACACGGCAACAACCCTATAAAACCCTAATCACCAAAGTCGGTTCCACAATGGTCTAACGGGCCAAAATTTTTTTTTCCTAGGGGCGTTGCCCTCGGACCCCCAAAAGGCATGTCCATAAGCGCTCCGGCTTGGGCCTATTGGCCCAAGCCTTCACTCCATGGACTAAGCTTCAATAAATCTCCCATTTAAAACCATGCAATATTATTCAGGTTGTTGAACTAAATCAAACAAAATTAGGCTCCACAAAGCCCAACAAATCTCCCACTTTGAGACTAGTTCAATCACCAACATCAACCGCAATCCTCCAAACACATAATCCCCTCAACCCTACAACTCATCCTCCTGTCCTCAAGCTAGAAGGCCAACTGAAGTTGCACATAGCTTTAGCTTCTCAATGGTGACACCCTTAGTCAACATGCCTGCCGGGTTCTTAGATTCACAAATCTTCTCAAGTATTACCAACTTATCTTCAACAAGGTAACGAATAAAGTGGTATTTTGTTTGTATATGCTTCGACTTTGAATGAAAAGCCGAATTTTTGGCAAGAAAGATTGCACTTTAACTGTCACTGTGTAGAATGCCCATCTCCTGCTTCTTACCTAATTCATCTAAAAAACCATGTAGCCAAATCATCTCCTTTCCAGTTTCAGTTGTTGCAACATACTCAGCTTCTGTAGTAGACAAAGTAACAATCTTCTGTAAATTTGAAGCACATGATGTAGCTGTACCACCCAAAGTAAAAACAAACCCAGTAGTACTTTTTCTACTATCAATATCACCAGCAAAATCAGCATCTATATAACCCTGCAGTTTCAAACTTGCACCTGTGAAGTAAAGACATGTATCTGATGAACCCTTCAGATATCTCAGAATCCACTTGACTGCCTCCCAATGCTGCTTTCCAGGCCTACTCATGAATCTGCTCACAACTCCCACTGCATGTGCAATGTCTAGCATTGTACACACCATAGCATACATCAAGCTGCCAATAGCTGAGGCATAGAGCACCTTGCTCATATGGTCCCTTTCTTCTTCTCTCTTCGGTGACTGTTCTTTGCTTAGTTTGAAATGACTACCCAAGGGTGTGCTCACTGATTTAGCTTCATTTATGTTGAATCTGTTGAGAACTTTCTTCACATACTCTGACTGTGAAAGTTTCAATGTACCATTAGCTTTGTCTCTAATGATTCTCATACCAAGGATTTGCTTTGTAACTCCCAAATCCTTTATTACAAACTGTTTGGACAATTATTTCTTCAGATTATTAATCTCCTCAATGCTAGACCTTGCAATAAGCATATCATCTACATACAACAGTAACATGATGTAAAAATTGTCAAAAAACTTAACATAGCAACAGTGATCAGCTTTACATCTCTTGAACCCAATTTTTTTGCATAAAACTGTCAAATTTCTTTTACCACTATCTAGGAGCTTGTTTTCGGCCATACAAGCTCTTTTTCAGTTTGCAGACTAGATTCTTTTGTCCTTGAACAATGAACCCTTCTGGCTGAATCATGTAAAGGTCTTCCTCCAAGTCACCATGAAGGAATGCCGTTTTCACATCTAACTGCTTAAGATGTAAATTTTCTGCAGCCATTATTCCCAGTACCAGTCTAATTATTGACATTTTCACAATTGGAGAAAATATTTCTGTGTAGTCAATGCCTTTCTTTTGCTGGAATCCTTTAACAACTAATCTGGCCTTGTAACGTTTGCTACCATCATACTCATTCTTTATTCTGTATACCCACTTGTTGTGCAAAGCCTTCTTTCCTACTGGCAATTCAGTCAGTTCCCATGTCTGATTCCTTAACAAGGAATCCATCTCATCCTTCATGGCTAACTCCCACTTGCTTGAATTCTCATCTTGTAAGGTTTCATTATAACACTCTGGCTCACCACCATCAGTCAACAAGAGATAATTTAAAACAGGTGAATAACACTGTTTAGGTCTAATGTTCCTGGAAGATCTGCAAACTTCAGCTACAGGTGTACTCAGATCTACCTGTGAATTTACATTCTCCCTATCTTCTTCACCCCTTTTCTGGATAGTACTTTCAGTCAATTCATCTAAGTTGACAAATTCAGATTTCTTTTGATCTATCTTTGTAACATCTGACACTACAGTTGGCCTGTCCTTGTATATAACCTGTTCATTAAATATCACCTTTCTATTTCTGATGATTTTCCTGTTTTGTTCATCCCAAAACTTATAGCCAAATTTCTCATCACCATAGCCAATGAAAAAACATATTTTAGATTTTGCATCAAGTTTACTATGAGCATCAGAATCAATATGAATATAAGAAATACAACAAAAAACTTTTAAATGTGAAAACTTTACTTCTTTACCGCTCCAAACCTCCTCAGGAAGTCTGAACTCCATAGGAAAATGTATACTTTTTAAATGTATACCTGTTTTACATCCTAATGTTCATACCCCTATTATTTTGGGTAGATTTTTTCTTACCACAGCTAATGCTTTAATTAATTGCAGGAATGAGAGAATGCAACTCACTTTTGGTTCCATGACTTTAGAGCTAAACATATTTCATGTGGCTAAACAACCACATGAGGATGATGACTGTGCTTATGTGAACCTTATTGGGGCGGTGGTTCAAGAAGAGTTTAATAAGAATTATTTTTCTGATCCTCTTGAAACTCTTCTTAATAATTCTGTTGGTTCTTATGATTTAGAATGTGATATTTATGTATCTGAAAATTTTTCTTTGTTGGATTCCTCACAGGTTTTGGAAGAACAACAGATGATGGCTATTAATAAAGGGTGGAAGCCTTGCTTTGAGGAGCTACTAGAAAATGAAAAAAAGCTCTTGCATTCAAGTGAAGAGGCACTATAGCTGGAGCTTAAGCCACTACTTGGTGGTCTTAAATATGCATATTTAGGCATAGGTAAGTTAAAACCTAGGTGGGATGGCCCTTTCATTGTAAGGGAAGTGTTTAACTATGGAGCTGTAGTAGTTGAGGACCCTAAAGGTGGTAGGATTTTGAAAGTCAATGGACAAAGGTTAAAACCATTCTTAGGGGGAATTATACCAAAGGAGGAGACTATGTCACTGAAGATCCTTGCCTATTGGGATGCTACGTGAACTCTAAAAGAGCCTTATAAAGTTGTACCATATTTGTTTTAATTTTCTTTTCTTTCTATTTTTTTCTTTTTGCCTTTTGTTTTTGTTTTTGTTTTTTTTTGTTTTGTTATTATTATTATTTTTTTGGTGAGCTAACATTTGCAGGTGTGAAAGAAATTTCAAAAAAAAAAAAAAATAAAATTAAATGCTTAAGGTAACTTCTTCCCTTTATACTTGAATTTATTTTGGCTTTGATACATTGAGGACAATGCAATATTTTAGTTGGGGGGAGAGGTTTAAACTTTTTGCTACACCTTGCATTATTTTTCTTTCTTTCTGTTTAAAAAAAAAAAAAAAAAAAACCTTGAATTTGAATGCAGTAGAGTTATAAGCTTAATTTTTATATCATGTGATGAAATGAATAATGCTGAGTTGGTTATACTATTTGCTATATTAAAACTCTTTCATGAAGAGCACAATTGGAAAATTTTGAGCACAATAGCCAGGTTAGTGGACGGTTGGATGTTGGATATGCATGGATCATGAACAAGCTAGATATAAGTTGAAACTCAACCCATATAGAGAGTTCTTGAGCCTTACTTTTCTTTGTGAGAGTATATCTTTGTTTGAACTCTTAAATTTCTCTCATATGCTTCAATTTTTGTAAAAGATCTCTATATTTTTTTGGTTGACTACTGGAAATATTATGGGGAGATATACCATGATCTTATTTATTTTTGTCCTTAGGCATGTTGGTTTATGTGGAATTTTAGGAGATGAGAGTTTAAGGCCATCAATCTTTTGTCACTAGCTAGACAAATATTCAGCCTACCTTTACATTAACCATTGTCACCATCATTTGAGCCATGAGAAATACTTTTACAATACCACAAAACATTTTTATCTATGGGTATTCTCATGAGGGTTCAAGTTTTGAGCAATTGATGTGTTTAGATACCACCATTGTCTCTCTTTTCTTCAAAAATCAAAAAAGAAAAAAAAGAAAAAAGAAACCATACATAATCAATCAATAAATCATTGGTGTCTTACACATCTTTCATGTATTTCAGAAGGGTTATATGGTTGAGTAAGGGTTGTATGGTTGAATTTTCTGCATTTGATTCATATACCTCATATTTCAAAGAGAGCAGTTTGCCTTTACCTAGCCATAAGATTATACTACCACTGAGCTTAAAGTCCTACTTGATCCTAAAGGTGCATGGCTGGTATGTGTTTGGGATAAAAACTAGGGATAAGAATGGTATTAATCTCATGTTTCCAGGAATTCAACATCCTTTCCAAGAGATCTTTTTCCGTTGTTTTAGCGGCTGTTTTTGTATATACATGTGATATTCTTAAAACTTCTTCTTTCCTTTTTGTTCACATGTGATTTGAAGAGAGAAACCATTACTTCTATATGTGTTCTTTCAGAGTGTTGATGACTTAAGAGAGGTTTTGGAGTAGAGGCTCTAATCTAGATTATTCTTGGTCTATGCATGTTTGGAAAAGCCGGTTTGATTGGATGGGCTATGCACACACACACTCAAAAAGTGAATCTAGTGGAAACTCTTTAGTATGATGAATAGTATCCCAACTCAAAATTGAAAGTTCATTTGTACGATATAATGATAAAGCAGACTAACACTTGTTGCAGGAATTTTCAAGATACCTTTGACTTTTGTGGGTAGAGTCATTGCAAACCCTCACGAGAGTAAACTCATCCACTAGGGTGACCTAGGGGTTCAAAGACTTGCTGCACATGGGAAGTGCAGTCGTGTAGCCTACGAAAGTGGCTTGTATTTTAGTTTTAATTTTTCACTTTTAGTAGACATGGGTGCTTTGTGGATTGCTAGGGACTAGTAAGATTTAAGTTGGGGGGTGTGATAACACCTTAAAATGTATACTTGTTATATATTTATATGGGCGTTATCTCCTTATTATTATGCTTAATTTGTACAATTAAGTCATGATTTGCATTAATCCTTATTATTTATCTTTACATAATTTCTTGAATAAGATGCTATTCATTGTGTGTAATTTTCTACTTTCAGGAAATCATGTGAAAAAGATGAGTTTATAAGAATTTGTGAGAGAATGGAGGCCAAACTAGAATTAAAGTGGAGCTAAAGGACCATGCTTAAATGTCTAAGGAGGTGCAGCTGGAGTGCTTGGATTGTCTACCGTGATTGGAAGTTTCAAATAAGGAAAGAAATCAAAGAAGCAGAATATGAAAAGGAAAAATCTAATTTGAGCACTGATCAGTATTTTGGGCGTATCTCTCTCCTCAAAAATCCAATTGACACAAGGCTAGATGAGTTGGAACTGTGACTTAAATATCTACAACTTTCCAGTTTTGAGTTTTTCGAAATTCTCAATTTTGGAAGGCCGAAATTAACTCACAAGTTACAGCTGTAAACCTGGACGGAAATTAAAACAGTAAATGTTTTATTTTCTTTGGACACTTAGACATTAGGATTTTGAAGGGAGGCTGTGTAGAACGAATTTTGGAGAGCAAACCTTGTATTTTTCTTTCTCTAATGACAGCCTAAACTCTTGACTAGGGCTAGGGGTTATGTTTCTTCTATACGGTATGAATATTTAATGTGATTCTTTCTAGGATTTTATCAACGACATATTTGATTGTTCAATTAGATTTCTTTTGATGTATTAGTTCTTCCATGATTTCAATAAGTTCAATCATGTTTTTCTTATCGTTTAGATGAATTTCTAATAGTTTCAAATAGAAATCAGGATTTAAAGTGAATGAGTTTTTCTGAAAACTTTTCTAACTGCATTATCAATCGAGGTTATCATGCGTTCTTGAATTGTCTCAGTTCAACCAAATCATAAGTTTTTAATTGTATAAGAACAATTAATTATGAAATAGATATTTTCTTAGATCAAAAAGAATTTCATATCGATATAGGGAAACACCCCAATGCCCTAGTATTTATATTATTGATTAAAATCAGTTTTTATTATTATTCTTGTTAACAATCACCAAGTAAAAGTATTTTTCTTCTTCACTCAAATTGTTATTTAATTATATTGTCTTTGAATTTACCCTACTCTTTGTGATTCGACCTCGGTACTCCGAGAAATATATTACTACAGTCTCCTGCACTTGGGAGTGAGCAAGTAGTCCTCGGTTTATGAGGTAAGTTGCAGTACTAACAACATCAGCTCAGAAAGTTTTTGGTAGTCTAGCATGCAACCTCATACTTCTAGCACGCTCATTGAGAGTTTTGTTCATGCGCTCAGCCACATCATTCTGCTGTGGTGTCTCAGGAATGGTCTTCTGCATCATAATTCTCTATGTAGCACAATACTCACTAAACCCTCCATTTATGTACTCTCCTTCATTATCTGACCTTAAACATTTTACTTTCAAACCAATTTTTGTCTCAACCATGGTCTTCCACATCTTAAAAGTTTCAAATACATTAGATTTATTTTTCAGAAAATAAACCCATACCTTTCTGCTTGAGTCATCAATAAAGGTGATGTAGTATCTTGAACCTTCAAGGGATGCAACTGGAGAAGGCCCTCACAAATCATTATGTACTAATTCCAATTTTTCAGCCTTCGGTGTCCTGCTAGTTTTCAAGAAACTCACATTTTTATGCTTTTCTAGGAGTACGTTTGGTACACTGAATGAGGATTACGACAGGAGTTGTAATGTTTATTACTAGTAATAAGTGCCCGTTTGTTTCCACGTTTTGAACCCAAAAAGCGCTTTTTGAAAAAAGCCAAACCAAAATATGCGTTTGGTGAAGCCCAAAACGCAACTTTTTGATAAAAGTTGCGTTTTGGGCATAGACCAAAAATAAGGAGAAACGCGGACATTTTTATGGACCCTCAGGGGTCCATAAATGAAAACGCGCAATGCGCGTTTTCAGTAGGTTACTGTTGCAAAAATAAAATTACGGAAATACCCATCAAATAGCACAAACCCACGGCCACAATCCAAAAACACATACCAAAAATACACATAGAAAGACAGAAAGAAAGAAGAAGAAGAGGAAGAAGAAGATGAAGACGAAGATTAAAATCATTACCCAAAACACAAACCACAATCCAAAAATACAGAAATCAAATAGCACAAACCCACGGCCAAACAACCATAAACACATAGAAAGACAGAAAGAAAGAAGAAGAAGAGGAAGAAGAAGATGAAGACAAAGAAAGACCGAACCCACAGTGTTCAGTTCAGGTCGTGAGGCTTCTCAATTTTCAGTTCAGGTCCGCGAGCAATTTGCTTCACATAAGTCAAGAAGCGGAAGTGGAGATCTTTTGGAAATCAAGTGGAAAAAAAAAAAAAAGAGAGAGAGAAGAAATTGAGAGAGCTGGAGAGCTTTGGAATTGAGAGAGCCTTCTGGAAACAAACAGAAAAGGAAAAAGGAAAAAGGAAAGAATGAGAGAATGAGAGAGCCTTCTGGAAGGTGGAGGTGTAGGAAAAAGGAGAGGGTGTGGACAAAAGAGTGTACACGTGTGCGGTGGGATAAAATACAAGAGAAAAAAAAAGAAGAAGGAAAAGGTAACATATGGAGGGGAAAAAAAAAGGAAAAGTATTAGAAATCACAATTTCAAAATATTACCACAATATTTTCCCAATATTTTCACAATAAATTTTAAGTAATTAGTTAATATTGATGAGCAAAAATATAATTTTAGTAATGGGTTCAAATTAGAACTAGTAATAACTTTTCATATAAGATTTTGTTATGATTCTTGTGAAAGTATTGCAAAAAATATTGTGAATGTAACACTTTTTGTTGAAAAATATAATTGTTGAAAATGAATAGAAAAAGAAAAATAAATTTTAAAAAAGAATAAATTTGATTACAAAATTAAAATTAAAAAAGTGGATAGGCAAAAGATAAATGTCATTATTGATTGTCCAAACAGCACAAAAATTTGTCTAACCTGCTGGAGATGCTCTTATATATACATTGTCCTTTTTGGTAATTTATCCCTTAAATTGTTACTTTTATAAGTGCTAGCCAAACACTCAGCTTTTTCAAAAAGCACTTTTTAACAGTTTTTACCAAACACTCAACTTTTTGAAAATGCACTTTTTCAATTATGCACTTTTTGAAAACTCCACTTTTTCATTATGCACTTTTACAAAAAGCTGAACCAAACTCACCCTAAAGTGTGTTGTAATATAATAACTAAACATATTCATTAGTTTGGTTGTGAGTTATAACATTAGAATGAAACTTAACATTTATTTTAAGAAATATCTTACTCATACAATTATATCTCCTTAAAAATTGTTATTTTTAAATTTAAGAGAGATATGTGTTATTTTTTTTTTTTTTTATGATTTTTATAATTTTTATAATTGTTAGTTGTATATGAAAAGTTTTTTTTATTTGGAAATATATTAAATTTAAAAATTATTGCACTTACTAAGGAATAACTAATACCACCTTTTAAAGAAGAATAGTTATTCCTCATTTTGAAGAATAACTATTCATAAGGGATGATTATTCCTTGTAATAAAAATATAACTAAACTAAAGAATAACTAAACTATAGGAATAACTATTATATTACAACGCCTATTACAGTTTACCAAACATGCCCTAAAATGCAACTTTCACACATGTCAAAATCAATGGACTTCAATTCTGGTAGTTTTCCTTTTGACAATAGTATCTTCATCCCTTTCTCACTCATGTGACCAAGTCTGTGGTGCCATAGGCTTGTATCAGTACTTGCATCAGCAACTGCAATTGTGTCTCTTGGACTTGAGGTCATATATAGAGTACCAATCTTCTTTCCACGAGCCAATACCCTAGCTCCTTTTATAACCTTCCAAGTACCACCAATAAACAGTATTGTATGTCCTTTATCATCAAGTTGTCCAACAGAAATCAGATTCTTCCTTAAGTCAGGAATATGTCGAACCCTCTCCAATAACCAAACAGATCCATTGGGTAACAATATTCGGACATCTCCCATACCCACAACATCCAAGGTTGAACCATCAACCAAATACACCTTACCAAAATCACCTGAAACATAATTTTGTATGATTTCTCGGTGTGGAGTGGTATGAAATGAAGCTCCTGAGTCCAAAACCCAATCATTAAGTGGACTGTCTATTGCAAGAAGTAATGTATCCTGTACCTCTTCTGTTACAGCATTAGCGGAGTCATCTACATTCTTCTTCTTAGGACTTTTGCATTGCCTCCTAAAGTGACCTGTTTTCTCACAGTTCCAACATTGTACTTGTTGGCCTGATCTAGATTTGCTTATGTTCCGATTAGAATTTCTGGTTTTTGATTTGCCCCGGTTTGAATTTCTGTCATTACCTTTGCCTCTTGTCTCAAGGTTTAGGACAGAACCAGATCATGAGGTTTTGCCTGCATCTTTTCTGTGAATCTCCTCAGCTAGAATTAAATCTCGGATGTCATTGTACTTTTGCTTTTCCTTTCCCATAGAATTGCTTACTGCTATCCTTATTGCCTCCCAATTGTTTGGCAAAGAAGCCAAAACGATTAATGCACGGATCTCATCATCAAAATCAATTTCTACAGACGACAATTGATTTGTGATAGTGTTAAATTTGTTCAGATGTTGTGCTATTGATGCATTCTCTGCCATCTTCAAATTGAACAGTTTCTTCATCAGATGTGCCTTGTTGTTTGCTGACGGCTTTTCATACATACCGGACAAAGCCTTCGTCAAATTTGCTGTGGTCTTCTCCTTTACAACATTATGTGCAACAGACCTAGACAGTGTTAACTTGATAACTCCAGTACTTGTCTGTCAAGAAGAGCACATTCCTTAGCCTTCATAGCCTCAGGTTTTGTCCCCTAAAGAGGCAGGTGCAATTTCCTCCCATAGAGATAATCTTCAATCTGCATCCTCCAATACGCGAAGTCTGTGCCATCAAACTTTTCTATTCCAGACGCCTTTCCTGCTTCCTCTGCCATTGCTCCCACTTAAACCTAACCCTAGGCTCTGATACCAGTTGAAGGGAATTTAATCGAAATCCCAATCTGTGAGAAAAAAAAAAAAAAAAAATAGAGAAAACACACGCCAAAGAAAGCAATCAAACACACAAGACAATATTTACGTGGTTCGACAATTTGCTTATGTTCACGGAGTTGTAGAGATTTCACTATTATCAGGGAAAAGTACAAAAGTGCAGCTTCAAGATTTTTCACACTAAAAAAACATGGCAACAACCCTATAAAACCCTAATCACCAAAGTTGGTTCCACAATGGGCTAAACAGGCCAAATTTTTTTTTCCTAGGGGCATTGCCCCCGGACCCCTAAGAGGCTTGTCCATGAGCGCTCCGGCTTGGGCCCAAGTCTCAGTAAATCTCCCATTAAAAACCACGCAATATTATTCAAGTCGGGTCGGATCGTCAAACCGGATCAAACAAAACTAGGCTCCACAAAACCCAACAATATATATATATATATATATATATATATATCATTAACCCATGACCAAGTCTAGACTTAGGCCACTTAGATTTCGACCAAAGGCCCCATCATTCAAATTTTACATAAAGGTTTTAAGGTCCGCCATTTAAAAAGCAGAAGACCCAAATTGTACAAAAATTCCTAAAAATGGTAGGATGATAATTAATTCTACTATTAATTTTTAAAAGAAAAAAAAATCAAGCAGGCTTTGTGTTCTTTCCTGACCTTCAAAAAGACCCTAAAATTGTAAGGAAAAAGTTATTGGTTTAAAAAATATTTTTTAAAAACTTTTTATGAGAAAAAAAATGAGAATTAATTGATTTGATATTTTTTTATATTTTCAACAAAAGTGATATTAAAATATAAAAAACTTACTTTATCCGAGTGTGTATCTAAATATTTTTACATCCATGCTATAGTGAGTTGGTAAATATACTAACTACTAAAGCATGGTTGTATAATTTTTTTATTCACTTCTCTCTCCTTCATTTATTCTCTATACATTTTCTCTTCCCCTTTCTCTCTCTCTTTTATAGTTATTTTATTAGATTGTATGTAAAAATAAGAGTTGTGATGTTGAGTGTATTGTTAAATGAGTTAGTAAAATAAATAAAGTAGTACTTTAGAGTGTAAAATAGATATATTTTTACAAACACCATTAACAAAAAAGATGTTAATAAATCTAAAAAAAAAACTTAATTATTAATTTTATATCTCAAAATATAAGAAGATTTTTTTATAAATATAATTTAAATATTTAAATAGAGATTATTTAATTAATATTAAAATATTTCTCTTATGGGTTTCAGGTAGTTCAATTGGTAAAGCGGACGCCATAGATTGAAACTCTCTTAAAAAAAAAAAAAAAAATCTCTCTTAAATTTATTGTCTAAGCCTCAAACTATATTAAAGCGGCCCTGCATTCAATAATCAGCCTCAACGTCTCTAACATTCATGTGCTATTATTTAATTAATATTCCATTGTTCATGTGCTAGTAGAACTTTCACATAAATCATTAAGGTGACCACCTAGCTAGTCAAGGCAAAATTTCTCTGTCAATTGGTAAAAAACTTTAAAGTCCTTTTTATTGTCGATTTGTTTGTAGAACTTGAGATATATGACTAGAGTAATAACTTGTCGATTTGTTTGTAGAACTTGAGATATATGACTAGAGTAATAACTGAAGAGCCGACACACGCAAGACATTTCCCATGGCAAAGTTATGCCATCACACCTCTATCACCCAAGTAGAAAAGTTTATTGTCGAGTTATGAGTGATAGAAGTTATATCATTTTATGTGTTTCTAACATTATTCTTACCCTTATAGCGAGTGTTCCACAGGGTTCAAATCTTATCTTTTCCTAAATATCGAATTATCTTTAAAAAAAAAACTTCAAAAGCAAAGCTTTCGCACTCATTCACTCGGTGTGGCCAGATGTCTTTATCTATTTAATCCTAAATCAATTTGCCCGTGGGAATCCCATCCCATGTCACAAAACAATCTTGTGGCTAATATCCGTTATTCTAATAGCATATTTTCCACTTAATTAAGCCAAAAGCAGCTAGTTAGGGACAGTAAAACCAACAAGTCGTATGCAAGTTATATGTTCAAAAGGGTCTGATCTTTATGCAAAATGCACATGCAGGATCAAATATCTTTAATTCAGATGGCAGGAGTGTACATGCTTCCTAAACTAATCCTACACAGGTAATGAATACTATCAATGCAAAATTCTCTATACCTTTCACCCATTAATTTATAAATTACTGATGCAAAAAACCAATGCTCATCTTCTCATGTTATAATCCCTTGCTTGTACAACTTATCACCACCTTCTACCGGCGAGTAATTCGAAGCCGGTTGCCTTGTGATGTGATCTGCACTATCTGATGCAATCACTGCCTTGGAATTCCAATACCAAGGTTGAATATAAGGTGAAGTGATAGATGAGGAATATGAATAAGGATGAAGTATTACAGAACCCCAATCTCTAGCTCCAAAGTTTGCTTCTTTTAATCTTCTCCTAATTAACAAGCATCCCAAATCGTCCTTCTTGATCTCTGATACACTTCTGAGTATCGAAATGCATAGAAGAAGAACCAATACTGCGTCCTCTTCAGGCAACAGTTCAACTACCAATAGCTTCCAATTTAAAAGAGCTGTTGCTCTTCCAGTTGGGTTCTCCTCTGTGAACCTAACCAGTGTTACAAACCCCTCTTCATCTTCATCTTCCTCTTTCTCTTCTTCTTTTTCATCCTTGCGTCGGCTTTCTTCATCTTTCCAGTCTGACTTAATGTTCTTTACTTGGTACAGCATTTTTCGCCCTTTCAATAGCTTCACCTGTGACTAATGGTTTCGAATCTAATTATTGACCAAAATATTAAGATAAACAAGATTGTAAGAAAGAAATAAATTTCCCCCCTACCGATGGTTCTGGAGACATTTGATTTTTCAGACAGAAACTCAAGCCAGATGTAAATGTAGATGATTCCCACCCTATCATTAGTTCATTCCCAGTTGAAAATTTCCATGCAGCTTTCCATTGTTCTGGTGGTTCTTTTGGCATTGCCGTTCCTACCACTTTCTCTGTACTAGATGGCAACAATGACAGGAAAAAAATGTTTAAAATTTGATGTTAAAGATGAATAGAAGAGAGCATAAACATATTAGATTTCTTAAGAAACCAATGTCAGATGGTTGTCACACACCTTTGGTAAAAGTAACTGAAAAATCTGTTTCTCATGTATTTTTCCTAATAAGAAAAGGCAAAAATTTTATGTTGTCCTTGCGCAAATGTTGTGAATCATATGCATGATGGTTTTTCTAACTCTTTCATTTGTTATAGTTAGTGACTTATAGTCCAGTTGGGTGCTGAGACAGACAAGGAAAGAAAAGAAATAAAAGCTTTGAATCTTCTTTTCCTAGTCTTTTATCTTATCTTTTTTTTAGTGGCTATATAATGATATAAAGCTTATTTGCTGAAAGTTAAATAAAAGTATAGTTGTACATAGAAAAAATTAAGGTAAAAGGATTAGAGCTGTTGCCAAACAGACTGCATTTTTACTCTTCAATTTCAGAAAATCAGATTCTGCTCTTGCATCAGATCTCAGCCAGGTACATGTGATGCACCTTGTTAAAAACTAGTTAACTGAAAATTTTTATACATACCAGGGGCTCTTCCAGTGGAATCAGCAACATAAGACCATGAACCTTCTCGTATCTCTATTATCCTATCCTCCCATTTCACAGCCTTGGGAGCTTCAGCTCCTCTTCTCCAAAACCCTTCTCCCACTCTACAAGTTGTGTTCAAATTGTGTCAATAAGTAACAGACACAATGCCATCATTCATAATATTATCTCAAAAGTACCAAAATTGTCTTCCCAAGAACAAATATAGAAGGTTTGAAAGATTACCTTATTCTAATGACAAAACAGTCTCTCCCTGCATGATCAAGAACAGTCCGAGACAACCAACGCCCTTCTTGAGGCCTATACTTACTCATTCTGAGAATAACATCTGATATCATGGCCCCTGAATCATCAGTGACTCGGTCAGGCACACATTTCAACAAGTATGGCGCTTGAACAGGTGGAGTTATTGAAGCATGTATTCTCAATTGTTGAGCAACTCCTCTTTCCAGAGTTAAATAAGATGCTCTTAGTAAATCATTCCAATGGAATGTAACAGTCTCTTGCAAGCTACTTCCTTTGAAACAGTGGCCACCGCGGTGACGTAGCTCAAGTATGATTCCCTTGGTCCCAAACTCACAATAGAGATGCCAAGCTTTTTGCCATGAATCATACTGAAAGTTGGAGATGGATTTTTCAAGCTTCAACTCCCTGTGACATCTTAACATACCAAGGCGGAGGAATTCACTTGACTGTTCTGTTGCCTTCATCCTAGAGTTGAGCCTTACAAACACACAGACCTGTGTTTAAAATAGCAGTGATGGTTTAAGTAAGACAAACATGAAGTGCTTCTACGTATCTTTTGGTGCCCAAAAAAAAGGCTACTTGGATTGAAATATCTCTAATTTCATAACAAAAACTCAATTGATTGGGGCTGGTTTTTGTTGAAAACATGAATCTCCCTAATAAATAACAAAAGCTCTCATACGAAGCTGGCTTTCCCAAGTGAATTACCTCTAACTAGCTTGCTTATGAAAGTACTTCAAATTAGAAAAATCTTGTTCAATTAAACTGAATTTTACCAAACTTCATTCACCATCTAAAACCCATGGCAACATGTTGAAGTATAGGATTCAATTGCAAGAATCATGAATGTAAGCCCCAACAAAGAAATCCCAAAATTAGCATACCAATATTAAATTAGTTACTATTCTCATAAATTTCCCAATGACGATGAAAATATCTAGAAGATATATATTTTACAACATTGTCAAATTATTAGTAAGAAATATATTTCATTACTTCAGCACTCTTCCATTGAATCAATAAATATTGAAATGTTTGATCTTAAGATTAACTCACTTCATTTTTGTGAAACTGTCAAATCCTTTAATGTGGTTTTATTTTGACCACAACTTATACTGAATGCACTTTCTCTATTGGTTTACTGAATAAAAAGTAGAATTCCTTTTTAGCAAAAAAAAAAAAGTAGAATTCCTTAATTATTGCAGTCAAAAAATTGACCATGATCCTCTTGTAATTCACAGAATGGTGAACTTCATGTAATGGCACCAGCCCAAGCTTACACAAAACTGATGCTGTTTTAGAACAAGTGGCCCATCTAGGAAACCTAAAGCACCTTTCCTTTCTCTAACATTGACATTGAAATGGGGCTTTAAGGGTTGCCATTTATTAGCCCACTATTTTTGGCCATATCCACTGATGGCAAAAAGCCCGCAACCTTCTTTTTTTTTTTTTTGAGAAGAAAAAAGCCCACAACGTGAACATTATAAGAAAAGAAATTACCATTTAAATCCCCATGAATTTAAGTATCTTGTTTTTGTTCTCTCCTAACTAGTATATTAATATTATATGATGTTAAAAGACTTTTTTTTCTGTCCTAAAATATTTTAAATGAGGATAGCCTTTTTATAATGGAATGTCGATTTTGGTTTTTATTTTTTATTTTTAAGTTGGGCCCATTGGTGGCATCAAGTCAATTTGGCTTTTCCTGTAGATGGGTTTTATTTAGTAAAATTAATTATCCCATGATTACCGAATCTTGCTGAATCACCACCATCATGTCAAGATGAGCAATAGATAGGAATAGGAATAGGAATAGTGGAATACCATGTGATGGTTAATAGATTTTTTTTTTTTTTTTTTTGTGAGAATAAGTGATGGTTAATAGATCAAGTGCATAAAATATTGGTACAATAAAAAGAATCTTAAGGTTGCCATGAGTCCTGCCAATCTTGGTCACAGACTACATTATGAAGCAATAACTTTTGGTCTTTTGCCTCACTGTAGAAATTACTTGTAACTTTTTTTTTTTTTTTTTTGATTAAAAGGAATTTCATTAAGAAAGACTAACGAGAAAACAAAAGCTTAGGACAACGCCTGTTTACAACCATCCCCTAGCAATCAGCCATAACAAGAGGCAGCAAGTCCACAGGCGGACAAGAATAAGAAATGAAATCTACAGCTTGACAGCTACCTAAGTTAGCTAAATGATCAGCACACCTATTAGCTTCACGATAGATATGCTTGATACTTAGATGGGGAATCTGAGCAGCTAGATGTCTACAATCATCAAAAAGCAAGGAGACTATAGTATTAGCATATGAAGGATTTTTGAGAGCATCAACCAGATCTTTGGCATCAAGCTCAACCATGATAGCATTAATTTTAAGCTGATTACAAAGGAGGAGACCATCACGCAGAGCCTAAGTTTCAGCTAAGAAGCTGTCAGCTTTACCGATTTTTCTAGTGAAACCCATGATCCAACTACCCCGATCATCTCTAATCAGCCCTCCTCCTCCAGTAGTCCCTGCAGCGATATCCGCAGACCCATCAGTATTGAGCTTGACCTAACCAGTGGTTGGCTTTTCTCATTTGATTTGTTTGATAATCATTTGGCTACTGCACCTTAGCTGAGTAACACAATGCACAAATTCCATTGCTTGCCTAATTATCAAAATGGAGATGTTTGGGTTGACTCCTCTGTTATTGAAGACAACTTGATTCCTTTGCTTCCATAAAGACCATATGGCAAACGAAAAAGGAGTGCTAGGGAATTCCTTTGACAAGGTGAGAAGACTTGCAGTTAGAAGTCAGCCAAAGATTAAAATCTTGAGAGAAGAAATTAGCATTGCAGTTATGAGACCCCAGTTGCTGCCACATCGGTTTCACTAGGCAACAGTCACGAAGGGCATGGGAGATAGATTCAGGTTGCTCTAAGCATAAGGGGCATGAAATGTCTAAAGAAATACCTCTTTTTGCTAAGCACTCCTTTACACCAATGTTGTTGTGTATACACCTCCAAATGAACATTTGGATTCTAGGCAAGGCCTGGAATTTCTAAATCCAAGAACCCGAGAAGGAGTCAGCTTCCATTTGATCTGTGGCGAGAAGGTAAGCACTCTTCATATCAAAACTTCCCTTAGTAGAAATCTTCCAAGCCAATTTATCACTACTTCTAGCAACTACCGGCAAAGGAACCGCTTGAATGTCAGCTTTAATTTATGAGGGAATGTCAAAAGGGATGGTAGCCCAATTCCACCCATATGGAGCACGGAGTTCCTTCAAAGTGAGACTGGCCGAACCTTGGGGAAGGGGGCCTTGAATGTTAGATCTAATGGGACGGGTATTTAACCAACAATCCTCCCAAAAATTGAGATTGTTCTCATAACCTGGCACCCATGTAATCCCTTTTTTGAAAATAGCTTCTCCTTTTTTCAAACCCTTCCAGGTAGAGGAGCTTGGAAGCTTTGACTCATTTCTAGAATTTATTCGTTGGTTTGAGCCGTACTTGAATCTGAGAACTTTGGCCCATTGCGATTCCTTCTTGTTATGAAGTCTCCAGTTGAGTTTAGCTAGGAGAGCCGTGTTTCTCCCTCTTGCAGATTGAAGCCCCAAACCACCTAACTCTTTGGGCTTGGTTACTGTATCCCAGTTGACCCAGTGCATTTTCTTTTTGTGCTCTATTGACCCCCACAGGAAATTCCTATTGACTTTGTCTATGCCGTTCAGGATTTTGTTGGGTAACAAATTACTTTGCATAACATAGCTCGGAATAGCTGAAGTCAATGCTTGAATAAGAACCATTCTACCTGCCATAGAGAGCATGTTGGCCTTCCAACCAGCAAGCTTCTTTTTAACCCTATCCAAAATGGCCCCAAAATCATGCCTTTGCCTCCCTGGATGATTTAAAGGAAACCCTAAATATTTGCCAAGATTGGTGGTTGCACTGAAACCCAAAATGCTAGATAAAGCATCTCTTTGATCCAAGTCAACATTGGGAGAAAAGAAAACACGGGACTTTGCTTTACTAATTTTCTGCCCAGATTTATTACACAATTCTTGGAGAACAGAACTGATGACAGTACAGTTTTCTGGAGTTGCACTAGCAAAAAGAACTAGATCATCTGCAAGAAGAGATGTGAGAAAGTCGGACCACTTCGGGAAGCTTTAACAAAGGTCCATAACTTGGCAGCACATTTTTCCTCAATTAAGTGACCTAGAAACTCCATGCACAAGATGAAAAGGTAGGGAGAGAGGGGGCCGCCTTGCCTAATACCTCTTGAGGGCAGGAAAGGGTTGAGACTGCCACCATTCAAGAGAAGGGAAGTGGACACTGAGGTAATGCAGCTCATGATAAGCTTAATGAGGTTCTCCGGGAAATTAAATAGAGTGAGCATCTCCCTAATAAAGCTCCATTCAATTCTGTCATAGGCTTTTTCTAGATTGATCTTGATGGCCAAGGTCCCTCTACTTCCTTTGGTTCTCCCAATGGTGTGAATTAATTCTTGGACAATGATTGCATTATCAACACCTCTCCTGCCTGGGACGAAAGTTGTTTGGTAAGGGGAGACAAGCTTGTCCAAGTGAGGTCTGATCCTGGCAACTAAAATCTTAGTGAGGATCTTGTAAACTGAATTACATAAGCTGATTGGTTTGTAGTTCCCAATAGTTTTCAGACCTTGAATCTTAGGAATAAGAACAATATGAGTGTTGTTGAGATATTCAGGAACTTTCCTTTCTATGAAGACTTTTTCAACCTCTTTCCTCACTGAGTCTCCAACTATGAGCCAAAACCTTTGAAAGAAATCAGCATGCAACCCATCCGGACCTGGGGCCTTGTAAGGTTTCACGAACCAAAGAGCCTCCTAAATTTCTTCAATGGAAAACATGGTATCGATCAACTGCTTTTCCTCTAAAAGCTGAACATGCCACTGATTCAGACCAGGGGGGTTCCAAGAGATCATCTCTTGGGAAGTAGTGTACAAAGTCTGGAAACCAGCCCTAAAATGCTCCATAACCTCCCTTTCCTAAGTGATCCACAACTCCCTCTCATCTTTGACTGCCGCAATGTGATCTCTTTTCCTTCGGGCAAGGGTAGAAACATGTTAAAAAGAGGTGTTCCTATCCCCATGGATCATCCAGTTCAGCCTAGACTTCAACAACCAGAGATCACGCTCTTGATCCAGAATAGTCTCTAGCTCACCAAGGAGCTGGTTCTCAAGACAAAGAAGAGAGGAGCTAGGATTGTTGGACAACGCCTTCTGGGTACCATGAATTCTAGCCAAAATCCTCCTCTTTTTCTGATGAATGTTGCCAAAGTGGTTTCTATTCCACACTATTGCATCCTTAGAGAAGTAATCAATGGACTCTTCTAACTCCCTATTTCCATTCCAAGCTTTGGACACAATGGTGGGAAAGGAGATGTCGGAAAGCCAAAATTCTTGAAACCTAAACGGCCTGTTGAGCTTTGTACTGACTGGTAGAGCTTCCATGAGAATAGGGTAATGATTAGAGTGGCTCCTAGGGAGGTGGGTTACTTTGGCATTAGGGTACATGATGCACCACTTCGGGTTCATGAAAATATGTCAATCCTTTCAAGAATCAAATTACTGATGTCTCTCTTGTTGGTCCAAGTATATCTAGGACCCGAAAAACCCATATCCACCATTCTACATCTATCAAGGCAATCTTTAAAAGCCAGAGAACAATTGATGTCAACACCTTTACCCCCAAATTTGTCCTCATCAATTAGCGGCTCATTAAAATCTCCAGCCATAACCCACGTCAACTTATGTAATTCTGCAACTTTAGCTAAATTATCCCACAAAATACTTCTTTCCTCACTCCTAGGGCTGGCATAGATAGCAGAAAATAGCCAAGTGAGTCTAGAGTTTCGTACTTGAACTTAAATGTGAATTTCCTGCTTTGTCTTCGCAAGCAGTTCCACCTCCACAAAGTCTGAATTCTAAAGAAGCCATAGACCACCAAAGTATCCGATGGTATTTGTGTGAATGGCACCATCAAAAGGCATTCTGTCAGTAATTGCCTTAGCTCTATCACCCCCCAATTTTGTCTCTATAACCACAAGGATGGCCGGATTATGCTCCTGGACTAAATTACGGATATGTCCCTGAAAATTAGGCTTCAGGGCACCTCTACTGTTCCAAATAATAAAATTCATGATGGACAAGAGGAGTAAGGCCGTGAAACATACTTTAGAGGAAAGGAGTGGCACCACTTCCCTCATCGGACACCATATGATCAACGGCATGACTACCATCATCAGACGAAATTACTTGTAACTTCTAGTATCACATGGCTTGATTTATATATATAAAAGAGCTAGCATGTTGCATTGGTCAAAAAGAAAGTACTCACCCAAGAAAGAAATTATAATTGAGGTTATTGGGTGCACAGAGAAAGTGGCAACAGTACTTAGCCCAACTATAAATTGCCAGATCATACCAGTAATTGTGCTAAGAATCTAAAGTATACAATGGTTAATGCTTGGTAAAAAAATACAAGGTATGTAGTTAATTGTGCTAAGAATCTAAAGACATCTTTAAGCAAGAAGACGGTCTAAGTTCAGTTCACACACTTGGAAAAATTAAAGACTTAAAAGCAAAGAGTCACTGCCCTCTAAATTTATTGACCCAACATGATCCTTTGGTGCTTAGGTCTAATGTAAATTTTGTTGAAAATCTATCTAAGAATAAACATTTGAAAAAAAAGAAAGTTATACTTTAGATCTGAATTGATGGAACTTAAAATAACATGAAAAAAAAAATGAATTGAAGTCTAGGCAAACAGTTGTGGTCCTCAACATGAAAACAATCTTTTAAGAAATAGGAGAACCAAATAAAAGACCAAAAAATAGTGAGTCTGAAACTGACCTCTAGTAAGAACCTTGGTAGCATAGACTTGTATTTGGTGTTGACATCTGTATCTGATACCTCCCAGTAAACTGATGGCTTGACTAAGTTAACCCTATTCAAATCCAACACAACCTCTCCACCAGCTTTCTCATAAGGTTGATCAAATGCTCTCTCCCACAATATCTTTGTCTCTTTCATTTCCTTTTCCTTCACACTTTCCCACACAGTTACTACCTTCCCCATATCACCCTCCATCTCCTTCAAGTCCTCTGCATATACTGTTGGGTAGCTCTAATTTATTCCACCCCACAAATTCAAAATTGTACTCCTATTAGGGATACTTATTTTGACTTCGAAAAAAAATAAACGTGCATTAAGTAATAGAAAGTAATAACTCATGTTTCATATATTAGAGTACAAAAAGAATTGACACATACCAAAATGAATAGTCTAATAAATGCAAATAAAGTTAATCCAACAAAAATGAGATAGCATTTTTCTCAGTGTGTTTTCTTTTTCTTTATGGAGTAATACTATTACTAAAAATTTCTTTTATGCAATTTTAAAAAATAAAAATCATCTTTGCCTATAAGTTCAAGAACAAGTTTGGATGTGACATTGAATTTTAACAAAAGTCCAAGATAAATTCTATGACATGTTCTTACACGAAATTTATAGTGTAGTTTTTTGGATTGAACAAATAATGAAGTATATAATAAACTTATAAAGCACCGTAAGTCCAAATTAAACCTCTTCTTTAGTTATATATCATTTGACCATAAAATTGATGAGAGATTTATGTGTTTAAAAAGAAAAAGAAAAAGAAAAATCACGAAAGCATCCTAAAAGAAAAGAACATACATATAAACCATAAATGTGGAAAATAATAAGAGAGACCTTAATCATGCGAAAGACACAACATAGAAAAAGGCGTATATAAAGTTAAAGTGATGACATGGATAGTTACAAGTTTTATTAATAGAAACTGTAAATTGATGTGTACCCATTTTTAGGCACAAAAGAAATAATTTAGAAACTTGTTTATTATATTATTGATATGACATCAATTACATTAATTAACACAATATTTCGTGCTTTGTAATTTTTTTAAAGTAAAATTGTTAGTAACAATGTCCTTTAAATATAGAAAAATAACATAGAGAAACCCAATGTGTCTAGGAAAATCAACCTGATGTGTCAACCACATTAGTAGAATATCTGAGGCAGGCACCAAACGAGCACACTCATCACAAAAACTCTGCACCATGTACAAAAATCCCTTGTACCTTTGCCTTGCTGCAATTAAGTACACAATTTCAGACCTATATGCCTCTGAAATTTTGGAATACAAGAATCTATGTTTTGTGACCTCCACCAAAAGTTCTTCGTTTGAGACAACTGGGATTGGCATATCTGAATCCGTTTCATTCTCAAATGGCTCAGATGGGTATTTATGAGTCCAAATATTCTTGCATCTAAGCAGTGCATACTCTTCGTTCTCTTCATCAAAAATTGCTGGCTTTCCAATGAGTTTTGAGAACCTTGATTCGCAATATTGCTGGTAACTCACCTGGAAATTAGTATCCTTACAACTTATTAAAGCTTCTTAGAAAAGAGCAGTGTCACAAGGCAAAGGAAAAAACTAAATAAATCAAAACAAAAAAAGTGTCATATGTAACTTTTGAAATATATACAATGATTTTTTTCTCCGAGTAATAAGTTCTATTTGAAATTAACTAGAGCATGAATATGATTTGAGAGTCTTCTCAAAAAAAAAAAAAAAAAAGAATATTTGATGGTAAAAAATTATATATATATATATATATATGAGTTGGGTTCAAGTTACACTTGGTGAATTCTAAACAATGTTACACCACCTAATAACTTATTATTAAATTAATATTTTGAAAATCCAACCATTAAATTACATGTTCTATATGTTCTTAACATGCATGCTAATTTTCATATCAATCGGATGTTATTTACCATTTGATCCATATACTCATCTTTTATGCATTATTTTAAATTACAAAAATTTGAATTTTAACAATTGATTGATGACATGGTTATTAATTTTTGATCTCCTTGAAATTTTGCAAGCATGAATAATATATGAAGATAATGTAATTTAACGGTGGATTTGTCAATATTCGCATCCAATTAAAAAATATTGGGTGGTGTAATATTATTTAGAGTTACATCAAGTGTAACTTGAACCCAACCCTATATATATATATATATATATAAAATATGGACAAATGATTTCTTCCACAACATTAAAAAAAAAAAATATATATATATATATATATATATATATATAAAATATGGACAAATGATTTCTTCCACAACATTAAAAAGTATTATCTCGCTATATTTGATATATAACTGCTTCCATCCTTCAAAGTGTGCATTGTGCAAAAAATAATGCCCCCTAAAGCAAGTAGCATTGTTCTTCCATATATTATAATATGTGTGACGTTACCAAATTATCTACCTAATATAATAATATCTGAACAGGCCAACAAGATTCTCACATCTGTCTAAGGATAAAATTTAAAAATAAATAAAATAAAATATCACAAGCTGGAAAAGAATAAATGGAGCAATAGTGCAATACTTGATACACTATTTTTGCTACACACTGATTATATAACATGCACCCTCAATAGTTATGAAATAAATTCCGAAAATTTTCGTTAGGAATATTAATATTGTTGTTGCTCAAAAAATAATCTAACATTTTGTTTGGAGAATAAGAAAGAAAAGGAAAAAGCATAAGAAGATAAAACATATTTATTAACCTACCTGGGGTACCTAGCTCACTTGGGTGAGATTTTATTTTTCATTTCAAGTATCCAAAATGTCGGCATCATCGAAACTTTTAACTTTTTCTCATTCCCCATATAAAACAAATAATAATAATAATAATAATAATAATAATAATAATAATTAAAGAATACCACTTTCATTTTCTTCCCCCATGCTTTACTAGCAACCAAACGAAGATATAATGACAAGTTACTTTACAGCTATTTTCTTCCCATTACTCATTAAAAAACAGAAATGACAACTTTCTTTTCTTTTCTTATGCTTTCTGAGCAACCAAACAGAGACACATGCAAGTGCAGTTTAATTACCGGGTTCAAAGTGTGACAAAACCAAACCCACTCAACATCAAGAGGTGGAAGAACCATAGGAGTGGTTGACCCCACCACCGTCAGATCAGAAATCAACGGCATCCACAGCTCATCATACCTGAAAAACAACAACAAACACCATCCGATCAGATTACCTTAACAAAAAGAAAAAAAAAAGAAAAAAAAAACACGATGAGTGTAATAACACACAGTTGACCTTATTATTTACCTTCTTATAGCTTCAACAACGGTTGCTTTCTCATGGAGCCACTGAGACTCGGCCACAGCTCTCAAGAACCCGATATTTCGCCTTGCAGCCGATACGAGATCAACCCCAAGTCGAATAGTCTCCGCTTCTGAAATTTCGGATGCGTTTCGACTTTCCGACATGTCGTACAGAGAGAGAGAGAGAGAGAGAGTTACATGGGACGGTTTGTTTGGTTTAAGAGAATATAAATACGGGGCTTTTAAGGTGGTAATAGTTAGCCACGTGGCAAGCTCGTGTTTATTTTAGGAAGGAGAGCTTGGATGATTCTATAGCTCTAAGAGCATCCACACTATTTCGTGTAAATTTATCATTTATTTTATATGAAAAAAGCTATTTTTTCTATTTTACTCTATCACATTTCTAAAACACTTACATCAGTTTATTTATTTTACAAATCTATTCTAATTAAATAATATTATTTATTGTTTTTTTATTATTAGTTATTAAAATCGTTTTTTTCTCTCTTTCCCTACCTGTTTCTTTCTTTCCTCACCCATTCTCTCTTTCAGCTCACTCACCCGTTTCTCTCTTTCCCTCACTCACTCCCAGCTTGCCGACCCAGTCAATCCAGCTCACTCCCAGCTCGTCGATCCAGCTTGCCGCCGCCACTGCCTCAGCCACCAGTCGATTCGGCCTCCCTTTCGCTTTCGCCCTCCCTCTCTCCTCCACAACTGACCCTTCGCCTCCCTCCTCCAACCGACGACAGCAATGGAAGATCCGGTAGTAGCAATGGAAGACCCGACAACAGCAGTTGCAGTAGATCGGACGGTAGATCTGGCTCCGTTGGGCTAGGTTTTCCGGTGGGTGTGGACTGTTTTTGGGTTGGGTTTCCTGGTGAGTTTTTGTTGATTTTGGATTGGGTTGATTTTTGGGTTTTTGTTGATTTTGGGTTGGGTTGATTTTTGAGTTTCTGTTGATTTTGGGATATTTTTCTGTGCTAGGTTGCGGTGTTTGGTGGTGGTACTGGGTTTGATGGTTGGGTTTGTTGTAGTTTGGTGGTGGCGGTGGCGGTGGCGCTGGTGCTTGGATATTCTTCTTCCTTGCCGCGCTAGTTTGTTGCAGTTTGATAGAGGAGAGAAAAAAAAAAGAAAAAAAAATTATTTATACATTGAACAGTAACCGTGCATATATGCATGGTTACTATTCATTTACACAGTCGGTGTATATTTTACACATCTTTACACCCACTGATGTGGGTGTTTTTTTGCCTAAAATGTGTAAAACTTGCACCTTTTTCTATTTTAGAGGACTTTACATGAGCTGATGGAGATGCTCTAACAATGGCTAATAGGACTTTTAAGTAACGAGATACGAGTAATAGGTTCCATTTATCTAAATTGATATTGTTTTAGATTAAAAATTAATTAGTGTTTTAATTTAAGGATAAAGAACCATCTTCAAGAACGGATGAGGTTAGTTGAAACTCTTTAAAAAAAGAAAAAAAAAGTAACGAATTTAATAACAGTGGATGTGCACTTCACGTATAATAGTGTTGGTGAAATAAACATTACACACTTATTTAAAAATTACTTGTGAGATAATTTTATTCAAATCATTGAATTTATTTATTTATTTTTGTTTTGGTTCAAGTGTCTATATGTGATAAAATTTTATAATATAATTGAATTATTCTAAACTTAATGTCCATATTTTTATTAAAAAAATTCATATTTTCCCATGCCGAAAGAACCCTTTTAAAACATTTTTAATGAATGTATGTGGACAACTAATAATAAAATTTTTTATAATTGCTTTTTTTTTTTTTTTAAAAAGAGACCTAATGATTTTTTCATTGATTATAATTAATATTCAAGACGTGCTTATCTTTACTTGTCATATGTAATTATTTTTGACACCATATTTCGGTGCCATTTATTTATAATAAGTACATGCATGTGTGTGTATATAACATATCTTTTTACATTAAAATTAAAAAAATAAAAATAATTTAATAACTAGCTGTTTGAAGAATGTATTGTGATTTTGTTGAAATGACCAACTTGATTTAAAATTCAAATAATTCTTACCGAGTGAAAAATGAATTTGGAAGAATTCAAATTCTAAAATGTACTACAAAAGTTATGCTGCAGAATGTATAAATATTAATTAATTAGTAGTATCATACACACACACATATATATATATATATATATACTACAACTTGTGGAATCATATATGGTGGTCTGCACAAAATTAAATAAATAAATTTATGTCAAAGGCGGTGTACTTTTTTCTGGGTTTCGAACACAAAAATAATTGAATCCACATGTCCACATGTGGCTGCAGAGATTGATGAGTGTCCAAGACAAGCCAAACCAAACCAAAGTAGCAGCTATACTCATGAGTCGTGATGAAGTAAGGAAGCACTATACAAAAAGAGATGACCCACAGTTGATGAGGACAACCATGCTTTCTTCATCTTTTCATTCTATGATGAATCAAATTCTGGTGATTCACCACACAAGTTGGTGTCAACCCTACACGTAGCACTACCTGGTCCATGTTGATGAGGAGAATATTATCTGTAATCTGATTGCCCAAGAAATAAAAAGTTGAAGAAGTTAGATTTAATGAGAAACTTTGATAAGCATAACTTAGAGGTAAAATTAGTCAGAAGACTCAAAGATCACTTGTGGCACTAGATTAGCAAAAGTCCGAGAAATATATATAAATATATATATATATATATATATATATATATATACACACACAGGGACAGACCTGGGGGGCCAAGGGGGCTCGGCCCCCTGGCCAAATGAAAAAAAAAAAAAAAGGAAAAAAGGAAAAAAAATACTTGGGCCCCCCAGCCCAAAGAAAAAAAAAGAATTTTTTTTTAATGGTTATATATTTTTATTTCTAGTCTCATCTTTCCAAAAACTTATACTCCTTCGCTTTTAATTAGCTTAGCCTAACTAGCAACTACCTAACTCAAAAACTTAACCAAAAAAAAAAAAAATCTCAATCAACCTAGTTGTGGGGGCCAATTAATTAGGGAGTACTATTAAGACAGTGTTAACTGGGCCTATGGCCCGATCTGAGGGCGTTAAACTATCCGAAGAGGTCCAGATAAGATTATAAGGAGAATGGAATGAAGAGAGGAGTAGAGATAATATGAGAGAGGTCCAACAAGCGTCTGAGAACAAAAGCCCTCTCGGCAACATGTGTCCGAGGTCGATCTGAGTGCCATATCATCACAGACTTACTTCGGAGTTACATCATCATTAAGGGTTAGACAACGGACAAAGGAAAAAAAAGGAGAAGGGAAACAAATATCTTCAAAAAGCTGCTACCCCCATATTAAATGACTCCCAACCAACTCTCTAACCGCATTAATGTGGAAGTGACGCCTGAACAGTGATTAAGCAGCCTTACAGCTACTAGTTGATGGTTCTGGGAAGTGTTAGATAAGACAGGAAGGAGTTCTCTGAATCTAACCTACACATGTGTGGTAGGGACGACACCAAGGTTGGAATATATAATATGGAAAGACGTACTAAAAGAAGGGGAGGACGGTAACTCTTGTACAATTTGATTATTCAACAAAACCATATGATACGAACTACTAGGACTATTTCGAGGATAGATTTTTTAATCTGAATTGTGTCTTACAGTCTGAAATCACTAAATCTAATTGTTTTTCTTTTGGGATAGATCTAGTTCTTCCATCCACGCTCTACAAATTTATTGTTTGGGCTGTTTAGGTTTGAGCCCAATCCTGTTTTGGAATCAATCCAATTTCAGCCCTTACAATTGGCGCCATCTGTGGGAAGAGCTTGATCTAGTCTAAAGGAAATTTGGTTACAACGTTCACGATGGAGGAGGCAAGTCCACACCAGGCAGCAGTAGGACTTCACCAGATAGATGCTGATCTACATCAAGCAGAATCAAGGGGCTCCTAGCATGGCAATACGCACAGGAGCCTCAAACAGAGAGGTGGCCGTGAGGGAAGTGTTTGCACAACTCATACCAATAAAAGTCAGTTTCGAGGGAAAAGTCACGTCTCCCATGCAAAGAATGACAGAGACATGCAACATGAAATCGACGAGTTGAAAAGAGAGTTGCGTTATGCTCGGCGAAGACGTTCCTCACCCAGCTCCGAACCGTCCTTTGAAGAGACAGATGGTGCTAGTTATAGGCGGAGATCCAGAACTCTGCCTAGCGAGACCTTTTCCTATGAAGAGGAGCACCACCATCAGCGTAGGTACAAAAGCTCGCCACGCAAAGGCTTGGGGAACGATGCCATGAACAAGGCGCTGAGTCAAGTCTCCAAATCACCCTTCACACGGAACATAGAGGATGCGAGTCTTCCTTGGCAATTTCATCAACCCATATTCACCATTTATAATGGTCGGACAGACCTGGTAGAACACGTTAGCCATTTTAGTCAAAGGATGGCTATTCACTCCAAAGATGAGTCCTTGATGTGTAAGGTCTTTCCATCTAGGTTGGGCCTGGTGGCGATGAGGTGGTTCAATGGTTTAAGGGCTAACTCCATCGACTCCTTCAAAAAACTCAATCGGGCTTTTGGCACTCGCTTTATTACTTGTAGCAGAGTTCCTCGGCCTTTGGGATCCATATTGTCAATGTCCATGCAGGATGGTGAGACTCTAAAGGCTTATTTGGATAGATACTGGGAGATGTTTAATGAGTTAGAGGGAGAGCACGATGATGTGGCCATAAGCACTTTCAAGGCTGGTCTTCTAGCTGAGCACAATTGGAGGAAATCTCTAACTAGTAAACTTGTTACTAGTGTACACCAATTGATGGATAGGATCGACAAGTACAGAAGAGTAGAAGAAGACCAACTGCAGGGGAAAGGAAAGGCTAAGGTGATCCTTCAGGAGATGAGGGATTTCAGGTTGGACCAATACAACAATAATCAACCTTGGAAAGACTTTGTTGGGCAATCAGGTTCTGCCAACACCCAGGTGGTTAATGCTGTGTTTCGAGAGCTAGTGCAACAAGTACTGAAGAAGATTAAGAATGAGCAGTTTTTCAAATGGCCAAACAAGATGGCAGGAGAGCCTACGAGACGCAAACAAAATCTTTATTTCCACTATCATCAGGATCATGGACACACAACTGAGAATTGTAGGAATTTATAAGACCATTTGGACCAGCTAGTTTGAGAAGGGAAGTTGAAGCAACTCTTGCATCATTCCAGTGGTTGGGTAGATCAAGCAGGCTTAGAGATGTAGGGAGATGCTTCTTTGAGACACCCCCTCGACACAATAAACGTTATTTTTGTTGCCCCTGGAAGGACTGGATCTTGTCCTTCCAGAGTAATGTCGGTATCCCAATCTCCAGCCGAGGAGTATAACTCAATGCCTAAGAAAGCCAGGATGGGCGTCCCGTTGGTTTTGGGTTTTTCAGATGAGGACAGGTTGGAACTATACAGCCTCACGATGATGCTCTTGTGGTCACACTGAGAATTGGCGGGTACGATGTGAAAATGGTGATGATTGACCAAGGCAGTGCTGCTGATATAATGTACCCTGTCTTATATAAGGGCCTAAATTTGAAACCTGAGAAATTGGCGGCTTATAATTCTCCTCTGGTGAGTTTTGAGGGAAGAATGGTCGTCCCAAAGGGTCAGATCAGATTACCTATGCAGACCAGTACGGATGTGGTGGAAGTGGACTTCATCGTCATGGACGTTTTCTTTCTATACACGGCCATTATGGGCAGACCTTGGCTTCATATACTGGGGGCCGTTTCCTCTACTCTACACCAGAAAGTAAAGTATCTATCTGGAGGTCAGGTTTTGGAGATTGTAGGAAGTCAGGTTGCAGCCTGATAATACCTGGTAGTGGCTATCTAACATCGGCCAGAAGCGCAGACCTCAGTCATCGCCGATAATGGTTTATAGCAATCAAAAACCTCGGCATTACCCTTAAGTGGACCAGCTGACGAGGCAAAATACGAAGATCTGGAGAGGGTAATCGTTGGTAATGATCCGGAGAAATTCTTTCAGGTTGGGGCTAAACTGCCTTCGTAGGAGAGGGGGTAATTGGTCGAATTGCTTAGAGAAAATGTTGATGTGTTCGCATGGGACGCGTATGAAGCCCCGGGTATAAACTCAAGCTTTATCTGTCATCAACTCAATGTTAATCCTTCCATTACTCCGAAGAGACAGCCACCTCGGCACCCATCTAAAGAGCACGTCGAGGCTGTTAGGAATGAGGTGGTCAATTTCAAGCAGGCAGGGACTATCAAGAAATTTTTTTATCTGCAATGGTTAGCCAACATGGTGGTGGTGAAAAAGAAGACTGGAAAGTGGCGAGTGTGCGTGGATTTCATAGACCTTAATAAGGCTTGTCCCAATGACCTTTTTCCTATGCCGAGGATAGACCAGTTGGTGGATGCAACAGTAGGTCATCCTCGGATGAGTTTTTTGGATGCTTTTCAAGGATATCACCAAATACCGTTAGCATTGGACGATTAAGAGAAGACAGCTTTTGTCACCCCCATTGGAAACTATCATTATAAAGTGATGCCCTTTGATTTGAAAAATGCAGGGTCTACTTATCAATGGATGATGACTAAAATATTCGAACCACAATTAGGCAGGAACATTGAAGTCTATATCGATGATATGGTTGTAAAAAGCAAAGTGATGTCCGAGCATGTAGGAGATCTTACGAGTATCTTTGGAATTCTGAAAAGGCACAAGTTGTGTCTACATGCTTCAAAGTGTTCATTTGGTGTAAGCTCTGGAAAATTCTTGGGATACATGGTGACTCACAGGGGAATTGAGGTGAACCCAAATCAGATTAAGGCTATTAACGGCTTACAAGCACCTCAGAATCCCAAAGAGGTGCAGAAACTGACAAGGATGACTGTTGCTTTGAACCGATTTATATCTAGGTCAGCCGATAGGTGCAGACCCTTTTTCCTTTTATTGCATAAGTGGAAAGTGTTTGAATGGACAGAAGAATGTGCTGTAGCATTTCTGCAGCTGAAATAATACCTATCTCGGCCGCCTATCATGTCCAGTCTTGAAGTGGATGAGGTCTTATTTGCCTACCTGGCAATGGCCTCTCATGCAGTAAGTTTTGTCTTGATACGAGAAGACAGTGACGTCCAAAGACCAGTTTATTACGTAAGTAAGTCACTTCATGAAGCCGAGGTGCGATACTTATAACTAGAAAAGGCCATCTTGGTAGTAGTGCATACTACATGGAAACTCCCACATTATTTCCAGGTGCACACCGTAGTAGTTCTAACTCAGTTACCACTCAAGTCCATACTTAGGAGCGCAAATTATACTGGGAGGATTGCTAAGTGGGGCACGATCCTAGGGGCTTTCGACATCAAGTAGATGCCTCGCACCTCTGTGAAAGGCCAGGTTCTCGCCGATCTAGTAGCCGAGTTCGCTGAGCTTCCAGAAGAAGCTGAGATGAAGCAACATGGCATGGATGAAAAGCCGGTTGGCCTAATCTCCACACAAGACTCCCCATCTTGGAAGTATATGTGGATGGAGTAGCGAACCAGCGGGGAGCAAGAGTGGGGCTAGTTCTGATAGCCCCTGAAAAGATCATAATTGAAAAGTCCTTGAGGTTGGGATTCTTGGCTACCAACAACGAAGCGGAATATGAAGTTTTGTTGGTGGGAATGGAAATGGTCCAGAAAATGGGTGGAAAGGCAGTGGAAGTGTTCTCAGACTCGAGATTGGTTGTCGGTCAAGTAAAAGGGGATCTGGAAGCCCAGGATACAAGAATGTGAGAATATTTGGGTCGGGTTAGGTGTATGCAAACAAAGTTTGAATCTTTTGACTTGTCACATATCCCCAGAGGTGCAAATACCCATGTAGATTCCTTGGCTACCCTTGCCACCTCCTTGGCACCGAATTTGCCCCAGGTGATAATTGTCGAGGATTTGTGCACCCCTACCCCAACAAGGAAGGACTTGCTCCAAATTCATCAAGTCAACTTAGAGCCGAGCTGGATGGACCCCATACTGCTATTCCTCGAAAGCGATATATTGCTTAAGGAGAAACTAGAAGTTGAGAAAATACAAAGGAAAGCTCCTCGGTTTTGGTTATCTGAGGATAAAAAGTTGTATAAAAGGTCATTTTCTGGGTCATATCTGCTTTGTATGCATCCCAAGATATCAGAGTCACTCCTGGAGGAATTGTTCGAAGGAATTTGCGGAAGTCACACGAGGGGAAGATCCCTATCTCACCGGGCTATTACTCAAGGATACTGGTGGCCAAATATGTAGAAAGAAGCGCAAGAGTATGTTAGAAAATGTGACCAATGTTAGAGATTTGCTCCAAACATCCACCAGCCTGGAGGAGTTCTTAATCCTCTTTTCAACACTTGGCATTTTGCTCAGTAGGGTTTAGATATTGTAGGTCCTTTTTCTAAGGCATTAGGGAACAAAAAGTATCTGCTGGTCGGCATGGATATTTTACTAAATGGGTCGAAACTGAACCTTTGGCTAATATTAGGGATGTAGATGTTAAAAGGTTTATCTAGAAGAATATTGTTACACGATTCGGGGTTCTCCCTACCCTTATCTCAGATAATGGCCTTCAGTTCGATAGCAAAGCCTTCAGACAATACTGTTCCGACCTGAGGATAAAGAATAGGTATTCCACTCCGGCCTATCCTCAAGGGAATAGGCAAGCCAAAGTTGTCAATAAGGTTATAGTAAGTGGACTTAAAAAGAGGTTGGACGACGCAAAGGGAAAATGGGTGGAGGAATTGCCACATGTCCTTTGGACGTATCGGACAACACCTCGATGATTAACAGGAGAGACCCCTTTCTCAATGACATATGGAGTCGAGGCCGTAATCCCTCTTGAAACTGGTTTCCCAACATTAAGAATTAGTGCATTTACCTCGGACAGTAATGACGGGCTGTTGGGAAAAAGTCTGGACTTGATTGAAGAGCAAAGAGAGAGTGCAATGGTCCAACTGACTTGCAACTAGCATAAACTCAAGCAAGGTTACGATACTAATGTAAAGCTGAGGCCGTTAGCTGTAGGAGATCTGGTGCTGAGGAAAGTTCTGGGAACCACCAAGAATCCAGCCTGGGGAAAATTGGGGCCTAATTGGGAAGGACCATATTGGGAAGAGTGGTCGGAATAGGAGCCTACTATTTGGAAGACTTAGATGAAAAAGCTGTACTCCATCCTTGGAATGTAAACAATCTGAAAAGGTATTATTATTAATAAAAGTAATCTTGTTTAGTCTTCCTTTAATTTATGCCAATCATACATCATGTATTTCCACATCTATTGAAGTATTAAACAGAAATTAAGTTATGTCAGGTTCCTCGGACCACAAACTTAGTGGAAATTAATACCCTTTGACATCTATTGAAGTATTAAACAGAAACTAAGTTATGTCAGGTTCCTCGGACCACAAACTTAGTGGAAATTAATACCCTTTGACATCTATTGAAGTATTAAACAGAAACTAAGTTATGTCAGGTTCCTCGGACCACAAACTTAGTGAAAATTAATACCTTTTGACATCTATTGAATATTAAACAGAAACTAAGTTATGTCAGGTTCTTCGGAACACAAACTTAGTGGAAATTAATATCCTATAACCTCTATTGAAGCATTAAACAGGTTCAATAGAAACTAATACACCCTCGTACTATTAAAATGCTAGTTCAATACGAACTTGAGCACTTAAGGGGAGTAAACCCTTAATTTCCATTCTCGGGTTGCAAGCTTTATGATCACCTAGTAAAGATATAAACCTCAATAAGCCTATGAGCATTATATAGAGCATACTGAAGTGCCCTGAATTTAACTTTATCTAACCAAATGTTTGGATGTTTACTTGGGTTTAAACTTGTTAGAACAGATATGTGTATTCAAAATATGTCTATATAATGTTACAGACTCAATGGTTATTGTCCATTTTAACTGCTAATTAAAAGCATGTGCGAACTATGTTTTTTCTTTTGTATAAGCAAAGGGCAGTCAAGATGAAAACTACTCAAAAAAAAAAAAAAAAAAAAAAAAAAAAAAAAAAAAAAAATGAAATGAATAGTAACTCAAACAAATTCAAGATGTTAAGAATGCATACTTCATTAAAATATGTCTAAAGAAAAAAGGTGGGGAACAAAATCCCTTGCAAAAGTCTTAATTGTATTACAAAAGAAAGCTCATTTTTTCAGCTTAATTTGAAGCTTGGAAGTTTTGTTGGCCGGGTTATCTGCTTCTGAGGTAGTTGTTCCCTTTTTGTCTTTAGAAGCTCCCTCAGCGGGCATGACTGTAGAATCCAAGTCTTGCTGAAAGCCTTGGGAAGCTGCCCCTACCTCCGGAATGGTTGCAGCCTTATCTGAGGATACTTCTTGGGAAGCACCGATTTCTTTTGTTGGCCCTTGCTGGCTGGGAGGAGGAGGATCCCAAGGCAATACTTTTGAATTTGGATCAACAGTTGTAGAAGCCACATCATCTTGAGCGAAAGGAGGATTCGAGGCTTGAATTGCAGAAGGGTAAAACACATTCTCTGCTTTCCTCAACTCAGATGAAGCCTCAACCCCAGCTCAGTTAAAGGCTTCATCCCAAGTTTGGGCGCAGTAAATGCGGCACACCGCTGGGACTTTTGCCCTAAGGGTTTCCTCAGTCTTAGCTACTCCAAGGTCATAACCCTTCTGCTCGGCCTCGTCCTTTGCCTTCTCGGCCTCAACCCTTGCCTTCTAAACATCGGCCTTGGACTTTTCAGCTTGATCCTTTAGCCTTTGGGTTTCCTCCAATTGTTTTTTAAGGGCTGCCATTTGCTCCCTAGCAGCAGTCAATTCATCAGTTGCCTCGCGTAGACACCTCCTATAGTCCTCGGCTTGCCTTTCTACACCTTCCAAGGCCGAGTTAGGGCTATGGCGAGACTGCTCCTCACTGGTCAATATTTTCTTCAGCTCGGCAATATTATGTTCAGATATGGTAAGCGTTTGTATAGCTGCCGTCCTTTTTTTCCTTTCATCTTCCAACTGCTGATAGCAGTTATTGGTAATCTCTTCCAACCTGAAAGTGGCTTGGATAGCCCAAAAAAAAGGGGTTAATACTGTAGCCAATAAAAAGTATATATGATTACAAATAATAATTATAAATAAAAAAGAAAAGAAAAGGTTAATATTATACCATTCCCAGGTATCTTTTGCAATTGAGGAAAACCTCATTCTTCCTCATGCTCCTCAGTTTGGCCATGTCTTTGGGGAGCAGCAAGGCCTTCACCACGGCCTAGGCTACGTGGCACCCAATGCCACCATTGAAGTCCCTGAGTGATGCATCATCCCTTAGGGGCTCCCCACCATGCATGGGTGTTGGGAGCCAAGCTTGTGGCTCAAGAGGCTGAGTGTCCAACCTCTCCAGGCCCCGTTGTGATGTATGGTTGACTTTTTGCTGCTTCGTAGCTCGTTGGGCCTCTTCTTCCCGGGTCGGACGGGATCTTCCAGCATCAACCATATCTTTCCCTTTCTGCTTCCTTTTCCTTTTTGGATCAACAGGTTCAGGTCTGATTGGTTGAGGTTGGTGAGGAGTAGGAGGAGGAGATTTGGTAAGAGGAGAGGGAATCTGAGACTGTGCAAATCTCCCCGATGCACTTTTTTCAGGCTAATTCTCTATTAGCTTCATTAGACTCCTCTGGGGCTTTCTTTGAACACCCATTTCATCAAAAAGCGTCCTCGGAGTGTATAGTCTAATTAAAAAGCTCGAATTCGTTTGAGGAACCTGTCAAATCTACAACTTCCTCTGGACTTCTTTCTTCTTCTTCTTCTTCTGCTCTTCTTTCCTCCTCTTCCTTGAGAACGAGCTGGGATGAGGATGCTCATACTAAAGGAGTGGCAATGAAAAGTGGTTGGGTACGGGGAGTGTCTCTAGGAAGTGGAACACCCTCTGGAACGATGAACTCTTGGTAGGCAACACTGATACGGTGGAGCCGAGGGTCACGAGCTCTGATTATGTACTTAGGAGCTTGGAAAGCAAATGAGAGAGGTGTGTATCCAAGGATTAAATGGGCTGCTCGGAGTTGACCATCAGCTTCATTCACATATATTTCGGCTTGCAATACCTTGTCCAAACTCGCTTTGTTGACTAAGTTGAGTTTGGGTTTGGTAGAATGCCTAGCTGCAAAATCATTGAATTAGAATGGGGTTTCATTAGAAACAAGGATATTGAGACACAAAAAAAGAAATGTAAACTGAAATTCATGAATCTACGGCTATACCCCCACCTGGTTCTCCCTCCTCTGTTGGACAGGGCAGGCCATCGTGCCATTCTCCAGAAAAGATAAGGAAATCTTCCTTTAAATTTTTGTTTGAAGTGGGAAGGCACTGGATTAGCCTTACATCGGGATACCTCGACTTAAGGTAGTATCCCTGCCCCTTCAAATTGTGTAGATTGTACACCTAATTTACATCGTGATGGGTCAGGCTTAGGTTCATTCTCTCGTTTAAAGTTTCTATACTTCCCAAGACCTTAAACATGTTTAGGGCACACTATGTGGGAGATAACCTAAAAAACTTAAGGTAATTTCTAGTAATAGTACTTATGGGAATGGTCATCCCACCTTCTATGAAGGCGATCATAGGAATGACCACCTCCCCTATTTTCCTAGCGCCGACCCACTCCCCCTAGGCAGCATACCTCGTGCCCACTGTTAGTGGGATCCTATACTTAGCCCTGAAACTTCTCATACCCTTCTCGAACTGAACCAAACATTGGAACTTACCCATTTTTCTAAGAGGTTACGAAGAAAATTAACAAGTTTAAGATGAAAGCTAAAAAGGTTTTAAGAAGACTTATAGGTTTGAAAGAGGGTCCTCGGACAAAATTCTAGTATTTGTAGACGCACAAGGAAATGAAAGAGAGAGAGAGAGGTTCAATCTATGAGCTCTAGGATTGTGTGATTATTGAAAGTAAGAGAGAGAATTGATTTGAAAATCTATTTATAGTGGCGCAGAATTTACAAGCGGGAAAGTTCCTGCTCGTAAAACAAGAAAAACCTTCAACCGTTAGATTCACATCTTACCGTTGAACGTGGGGGACAAGGGCTTCGCTAAAATTTAATGCTGGCACGCTTTGGACGCTGAAGCATCAGGAGTGTGCCCTGAGCAGGCGAAAAGGCATATGCGAGGTCAGGAATACAGAATATGACCAAAAACAAGATGGGCTAAGGATGTCAAAATCATCCTTTCCTCCCGAGAAGTAGAAAAACAAGATTTTGAGGGGCCATTGTGGGGGCCAATTAATTAGGGAGTACTATTAAGACAGTGTTAAGTGGGCCTTTGGCCCGATCCGAGGACGTTAGACCATCCGAGGAGGTCCAGATAAGATTACAAGGAGAATGGAATGAAGAGAGAAGTAGAGACAATATGAGATAGGTCCAACAAGCATCCAAGGACAAAAGCCCTCTCGGCAACATGTGTCCGAGATCGATCTGAGTGCCATATCATCACGGACTTACTTCAGAGTTACATCATCATTAAGGGTTAGACGTCAGACAAAGGATAAGAAAGAAGAAGGGCAACAAATATCTTCAAAAAGCTGCTACCCCCGCATTAAATGACTCCTAACCAACTCTCTGGCCGCATTAATGTGGAAGTAACGCCTGAAAAGTGATCAAGCAGCCTTACAGCTACTAGTTGATGGTTCTGGGAAGTGCTATATGGGATAGGAAGGAGTTCTCCGAATCTAACCTACACGTGTGTGGTAGGGACGATACTAAGGCTGGAATATATAAAATGGAAAGATGTACTAAAAGAAGTGGAGGACGGTAACTCTTGTACAATTTGATTATTCAACAAAACCATATGATATGAACTACTTGGACTATTCCGAGGATAGATTTTCTAATTTGAATTGTGTCTTACAGTCTGAAATCGCTAAATCTAATCGCTTTTTTTTTTTTGGGTTTGAGCCCAATCCTGTTTTGGGACCAATCCAATTTCAGTCCTTACATTGGTATTAGAGTATTAGCATTAGGTGTTTTAAATGCTAAATATTTAGTATTTAGAACACCAAATACCAAAAAAACTACTGTATGAGACATTTCAAATACTATATTAAAGTAGTAAAAGTAAGTTTTGGTTTGTGAAAATATATTTTTCTTGTAACAGTTAATGCTCTTAAGAAACAATATTATTTTGTGTTTTTTTTTTTTGTTTTTGTTTTTATTGATAGATGATTGCATCTTAATGTATTAAGAAACAATGACTTTGTTTATTGATTTTGGTTGATAGTTTGTTAGTACTATATGGATACCTATTTGGATTTTCTTCTTCTTCTTATACTTTGCCTCCCCTAGCTTGAAATTCTAAGTCCGCTCCTCTATGTGTGTGTATATATAATTTTGGTAATTATAGATTTATATTGTGCTAGTGATGTAACTAAGAGGTAAAATTAGTCTGAAGACTCAAAGATCACTTGTGGCACTAGATTAGCAAAAGTTCGAGAAATATATATATATATATTGTGGGTCCGAGAGGTCTGCAATCCGGCCCAAACTCTATCTGGGCCCAGGGCTCGTGCCGAGGAGGTATCTTGCCGAAGACGAATGATCAGTGGCCGAGGCAGCAAGGGGAACGGCTGAGAACTTACCCTGTCCTCGGCATTCCAGAGCTTTAATGGGAAGACCAACACCATGGTGTAGGCAATCCCCAAACAGCCCCCTCAAGGGGATGTGAACGGAATGGGGCCCATAGGGAAGCAGGGTGTGAAATTGGATCAAGGAAAATGCGTCCCCTCTTCAGTAAATGCACCTGCCAATACCCAGAGCTGATTAATGAGAAAAGACGTTTGGACGGTGTAAACTTCGATCCATGCAACTAATAGAAAGTTAGACGGGACGGTTGATGGGATGGATACAGAAATAAGCTCCTGCCTGACCTACAAGTGGAGGGTCAGGATCAACCAAGACGGACTATATAATAAAAAGGAAGGTGCACCAACAGAGGGGTTGGGAAAAATGGCCAAAAACCAGAGCCTCCCAGCCCACCTCCAGGAGAAAGACTCCAGGGGTGAAGGAAAACTTAAACTTGTACGGACACCACGAAAAACCCACCGCCTGTCGATCAAGGCCTAGCCTTCCAAACCCACGCTCTACAAATGATATTGTTAGGGCCTTTTCACGTGCGAACCCGACACTGTTACGGTCCGCCACGAATCGTGTTCTTACAATTGGCGCCGTCTGTGGGGAAGGCTTGTGTGTCGGTATAGGATGTGGGTCAATAGAGTTTCTTTGTTATTTCTAACCGTTGGTTATAGAGTTCTAGTATAAAGTTCTGCTAGGGGCTACGTTTCTTGACTAGGGGCTTGGCTGAGGAGTTAACTCCCTTAAAGCCAAGGTCCCCCGTAAAGAGCAAACTAGGCACTTGATAGCGTTAATCATATGGATAAACTCTAGGGGCTTGGCTGAGGAGCTAACTCCCCTAAAGCCAAGATCCCACACAAAGAGAAAACTAGGTTTTGGACAGAACCAAGGCATTGCATGGTCCACGGACTCAAGCCTATGGGGAAACCAACTACCTAGGTTTTGGGGCATTGCAAACTCAACTACTTGGATGAGGAAAACTAGACAGAACCAAGGCTAGGTCCACGGACTCAAGCCTATGGGGAAACCAACTACAGAAAACTAGGTTTTGGACAGAACCAAGGCATTGCATGGTCCACGGACTCAAGCCTATGGGGAAACCAACTACTTGGATGAGGAAAACTAGGTTTTGGACAGAACCAAGGCATTGCATGGTCCACGGACTCAAGCCTATGGGGAAACCAACTACTTGGATGAGGAAAACTAGGTTTTGGACAGAACCAAGGCATTGCATGGTCCACGGACTCAAGCCTATGGGGAAACCAACTACTTGGATGAGGAAAACTAGGTTTTGGACAGAACCAAGGCATTGCATGGGACTCAAGCCTATGGGGAAACCAACTACCACTGGACAGAACCACATTGCAAGACTCAAGCCTATGGGGAAACCAACTACTGGATGAAAAACTAGGTTTTGGACAGAACCAAGGCATTGCATGGTCCACGGACTCAAGCCTATGGGGAAACCAACTACCTTTTGGACAGAACCAAGCATTGCAACTCAAGCCTATGGGGAAACCAACTACCTGGATGAGGAAAACTAGGTTTTGGACAGAACCAAGGCATTGCATGGTCCTCGGACTCAAGCCTATGGGGAAACCAACTACCTGGATGAGGAAAACTAGGTTTTGGACAGAACCAAGGCATTGCATGGTCCACGGACTCAAGCCTATGGGGAAACCAACTACTTGGATGAGGAAAACTAGGTTTTGGACAGAACCAAGGCATTGCATGGTCCACGGACTCAAGCCTATGGGGAAACCAACTACTTGGATGAGGAAAACTAGGTTTTGGACAGAACCAAGGCATTGCATAGTCCTCGGACTCAAGCCTATGGGGAAACCAACTACTTGGATGAGGAAAACTAGGTTTTGGACAGAACCAAGGCATTGCATGGTCCACGGACTCAAGCCTATGGGGAAACCAACTACTTGGATGAGGAAAACTAGGTTTTGGATAGAACCAGGGTATTGCATGGTCCTCGGACTCAAGCCTATGGGGAATCCAACTACTTGGATAAGGAAAACCAGGCACTAAGCGAGATTTAGCTATTATGCGTGACGTCGAAAATGGTGCTTATATCTTCGTAAGACGAAGGTTAGAAATGAATCTAAGGCCTCTGTGGGTGCAAGTAAATTAGGGTTTGGGGAACATGATGATAAATGTATTGCATGCATAGCTATTTGTACATGTTAAAATAAATCAGCGCAGAGTTCATAAGCAAATAGTGCGCATCAACGAGGGCGGTTAACGATGTAATCAGAAGGAAAAAGGAAAAACAAGATTTCATATATACATGTTCAAATGCTTGTAAACCATCAATAAATTAGGAAGTTTGTGAAAGGAAAAGAAACAAGTTAATCGTTCAAATAGAAACGAATACAAAAGCCCAACCAAGGCTTCTACTTTTCTGCTTTTTTGTCGGTGACATCTTGGGAGATGGGAATAAGATCAGCTTCGATGCCCGGAATGACGGTTCCTTCTGGGGAAGGCTGAACAGGGCCAGCACTGGTACTCTGAGGGACCACAGCAAGGGGAATAACCTGTGGCGGCTGTGCAAGTGTGGCTGGTTCTTCTGTACTGGACACCTGAATGCCAACCTTGGGCTCAGTAACCTCTGTAGGTGCCCCAGGATCCGCATGCTGCGATATCACTATCACATCCTGAAGTTTTCCCTCTTTAGGCGCCTTGCTAGAGGAACCACTGGCTTGTAAGTTTTCCGACGGGGTGACCTCTTCCTCGAGTTGATCATCCGTGGTCGCAGAGCTGGTGGAAGTGGTCTCGCGGATGGCCGCCGGGTAGAATACGCTCTCTGCCTTCCACAAATCTGATGAAGCGTCCACCCCAGCTCGCTTCAATGCTTCTTCCCAGACCTGGGAGCAATAAAACCTGCACACTCTAGGAATCTGCGCCTTAAGGGTGGCTTGGGTTTCGGCTACTCCCATGTTGTAACCATCATCCTCGGCCGTATTCTTGGCAGCCTCTGCCTCATTCCTGGCAAACTCGGCCTCCTGCTTTGCCCTTACGGCTTCATCACGGGCATATTCTGCCACTCCTTTCTCATGCAGAGCCGCGGCCAGCTGCTTATTTAAATCCTCGATCAGATCTCTGGCTATTCGCAGCTGGTCCTCGGCTTCAATTGTGCGCTTGGTTTGGTCCTTGGCCTATTTTTGGGCACTAGCAAGGCCCGCCGAGACGTTATCCTTCTCGCGGGTAGTCATTGTTAAGTCATCCTTGACTTTGGCAAGTTCCTTTTCAGAAGTTTCGAGAGTCTTTGAGGCCGTTATGCGCTTCTTGCGTTCGTTCTCGGCCGCCTTACTCCTGTCATGCACTTCTTCCTCCATCCTATAGGTTGCCTGGAGAGCCTGTCAAGAAAGATGAACGTGTAGTGAGTGACAAATCGGTGACAAGAGTTAATAAAGTGTTAGGTTTCAAGAAATCTTACCATGCCCAAGTATCTTTTAGTACTGAGAAAAACCTCCTGCATCCTCATTCTCTTAAGCTCATCCATGTCATTAGGGAGTAACATGGTTCTCCCTAATGCATCCGCCACGTATCCACCCTCGCCGTCTCCAAGGTCCCTCAGAGGGGCAGTTTCCAGTAATGGACCCCCGTGAAGCATTGGGGCAGGAAGCCAGGCGCTCGGTAGGGATTGGGAATCAATTCCTTTTCCCTTGCCTTGAGAGGTTTGAACTGCGGGTCCTTTGCCCTTGCCTTGGGGTCCGATCTTCAGTTGTTTTGTGCACGGAGTCTCATCCTTCTCCTTAGGAAGTTGGGATTTTCCCTCGTCCATGATGTCCTTACCCTTAGGGCTCCTCTTTCTCTTAGAATCAGCACCTTTAGGTCGAGGAGACCGAGCTGGTTGGGAGGAGGTGGGAGGTTCGGGGCTGGTGGATTGTGGCTGAGACTTGGTGGAGGATGACCTGGTTTGGATTGTAAGGGGCCGAGGTGGTGGAGGAGGAGCATTGGGTTGTGGTGCCTCCTGGGTATCCTTTCCTGGTTGGTCCTCGAGGAGTTGAAGAAGGGGGGTTAAAGGTATTCTCTTGACTCCCATCTCGGCTTGAGAAGAGGTGCCTATTAATGACAATTCCGCCTCGGACAAGGCTGGGTCACCTAGGTCACCAGGAGGGTCCTCGGATTGGTAGACTAAGTCAAATACCCCGAACCCTTCCTCCGGCTGATCTGGCTCACCTTCGTCCTCTGCTGCTTGATGAGACGAAGAGGGGCCCACCAGGGGGATGTTCTTGGGGACAGCTGGCTCCTGCGAGATTAAAAATCCCTTCTCTACCACGGTAATTTTTGGAAGCCAAGGACGGCGGGCACTGATCACGTGCTTCGCGTCCCCGAATGACTTCTGAACCGGAGGGTACCCTAGTATTTTGTGAGCTGCACGGACTTGGCCATCACTGTCATTCACAAAAACCGCCGTTTGTAAAACGGTCTCCAAGTCTGCCCGATTGACTAAATGAAAATGCCATGTATAGGCGCGTTCATCTACAAAAACAACAAACATATATGCATGGTTAGTTATCGGAAGGCGTTAGGTTAGAATGGTTTAAAGGGTTATCCCTCTTCCATTCCTAATACCCCACCTGGTTCTCCTTCTACTACGGGGCATGGATCGCCATCATGCCACTCCCCAGAGACGATAAGGAAATCCTTGTTCAGTCCCTTATTGGAATCAGGGAGGCACTGGATCAACCGAACCCTATCATCCCTCGACCTCATGTAGTAGGTTTTTCCTTTTAATTTCTGGAGGTTATAGCACCAGTTTACATCATGGTGGGTCAGTCTTAAACCCATCTTCTCGTTTAAAGCGTCCACGCAACCCAAAATCCTAAGAACGTTGCCGGCGCACTGGGTAGGGGCTAAACGGAAATGCCTGAGGTAACCCCTCGTCACTGGTCCCATAGGGATTCTCATACCTCCCTCTACAAAAGCGAGGACGGGAATTACAACCGCGCCCGTTCCCCTCTTAATGTGCCATTCCCCCATCTTACAGTGCTCCAGACTTACGTTGGGGGGAATCCTATAATCAACGATGAACTTATTCATCGCCTCTTCAGTATCGACCAACTTCCTCAATCTCAATTTAGTTGCCTTTGTCATTTGCTAAAACAAACCTAACCCGCGACGGAAAAGAAAGGGAGCCAAAGAGAAATAAACTCAGAAAAGAAAAAACGCGAGTTAATGGAGATAGGGAACTTACATAAAAGGAGAATTACGCTTCGGATGGGCTATATGTGCTTGAGATAGACTTGAATTTGGGCGGAAGTTCGGATGAACCCTGGATACACGCACTAAAACTCTTAAGTACAGAACTGGAGAGACGGATCCATCTCCAAAAAATCTTTTATACTTTCTAGGGTAAACCGCATGCCCTTTTTCCCGCCCAAAGAGGCCAGGAGATCACCACCGTTCGATTTCCATCACACCGTTGAACGTGGGAAGCACCAAGCCGCCCGTATTTAATGAGGCCACGTTTCGCCTTCCAACGGCTCTAGGAACGTGCCTTGGGCAGGTGAAAAACCTCGGGAATTGATAGATGACAAGGATTGATAGGCATTGGCAGATCCCTGATGTCATCAAAACCCTCCTATCCGTCCCCTCGGACGGATAGCAGGATTTTGAGGGGCTATTGTGGGTCCGAGAGGTCTGCAATCCGGCCCAAACTCTATCTGGGCCCAGGGCTCGTGCCGAGGAGGTATCTTGCCGAAGACGAATGATCAGTGGCCGAGGTAGCAAGGGGAATGGCTGAGAACTTACCCTGTCCTCGGCATTCCAGAGCTTCAATGGGAAGACCAACACCATGGTGTAGGTAATCCCCAAACAGCCCCCTCAAGGGGATGTGAACGGAATGGGGCCCATAGGGAAGCAGGGTGTGAAATTGGACCAAGGAAAATGCGTCCCCTCTTCAGTAAATGCACCTGCCAATACTCAGAGTTGATTAATGAGAAAAGACGTTTGGACGGTGTAAACTTCGATCCATGCAACTAATAGAAAGTTAGACGGGACGGTTGATGGGATGGATACAGAAATAAGCTCCTGCCTGACCTACAAGTAGAGGGTCAAGATCAATCAAGACGGACTATATAATAAAAAGGAAGGTGCGCCAACAGAGGGGTTGGGAAAAATGACCAAAAACCAGAGCCTCCCAGCCCACCTCCAGGAGAAAGACTCCAGGGGTGAAGGAAAACTTAAACTTGTACGAACACCACGAAAAACCCACCGCCTGTCGATCAAGGCCTAGCCTTCCAAACCCACGTTCTACAAATGATATTGTTAGGGCCTTTTCACGTGCGAACCCGACACTGTTACGGTTCGCCACGAATCGTGTCCTTACATATATATATACAAGATCGAACCTGGGGCCAAAGGGGCTTGGGCCCAAAGAAAAAAAAAAGGAAAAAAATAATTGGGCCTCCCTAGCCCAAAAACTTAGACCCCCTCCCTTTTAATTAGCTTGGCCCAATTAGCAATTACCCAACTCAAAAACTTAACAAAAACAAATTTTAAAAAATAAAAAATAAAAAATCCTAGTCAACCCAGTATTAGAGTACTGGCATTAGGTGTTTTAAATGCTAAATATTTAGTATTTAAAACACCAAATATCAAAAACACTACTGTACCAGACATTTTAAATACTATATTAAAGTAGTAAAAGTAAGTTTTGATTTGTGAAAAAATATATTTTTTGCAACAGTTAATGCTCTTAAGAAACAATATTATTTTGTGTTTTTTTTTTAATTTTTTAATTTATTGTTAGATGATTGTATCTTAATGTATTAAGAAACAATGACTTTATTTATTGATCTTGGTTGATAGTTTGTTAGTACTATATGGATACCTATTTGAATTTTTTCTTCTTCTTATACTTTGGCCCCCCTAGCTTGAAATTCTAGGTCCGTTCCTGTGTGTGTATATATATATATATAATTTAGGTAATTATAGATTTATATTGTGCTAGAGATGTAAATCTAATATTGTAGATTAAACAAATGTGTATAACATTGTACATTTTTATTTAGTTTACAACATGAAACAATCTTACATTGCAAGAACAAAAATATAGAATGTTAACTAAAAGTTTTCCACATCTTTTTCAAATTGATAGGAAAAAAATTGTAAGGCATAAATGAGTAATTGGAAACAACTTTATGTTTGTCTAGTTAGTAAAGGAGGCAAGTTCAAGCCCAACTTTAGGCTTAATAAGTCAAATTCAAACAAAATAATGTATTTGTGAATAAGATTATGAGTATGAGACTTGATTTAAATATATATAATATATAATATTTATATGTAGACATGTTTTTTTTTTTTTTTTAAAAACATATCAATACAGACTTTATATTGGATTTTGTGTAAGCCTGCAAATAAATTCATAAGATATCATATTATTATTTGTAATTTATTTGTAATATAAATAGTTCATTATGTAGAAAAAGTTATATATAAATTTCAACAATAAAAGGTTGGTGAATATAATTTTTATAAATTTATAAAAGAAATCATTTTATCTATGTAGTTCAAATAATATAATTTCCACTATAATTTATTTATTAATTGTTAACATAGATTTTTAAAGTTAGAAAAATTTTTGTCATATACTCTTAGTATTTATTATATAAAAAAGAATAAGTTAATTAATTAACTCGTGAAAAAATTCAAGCTTGTTCGACTATAAAATGAGTCAAAACTTGAATATGTGATCTAGTTTGTTGATGAACTCGATTTCATTCTCAACTTGTATTTAAAATAAGATGAAATGAATAATTTTAAGGGAGAGTAACAAAATGATATTATTTGTTATTTCTGAAATATAGAAGAGTACATTATTTGGTTTCAAAGATTATGAGAAAATTTGTTAATTACCCCAAACATAAAGGGGGACAAATGCATTTTTTCCTTTAAAAAAAAAAATGAGATGCATTACTAGATTAATATGTTAGTGTAGTTGGGACAATGTTGTTTTCAATATTCCCTAGAAAATGAAGGCTAGCCACTAGCTTTATTTATCACACCCTTATTTTTTTGTGAGAATCAAGGAATGACCCTATTTCGTAGGATTGTTAATTGATTATGATAATTTAACCTATGGTGATATTTTCAGTACTATTAAAAAACTTGGTATCAATATGTGTAATGATGAAAAATTGCTAAAACACCAATTGAAGAATAAAAGAAAAGCTAAATATGAAATGGAAATTTCTGTGAACAATATGGTTTGCCTCCTATTGCTCCTTCTAGGCAAAAAAGTAAAAAACATGATAAAAGCCATAAAAAATACAGAAATAACTTTGTTAAACCGAATGAATTTTATGCTAAGAAGAAAAATGTTTCTAAAAAATATGTTAAACAAAGGTCAGGTAAAGGTAGATGTTTTAACTGTGGTAAATCTGGACACTTTAGTAAAGACTGTAAAGAAAAACCTAGTAATTTAAAAAACAAATTTAACATGCTAAATATTGATGATCCTTCTAATTCTCCTAATATTAAAATTGGTAGTAGAGGTTCTTGTTGCAATGTTATTAAAACTAATGTTCTCACCGAGAATAAAGAGGATAAAACTTTGGAAAATTTTAATAAAAATAAATCTAAAGAACTAACTGTTAATGATTTACAACATGAAATTAATATTGTTAAACAAGAGATAAGCGAATTAAAACATGATTTTAAAGGTATTCCTGATACTTTCACTAATTCTCAACTTGCTCTTGTTAATAAAATAAATTCCTCCAAAATGGTTTACAAAAGTTAAAATTGTTGTTTCTCTTGATTATCATTTCACTGTTATTGCTATGATAGATTCAGGTGCGGATATGAACTGTATCCAAGAAGGACTGATTCCTTCAAAATACTTTGAAAAATCTACTGAAAGATTGGTTTTTGCTAATGGTTCTCAGATGAAAATTAAGTATGAATTGAATAATGCTCATGTATGCCATGCTAATGTTTGTTTCAAGATTCCTTCTGTTCTTGTTAAAAATATGATTGATAAAGTGATTCTTGGTTTACCTTTTATAAATGCTCTATGTCATTTTCTTGTTGAACATGATGGAATTACTACTGATCCTTTTGGACAAAAAGTAAAGTTCAAATTTGCTTCAAAGTTTGATATTGATACTAATATTGCTTCAAACATGATTCATGCTAAAATTAAACATCTTAAATTCCTTCAGCAAGAGGTTAGATACAAGAAAATTGCTGAACAAATTTCTGATAAATTTTGCAATCCAAAATTGATAATTTTCAGAAAATGTTGATTGATGATGTTTGCTCCGATGTTCCTAATACTTTCTGGCATAGAAAGAAACATATTGTTGATTTGCCATATGTTAAAGATTTTGATGAGAAAAATATTTCCACTAAAGCTCATCCTATCCAAATGAATGTTGAAACCGTTGAATTTTGCAAAAAAGAAATCCATGATTTGTTGCAGAAAAAATTGATTAGGAATAGCAAGTCCCCTTGGTCTTGTTTAGCTTTTTATGTCTAAAAAAATGTTGAGATTGAAAAAGGAACCCCAAGATTAGTCATTAACTACAAACCCTTGAATAAGGTTTTAGAATGAATTCGGTACCCTATTCCCAATAAGAATGACCTTGTCCATAGGCTAAGTGAAGCTGTTGTGTTCTCCAAGTTTGACATAAAATCTGGGTTCTAGCAAATCCAGATTAGTGAGAATGATAGGTACAAGACTGCTTTTACCACTCCTTTTGGACATTATGAGTGGAATGTTATGCCATTTGGCCTTAAAAATGCCCTAAGCGAGTTTCAAAATATCATGAGTGATATTTTTAACTCCTTCAGTCATTTCACCATTGTTTATATTGATGATGCTCTTGTTTACTCTAGCTCTATTGACGAACACTGGAAACATTTGAATTCGTTTCTAAATACTATTAAAAGAAATGGTCTTGTTGTCTCAACCAAGAAGGTTAAACTATTTCAAACCAAAGTTCGTTTTCTTGGCTATGATATCTCTAAAGGACAGATTCATCCTATAGATAGAGCCATCCAATTTGCTGATAAGTTTCCTGATGTTATCATTGACAAAACACAGCTCCAAAGATTTCTTGGGTCATTAAACTATGTTGCGGATTTTTACAAAGATATGAGGAAACAATGCAAACCTTTGTTTGATCGGTTAAAAAGTAATCCTCCTCCTTGGTCTGATGTTCATACTTCTATTGTTAAACAAATCAAATCTCATGTTAAGACATTGCCTTGTCTTGGTATTCCTACTGTTGGTGCTTTCAAAATTTCTCCTAAGTCACCTGAACAAATTGTTCGTTTCTATTCTGGTATTTGGAATAATGCACAGTTAAATTATAGTACTATCAAAAAGGAAATTTTATCTATAGTACTATGTATTTCAAAATTTCAAAATGATTTATTAAACCAAAAGTTTTTGTTACATATTGATTACAAAAGTGCTAAATATGTTATTGAAAAAGATGTTGAAAATATTGCTTCAAAACATATTTTTGCTAGATGGCAAGTTATTTTAAGCGTTTTTGATTTTCATATTGAATATATTAAAGGATCTCAAAATGCTATCCCTGATTTCCTTACTCGTGAATTTCTGCAGTGTCCCAATGGCAAGTAGACGGTCGAATGACAAGACACCTGCCACTGCTAATCCAATTGTTAAAAAAGAACTTGTTTCCTCTTTGGATATTGTTAACCGTTTCACTCCCCTAGGTACCATTCCCAAGCCTAAATATTCTTCTATTTTAGCTTCACAATATGATCCTTATGCTTTAGCCACTGTTCACCAACTTGTTAAAACTATTTACCCTAATGCTTCCAATGCTTCCCAGTATGTTAGAAAACAATATATCCAAAACTTGTTCTCCGTAGAGCCAAATAGGGCCTCCATTACTAACCCTTTTAGGCCTGCTATTAGTTATTTTCCTCCAAAATTTCACTGGATTCCGGGGCACAGCCAAAAGACTGTGCAATATTATTTTGAAATTCTTCGACATGAGAATTCAATCATTATCAAAGCCATAACTGACAAGGCTAATAGTGATAGGATTATTTACCACAATGTTTACTTAAAAAACATTATTTCTGAAGAGATGTGGGGCTCCAACCCTGCCGCCACAAGAAGATTACCAAAATTCCCTATTCCCTATTCATATCATGATTATGTTATTGCCTGGTTCAGATTCATGCTCCACCAAAATGAAAATATGTCTCATTCATGGTTTGTTAATTTTGATAAAGATTTTGATTCTGAATTCCCTCTCTGGTTTGTCCGTTGGTGGTCCCAGTTTGGTTCAATTGTTGAAATATTCCCTATGCCATTGAAGGATTCTTTCCAAAATTTTACATTAAGGTTCAGAACTGATGATCATGGAGCTAAGTTCACTCCCCTGCTTCATTTTGCTAAAAAATATAAGGTTCCTTGGATCCTAAAATGGCAATATGTTAAAGAAGGTGATATTCTCACTCGTTGTTGCTATGTTAAATGGTGGGATAAGTTTGCTCACACCCAATCCATCATTAACAATGTTGCTAGAGATTTCTCTTCCCCAAGTGCTTCCCCATTAAGAATCACTACTCCTATGCGAAAAGCTGTGACTGATGCACTTGCTTCCTCATCTGCTAAAAGTGTTAAACCACCTGTTAAGACCAAGAAGAAGAGTTCTCCTTTGGATGCAATCCACAAGGACCTTGATGCTTTATATGCCTTGCTCACTAAAATGGTTAAAGAAGATGAAGCTGCTGATTCAGATGATGAACGATCCTCTCAAGCCTCTGTTTCAAAAGACCCTTACTACCCTTACAATCAGGAGTGGTTTGGTCATGATGACGAAGATACTGATGACTTAGAGAAAGATTGATTGAAAACTTAATTCCCCTGTTTGTCTGGCCTGCATAATGGCAAAAAATGTTGCAATGTTTACTTTCTGGTCAAATTCTACTGTTGATTTCCACTTTTGATGATAATGTTCTGAAAAGATGATTCTCCATGTTTCCCGTGACTTTTAGTCACACCAAGATTGCTTTCAGAAAATTATTACTATTAACTTTTACTTTTCACTGTTAACTTTTACTGTTCATAAGTACTGTTTACTTAGAAATTTTGCCTATTTAAGGGGGGTTGTCCCTTAGCGTTTTTCAAGTCAAGTTTAGTTCAGATTTCTCTTCCCTTAGAACTAGCCTTCTTAGAGAGAGAACTCACCCTACTTCCACTACTACCTTGTTCATCCTTGCTCACTACAAACTTTGTAACTCTACAAACCTTGTAACTAGGATTAGTTTAAGCTTTGTAACTGTTAACTTGTACTGTTGAGATCTTGTATTCACTACTACTACTGTAAGTGTTTATCCTACTTTCAATAACAAGTATTTTCAGTTTTATGTTCATTATTCTACTTATTGCTACCGCCACCTTGGACGGATTACCGCCATACCGGACGGTTCTAAATTGCTTTTATTTACTTTGAACTATTATTTTCATTTACTTTGAATTATTTTGAAATATATTGCTTGGTTGGTTCTACCGCCTTATAGTTGTTCTTACTTTCAAGTTATTTATTTTCAAGTTTCAAGTTACTTACTTTATTTTCATTACAATATTATTGTGCTTCCGTCTCTTCCCATCTACTGTGCGTCCCCTTCCCCCTTTATGGTATCAGAGCCACTCTTTTCTGGCCGGTGGTAGTGTTGTTGTGTCTTTGTTTCTTGTCCGTGTCTACCCGAATGCTTGATATTCCGTTGTTGTGTTCCCTTCTTACCGTCGTTGGCGCCACCCTAGTCGTAAAGTGAATTCCTAGAACCTAACTGTAAGACCCGTTTGAGCCAAGTGAGGGCGTGTAGGGCATGAGAGGTATAAGGTTGGTTAGGGTATGTGTTACGAAATGCAACAGTTGTGAGAAAAACATGATAGCTGAGTGTTGAACCTAGGATAGTATGGATAGGTTGTGGAGATCCAACTCCTTTATCAGCTCCAAGACTAGTTGTCCTCCTGATATTGTAAATGAAGAAGATCACACTATTGATGATAATGAGTTGATCCCTGATTTTTGTAATTGGAATATTCCTAAAGTTGATATTAAAACTGTTTATAAAACTAGTTTTGTTGAAAGTACTTTTCATTCTGCTTACGAAGCCAGAACTATTGAACAAATTTTCTCTATTTCAAAAGTTCATGAAAAATGTTGTTTGTTCACTAAAAGAAATATTAATGACTTCCTTACTGCTAAAAAATTCAGTTATTTGAATATTGGTATGGTTCAAGTTGCTATTAAACCACTTACTCGAAAGGGTTCTTATGTGTTTAAGAGATGCTAGATTTAAGATTTTTAAAGATAGCATTCTTGGTATGATTACTGCTTCTATGTATGATGGTCCTGTTTATTTTAACTGTTATCCTGATCTTACTCTTGCTTTGGATGATCCTAATATTGTTAAAGTTTTGACATTGAATATTTCTTCATCTGGTTATCACATGGAAGAAGGTAGTAAGCCTTTTGCTTTGATCTATCGCATTTATTATAGACTAATGGGTACTCAAATGAATCTTTGTGCTAAGATTCCTAGAGAACCTTCGGGTAAAACCATGTTAATTCAATGTTCAACTCCTGATGCTAAAATTCAAGTTCCAAAAATGATTCAATGGCAAGATGTTAAACTTCCTAATGATTGGTTATTGGAACAAGAAACCCCTCCTGCTAAACCTGTTTTTGATGAACTTGATCTTACTCATATTCAACAATATCTTGATAGTATTGTTAAAATAAGTTTTCAAAATAATCCACCTTTGAGGATCAACGAAGGAAGACATTCCTTTGCTGGATCTGAAAGTATTTCAAAAAGAGATCAAGAGATCAATGATCTTTTGAAAAGAATTTGGAAAAATCCTCTGATTTTTTGAAAAAGAATCTAGAAAAAACTTCTGATTTAAAGCTAAAAGGAGTTTCCAGTACCAATTCACAAGTTAGCACTCCTTTCTATTCTACTAAAGCTGAATCTTCTCCTTATGACAATGTTGCTATTAATGATGAAGAAGACTCTGTTTCTGTTACTCCATCTGACTTTGATTCTCCCCCTATTGAAAATCCTCCTGTTTACCAAAATCAATTACGAGTTTTGACTATTTTGGATGAACACTTTAAAGTTGATTTGGTTTCTTTGTATGATGAATTTATGCTTGCAAAAAACAGAACCAAAAGAAAATATTTCCAAAATAATTTTGCTCAGTTTGAAAAAGACCGTGTTAAAAGAAAATGGTTAGAAAAGATGAATCAATGGAAAAAACATATTTTGTTTTTTGATTTTCTTGAAAACCATTATGTTTCAAAAGATGAGGTTTGAAACCAACATTTAAATGTGATAAAAAAAATCAAATTTTGTTAAAATTGATAAAACCATTATTAGGTCTAGTCATCCTTCTCTTGACTCAATTTTGATAACTACCAAGAAAGATGAAGTGACAAAAGAAGAAGTGAAGGCTTCTCTTTTCAAAATTGCTGATGATCAAACTCCTATTGTTAGTTTTATTGAACAAAACAATTTTACTAATCAATTGTAAGGACTCAATTTGTAACGACCCCAAACTGGTATTGGGTTCGTACGTTAAAGGCCCAAACAATAAAATTTGTAGAGAGTGGGCTGAAAAGTTAGGCCTTGGTCACTGGACAGTGGTTAGTCATGGTATTCATGGTGGACGCACAGAGGTGAACTAAGCTTGTCCATGGTCCTTGTCCATTGAGCTTAATGTTTTTATTATTCCTTCCCCTTTCTGGGCGCCCCCTTTTTGGCGCATGGATCCTTACATTATCTAGCCATTCTCAATTGATCCTGACTTTCCATCTGTCGATCAGGCGGGTAACTACTCGAGTGCCTGTCCCGTCAGCCGCCTCCCCCCCACTTTCTGTTAGTTACAATAACCGAAGCCGCACTGTTCAGGGGTCTTTTCCCATCAATATGGCCAGGACGTTTGTTGGCGCATTGAATGCGGAGGTGACGTCTTTTCCTTGAACCACTCCTACACTGTACCCCTGTGCGAGTCCCATTCTACTCGCCTTTTCTTTTGGGAGCGCTTTGGAGGTTGCCTTTGATGACGTGTCGTTCTTCCCTTTTAATTCTTGGGATGCTGAGGACAGGGTCATCTTCGGCTGCAATTTTAGGCCATTTGGATTTTCGCTGCTTGTCCTCGGTAACTACTCTCCTCGGCGCGGGCCTTGGGCCCTAATGGAAAGTGGGCCGGGACCACAAATTCTCTGGCCCCACAATAGCCCCTCAAAATCCTACTATTCGAATCCTCGGACGGAGAGGAGGGTTTTGATGACATCAGGCCTCTGTCAAAACTTGTCAATCCTTGTCATCTATTAGTTTCAGAGACTCTTCGTTTGCTTGGGACACGTTCTTGGAGCCTTGGAAGGTGAAACATGTCTTCATTAAATGCAGGCGGCTCTGTGCTTCCCATGTTCAACGGCGCGATGGTGATCTAACGGTGGAGATTTCCTTACCTTTATGGGCGGGAAAATTCGTGCAGTTACTATCGATGGGAGGTATAAATAATTTTTGGAACTGATTTGTCTCTTCACTTTTGCACTTAAGAGTTCTAGCGCATATATCCTGGGTTCAGTCAAATTTTCATCCAAATTCAAGTCTATCTCCAGCACAAAAAAGCCTGTCCGAGGAACCTTTCCTCTTTTTTGTAAATTCTCTGCCTTCACTAACTCGTGCCTTTTCTTTTCTGGTTTTCTTTTTCTCTTGTTCCTCTTCTTCTCCCATCACCCTCTGAGTTTGTTTAGTAGTTCCTAAAGATGGTTAAATTGAAAAAGTTGGTTGAGACCGAAGAGGTGATGGAAAAGTTCATTGCCGACTATAGGATTCCCCCCAACGTAAGTTTGTGGCACTGCAAGGAGGGGGAGTGGCATCTTGAGAGAAGGACGGGTGAGGTGGTAATTCCCTTTCTCGCCTTCGTAGAGGGGGGGGTATGAGAATCCCCATGGGGCCGGTAATGAGGAGTTACCTTAGGCATTTCCGATTAGCTCCCATCTAGTGTGCTGCCAATATGTTTAGGATTCTGGGTTGTGTGGATGCCTTAAACGAAAAAATGGGGTTAAGACTAACCCATCATGACGTAAATTGGTACTATAATCTCCAAAATTTGAAGGGCAAATCCTACTACATGAAGATGAGTGACGATAGGGTTCGGCTAATCCAGTGCCTCCCCGAGTCCAACAAAGGGTTGAATAAGGACTTTCTTATTGTATCTATGGAATGGCACGATGGCCTTCCTTGCCCAATTGTGGAGGGAGAACCAGGTGGGGTGTAGAAATTAGGAAGGTGCTAATCCTTTGTGCCGTCTTAATTTAGTGTGGTTCGGTTGCTAACCATATACATGCCTTTTTTTTTTGCAGATCCACACGCCTTTCACCGACACTTTCATCTGGTCAACCGGGTGGATTTGGAGACTATTCTTCAAGCGGCTATTTTTGTAAATGACGAGGATGGTTAAGTCAGAGTCGCTCACAAAATCTTAGGGTATGATCCCATCCAGAAGTCATTTACCGACCCAAAGCAAGTGATTAGTGCTAACCATCCTCGGCTTCCGAAAATCACTGTAGTCAAGCACGGGTTTTTGATATCCGAAGGATCTCCTGTCTTGGAGGGCATCCCGTTCGCGGACTCTTCCTCGTCTCACCAAGCAGCGGAGGACAAAGGTGATTTGGGTTTGTCCGAAGAGGGATTTGGAGTATTTGACCAAGCTGACCCATTTGAGGATCCTTTCGGTGATTTGGGTGACCCTGATTTGTCCGAAGCGAAATTGTTGTCAGTGGGAACATCCTCTTGAACTAAGATAGGTCTTAAGAGAAAGCTCTCGACCAGCTTATTCGATCTCATTGAGGGTCAGCTGGGGAAGGGTGCACAGGTAAAGTCGTAATCCAGTGTTCTAACTCCCCTACCCCAGCCCCAGCCTGTCCAGACTAGGTCTTCCTCTTCCAAGTTGTAGCCACAATCTCCACACTCGAAACTTCCTGCTCCTCCTTAATCAGCTCTGCCTCCTCTGCTTGAACCCACTGACCCAAAGAGAAAGAGGAGTCCCAAGGGTAAGGAACCAATGGATGGGGGGAAATCTCAATCCTTTCAGGAGGGGGATGAAGCCCCGCGAGCTAAAAAGCAGTTAAAGATTGGGCATTAAGGCTAGGGGAAAGGGGTCGATGCCCAATCCGCGCCGAGTGCTTGGCTTCTTGCCCCAATGCTCCACGGGGAGCCGTTGCTGGAAGACGCATCCATGAGGAACCTTGGAGATGGCAAAGGCGGTTATATAGCCGACGCGCTAGAGAGGGCCCTGCTGCTTCCCACTGATATGGGAGAGTTGAAGAACATGAGGATGCAGGAGGTTGCCCTTAGCATGAAGAGGTATCTGGGTATGGTAAGGCTCCTAAAACCTATAACTCCGTCGATTCTTGCTCCTAAATTCTCGTTCATAATGTGTTTGTCTCAATTGGCAGGCTATCTAGGCTACCTATAGGATGGAGGAAGAAGTTAAGGAGCAGAGTAAGACCGCAGAACTTGAGCAAAATAAACGTATAGATGCTGCTCGAACCCTTAAACATTCCGAGTCCGACCTTGCGAAGGCCAGGGAGGACTTAAAAGAGGCAACCAGAGCTAGGGATAGTGCTGAGACAGGCTTGACTGGTGCCCAAAAACAAGCCGAAGTACAGACGAGGCGCCTTCTTGCTGCCGAGGAGCAATTGGAGATTGCTAAGGAATAGATCAGTGATTTAAAGAAGAATCTGATCAAAGCAGACAATGTTAAGGGTATGGCAAAATTTACCAGGGATGAAGCCGTGAGGGCCAAGACGGAGGCTGAGTTTGCCAGGATTGAGGCCAAAACTGCTAAGGACAAGGCCGAAGAGGAGGGCTATGAGGCGGGGGTGGCTGAAACCCAGCCCCTCCTTAAAGCTCAAATCCCTGGAGTATGCAGGCTATACTACTCCTAGGTTTGGGACGAGGCTCTCAAACGAGCTGGGGTGGAGGCTTCGTCTGACTTGTGGAAGGCGGAGAGCGTATTTTATCCTCCAGCCATCCGTGAGACCGCCTCCGCCAGCTCCGAGACTATGAGCGTTCCACAGGAGGCTGAGGCTGCTCAGTTAGAAGTTGCTCAGATCATTGTCATTCCTGGCGAGTCAACTGAGGGAGAAGAGCCTCATAAGGCGACAGAAGCACCTGCAGGTCTGAATCCCGAGATGCCTCAAGAGGTTGCTAAGTGTATAGTCAGTGCTCAGATCTCTGGTGCCGAGGAGCCAGCCATCTTTGTTCAGCCTCTTCAGGCCATTCCCCTTGCTGATGTCCCTAAGGGCACCGAGGCTGATCCTACTCAGCCTTCCTAAGAAGGAGATGTCTCTCAGGACCCCGAGGCTAATCCTGCTCAGCCTTCCCAGGGTGTGGCCAAAACAAAATTGAAGAAGTAGAAACCCTGACCAACTTTTGCATTTGTTTCTAGTTTAACTGTTAATTAGTTTCCCTTTTGTTTTGAGGACTTTAGAGTTTGCGTGTAATTAAACTCCTTAATCACATGTATGAAATTCTTTTCTTCATTTTTCCTTTAAATTATATGTTCGTTATCCTTGCCGATATTTACTATTGTTGCGAATCTCATGGTTTTTGAACTAGTTATCTTAACATGTATGAATAGTTATGCATATGATATACTTGGGATCATATCCTAGAGTTCTAACTTACCTGCGCCCATGGGGCGTTGAATTTGTATCTAAACATACTTCTGAGGGACTAAAGGCATCATTCGAGGTGCCGTGCGCGTTGTTGGGCCATGTCTGGTACTTAGATTTTCTTGGAGTATCTAGTTTCCCTGTAGGTTTGAGTCCGAGGATCATGCAAGACCTTGATTCTGTTCAAAACTTATAACTTTTCTTTAAGTAGTTGGTTTCCCCATAGGTTTAAGTCCGAGGACCATACAAGACCTTGGTTCTGTCCAAAACTTATAGTTTTTCTTTAAAGTAGTTGGTTTCCCCATAGGTTTGAGTCCGAGGACCATGCAATACCTTGGTTCTGTCTAAAACTTATAGCTTTTCTTTAAGTAGTTGGTTTCCTCATAGGTTTGAGTCCGAGGACCATACAAGATCTTGGTTCTGTCCAAAACATATAGTTTTTCTTTAAAGTAGTTGGTTTCCTCATAGGTTTGAGTCCGAGCACCATACAAGATCTTGGTTCTGTCCAAAACTTATAGTTTTTCTTTAAAGTAGTTGGTTTCCCCATAGGTTTAAGTCCTAGGACCATGCAAAACCTTGGTTCTGTCCAAAACTTATAACTTTTCTTTAAGTAGTTGGTTTCCCCATAGGTTTGAGTCCAAGGACCATGCAAGACCTTGGTTTTGTCCAAAACTTATAGTTTTTCTTTAAAGTAGTTGGTTTCCCCATAGGTTTGAATCTGAGGACCATGTAATACCTTGGTTCTGTCCAAAACTTATAGCTTTTCTTTAAGTAGTTGGTTTCCCCATAGGTTTGAGTTCGAGGACCATGCAATACCTTGGTTCTGTCAAAAACTTATAGCTTTTCTTTAAGTAGTTGGTTTCCCCATAGGTTTGAGTCCGAGGACTATACAAGGCCTTGGTTCTGTCCAAAACTTATAGTTTTTCTTTAAAGTAGTTGGTTTCCCCATAGGTTTGAGTCCGAGGACCATGCAATACTTTGGTTCTGTCCAAAACTTATAGTTTCTTAAAGTTTGGAAGACTAGCCCCTCGGCCAAGGTGTGAGGCGTTGACTTGATGTTGGAAGCCCCTATAACTGCCCGTGCCACTGGCGCTTCAAAGCATAGCTCCTAGTGAAACTTTATACTAGGGCAACAACAACGAGTTGCTGGAAATGATGGAGGGGTTTTGGCAGGCCCTTGTTAGACAGGGGCTTGATCCTATCACCGCCTGTGCTAACACCAATTGTAAGGACTCAATTTATAACGACCCTAAATTGGTATTGGGTTCGTACGTTAAAGGCCCAAACAATAAAATTTGTAGAGAGTGGGCTGAAAGGCTAGGCTATTGTGGGGCCAGAGAATCCTGCTATCCAGATCCTCGGACGGAGAGGAGGGTTTTGAGGGGCTATTGTGGGGCCAGAGAATTTGTGGTCCCGGCCCACTTTCCATTAGGGCCCAAGGCCCGCGCCGAGGAGAGTAGTTGCCGAGGACAAGCAGCGAAAATCCAAATGGCCTAGAGGTGCACCCGAGGATGACCCTGTCATCGGCATCCTAAGGACTAAAAGGGAAGAACGACACGTTATCAAAGGCAGCTTCCAAAGCGCTCCCAGAAGAAAAGGCGAGTAGAATAGGACTCGTACGGGGGTACAGTGTGGGAGTGGTTCAAGGAAAAGACGTCACCTCCGCATTCAATGCGCCAACAAACGTCCTGGCCACATTGATGGGAAAAGACCCCTCAATAGTGTGGTTTCGGTTATTGCAACTAATAGAAAGTGGGGGGGAGGCGGCTGACGGGATAGGCACTCGAATAGTTACCTGCCTGATCGATAGACGGAAGGTTAGGATCAACTGAGAAGGACTATATAATGTAAGGATCCATGCGCCAAAGAGGGGGTGCCCAGAAAGGGGAAGGAATAATAAGAACATTAAGCTCAATGGACAAGCTTAGTTCACCTCTGTGCGTCCATCATGAATACCATGACTAACCACTGTCCGGTGACTAAGGCCTAGCCTTTCAGCCCATTCTTTACAAATTTTATTGTTTGGGCCTTTAACGTACGAACCCAATACCAGTTTGGGGTCGTTACAAATTGAGTCCTTACATCAATATTTGCATATTATTGGTCAACAACTTGACCGTACTGAAGAAAAAATTGTTGAAAAACCTGTTTCTGAAAAGTCTGTTTCTGTTAAAACTGAGAAACCTTTGATTGATTTACCCAGTCAAAGAGAAAAAGTTATGTTTAAAACTTCTCAGTCCAAGACTCTTGGAATTGTTGAAAAAATGCTTTCTGATTTAAAAGTTAAAATTGAGGGTACTCCTACAAGTACTTCAGCTACTCGAACTATTTCTAAAAAAGAAATTGTTTCTGAAGAAAATACAGATTCTGATACTGTTTCTTCTGTTTCTGCAAAAAGAATCTTTGATGATGATTTCCCAGAAATTAAAAGATTTGTTGGAAACTCCAAACAGATGCCTTTTACTAAAAACTGGTATTCAAAACCCACTCCTCCTAATATGCAGTTTGAAGAGAGATCTTTTCAAACACAGTTTTCTGTTTTTGCTGATAAGCTTTTTGAATGGAAAATTGATGGTTTGTCTGAACTAGAAATCATTAATAAAATGAGTCATATGTCTATGGTTGGTATTGCTTATCAAAATAACCATGATCTTGATCAACTTGAAATTGTTAATTTACTTGTTACTGGTTTTTCTGGTACTTTTCGTGGATGGTGGGATTCATACATCACTAAAGAATCCAGAGAGTCTATTAAACATGCTGTTAAAAAGAATGATGAAGGTTTGTCTATTTTTGATGAAAGTATTGGTCGTGGTATTCCTGATGGTGTCAATACCTTGATCTATACTATTCTCAAACACTTTGTTAGTACTCCATCCAGTATTTCATCTCGTGTTTCTGATTATTTGAATAATTTGAGTTGTCTAACTATGTCTGATTGCAGATGGTATCAAGATGTTTTTAGTTCTAGAGTGATGCTCCGGAAAGATTGTCATAAGCCTTATTGGAAAAAAAAAGTTTATTGACGGTCTGCCTCCTATCTTTGCTCATAAGATAAAACAAGAATTAATGGGTAAAAATGATTCTATTGATTATGATAATTTAACCTATGGTGATATTTTGAGTACTATTAAAAAACTTAGTATCAATATGTGTAATGATGAAAAATTGCTAAAACACCAATTGAAGAATAAAAGAAAAGCTAAATATGAAATGGGAAATTTCTGTGAACAATATGGTTTGCCTCCTATTGCTCCTTCTAGGCAAAAAAGTAAAAAACATAATAAAAGCCATAAAAAATATAAAAAATACAGAAATAACTTTGTTAAACCGAATGAATTTTATGCTAAGAAGAAAAATGTTTCTAAAAAATATGTTAAACAAAGGTCAGGTAAAGGTATATATATATATATATATATATATATATATATATATAGGCCGAACTAATCAACTAGATTGGACCAAAAATCAAGCCTAGTTTGATTTTCTGATGGATTCGATCTGATCGGTCCTCAGTTTTAAAATTCTTGGGTTTCTGTCTCGGTTCCAAATTTGCAAAAAAATAGAATAAAGCATACTAAACTTGTAAGTATATAATTTTTTTTTTTGGTATTTGATATATTTTTTTTTTAAAAAAAATCATAATAACCTAAGTACCTAAAGTTTCTTAGTCTCTTTGCGGGACTCTCATTCTCAGACGACCATTTGAGTTATGTAATTAAAATGAATAAAATTTAGCTATAAAATTGGTTGTAACGTAAAATTATAATCTTACTCAATAAAATAAATATTACTACATATTTTAAAAATCGAACCATTGAATTGAATGTTCTTTACATTCTTAATACATATGTCAAATTTTATATCAATCAGATATTATTTACTATATAATCTATAAACATATATTTTACGCATAATGTTAAACTATGAAAACTTACAATTTAAACAATTTATTAATAACATAGCTACTGATCTTTAATTTTCTAAAAATTTTGCAAAAATGGAGGATAAAAGAAGAAGATGTAATTCAAAGGTGGATTTGTCAAAATTCATTTCTAATAAAAAGCTATTGAGTAAGGTTATCGTCTAAAATTATAACCAATTTTAAGTAAAACTTTATCTAATTAAAATTGAATTTAGCCTTTTGAATCAATTTTTTTTCTTTAAAAAATTACCCCAAAATTGGAAGGGCAACTGTGCAAGCCCAAGATTGAAATCTGGATCAAACTGACTTGGACCTATTGGACTCGGACTAGTTGAAATTGGTGGCCTATCCGGTCAAGTTATGTAGAAGATTTTTTTTTTTTTTTTTTTTTTGAAAACAAGTTTTGTACAAGATTTTAAGAAACCAAAAAGACTGATCAGACCGAACCATTTTTCAACCCTACATTTTCCTTAGCCAAAAAGTTTAAAATGTAACTTAGCTGCTTGTATGTTTTTCTAAGAAAACTACTCTTTTGTCACTCATAATTATTAGTGGGGAATTCTCATATGATCAAAATGCTTTTTAACCTGGGACAAATTTTAGGTACAACTATATTGTTGTATTGACCAATAAAATAAAAGACATTTTATTTTTTCAATGACAATTAAAACTAAAACCATGTGATTTCATTAGCCAATATAAACATGTTATTAGATTTAAAAATCAATGGTACTCTGCACACCATATTTAGTAATTACAACGATTGATATTTTTTTACCACTTCACAAATTTATGCTATTAATCAAATGAACATATTTACTAAATAACTTGACATAGGTAAACTTTTTCTTGGACTTAACCCGAGCAATCTAGATTTGTTGAATACCATAACTATGAGTGGGCCAAACTTTGTTTTGAATAAAGTTTGACATTACAAGAAAGCTTAACATGGTCCGAGATAAATGTTAAATAAGTAATTTTAGCTCAAAATAAAATGGCAAAGCGCTGAAGGAATTCTAGGAATCAAAGGAAAGAATTATTATTATTATTTTTTTTGTGAGCAGAAATGATAGTCTTTATTAATTAAGAAACAAAATATACAATGGGGAAGAGAAAGAGGGACATATGACCCCCAATTTTCTCTTTTGCATCACTAGCTTATGCTAGCGTGGCACGATTACATCATTAACAAAGAAAGAAAAGGAAAAAGAAAAATCAAGATAACAAATTCAAAATCCAACTACTGCTAATCATCAATTGGATGTCCAGAAACCTAAAAAACTGCCAAATGACACCTTCTTGATATACCTGAATAGCAAAATGATGAGTTTTTTTATTTTTGTTTTTGTTTTTGCTTTTAAATATTTAACCATCTAAGGAGTGTCTTCATAACCAGCATGGTTGCCTTGCAACCTCCATCAATCCCATGGTTGAACAACACCTTGCTCATTCTCCACAAATTTTTGTTTCTTTTCTCCCTTAATATCCATACCTTCCCTATTCAAATTTCTTGTTTGCTTCCTTTTGAACCCAGGTTCCACATTAACAATGGAAGATTTATTAAGAATGTGAGGTTTTGTGGTAAGCCTCTTCCAATTCTTCATTGTTGTTTGGCTTCCAATTGTAGACTCCTCCATAGTTCCAACTTCTTTTGGGCCAGGCAAAGATTGACTCCCACTTTTTTCTTGGCTACCACTTCTTTTGGGTCGGCCCTTACTAGTATTCTTGTTTCCATGCACGTTACCACATCCAACCGTAAAACCTATTTCTAATCCCTTAAAACCCGATTTTTTCTCAACTTGTTTACCCATTAAACCACGATTGAGGGTGACAATATCCTTACCCATGACTCCCACATCAATCAAGTCCGAGGAAGTTGCACTAGAATTTGGCACGTAGACAGTTGGAATCGCTTTTGAATTTGAAAAATCTAAATCGGTTTTGATGGCATGATCAATCTCTGCAATCACCTCCTCCAAAACGGGAATGTGATTCTTCACAAGCATGACTGAATCCTTCTTAATTGTAACACCACCATCTGACGGAGGACCGGCGACGATACCACCTTTAGGTAGATTGCCCGACTGCATTGAAGACCTCTGTCCACTTCCACTGCCAATTTTTGGAACACCTTGTTCATTAACCCTCCATTATGGAGAAACCTGATCACCTTGATCCTCTTGAGCATCACCGCTCGGTCGTCCCAGGCTACATCTTGCTTTTTTTTGCATTCCCATGATTTCTACGATACCTGCCTTCAACCACCCCCCATAAGGAAGACACCCCTATTTTCGATCTCTTGGAACAGAGCACTCCTTTGCCTCATGACCAATCCGACCACATTGATAGCAAAGCCCAACTAAACGTTCATACTTGAAACCAATGCAAAACTTATCTCCTTCAGGATTGATGACATCTCCTCCTTAGCTTAATGGTTTATCCAACAGCAACTCCACCTTTACTCTGATGAAGCAAGCTTGGTCAGACGAAAATGCCTTCAAATCAACTTCCAGTACTTCACTCAAACCACTGCCAATATCCTTGCCCACCTCTTCCAATAACAGATCAAAAGGTAAACCCCACACCTATACCCACATCGGCATTGAAGAGAATCTAACCGAAGTTGCTGTCATACCTCGCTCCCATCTTAATAATGCCAGAGGGTGATCCTTAAAACTCCACAGACCATTTGCTAGCACCCATTTCAACTGACTCTCCATTGTAAACTTGAATTGAAAAAGATCATCCCCCACATCAACAATGTGTAAATCCGAGCCCATCCTCCATATAGTAGGATACTCTTAGTTGCACGCTGGTTGAAAGCTTGTGTTGTGAGAAACCTCCCTAACAAATTGAGGGAACATTCTTCTAGCATCATTTCCCTCTGTGAAACCCCAATGATAATGACTTCTCCCTCATCCTCTGTAAACATTATACTTTGCAACTTGTCTATAAAATCCGAATCCATCATGTGAATGGGGAACTCTAAATAGACCTCACTGAAACTCTAAAAAAAATTGCAATCAGACTATGAGAATTACCTAAACCTCACCCAGAAATGTGAGAAGAAAAGTCTCTCCCTAGAAAGAAAATACTCACCTATCGTGAGAAGAAAAAGCTCAAATTCGGAAAGAATTATGTTTAACCAAATAGCGCATGATTGTATTAATCAATGTGGTAAAAATAAAATTTTTATTTTATTTTATAGATAGTGTTATTTTCTTTAAGAACAATTGACTTCAACTATGTGATTCATTCAATAGCCAATACAACTGTACTCAAACACCTCTACTAAACAGAACCTAAGTGTTTGAGTTTCAGGTTTTTCCAGAGCTATAGAAAAAGCAATCAGCATTGAGGCAGAGTTATGGGCCTTGAGAGAGATGGTTTTCAGATTTGCATTGCAAAGAATATGCAAGCTGTCAAAGTAGAATTGGATGCAAAAGTAGTCATGGTTTTTGAATGGTTTGCACTTACATAGCTCATTCTCTCCCCATCTCGTATCTTTTGGGTCAACTCCGAGGGTGAAGGTTAGCTATTACTTCTAGGAAGCTATTTAGTGTCTAGATAAACTCACAAAGAATAGGGTCACTCGGCAACAAGATTTTACGACCTTTGACTATCCGCCTTCAAACATTATTATGTTGTTGTATTTTGATGCTATTAGCAGAGACGGCAGCAAGTGAAGCTTTTTGAACCCCTTGAGCTGGCCAAAAAAAAAAAAAAAAATACTTATAATAATTTTAAAATAAAATTTTGGATTCCTAACTCTTTTTTTTTTTTTTAAGTCCAATTGAAATAAGTTTAAATATGATCCTCTTGATAATATCTTAGCTTTTTTAAACAGGAAATGTTACACTAAAAAACAATTAAACAATTAGACAAAAGTGATTCTAAAAAATAAAAGAAGAAAATAGACAAGAGGCATGAGACAGGGGAGTAATTGAGTGAAGATAAATGCAAATGTTAACACAACAAAATTTTTTCTTAATACAATTATAAAGGCCACTAATTGTCAAAGTTGAGTTGAATTGGTAAATAAAATAATTGTAATGAGTAAACACATAAAATAATAGAAAAAAGCATTCCAAGCAATAATAATTAAAGTTCACTTATAACAACAATGATTAATATATTTACTATATTTAGAAACAATAGATAATTTCTAAAATTTTATCTTAGCAACAATAATTAATATGTTTATTGTATTAAGAAACAATATCTCAGTTCGTTTAGACCCTTGTAAACCAGATTGTTTAATCTAATTACTTAACCAAGTTGTTACTTAAGTTTATTATTCAGATTTAGGTTAAACACAAACAATCATATCACTAAGTGTGAAAAAGTAAAGAAGACAGCGATATGATAACCCAGGAAAATCAATGAAACAAACAATTTCAAAGTAAAAAACCTGGGGAGAATTTAACCTAAACTATTCTCAACGCAACAAATTCATTATGATAGAATGAAAGTTTTACAATAGATTTTTCCCTAAATTTAAAGCTAACTCTTTTAGTACTTACTCACGTGATCACTTGCATCTCTGAATTTATGAACTCTTCTATCTAAGTTTGTTGCACACAAACACCCTTGAGAGAAGGTATTTCATGCAAAAGCACACAAGTTTTAAGCAAGTAGCCTAAATGTAATAATTGATAGGAAAACACACAGGGACCACAAAGTAAAATATCACTCAAGAAAAGTTTAGCACGAAATTTGTCATTATCGTTCAATGATTAACGCGAGATGCATATAATCGATATATGTAGTCTGTTTATAGTTTATACTTTATATAGTTCATTTTCAGCCTTTCACAATTGTCACGTCATTAGAGTAATAATTTGCTGCCGCGTGGAAAGCCTTGAAAACCACAGTTTCAATACAAACATTCCCACCACCGTGCACCCTTAATGCGGTTGTTACTCTACAAGTATAAGTGCTTGTAGGGTGTAGGGGGGTAAAGGTTGGGGTTTTAGTTTCCAGAAAAGAGTTTCACACACATAAACACTTAGATTAGGGTAGAGTAAAATTTCAACCAGGTATTTAAAAAAAAAAAAAATACAAACATTCCAATATATTGCCTAATTATTTGTATATAATTTATCAAAAAATTTATTCATAGAGATATATAGCTTTCATAGGGGATTATATTACTTTCTATTCTTAAAATAAAATTTTGGCCAAAATTCAAAAATTAGCTTTTTTAAGTTTCACAACTTTTCATTCCAATTCTCTAAGTTTGAAATTTGTCATTTTAGTTCTCTAAATTTAATTTATTCTCAATCAAGTTCTCCTTTAGCAATCTGTTTGTTACTGCTATTATCTATAGCAAAACTACGCCATTTTTGTCATTTAATTAATTAATTAATTAATTAATTATTTATTTATTAACTTTAAGAAAATGTTAATTAAAAAAAAACCATAAATTAGATTAAGAAACTACATCCTATTTGGAGAACAACATTGAAGAACTAAATTGAATCCCCACCCACCCAATACTGTCAGATACTAAGAGGGAGAAAAAGGGGGAAAGAGAGATCGAGAGGGGAAAAAGGGAGAAGGGAGACCAAGAGAATTTGAGTTCGACCTCAAGATTATCGAAATTCAAATTTGGGAGATCTAAGTAGTAAGGGATCAAAGTAAGGGACATGGTTCTGCAACAATGTTGGGTATTGAAGATGAGAACTGAGGCCATGAAGGAGCATGTGCTTCTTTTGTTTGCGCTTATTGTCATCATCATTGTCGTGACTAGAGGAACATTTTCTACCTTCACAAACCCATCACCACTCTTGCAAATAGATTGTCACACCCTAAACCCGAAAGGGTCCAAAGCATGAGAAAAACATCTCAAAAGTACCTGTAGATTTTGTTCCTTTTGGCAATTCAATCCAAATAAAATTATATCAAGTACCAAAATAAAGAATTATTATAATAATTCCATTAAATATACTCCCAAAGTAAGTCAGAGCTCTATGCAATAAATACAATGACCATTGGTCACAAAAGAATGGAGGTTTGAATAAATAATTACATGTCATCAACTTATCCCATTAGTGGAAATAAAGGCATAACCACTGTTAGATACAAAAGAATTGGGTCAAGCCTACTCTAAGTTATACATCATCAATTATCTCCATCACAAAAGTCAGCCTTCATCAACGGTTAGTCTAACTACTGCTAGCCACCAAAAAGTTGTCTCAAAACGATAGTTGCCTACTCTGAAAAATATTGTAAAATAATGAAATGAGACAAAGCCCAGTAAGTAGCATAATTAATAGGGGTGGGGAAAATGCAAATTTAATGATAATAAACATAATGAACATTTTACAAACATGCTAAAATTTGGGAATTTCCATTTGAATTTTGCAAAATAAATTTCCTTAACATCATGACAAGAATGATAGACATATTGTAGCACCAAGCTTTCCAAAGTAATTATGAAACTACATATTATTCATTGTGAGCCATAAAATATCCAATACCATTTCAAATCTAGAAACCTCACCCAAGGCCATATGACAAGGTCGTCATATAGACGGGGTCGTCACACAGACGAGTAATCACCAATATCATGGCACAATGACAAAACCACATCAAAAGCTCACAAGTTAAAGTATTTGAAATACACAGTTCACTTCCAAGTAATTTCATAAAATATTTCAATAACCAAATAGCCACAATATTCTTAAAGTCTTCTAAACTATTTCTTGTCATAAATATTTTGCGAGAATTTCCCAAATAATACAAGCTAAGATAAAGCATTTTTAGAATTTGCAAATAATGCAATAAATTCATAAAATCCATTCCCAAGAATTATATCAAAGATGCTTATCTCTTCCATACTAACAAATCATGCATTTCCCCATATATATGCAATATTAAACATATGCGCTTTTCATATATAATCATATATAATAGGGTCACAACACAATACTTTTTAAGTAAATATAGTTTCACAAATAATTTTCCAAAATGTATTTGACCCAAAAACAAAGTTTATACAACATGATTATTTTCCAAAATTCCCATTAAAAGCTATTTACCTTGCAATCAACAAAAAGCTTAGTTCCAAAACTCCAAAGGAGATTAGCTAGAACTTAAACAATACCAAACAAACCTATCACGATAAGCATAAGGCTTGACATTTTATCTAGCTACAAATTATAAATCACTAGATAAGAAATTAATTAGGCAAGCCCAAGTACTTAACCTCACAAATAATGTATTTCACTTCCAAAGTTTATCAACAATTTCATTTACATGGCTTAGACTTATCATCATGTCATTCCAAGTTTCACCTTTAACATAAGAGATTCTAACACTTTATATGAATTTCTTCCTCAATATACATGTCATTTTCAAGAGACTCATAAAACAACAACATATATAACAATACACACCAATACAAACCCCAAATGTAAATCCTCCACTAGCTCCAATACACAATAAAAATTCGAGTCATTAGCTATTTCACATTAGAAAGCCAAAACTCCCAAATCTTCACCACTTAGCTAACCACCATTGCAAAAATCATAAACCCACTCATAAAATACATCCACAAAGACCAAAATCCATACATAAAAACACATAAATATCACTTCTAATGCTCATAAATCACATGGATAATATTATTTAAACTTAGATAAACATAACCTCAAGCAAAAGTATATAAACCCACCAAAAGATTAGAAATTTTTACCATAAAAAAGGATGCGAAGGTGCTTATAGGTTCTCAAGAATTTTCCGGTGATCTTGCCAAAAAATGATGGTGGAAATGGTGGTGGTGGTGGTGTGGAAGTACCGGTGAGAGAGGATGTAGGAGTAGAGAGGAGTGTATGAGAGAAAATGAAAAAAAAGAAAATAAGGGGAGTGCCAGCCAAAGAGGGGAGATAAGGTGGAATGAAATGTGTGGTGGGAATGGGTGGGGTAGGTGGGGCACATGTGGTCCCAAAAATATCTCACCTTACACTTTTTTCTTTAACTGACTGGGACGTTACATTCTTTCCTTCAAAAAAAAAAAAAAAAAAAAAAAAAAAAAAAAAAATTTGTCCTCGAAATTATACATAGTAAACTTAGATCGAAATTTCATTATGCACCTTATCCATATCAAATAAGAGTCACTGCCTTGCAACAATTTCATTCTTTTTACTAGAGTTGATTGAACTTTCAGCTAGCGAAGTAGGCCTCTGAATGGCCTATTCAACCTCAACTTCCAACCTTTCTATTTCAATAAGGATCTTCCTCTAAGCGGTATGCAGAGCATTTGAAAAATAACTGGAGACTTTCGACTAAGTGCATCAATAATGACGTAGCCTTGCAGAGATGATAGTTAATAGTGTAATCATAGTACTTAAACAACTCAAATCATTTCATGGTCTCATGTATAGCTCATTCTAGCTCATGAGAATCATTGATGCTACTAAGATTCTTGAAGCTCAAATAAAATCTCATGATGTTTCAAAGAAGATGTTTAGGGACCAAATTACGCTTCCCTAGCCTTCTTATAATTATCAATTTATTAAAACAGAAAACCACTTATGCTGAAACTTGGAGATGCAATGTTGTTTGCTCCAATGTATCTGCTGACGACACCTCAAACCTCTGACTCTGAGCCAAGGAGAAACTTGTAACATTTGGATGACTGATTTTCAGTTCGTAATCTCCATGAGATAATGAAGCCTCAAAGAATCCATCACCGTCTGCTGTGCCTTTCAAGCTAGAACCCCACTCTCGCAACAACTTGTCTACGACATTCCCAGTTGGCAAGTTATTGAAGCTATTATCGGTCAAGCACATTTGGTAACATCCCCCTGGTTTCCATGCAGACCACATTATGATTCCATTGATCTTAGGGTGGGCATGTAATTCCCTTAGAACTTGCTCTAAGTACTGTGCCTGTGCCTGCACACATAGTCCAAGAAAATTAAAGAATAATTCATAGCAAACCTTGGATGAAGGCATCTATAAAGGAAGAATTACCACCAAAAAAAAAAAAAAAAACCTGGAAAAGGACATGGGCTTCTATTCCTATAGTCACTAGTCAATATATAACCCAAGCAATATTGCACCCTAAAGTTCAACAAAATATGATATATTGTTTCCTATCACATATATATATATATATATATATATATATATATGTATATATATATGACATTTTTTCATGACATTTTATCAATGTTTTTTTTGCCCTTCTAAAGATACAATTTGATAATTATGCTAGTAAATAATAAATATTTATTATGATTATATTTATATGAAATTATCTTTTCATCTATGATATGGTAAAATTCTAATGGAGAATGTAAATATATGAAATTTTTTGTAGGAAATCTTAACTAGAATTTAAACTCAATTAAAATGTATGTATTAAAATAATAACTTGAAAAACTGTAAAGCTTAAAAAATTTGTGGTGAGGTTTTATAGATTTAATAAAGTAAATGGCTTTGGTTTTAATTATACCATAAATGATATTGTGCAAAAAAAAAAGTTCCATACTTTTGCCTCTTGAGCATCTTAATTACCTGTTGACCAAGGGCACTTGCAATATCAAGTTCTGTAATCCATATGGGCAATCCTGTGGAAGCAAGAGTATCAATAGAAGATCTCACGTAAGCAAGGTCTGGAGCAATGCTGAAATGAGACTCAAGTCCAATTCCTTGTTTCAGATTGTTGTTTCCGGCAAAGCTTTGAATCTGTTTCAGCTTCTGTATGTACTTATCCGGCGTTGATAACCTGTCACGGCTATCCTCTATGGTATTATAGTCATTCATAAACAAGGTAGTTGTTCCATCAATCCCTTGAGCACCATTGTAAAAGGTTGCCGAGGCAGTAGATCCAAGCTTATCTTCGAAGAAAGAGAAGTGCAAATTTTCATTCACAACATCCCATGCAATAACCTGGCCTTTGTACCTTGACATAACGGAATTGATCCTTTTTTTCACAGCCACAGCAAGATCAGTTGGTGAAAGTGAAGAAACCCAACCCTGTACCTTCGAGGGATCATCCCACAAAACATTGTGGCCTCGGACCGGAATAGAGTTTTTTTTTGCAAACTGAAGCAACGCATCAGCGGCTGTGTAGTCCTCTTGGCCAGGGGAGGGTTCAGTGGTATACCATTTCATTTCATCCTCAAATACTGTGACTGTGAACCTTGAGCTGAACCAATTTTGGTATGCTGTATTGGTGAGGATGTTTTTATTTATGGCAGTGCCAAATGGGAAACTTACTTTCTTCTGTATAATTGAGATAGATGCGTTAGGTAAGGGGTTGCCTTGTTCATCAACTGCATGGATCCTCACCTTTCTCTTACGTGCCTGCAAAAATTGAAGTGTTTTTACTGATACATAATTTCCCATTCATGTTTTACAAATTTCTAAGTTTTTATATTAGTGACTTCAGAAAGTGGAACCTTTTTGATACTGTCATTGTTATACATTTACCTTCTCAATGCTTTGATCTTGATGGGACTTCCACTGCTCTTGGGTGAATGGTTGCAATGAAATGCTATCTACCCATATCTCCACCGTTGCATTCTTGCTCTGAAGAGATTAGCAAATGTTAGATGCTTGGAGAAACCAATAAAAAATAAACATGGGACTTTAGCATTAAATTGAAAAGTTAGGATTAAATGGACAGCATCTATTCCTCATATTACTTTTTTATAATAATCCAAGTTTTATTATGATAACAAGACCGCATCTTATCATAAACTAATAATGAATAGATAAAGTTTTGCTCTTAGCAAACTGCTAGTTTAATTAGGCATAGGGAACCTCTATATAGGAAAGGAAGGAGTCAATTTTAAATTCTTATCAAAATTGGATCATCATCATTATTATTTATAGTAGGAAACACACATAATAGGCAAAAAAAAAAAGAAAAAAAGAAAAAAAAAAGAGAGAGTGAAAAGTACCTTAAAATAGAGCTCAGCTGGCCCTGATGCATTTACAGTGAGTCCACCCTTGAGCATGGACCAGCACTTTGACTTTGCAAAAACAGCACCAATATGTTTGAACCCAGTAGTTGTTTTTAAAACAGCTCTAACTGGAAAATCTCCATCACTGACTTGTATCCAAGCTGTAGTACACTAAGCAGATTAGTGAAATTGGAAAAAGATTTTGTCCCAATTTTAGGACAATGCTGTGAAGGTGAGAAGCAATGTTACTAGGTAACTAGAGAAGCCTTAAACCTATGTTTAAGCAAGAAAATTTTGTAAAAGTTAATTGATGCAAATTTTTATTGATGGTAACAAGTGTTTGGGGAATTTCAAAATCGATGTGAAAAAGATAATTTACCAGAGAATGTGTAGAGCTTGTCCTTTTGCAAATAATGCTTCTGAGATATGCTATCTTCTGGCTGATTTCTGCTATGAGCGACAATGTATTTGTTGTCTTCTAATACTCTTTGTTCAATTTTTGCATTCCCAAATGTAGACCATCCTCTCAGACCATGATTCAACTCAGGGTTTATGATAATTCCTCCACCATATTGAGGTTTATGAGGATTTGCCAAACACTGAGGTTGTGAATAAAGAAGAATTTTTTTTTTTTTAGATTTCATATAATACATATATCCTAGTGTCCTACTTTCATTAAACAATTTACAATATAGGATAATAATTAATTGCAAGAAGCTTACCTCAATGCTGGCAGTGTAATCATATGTTAAAGCATTAGCTCTAAACCCTACAAAACATCAAAAAAAAAAAAAATTCCCATCTTTTTTGGTTAACAATGTGGAGGAAAAAAAAGGCTAAACGGTTTAACAATTAAAAAGTAAAGGGAATATTATTATGCTTTGATTTACCAAGATGTAGTTGCAATCAATTTTTGAAAATTAACCTTGCACTTGGCATTTTTTTTTTGATAAGGCACTTGGCATTGTTTTGTTCTTATCTTTTAAGTATATATATTTTTACGATAATTCCCTTTTACGCACTAATTCCCCTTTTATTTATATTATTATTCATAGTTAAAGGGCATAGAGAGATGATGCTGTTATTATATGTGCCACCTAAATTCCTTTTTATAGGAATTTCTACAAACTGATTTGTAAAAAAGGTTTGTCAAAAATTATGTTAATGGGGAAAATCCTTACCTTACCTTATAAAAGAAATCATTAAAGAAATCCTGACGTGAGTATGAAACTCTTAAAAAACACACACTAATTCTTGTTAAGCAAGAAATTATGCTAAAATGGGGAAAATCCCACAAAAGTTGTAAAATTGATAAACTTACGTAAACTAATACTAAGGGTAAATAATGGGATTTTATTCTGACTTTTTATTCTAAAGTTAATAAAAAAAAAATTATCCCAAAAATAAAATATCGTAGATTACGGCCATAAGGCTTATTAGGATTTCTATTAATTTTTTTTCACCGTTCGAGCTTCTTGGATGCCTTGCAATTTAATAGCTTCTTGGGTTGCCCATTCTACAAGGTATTTCTATGCTATTGTAATATATTTAGACCTAACTAGATGGGTTTCCAACCTATTGATGCCTTTATTAATTGTGGTAGTAGAACTACGACGAATGCAACACAATTGCGGCTATAGTTTAAGGTTTGAGAAAATAAAACTAATATCTTGTATCTGATTAAGGTTTAAGAGAATTAAATTAGACATGTCATAATGAAAAACCACAAAGAAAAGAAACCTTTTGCAAAAAAAAAAAAAAAAAAAAAAAAAAAGGTAAAATAATCCAACAATAGGCTGGCGCTCACTAACAAGGTTTTTGGCAAATAATAAACAACAACAAAGTTCAAAAACTACCAATGAAAAACTTGTAAATTAACCAAGCCCTCACGACAAAATATTCATATATATATATATATATATATATATGCACAAACATAACACTTGGAGAAAAAGGTCTTGAGTTTTGGTTTTATATTTACATTAGTATTATTATTATTACTTTAATTTAACTAATAGATAACTGTAGATTTAAGTTTGGGATTTAAACTCTTCATACTACATAAATATGGTAGAAGAAACTCATGTTATTTGCAAGAAAGAATCTCATATAAAAACACACATAGAGAGAGCAAACCTGCAAAGGAGAGAGTAAAAAAGAACAGCAGCAGAAGCATAATGTTGCAAACCCTGAATTCAATATAGGAACCAGAGAATGAAAACCATGTAATAATAAAATGCAAGAGAGAGAGAGAGAGAGAGAGAGAGAGAGAGAGATGATTATGAGGGTTTTGAAACACGGGAAGGAAAAAATAATGAAAAGAGATTGAAAAGTAGTTAATGAGTAGAGGCAAAACATTACTAATATAGAATGAGATACTCTTTACATTTCTTTCAAAAAAATAAAAATAAAAATAATCATACTCTTTACATTAATTGCGGAAAGTATGTTTATTTGGAAGTATTTTCGAATTAGTTATTCCATCGCAGGTGCAATAATTTCCAAAATTAATATACTTCCAAATAAACAAACTTTCCATATACATGTAACAATTATAAAAATAAAAAATCATAAAAAATAACTCATATCTCTCTCAAATTTAATAAATATTAGTTTTAAGGAAGAGAAATGATATGTCTACAACATTTTTATAACAAATCCTAAGTGGTAAGTTGTTACTAGTTGTTATTGTTGGGACAAAAAAGTAATATTAACATTAGTTTGAAATTTGAACCAATAACAACTAACCACCTGTGATTTGTTGTAAAAATATTGTAGACGTAACATCTCTCTTTAAGGAAATATAATTATATGGGTAATATATTTTCTTAAATAAATCTTAAGTTTTATTCTAATGTTATAACTCACAATCAAACTTATGAATATGTTTAGTTGTTATTACAACACACTTTATTCCCAGCAATAAAAACTATAATTCCTATTGTAATCCTCATTCAGTGTACCAAATGTGTCATAAATATAAGTTATACTTGGAAAATATACGTCATAATTTTATTTTATTTTTCCAAAATCAGATAGAATATTTCTTTCAAAAAATAAATAAATACCATATTTAATACTATTTTCGACATGGACCAAAAAAAAAGAAAAAAAAAGAAAAGAAGAAGAAGAAGAAGCCAAACAACATGGAGTCATGTGTAGTACATATGTGTGATGATAAACCAACTTTCCATATATATATATATATATATATATATATATATATATGAAAGGACATGATTCGCGACGGACCGTAACAGTATCGGGTTCGCGCCACGTAAAAAGGCCCAAACAATATCATTTGTAGAGCGTGGGTTTGAAAGGCTAGGCCTTAGTCACCAGGCGGTGGGTTTTTCGGGGTGTTCGTATATAGTTATGTTTCCTTCACCCCTGGAGTCTTTCTCCTGGAGGTGGGCTGGGAGGCTCTGGATTTTGGCCATTTTTCCCAGCCCCCTCTCTAGGTTACTGATTTTTCCTTTTATACTCGCCTGTGTTCACTGTCTTTCGTCCACGTATAGGGTCAACATTTTCAAGGCTGATATTTGTCCCATCAGCCCATACCCAAAGTCGTTGGGGGTGGTTGTAAAAGCCAAAGAATGCGGCTATGTCAGGTTAAGAGTATTAAATGGTAGTAAGGGCAGCTTTCCCTGGATATTTTAGATATTTTAGATATTTTAGATCTTTCTTCCAAGTTTCAGTCCTATACCGTTTTTACCCCTCTTTCTGGGGGGACTTTGGGTCTGCCGAGGACTGAACTGCCCTCGGCGGTATCCATAGGCTATCTTGTCGAGCTTGGGCCATAGCCCTCCTCGGCTTGGGCCTTTGGATTCTCCCCGGGTAGATGGGCCTGGCCCATAAATCATTTGGGCCCCACAATAGCCCCTCAAAACCCGGCTGTCCAACCTCTTGGTTGGAAAGGGGGGTTTTGGTAATGCTGAGCTTTTATGATGGCTCCTTTAATTCGGCCTTTCATTAATGCTGACGGTTTTCCATCTGTCCAAGAAATATACTGATCTACGAGGCGTTTTTTGATTTTACTCCTGACGCGTTCTCGTCGTTTGATTATTCAAAACACGCTTTTAATGACTTCCCTTTACGAGACTCATTTACATTCGACGGTTCGTCTGACGAGGCGGAGAAATAGAACGAACACATCTTCGTTTTCAGATTCTTTTGGAAACCTGAACGAATTTAATGCCTTCCGTTTTGCCTTTCCTATAAGAAGACAAGTAGGAGGCTATCACTTTCGTGCAGAGACCCTTTTATTTTTCTGAGATTTGAAACCCTTTGCCTCCCTTAGTGTTTACTTAACCCAGTAGTTATATACTAAATCACAGTACATTCACCATAACAAATGATAAAGAAACCATATCCCTCCTCAAAGCGTCATGTTCTAATAAAGCTCGAAATGGCTCGGTCAGGGCAAGGATAGCGGAGGCTTAAGATTCGTCTTACCTTCCTTTCAGCCAAAATCCGAAGCAGGGACTCGTCACGTCAAACTTTCGGCGTGACTGAGTCGAGAACACCCATCATCAGTACAAACCGCGCTCTCCTGAGCATACCTAATATGGCTCCAGTGTGTTGGGAGTCAGGATCGAGGCAGGGACTAAGTGCCCCTACTTCTTCCTCTCTTCGTTCACTGGCGCCTCCTTTTGCCACCCTTTCTTAGTCTTCCCAACACCAGTTCCATCCTGGTGCTTTTCTTTCTCCCTCTTTTACTCCTTTTTCTTTCTTTTCATCTCTTCTCTCTTCTTCTCCTCCTTCTTTACTCATGTCCTCCATCTTCTTCATTCATCTCTTCCATCTTCTTCTTCCTTTTCCTTCAAATTCTTCTTCCTTCTCCTTCAAATTCTTCTTCCTTCTCCTTCATCTTTTTCCAAAGAAGGTTCTTCTGTCGATATGAGCAATACTGAGGCAGAGATTGGAGAGACTTTGAAAGCGAGTTTAAAAGACACCTGGCTGTTTACTTATCTGTACTGCGCATGTTAGTGTTGCTTCGGCAGCTCACCTTTTGTATAGGCTTGTTTGAGTCCCTCTTTGTACGTTGTAATAATTTTTCATATTAATAAAAATTGTTGTTATTTTACTTCGCATGTTCTGTCTCTATGTTTTTACAAATTTGCAAACGCTGCTCAGCACAATAATATAACATTTGAATCGATGACAACTAAGGCCAAAATACTTGCTAATAAAAAGAAGCCACCACAACTTTAACAGAATTGCTTGAACTAGCAATGCGTACCTGTGAATAACGATAATTGCCCGAAACAATGCCGAGATTAGAACTGGATGCTCTATGCGGTGTAGGAAGTAATCGTTCGAAGACATATCACCCGCAAAAATGAACAGCTCCCTTAGGCTACCGAATAGTGGAGTGCCCCACCATCATCCTAACACTTTTATTGGCCTTAACATTTTACAGTATCTGAGCCGGGGACTTTTCCCATCCGAGCAGTTATAAAACTTGTAATAATTTTTTTTTTTTTTTTACTTGGTTTCCCCATAGGCTTGAGTCCGAGGACCATGCAAGGCCTTGGTCCTGTCCAGAACTTGTAATTTTTCTTTTTTTGTACTTGGTTTCCCCATAGGCTTGAGTCCGAGGACCATGCAAGGCCTTGGTTCTGTCCAGAACTTGTAATTTTTCTTTTTTGTACTTGGTTTCCCCATAGGCTTGAGTCCGAGGACCATGTAAGGCCTTGGTTCTGTCCAGAACTTGTAATTTTTCTTTTTTGTACTTGGTTTCCCCATAGGCTTGAGTCCGAGGACCATGCAAGGCCTTGGTTCTGTCCCTGGGCCCCCATGCAGAACGGGCCTGGGCCGCGAGTTTACTGGGCCCACAAATTAAGAGGTATTTCCGTAGTGTTTGGTCACGCGGTACTTTTTGGCGTCCCAGTGTTCGAGGTGCGCCTTCACGAGACTCCTTTAATCTCATGGTTGCAGATGGTGTGGGAAATCGAGCCGGAGACATTTTTTCTGTAGCGTTCCTTGGGACGCTGCGTGAATTAAATGCCACCACCTTATCTTTTTAAATAAATAGGAGAGCAAGTTGCCTTACCTGCACGCAAATCCTTCAGTTTCCTCCCTTAGTATATCATGTTTGTGACGAGGGTTGGGGAAAAGGAACTCTATCCGCCACGGAGGCACCGTGTCCTCCTGAGACTCAAAGTAGTGAGGTACGGGCAAAGGAGGCGTAAATTCAAGGGAACATTGCGTTTCGACAGAGGGGAAAGGGTGTTTCTCCCCCTTTTAGTCAAAATCTGAAGCAGGTTCTGTTCATGCCAGAATTTTGGTGTGTCAGAAGAAAGCTTCTCCGCCATCAGTGCCTCTGCCTTGTTGCAGGTAAATTTTTGGTGAAGGCTCCTCAACTTCCGGCTCCCTGCACCTTTCCTTCAGCGGTGTGAGGCTCAAGTTGGGTTCTTTTGTTGCCTGAGTTATGGGCGTGCAAAAGCATTGAGGAGGAATAAGGTCTCGAAGCAGTAGCCAACCTCTCCTCTGTGCTACCTCCTCGGCTTTATCTTCATTTTCTTCTATTTTTCTTTACTTACGTAGTTAGCTTTAATGTAAGCTTGTTTCAGCTTTTCATTGTACACTGTACTGTTCCTTTGTCTTAATAAAAGATGTGTTTATTTCTTTATACATAATTTTCTTCTCTGCAACAACTACTTGGTGCATGAATATTAAATGTAAGCTTGCCCCTAATGATATTCCAGGCAGAAAAATGCCTTAACACAGATTCTTACTGGTTTAAACTCACAAATATTATCAAGTATAACAAGGTTAATCCTCAATAAATTAAACTCTTGGAACTAACCGGGATAACCGCTGAGTGCTGCGCGATGCATACTAGACCAATGTCCGAGAACGATAAACTCTAAATAATTCGTCCGAGAGGGTAGCCGAGTAGCGAGGGACTTTGATTGTGCTTTTGGGTAATATATTGCACCGTATCGCATCAACCCCTTTGGTACTGGGGATCCGAGGGTAGACCGGGGAATCCGTGCAATTAAGGGATTAACCTATCTGTTAACGAGGAGTTCTCTTCGGATGGACATTGAGGTTTATGTGCCATAGTTTTTTTTTTTTTTTTTTTTAAATAGTTGGTTTCCCCATAGGCTTGGTCCGAGGACCATGCAAGGCCTTGGTTCTGTCCAAAACCTAGTTTTCCTCATCCAGGTAGTTGGTTTCCCCATAGGCTTGAGTCCGAGGACTATGCAATGCCTTGGTTCTGTCCAAAACCTAGTTTTCCACATCCAGGTAGTTGGTTTCCCCATAGGCTTGAGTCCGAGGACTATGCAATGCCTTGGTTCTGTCCAAAACCTAGTTTTCCTCATCCAGGTAGTTGGTTTCCCCATAGGCTTGAGTCCACTATAGGTTTCCTCATCCAGGTAGTTGGTAGGCTTGAGTCCCTATAGACCTAGCAGGTAGCCTTGAGGACTATGCAATGCCTTGGTTCTGTCCAAAACCTAGTTTTCCTCATCCAGGTAGTTGGTTTCCCCATAGGCTTGAGTCCGAGGACTATGCAATGCCTTGGTTCTGTCCAAAACCTAGTTTTCTCTTTGTGTGGGATCTTGGCTTTAGGGGAGTTAGCTCCTCAGCCAAGCCCCTAGAGTTTATCCATACGATTAACGCTACCAATTGCCTAGTTTGCTCTTTACGGGGACCTTGGCTTTAAGGGAGTTAGCTCCTCAGCCAAGCCCCTAGTCAAGAAACGTAGCCCCTAGCAGAACTTTATACTAGAACTCTATAACCAACGGTTAGAAATAACAAAGAAACTCTATCGACCCACCTCCTATACCAACACACAAGCCTTCCCCACAGACGGCGCCAATTGTAAGGACACGATTCGCGACGGACCGTAACAGTATCGGGTTCGCGCCACTTAAAAAGGCCCAAACAATATCATTTGTAGAGCGTGGGTTTGAAAGACTAGGCCTTAGTCACCAGGCGGTGGGTTTTTCGGGGTGTTCGTATATAGTTATGTTTCCTTCACCCCTGGAGTCTTTCTCCTGGAGGTGGGCTGGGAGGCTCTGGATTTTGGCCATTTTTCCCAGCCCCCTCTCTAGGTTACTGATTTTTCCTTTTATACTCGCCTGTGTTCACTGTCCTTCGTCCACGTATAGGGTCAACATTTTCAAGGCTGATATTTGTCCCATCAACCCATACCCAAAGTCGTTGGGGGTGATTGTAAAAGCCAAAGAATGCGGCTATGTCAGGTTAAGAGTATTAAATGGCAGTAAGGGCAGCTTTCCCTGGATATTTTAGATATTTTAGATCTTTCTTCCAAGTTTCAGTCCTATACCATTTTTACCCCTCTTTCTGGGGGGACTTTGGGTCTGCCGAGGACTGAACTGCCCTCGGCGGTATCCATAGGCTATCTTGTCGAGTTTGGGCCATAGCCCTCCTCGGCTTGGGCCTTTGGATTCTCCCCGGGTAGATGGGCCTGGCCCATAAATCATTTGGGCCCCACAATATATATGTAACAATTATAAAAATAAAAAAACATAAAAAATAACTCATATCTCTCTCAAATTTAATAAATATTTTAAGGAAATATAATTGGATAAGTAAGATATTTCCTAAAATAAATCTTAGGTTTCATTCTAATGTTATAATTCACAACCAAACATATAAATATATATATATATATATATTTATATATATATGTAAGGCCATAATTTTGGGCTTCTAGCATATAACAGAGATACGGACTTAGGCCCAAAATAGTTTCAAACAATAAATTTGTAGAGAATGGGTTGAAAACCTGGACTTTAGTGAATTAGATGATCGATCAATAGGTTTTGATGATAAAGAGAGAAAGATAACTAAAGTTTACTAGGGAAAGACGTCCTCAGATGTTATCCGAGGAGGTTGATTCTTAAACATTAGTCTTAAGACTTTGTTACAAGTCTGGCATCCCACCTCTTTCCCTTTTTCCCTTCTCCTCTATTTTATACTATTTTCCATTCATTTCCACCGTCCATGTGTAGATTTAGATTGATAGTGCTGATATTTATCCCATCAGCCCCTCCCTAAAGTCTTTGGGAGAGGTTGTAAAGGCAGAAAAACATGGTTCAGTTAGTTGCAGAGTATTTAATGCGATAGTAGCAACTTTCTCTTAGATATTTCCATATCTTTCTTTGTTCTTTTCTCTCTTAATACTTATCCTCTTTCATAGAATGGTTCCGAGTGTTGCTCTTAATGGCAGACCATTCCCTTCGTCCTCAGCCTTTCCTAGCCGTGGAGGGGTTCTTCCTCGGATTGGGCCCTTACATAGATACGGGCTCCCTGACCTTTCACCCCCACAATATATATATATATATATATATATTGGGTGAAAGAACATGTAAATATATTTAGTTGTTACATTATAACACATTTTATTCTCAGTAATAAATATTACAATTCTTGTTGTAATCTTCGTTCAGTATACCAAGCGTGTCCTAAATATAAGTTATATTTGGAAAATATACGTCATAATTTTATTTTATCTTTTCAAAATCAGATAGAATATTTATTTCAAAAAATAAATAAATACCATATTTAATACTACTTTCGACATGGACAAAAAGAGAGAAAAAAAGAAAAAAGAAGAAGAAGCCAAACAACTTGGAGTCATGTGTGTAGTATATATATGTGATGGTAAACAAACTTTCCACATACATTTAACAATTATAAAAATAAAAAATCATAAAAAATAACTCAAATCTCTCTCAAATTTAATAAATATTATTTTTAAGGAAATATAATTTTATGAATAAGATATTTCCTAAAATAAATCTTAAGTTTTATTCTAATATTACCAAACTTAAGAATATTTTTAGTTGTTACATTATAACACATTTTATTCCTAACAATAAAAATTACAATTCTTGTTGTAATCTTCATTCAGTGTAACAAACGTGTCTTAAATATAAGTTATACTTGGAAAATATACATCATAATTTTATTTTATTTTTTCAAAATCAGATAGAATATTTCTTTCAAAAAATAAATAAATACCATATTTAATACTACTTTTGACATGGACCAAAAAAAAAGAAAAGAAAAAAGAAAAAGAAAAGAAAAGAAGAAGCCAAACAACATGGAGTCATGTGTGTAGTATATACGTGTGATGATAAACAAACTTTACATATACATTTAATAATTATAAGTATAAAAAATCATAAAAAAATAACTCATACATCTCTCAAATTTAATAAATATTATTTTTAAGGAAATATAATTGTATGAGTAAAATATTTTCTAAAATAAATATTAAGTTTTATTCTAATGTTATAACTCACAACCAAACTTATGAATATGCTTATTTATTACATTACAACACATTTTATTCTCAGCAATAAAAATTACAATTCCTGTTGTAATCTCCATTCAGTGTACTAAACGTGCCCTAAATATAAGTTATACTTGGAAAATATACATCAAAATTTTATTTTATTTTTTCAAAATCAGATAGAATATTTCTTTCAAAAAATAAATAAATACCATATTTAATACTACTTTCGACATGGACCAAAAAAAGAATAAAGAAAAAAGAAGAAGCCAAAACAACTTGGAGTCATGTGTGTAGTATATATGTGTGATGATAAACAAACTTTCCACATACATTTAACAATTATAAAAATAAAAAATCATAAAAAATAACTCATATTTCTCTCAAATTTAATAAATAGTATTTTTAAGGAAATATAATTTTATGAATAAGATATTTCCTAAAATAAATCTTAAGTTTTATTCTAATGTTTCCAAACTAATGAATATGTTTAGTTGTTATATTACAACACATTTTATTCTCAACAATAAAAATTACAATTCCTATTGTAATTCTCATTCAGTGTACCAAACGTGCTCTAAATATAAGTTATACTTGGAAAATATACGTCATAATTTTATTTTATTTTTTCAAAATTAGATGGAATATTTCTTTCAAAAAATAAATAAATACCATATTTAATACTACTTTTGACATAGACAAAAAAAAAAGAAAAAAGAAAAAAAAAAAAAAAAAAAAAAATAAGCCAAACATCATAGAGTCATGCGTGTAGTATATATGTGTGATGATACACAAACTTTTCATATATATACATTTAACAATTATAATAATAAAAAATCATAAAAAATAACTCATACCTTGGTCAAATTTAATAAATATTATTTTTAAGGAAATATAATTGTACGGGTAAGATGTTTCCTAAAATAAATTTTAAGTTTTATTCTAATGTTATAACTCACAACTAAACTTATGAATATATTTAGTTGTTACATTATAATACATTTTATTCACAGTAATAAAGATTATAATTCATGTTGTAATCCTCATTCAATGTACTAAACGTGCCCTAAATATAAGTTATACTTGAAAAATATATGTCATAATTTTATTTTATTTTTTCAAAATCATATAGAATATTTCTTTCAAAAAATAAATAAAAACCATATTTAATACTACTTTCCACAAGGACCAAAAAAAGGAAAAGAAAAAGAAGCCAAACAACATGGAGTCATGTGTGTAGTATATATGTGTGATGATAATTGAGTAGTCTCTCATGTTTTTTTTTTTTTTTTTTTTTTTTTTAATACTAACAATATTTGTAATCTATAATAATATATATAAAACTGAAGATGTTTGACTTTTAGTTGACTTCAAAATATAGAGTCATATAAGTTTTTTATGCTTCAAAATTTTATACATTATTTTCTCTCTCTCTCTCTCTCTCTCTCTCTCTCTTTATATATATATATATATATATATATGTTATATATAATAATAATTGACTTTAAATTCTATTCTTTGTTTAATCATCCATTAGAATATTGGTATATCATATTTTCTTTAAATAATAAGATATATAATTTTTTATATAAAAGCAATCATAATAAATGTCTAACGTAAAATATATAGTTATATATATAAAATAATCTTTAAAATGTCATTAATAACTACCAAAATTATCAAATTTTATAGTTGGACAAAAAAAAAAAAAAAAAAAAAATTACGTCATTTAAAATTTTCTCATGATGCTAAATGTACTCCAACTTTTAGTACATTACGTTTTCAAATTGATGTGACAATAAATATGCTTGATAGGCTTCAACCACATGATATATGAATATCTAAATTTTCTCTTGTGATTGGTGACACATTGGTAAGTTCAATGTATGTAATAAATTTGTTGTACCCCTAGCATTAATCATATAAAAAGTCATTTAAAGAAACCTCATGTGTGAGACAAAGACTAATTATATAAAAGCTATTATCAGGAACGAATACCATATGTTGAAACTCTCTAAAAAAAAAAAAAATCATATATAAAATCCGAAACCTCATGTGTGAAACCAAGATGTGTTGTCATGTGTCACCTTCTTAAAGATTTTTTTTTAGCCTTCGACCTTAACATTTTTGAATTATAACCATATATCACTCTTTAGCCTTTCACCTAAGAACAGCTTTAAATGAATGTATATCCATTTAACATCTACCTATAAAAAGACTTTATTGATTTATTTAATTTTTATTAATTCATTTCGATTCCTCAATAAATTATTTCATTTCTATATAATTTAAAATTTAATATAATTTTTGGGAACCATTTTATATTTTTGAGACAATTATGGGAACCACTTAGTATATTTGTCTATATATAAAAATAGAAATATTATGTGTGAGAGTATGAGTTGTTTCCAATTGGTGCTTTTATAGATTACACTTTTATTTAGCCTCCCACCTCATAGTCTTCTAATTACTACCATGTATTACTCTTAAGCTTTTCACCTAAGTAAATCTTTAAATGAATGTATATACATTTAACCTTATACCATGTATTACTCTTTCATTTAATGATTTATTTAAATTTGATTATTTATTTCTATTTCACAAGAAATAAGTGACCTCTATCCTTTAGCCTTCCACCTCATCATTTTCTAATTACCACCATGTGTCAATCTTTAGCCTTCCCCCAAATCAAATCTTTAAAAGAATGTATATCCATTTAACCTTCTACTTAAGTAAAGATTTTAATTATTTATTTAAATTCTATTATTTATTTTTATTCCACAATAAATAATTTAATTTCCTTACAATTTAAATTTTAATAAAATTATTGGCCTTACTTAGCAATATATATATATATATATATATATATTAAAAGATGATGAGGTGGAAGGATATAAATGAAATACTTTTTTTTATGAAGGTGTCACATGGCAGCCCTTTATACTCTCACACATGAGATTTTTTTATTTTATATATAATCCATTGAGCCTTTTGCCTAAGCTAAGATTTTTATGCTTTATTTAGTATTTATTATTTATTTCTATTTTACAATAAATAATTTTATTTCCTTAAAATTAAAATTTTAAAACATTATGTGAACCAAAATTGGATTCTCACAACTGGATGATGGATGTAATGGTACCACGAGTCTTTTTGACAAAACATAGTTCACACATGCCAAAACGAGGGGTGTCAGTGTTTGACCCAACTCGTGAACATGACACGAACACAATATGGCTTTTTGCAAGTTAGGGTTGGGTTTTAGTGGGCTTGAGTCATAAACGAGTCGGTCCAAAAGTGACACGATAAGAAACATGTCATAAGTGTGTGTGGGCGCAAGCGCCTACAACGTGCATGGTGTCATACCTCGTAGTTATGGGGGAATACGCCTTAGTCTAGGGTGGACCATAATGGAGAAATGTAATTGCCACCTGGATTAGGTCTAGGAAGCATAAATATATCACTCTTCATGGAATGACTGATCTTTTACTAAAGCACATGTTCGGAGTTTAGGTATAGAGATGGGAAGGTGTTGGGCACCTAACACAAAAACAATAACATCAGTAACAACCCATAGTTGCCACCAACTCTGACCCAATGTAGCAAAAAAAAAAAAAAAAAAAAAAAAAAAAAAAATCGGAACAGTATACCTAAAATCCATTCAACCATAATTTACTAGAAACCCCAAAACCCAAATTAGAAAGCAAACCCATAGATCTATGAACAGTATACCCAAAATCCAATTTTTCAAACCTATACCCAAATCATCTGAACCTAACAACCAGTTGAAAGTTGAAACATTATGTTTGGTCACCACTAACCATCTTTGCTGGTTGTCTTGCCTAATCAGCTAGCACCGCATCGCTAGCCAAACTGCATCCACTTTGGTTGTCCAAATCTTTTTCTTGCTCATAGCTTTAGACCTTCTGGCTTTGGTTTTATGGAATTTGAGCACATTTACTTTCTTTTCTTAGCCAAATGTATAGAGAGATGAAAAAATATGGACGTAATTTGGATCACATTCTTTTTCCTTACCTTTACCAGCCAAAGATCTCCATATGGCCTGGGCTTCAACTTGTCACTACCAAGAGAGTGGGTTATGGGTTTGGTGAGAGAGTGAGATAGAAAAGAAGAGAGGGAGAAGAGAAAATAACGGTGTTTAGCTATTTAGGGACAAAATTGTCTTTTAGGGACTAGGTTTATTAGTTTTAAGGAGTCTTGGACCAAGCTGATATTAGTCTAAACCTCAAGGTAGTTGTGTGGAATTTATTCTATATAATAAAATAATAAACTATCATACTAAGACCAACAAAAACTAAAAAAAAAAAAAAACTCTTGAGCAAAAATAATGACATTTTGGTATTGTCACAATATCATACTAGAACGTGTTCAACTTAAAATAAATGTATTGTGAAAATGTGACATTTTATTATTATAGTACTTTTATAATTAGGTGTAAGAAAACATCTTAAGTTTCATAGAGCATTCGTATCAGCTCATGTAAAATGGTATGAGAGCCAATTTTGTCATTCAACCCCAAAAGTCACCCACATCAACTTATGCATTTATTGTGCAAAATACATTTTAGCTATAGTACTTGTGCAAATACACACAGGCATTGTTGTTGTGAATTTCAGTTTTTATTTTTATTTTTTTCTCGAGGAAGAAGGAAGAGAGTGGATGATGGTTTTGTTATTGTCACAATATTTTTACAACTGTTGAGGTATCAGTTGCTTTATAAATCAAAATAAAATAATATTACACCAGGACCTACCGCAAGTTAAAATAAAGGTATTGTGAAAATATGACATTTTGTTGTTGTAGCAATATTTTCACAATTGTTGAGGAGTAAGTTCTTTATAGGTCAAAATAAAATAAAATAATATTATACTAGGACCCACCACAACTGAAAATAAAGATAATGTGAAAATATTATGAAATTTTGTTGTTGTCATGTGTCAAAATATACTTCACAACTGCCAAAGTGTAAGTTTCTTATAGATCACCATAAAATAATAAACTATCAGATCGAGACTACCACAACAAAAATAAAGTTATTGTAAAAATATTATGATATTTTGTTATGTCTCTAAACTTTTTTGGTTTAATCAATTTTTGTGAGCCAAAAATCATTGTTACACTATTTCTATATTAAATTTCTCACTCAAGGGATAGCATGTGCCTTGCACATCCTACCCAAACTAGTATATAAAAAGAGCCAATAGGTTACCCACAGCAATTTCTCACTCACCGTTTGACACTTTTATTCTACCTCTTTTTTTCTTTTCTTTTTTTGTCTTTTTAAATGCGCAAGTTTGACACTTTTTTTTTTTTTTTACATCGTTTTATTTTTGTCTTTATAATTACCCAATTTGGTTTGAAACTATATATCTAATATATATGAGCTACCATAGTATTTTTTTTAATTTTAAAATAGTAAAATATTGTCACAAAAAAATTATCACAATATTTTCTCAATTTTTGAGGTGTTAGTTCCTTACACGTTAAAATAAAGAGATATGATATGTTCACAACATTTTCACAACATTTTTACAACAAATCCTAAGTAGCAGGTTGTTAATTGTTGTTATTGTTGAGGCAAAAAAGTAATTTTAGTGTTATGTTCAAATTTGAACCAATAATAACTAACCACTATGATTTGTTGTGAAAATTTTGTAGACGTAGCACCTCTCATAAATAAAATAATAAAAATATCATACTGGAATTAGCTACAGTAAAAAATAAAGTGATAGGCCAAAAATGTATTGACCCCTTGTGATGAATTAATTGATTAATTAACCAAATTTATTAATTAATCAAATTAACATGCAAATGTGTGGTAGCACAAACAAATCACCAATTGAACTAAGTGTAACGGAAATTAAATTAACACAGTGATTTGTTCACGAATGGGGAAAACCAACACGGCAAAAACCCCACTGGGTGAACTATGGCAAATTCTGTCTCCGGTCACAATTTGCTTGAACAAACTTTGCTCAACACTTGTGCAATTTGTGAACTCTTTGATGGCCCTTAAAATAATCCTTTTATATGTCTAGGGTTGTGAGAAAAGAAAGCCCAAAAACATAATCACAGATTGGAGGCAAAACAGAACTGGAATTCTGTTTTTCATAAACCTTGACAGATACCCTATCTATCGAGCTGCTGTCGAGCCATGAGCTTCAACAGCTCTATAGGTCTCGATAGATAGCTATCTGTCGATCTTTAATGAATAACACTTTTCATCTTGTTTATTGGACAGATTTGCATGGTTTTAATACTGATCTTGAAACACAATTTCTTGAAGTATTAAACATATTCTAGATCTACCCAATTACAAGTAAAATGCATTTTGTCAAAAGATTAGCCAATTACATAAAATAGTGACATATGTTCCTAACAATCTCCCATTTTGGCAATCCGTGACAAAATCACAACAAACAAATGAACATATGAGAGAAGTCATAAATCACTCAACTCATATTCACTTGTTGAATACAATAAAATCTATCATAACACAAACTCTTGAAAAACTTTGTAAGAAGAGAGTTTATGGCAAGTAGACTTTGACAACTTGTATTTCTGAAACACTTTAAACAAAACTCATCAAGGCATCTTTGTATGAAATAGAAATAAATATATTGTATACAAGTAATAAGAACCATGTGTATAAAGAAAGAAAAGAAATAAAACATGCAAGGGTAGGTGAAAGAAACATACATCAACATATATAAAGAAAATAAGTACAATGTATGTCAATAATGGTCACAAGACCCATGTACAAGAATAAATGTATCTAAAATAGAGAAAAGAAAAAGATACATGTAATCCTCACTACATCTCTCAAAAATATCAACACTCCCCCTAACAAAAATGTCCTATACTAACTCTCCTCCTAAGAATGACTACTCTCATATCCAAAACTACTCCCCCTTTTTGTCACGAGTGACAAAGGGTAAGAGTGTCAAGTAGACATCTCATCGGTAGAGCTAGTATCTCCATCATCATCATCATTAGAAGCATTATCATCATCACCTTCATCATCATCCTCATCTTCAGAATCAGAAGCCACTAGAGGAGGTGGAGGAGAAGTCTCAGGAGCAAAGCCACCCATGATCGCCTGCCGCCGTGCAATACTACCGACATGAACGTTCACCTAATACAACTCTGTAAAGAGTGTATCAAGGCAAGCATCCATGCGCTGCAGCTGCGCCATGATGTCTTTGAGTGACACATTGCTCGTAGAAGAGGAGGGAGCGGATGTGGATGGAGCATAATGAGATGGAGCCAAATGGGAGGGAGGAGCTACTGAATTCGACTGCCGTGACTTAAACTGCGCCTCGCTATGTTTAACGATAGCGGCGTCTATGGTACACATGACAGAAAAATGGTCAGAAGAGGGAAAAGAAACAGAAAAATGGCATAAAATCTGCGTGATAGCCAAAGGGAAAATGAGCTTATCATGAGTAGTCGTATCCCTATACACATCTATAAGAGAAAGAATGAAATGTGAAGAAAAATCAATAGTAAGATGCTCAAGAAGAGACAATAAAAATCGAGTACAAGACTCTGTGATAGAGTTGTAGTGAGAGAGTGGGTGCAAAACAAAAGTCATTACCATGTTCATGAATCTAGGACCTTTAGCAAAGGCCTTACATGGTGTAAACTGATGATCACCCCAATCAGAAGGGCGCTTGTAGAATGCAGAAATCATCTCATCTTTGGACACAATTCTCAGACGCTCACATCAGGGGTAGTCAAGATGCTTTACCCTTAGAACACGAAGCACATCCGCAACAAGCTGCGGTGTGACAACAATGCGCGTACCTCAAACGCGAGTAGAAAAGAGAGGTACTGAATAGTCAAATCCATGCATGTTGGAGTAAAACTTCTAAATCAGCATGGATGGACATGTGACCGAGATGTCACACAATGACTCCCAACCTCGATTATGAATGACATCGGGTAGGTCAGTGTTGGCAAAGTCCGCCAAAATGACTCGGCATTCCGAATGAACACCTCGTCAAGAAAAGTTCTCCGAGAAGTCCTTTCGGGCATCCTCATCACGGAACCAAATATGAGAAGGAGTAGGATCAGAAGACGAAGACGATGCCCTGAAACGAAGAGGGTTCCAGGACAGAACTGACTTACGTTTAAGTGCCATAGACACGACTAACGTAAATAGAAAAGAAAGGGAGAGAAAGAGACAATCAGAAAAGTACCAACACAATTCAAATATAGAAAGTATATTGAAAAAAGGAGCACGTATGTATGGAGAATGCATGAACATGTGACATGCAAAAGAAATTGCATCATGGGCTCACTCAAATCCAATCCTACCAGCACACAATCAATTTGCACCTATCTAAATTTATGATAATACTGTTATAATGCACATGAGATATAATGCATGAAGTTTTAAGATCACATAAGCAAATCCCAACTCAAAAATTTCACCAAAACTTCATCAATTTTGAAAAACCCCGAAATTTTTCAAAAACTCCAAAATCTAGGTTTCAAAATACGAAAATGCAGGAAAATGAGAGATTTGAAGCTTACCAAGTAAAGAAAAACTGGTAAAAACTTGAAGAAACCTAGAGGAAGAAGTTTGGAGTGAGTGAGAGAGGTTTGGGAGGAGAGATCACGAAGCTATCGAGAGAGAGATCGAGGGAAATGAGAACTGGATCGCGCTGGACCTTTACATAGAAGGTCAGTAAATCTCGATAGATATGGGTGTCGAGAGGTGTCGAGCCATCTTTTAAGGAAGGTGTCAAGAAAAACAACTTCGACAGATGCAGTTGTCGAGAATGTGTCAAGGTACAAGGCAAAGACACAAGAAAAGAAGCTTGATTGATCCACCAACTGTCGAGAGGCTATCAAGGATCGAAGAACTTTCTCGATCGATCCACCTAGCTGTCGAGGAAGTGTTGAGATTACGATAAGAAACAGTTTAAGAGCTCGATAGATAGCCAGGTATCGAGGAGGTGTCAAGATTGCTTAAAATCAGTTTTTCAATAAAGGAAAAAACACAAATATGAATGCAGTCAAGCAAACAACTTAACTAAGGATCCAATCAACATTTTAAGCTCTCAAAATCATCTCTCAACAACAATTTTAAGCACATAGATCCCAAACACACACACACACACACATACACTAAACAAGTCTAACCAATTTTATATTTCAAAAATAAGTTAAGACAGTTTGGTGAGCATACATTAACACATGTAAAACTTGTGATGGGTAAATCACATTGTACCTGCACATGTATCAAGAGTAGCAAAGAATATTGCGTGTTGTGTGTGAAAAATATCACAAGATTGCATAAGTGTATACATGTTATGACGATTTGAGATATGAGAAAATCACTTTAACTCACACACAATCATAATTGTTTGATGGGGACTATCACCTTCGAGGTACATCCTATAACTCCCACATCTCCTACAATACACGCTTGTAATCATATTTAAAGTATTTTGATATTTTTGCTTCTTATTTTTCTTTGCATATTTTTCTTTTTAAGCAAATCATACATGGACATATAAGAGATAGAAAAGAAATACCCAATTATGTTAAGTTTTTGACATTCCAATTTTGCTATGCCGAAGCGCACAAATGTCATTTCATGATTGGTGAGCAACAGTGGTGAGATGGTTATTTATGCATTTCTCTTAGGATTTTTTAGTCATTCCCGTCAAAAAGAGTGATACAAGTGTTAAGTACAAGAAATCACTTAACCTTACTCATCACAAGCACGAGCCATAAAACTCTCTTATTTAGTTGTGTATAGAGATGCTTATTTAAGTTACAAGAGATACAAAGTTTAGAAAACTTTGTTTTAATGACCATCCAAGGTACACAAGTACCAATGTACACATAAAACACACTGTTTTTGTATTTTTCTGATTTTTCAATTTTTATTTTTATATAAAAAATAAAATAAACAAAACTGAAAACAAACAAAAACATGTTAAACAAAGCAAAGTAAAAAAAAAAAAAAAAAACTATACTGGCTCAAAATAAAAGCAAAACACATAAGTTATGCAAAAGCAAAAACAAGAAGAGAGAAAGAGAAAAGTGATAGAATCACTTGGTGCTCTTTTCCTTCCACGCCTTGGAAGAACCTTTCCTTTGAGTGTACCCTTAAACCGGCGGTGAGGGGAAAGAATTGAAACCGTTCAAGTTTGAAAGGAACATAAAGGGTTTTGAGAAGATTTCTAAGGGGAGCAAGAGAGGATTGAAGCTGATTCTAGCTTCTAGATGTTATCATGCCATTCCTTTGTTGAGTGGCTAATCACTTATACCAATTTGGTCAAGTATGACCGGCAACTCCACAAAGATGACAAAGATGCTGCTTCTTTTGTTTAAGCTTTTGAGAGTTAGTCTTCTTAGCCTTAGGGTTTTAAGCTTTCTTCTTATCTTGCTTAGAGGGTGCTCCAAAGATAGATTTACCTTTGTCTATATTCTCACTAGCTATATCAATTTTAACATTATTGTTCTTAATAGCATTATTACTAGGAGAAACAAAAACAATAGTCTAGTAGAAGCAATATTAGAAGAAGAGAGACCATACCCTAAACCTATTAGATCAGAAGTAGATTTCTGAAGACTAAGCATCTCGTTAAGTTTTGCACTTGAAGTCCTCTCCAATTGAGCTCTGACTTGAAATAGCTCCGCTTCAAGCTTCTTGGTCTTCTCAGCCAAGAAATTATTCTCGAACCTTAATGCTCTAATTGTCTGATTAGCTTCATCAAACTTTGTGGAAAGTTCTTTACGATCAAGTTCCACATCACTGAGTTTCTTGGTGGTCAGCCTATAAAGTTTCTTATGTTTCTCAAAAAGCTTGTATAATTTCTTATAGGCTGTATGGATATCATCTTGATCATCCATCTTCTCAAACTTGGACTTCACCAATTCTTCTTCTTCATCCACATCTTCAACAATTCCCTCAGTAGGATTGACAGTGGCAGTGAAGGCATTCAAGATTCCGTCATCTTCATTATTGGAATCATTCTCAAGCTCAGTGTTGCTCAAAGTAGCAGCGAGTGCCTTGCTCTTCCCAATGCTCTTGAGATATGTAGGATACTCTTGTTTCATGTGACCGAAATCTTGACATCCAAAACACTTAGGTCTTGCGGGAACAGTGTACTGACCGCCATCCTTAGCATCCTTCTTCCCTTTGTCTTGACTCTTAAACTGAGAAGAACTGGATTGCCTACGGTTTTTGTCGAAACCCTTCCCATTGGCATTCTTCATGAACTTCTTGAATTGCCTAGTGATGTAAGACTTTATCTTAGAATCTTCATCGTCTGAAGACTCATCTATGTCACTACTCTTGGCCTTCAAGGCCATGCTCTTGCTCTTACTTGAATTACCAATCCTCGTTAACCCTAGCTCGTAAGTTTGTAGATTACCAACCAGCTCTATCAAAATAATCTTGTCAATGTCCTTTGATTCCTTGATCACCATAATCTTGGCATGGAATCTCTCAGGTAGAGATCTGAGCACCTTTCTCACAATCTTAGGTTCAGGAATGGTTTCCCCAAGACTGAAAGCTGAGTTCACCATGTCCTTGAGCTTGGCATAGAACTCATCGAATGACTCATCCTCCTCCATCTTAATCTCTTCGAAGCTTGTACCGAGCCTCTGTAGCTTCGAATCCTTGACAGCCTTGGTTCCCTCATAGGTTGTTTAGAGGGTGATCTATGCCTCCTTAGCAGTTTCAGTAGAGGATATTTTCTTGAATTCCTCATTTGTGACTGCACTGAATAAGGCCTTCAATGCCCTACTGTTGAAGTTAGCCGCCTTGATCTTGGCTTCATCCCAGTTGGCCGGCACTTCTTTTGGCTTGGTCCAGCCTATCTCAATAGTTTGCCACACCTTCTAATCTAGAGACTGCAAGAAAGCTTTCATACGTACTTTCCAGTATGCATTGTTAATGCCATCAAATAAAGGAAGTATGATTAAAGACTGTCCTCTATCCATGACAAACAGGGGTCAATGGATCAACACAACAAAGATTAAAACCCAATCAAAGTATGCCTGCACTGATACCACTTGATAGGCCAAAAACGTATTGATCCCTTGTGATGAATTAATTGATTAATTAGCCAAGTTTATTAATTAATCAAATTAACATGCAAATGCGTGGTAGAATAAACAAATCACCAATTAAACTAAGTGCAGTGGAAATTAAATTGACACAGTGATTTGTTTATGAATGGAGAAAACAAACATGGCAAAAACCCAACCGGGTAATTTTAAGGCCACCACTCCAGAAATTCTACTATTATCACAACAAGCGGTTACAAGTAAAGGAATCCCAGTACCTTATACCAACCTACAGTTGAACCCTTACCCCAATACCTAATTAGACTTGTTTTGTAGTGACAATTTCTCCTTTTGATGCACGGCTCCCAGTACGTGACTAACCAATTGTGTGGATCCCAGTACTTTAATCACCAACTAGAGAAGATTGTTATCTGCAAAGTTCTTTAGTTCATCCATGATGAAAATCAAGAAGATGCTTAGTCACAAAACCCTACAGTGTACAAACATGGCAACTTCTTCACAAGAATGATGAACTAGGGCAAATTCTGTCTCCGGTCACAATTTGCTTAAACAAACTTTGTTCAACTATTGTGCAACTTGTGAACTCTTTAATGACCCTTAAAATAATCTTTTTATATGTCTAGGGTTATGAGAAAAGAAAGCCCAAGCATATAATCACAAATTGGAGTCAAAACAGAATTGGAATTTTGTTTTTCATAAACCTCGACAGATACCCTATCTGTCGAGCTGCTATCGAGCCACGGGCTTCAACAGCTCTACAGGTCTCAATAGATAGCTAGCTATCCAGTTTTAATGAATAACACTTCTTCATCTTGTTTCTTGGACAGACTTACATGACTTTAACACTTAATATTGAAACACAGTTTCTTGAAGTATTAAACACATCCTAGATCTACCAAATTACAAGTATTAGCCAATTACATAAAATAGTGACAAATGATCCTAACAAGTGAATCACATATGTCCTAACATAAAGGTCTTGTGAAAATGTTGTGGCATTATTTTTTGTATTTCTAGAATTTTTTTTTGTCAATTTTAATGAGCTAAAATTCACTATTTCACACACAATTTTTTTGGGTTAACTTTTGTATTTTTGCTTCTTCTTTTTTTAACACATTGTTTTAAATAAAAAACATAGTTTTTTTACACACACACACACAAAACTGATTCCCAAAAATCAAACAAACAAACTTAGGAAAAAAACACTTTTCATCTTTTACGTTTTGGATAGTTCACAATTCCAACCCCCCCCCCCCCCAAACACTTTAAAATCAAGCAATCTTCCCTTAATATTTTGGAAACAAGCAAATACCTCACACTTTACGCTCTCTGTTAAACCCTATTGAAATCTTATAATTCATAAAATATTTCATTTTATAATGTAAAAAATACACCCAATAAATTTTAATATCCCAAAAATTTTCTTCATGTATTTTGAGTTTAAGGTGGTGGTAATGCTTGGAAAGTTGGAATTGTGAAATAGGATATTTTATATGTCACCTAAAGAATATTGGTTTGTTAGATTTAAATCTTCTAGACATATGATTTTTGCTAATAGAAAATTCGATGACACTGCCTTTGTTATTTATTTATTTTAATTTCTTTTCTTGCTTAAAATGAGTATTTGTTAAAAACTAAGTAAACTAAACATCACTCCTATGCTCATAAAATGTAAAAAATAAACAAGGGAGTATGAATATAACAAAATTTTCATTGTGGATGCTTGCTGGTATTGGACGAAGAGCTTCAGTTGTAGCATATGACACTATTAATTTATTGCAAAAAATTAAATATTGTGACAATGTTTTAGCAAAACTCAGTTGATTATTGTTGGAAAATAATGATATTCGTCAACATTTTCAGAAGTTTTTAGTAAGTGGATATTGCCTTCAGCAATTAGGTATGAAGAAACTTTTAAAGTAAAATAGATATTTATATGTGAAATAACTACCCTAACTTTATGTAATCAAAATTCTTATACAAATGAGATTAACATTATATGACATGCATATTTTATTTACATGGTTTCATACTTTTCAAATAGAATTTTATCTCAATTTTCTCACTCAATAGGCAGCACATGCTCACGTGTCTCCCAAGCCAGTACATGTAAATGAGCCAAGTTTAAAAGAAAAAAAAAAAACTTTATGTTTGTCTAGTTAGAAAAGGAGGCAAGTTCAAGCCCAACTTTAGGCTTAATAAGTTAAATTCAAACAAAATAATGTATTCATGAACAAGATTGTAAGTATGAGACTTGATTTAATATATATATATATATATATATTGATAAGATATCATATTATTATTTGTAATTTATTGATAATATAGAAAGTTCATTTTGTAGAAAAAGTTATATATGAATTTCAACAATAAAAAGTTGGTGACTCTAATTTTTATAAATTTATAAAAGGAATCATTTTATCTCAATAGTCCAAATAATATAATTTCCACTATAATTTATTTATTAATCATTAACATAGATTTGTAAAGTTACAAAAAATTTGATCACATAGATTCTAGGCAATCTTTTGCATGAGTTGCCAATTAAAATCCCAAATTTTTTTTTTTGAGAAGTTAATCGCGCAAGAACATGTGGTTGTGGGATTATATCACATCATCCCACCATATCAGCACCCACTGCATTTGGGATAATTATACCCAAGCACATTAATATATATATATATATATATTTTTTTTTTTTCTTTTTTATTCAAAATTTACTAGGGTTTAGTTATGGGGGTATTTTTGGGGTTTTGTTATTAGCTAGGCTTTTTTAGACATCACACAAAGGAAAAATTCTAAGAATAAAAAAATTCTAATAAGTTTAATGGAGAGAGTAACAAAATGGGAGTATTTGCTCACTTCCAAAATATAGAAGAAGAAATTATTTGGTTTCAAAGATTATGAGGAAAATTGTGAATTACCCTAAACATAAAAGGGTACAAATGCATTTTTTTTCCTTTAAAAAAATATGAGATGCATTACTAGATTAATATGGTAGAGTGAGTTGGGACAATGTTGTTTTCAATACTCCCTAAAAAAAGAAGGCTAGTCACTAACTTTATTGATCATACTCTTATTTTTTGTGTGAATCAAGGAATGACCCCTTTTTCTTAGGATTGTTAAATAAAAAAATAAAAAAAAAAAAAAAAAAAAACCATATAGGCCAAACTAATCAACTAGATTGGACCAAATGTCAAGTTTGATTTGATTTTTTGATGGATTTGGTCTGATCGGTCCTTAGTTTAAAATTCTTGGGTTTCTATCCCGATTCCAAAATTGCCAAAAAAAAAAAAAAAAGGATGAAGCAGACCAAACATGTAAGTATATAATTTTTTTTTTTTTTTTTTGTGTATTTGATATATATTTTTAAAAACCATAATAACATAAGTACCTAAGTTTCTTAGGGTCTATTTAGTTCTCACATCACTTATATCTCTCTTCTCATATCTCAATAATTTCATGAGTCAGTACTGATTCTCCTATCTCATATTTTATTCTCTCTTTTTCTCTTAACTTGATCCCAAACATGTTTGGCTTTAGTTTTCTACTAAAAATACTCATCTTTAACTCAACATAGTGGTCCCACAAATTTGACCAGTCAGAACAGTAACAATACTCACAAGTCACAATTCTCCTCCTTCCCTCAGCCACCACTACTCCTACTTCTTCCCTCATAAACACACCAAGTTGTGTTACACTGCCAAGATCCTCTTCCACTCCGCCTCCTACCACCATCGACAACCACTACAACCCACAAAAACTCACCGATCCCAACCCCTAAAAACCCAATGCAAAGCACCTAACCACTGCACAAAACACAACCCTTGTTCCACCGATCTCACCATCAGAACCCACAACCCACTCCACCTCTGACTTGCTTCTTCATTGATTGGTCTCATGCTGGAGCATCTATTGAGTTAGAGCAGTAGAGGTTAATTGGAGGAGATGCAAGAGTAGAGAGAGAGATGAGAGACGAGAGATGAGAGTGTTCTAGACGAAGAGATAAGAGAGAGAAAACTTAGTAAAGATAAATCATTTATTACTGATAGAGACAACTCAACCATGTGGGTCCCACTTATTGGTTATATTTACAAAATTGCCATTGTAACTCAATTCTCATAATTTGAAAACACAAAAAAGTTGTTTTAGTTTCCATTACCACTCTAACTCATTTTTTTGAGTAATGAGTTATGGGAATTGAAAACAAAAACTAAACCAAACCAGCATCCTTGAAGGGGGCCCATAAGATTTGAGAATTGACTGATGAAATCACCTAAACCAAACACAATCTCTTTGCAAGACTCTCTCACTCACAGACAACCCTTTGAGTTACATAATTAAAAGTGAACTTTGTAAAGTTGTGATTTCTAACTATTTTGTGTTGACTTTAATTTCGTGCCAAATTTGATTTTAATTTCTTCAATCATTTTCCTTGTATGTATATGGGTTTATTTTTAAGGGATGATTGTGAGAGATTAGTGAAGAATCAAGTTTCAAAAGATGAATTAGTGGATTTCACGACTAGCTCGTGAGTAGCTCACGAGAAGCAACCCGCGAGTAGCTTGCGAGAAGCAACTCACAAAAAGACCATGTGTGGAGCACACGACTAGAAGCTGAAGAGTCATGCTAGGCTGTTAGATTCACGAGTGTTTCGTGAGAAAGGCCAACCTGCAAAGGACCCGTGAAACTTTCTGTTTAACAAAAAGTTGTGTTGCTTAACCAAATTCTTTACCCACACTATAAATATCCTCATTATTCACGAATTGTAAGGAGTGCTTTTCAGAGAGAAAACCTTAGCAAATACACTTGAGAGTTAGAGATTGTTATATCCATAATCATCTACACATTTCCTTGTGGTTTTCCTCAACTCCTACCTCTCCATCTTTAGATCCTTGAGAGGTTGTTAGCCCAAACACTTACCACACCCATTCTGAGTGTCAGTGAGACTTTGGTATTATTGGGAAGCATTGGAAGGAGCCATTCATTGGTAGATGCAATCGGGCTTAATTGCGAGACCCGGAAAGCTAGAGAAGACAAGACTTCGAGAAGTCCATTGGTAGCAGGAGTTTGGAGGGCTCAAGTACATGGGGTAGACTAAGCTTGGAGGGTCTTTTGTTATCCGCATACTCCAACTTTATTCTCTAGTGGATCGATTTCGACTTGGAGGGACGCGGAGAGGTTTTTTGTTGAGTTTTTCGGTTTCCTCTTCGATAACATATCTCGGTGTTATCTTGTGTTTGCATCTCTCTTCCCTACTCTTTAATCTTTCATTTTATTGTTGATGATGGATGAATATGACTTAGGGTAGTGTTATCAGTTCATTGTGCTTATTTACTTTTGTTCCACACTTAGTATAAGTTAGAGTAAAGTAATTTAGCCGTTATTTTTAATTGGGGGTCAGAACAAACTCTTGGGTTTTACCACAAATCTGAGATTTCAAACTTAAGTTTTTTGATTCAATTTTTTTTTTCCCTTTAAAAAATCCCCCAAAATTATTTGCCAAAAGCCCAAAAATTGGAAGGGCAACTGTGCAGGCCCAAGACTGAAATTTGGATCAAACCTATTGGACTTGGACCAGTTGAAATTGGTAGCCTATCCCGTCAAGTAGTCCAAGGTTTGGAGAAATTGAACAGACTAATCCGATCCTAAAAAATGCAAAAGACCGATCAGACCAAACCGTTTTCACCCTACTTTTTCCATAGCCAAAAAGTTAAAAATGTAACTTTGCTTGTTCTATTTTTTCTAAGAAAGCTACTTTTTTGTCCCTCATAATTATTAGTGGGGAATTCTCATATGATCAAAAGGCTTTTTAACCTGGGACAAATTTTGGGTACAACTTCTTACATGTAATGTCTTAGTTTTTGTAATTGAATTTAGTTATATTGTTGTATTGACCAATAAAATAAAAGGCATTTTATTTTTTCAAGGACAATTAAAACTATAATTATATTTAGGTTCCAGTTAGCTCAACTGGTAAAATTTTTTATGGTTAAAAAAGTTTGGGGTTCAATTCTTGCCTACACCAAAAACTAACTGGTATCTTAGTCTGATAATAAAAGAGATATTACCAAAAGCGAACGCTATAAGTTGAAACTCTTTAAAAAAAAAAAAAAAAAAACTATAACCATGTGATTTCATTAACCAATATAAACATGTTATTAGATTTAAAAATCTGTGGTACTCTGCACACCATATTTAATTACAATGATTGATATTTTTTTACCACTTCACAAATTTATGCTATTAATTAAATGAACATATTTACTAAATAACTGGACATAGGTAAACTTTTTCTTGGACTTTTTTTTTTTTTTTTTGGATGAACACTTTTTCTTGGACTTAACCCGAGCAATTTAGGTTTGTTGAATGCCTTAACTATGAGTGGGCCAAACTTCGTTCTGAATAAAGTTTGACATTCCAAGAAAGCTTAACATGGTCCGAGATAAATGAATAAATAATTAGCCCAAAGCAAAATGACAAAAGCGATGAAGGAATTCTAGAGGCAAAATGAAGGTCAAATGACAATCAAAGGAAAGAATTATGTTTAACCAAATAGAGCATGATTGTATTAAACTATTAATCAATGTGGTAAAAATAAATTTTTTTTATTTTATTTTATAGATAGCTTCAACTATGTAATTCATTCATTAGCCAATACAAGTATACAACTATAATCAAACACCTTTACCAAACAGGCTCTAAGTGTTTGGGTTTCAGGTTGTACCAGAGCTATAGAAATAGCAACCAGCGTTGAGGCAGAGTTGTGAGCCTTGAGAGAGAGACGGTTTTCTGATCTGCATTGCATAGAATATGCAAGCTGTCAAAGTAGAATTGGATGCAAAAGTAGTCATGGTTTTTGAACAGTCTCATTCTCTCCCCATCTCGTATCTTTTGGGTAAACTCCAAGGGTGAAGGTTAGCTATTACTTCTGGGAAGCTAATTAGTGTCCAAAAAAACTCACAAAGAACAGGGTCACTCGGCAACAAGATTTTACGAGGTTTGACTATCTGCCTTCAAACATTATTATGTTGTTGTATTTTGATGCTATTAGCAGAGGCGGCGGCAAGTGAAGCTTTTTGAACTCCCTGAGCTGGCAAAAAAAAAAAAAAAAGGAATTAGTATAATAATTTTAAAATAATTTTGTTATGATCCTTTAAAATAAAATTTTGAACTATTGACCCAATTTTTTTTTTTTTTAAGTTGAATTAAAATAAGCTTGAATATGATTTTCTTGACAATATCTTAGTTTTTTTAAATAGGAAATGTTACACTAAAAAACAATTAAACAATTAGACAAGAGTGATTCTAAAAAAAAGAAAAAAGAAAAAAGAAAATAGACAAGGGGCATGCAATAGGGGATTGATTGTGTGAAGATAAATGCAAATGTTAACACAACAAAAATTTTCTTAATACAATTGTAAAGGCCACTAGTTGTCAAAGTTGAGTTGAATTGGTAAATAAAATAATTGTAATGAGTAAAGACATAAAATAATAGATAAAAGCATTCCAAGCAATAATAATAATTAAAGTTCACTTATAACAACAATTATTATGTTTGTTGCATTTAAAAACAATAGATAATTTCTAAAATTTTATCTTAGCAACAATAATTAATATGTTTATTGTATTAAGAAACAATATGTAGTCAGTTTGTTTAGACCCTTGTAAACTAGATTATTTAACTTAATTAATTAACCAAGTTGTTACTTAGTTTTATTATTCAGATCTAGGTTAAACACAAATAATCATATCACTAAGTACGGAAAAGAAAAGAAGACAGCGATATGATAACTCATGAAAATCAATGAAACCAATAGTTTCAAGGTAAAAAACGTGAGGATAATTTAACTTAAACTATCTTCAAGACAACAAATTCACTATGATAGAATGAAAGTTTTACAATAGATTTTTCCCTAAATTTGTCATTATCGTTCAATGATTAATGCGAGATGCATATTATCGATATATGTATACGTAGTTTGTTTATAGTTTATACTTTATATGGAGAAAATTGGCAAATGCCCTTTTCAAAAAAAAAAAAAAAAAAAAAAAAAAATTGCATGTAACTCGACTTTATGGAGATTGAGTTAAAAAAACACCACTATAGGTCCTTAAAACGTCACTATAGGCTCCTTAAAACGCCACTATAGGGCTCCAGAAATTTTTCTTTTTATAACTCGATTTTGAGAAAATCGAGTTTCAAAAAAGGGGCATTTTCCTAATTAGTTTGGGAAAGAGGGCAAAATGCTGAATTTTTTTTTGTAAAAGGGCAGATGCCAATTTTTTCCTACTTTATATAGTTCATTTTCAGCCTTTCACAATTGTCACGTCATTAGAGTAATAATTTTCTGCCACATTGAAAGCCTTGAAAACCACAGTTTCAATACAAACATTTCTATATATTGCCTAATTATTTTATATAATTTATCAAAAAATTTATTTGTAGAAATATATAGCTTTCATAGGGGATTATATTACGTTTTATTCTTAAAATAAAATTTTTTCCCAAAATGCAAAAATTAACTTTTTTAGGTTTCATAACTTTTCATTTCAATCTTCTAAATTTGAATTTTGTCATTTCAATCTTCTAAATTTCATTTTTTCTCAATTAAGTTATCCTTTAGCAATCTGTTTGTTGTTGCTGTTATCCATAGCAAAACTACGCCGTTTTTGTCATTTATTTAATTTTCAATTTATTATTTTATTTATTAACTTTAAGAAAATGTTAATTAAAAAAAAACATATATTAGATTAAGAAATTAAATCTTATTCGGAGAACAATATTGAAGAACTAAATTGAATCCCCACCCACCCAATACTGTGAGATATTGAGAGGGAGAAAAAGGGGGAAAGAGAGACCGAGAGGGGAAAGAGGGAGAAGAGAGACCAAGAGAATTTGAGTTGGGCCTCTAGATTATCGAAATTCGAATTTGGAAGATCAAAGTAGTAAGGGTTCAAAGTAAAGGACATGGAATTCGGCAACAATGTCAGGTATTGAGGATGGGAATTGAGGCCATGAAGAAACTTTTGCTTCTTTTGTTTGTGCTCACTATTGTTGTCATGGTCGCAACTGGAGGAACATTTTCTACCTTCACAAACCCATCACCACTCTTGCATATAAATGCTTGTCCACACTTTCTTACACACCTACCAGATGCATGTCTCAAAGACCATTCACTTGGTGACTTGGGTTGGAACCTAGGTAGGACAAGTGTATTCAAATTTAGTATCATTTTGATGCTGACATTCACCAAATGCACCACAGTTGCTGTAATACATAGGTCCCTCAGCACTTTGCCTAGAGAAAGCCATCTTGGATCTCCCTCCCTAGTCATAAAGCGTTGAATAGACCCCGATTTGTTTATCACTAATCTTGCGAATGTTCTTGGTAGAAGCCTCAGTTTGGTTGTTCACCATACCAAAATTGAAGAGAATATTAGCTTGTGCGAATTTGGGCACCCCACTCCATCCAAATCCATTCCAATGACCAGAAAGCCACCACAAAATGTTACTTCACTGTTGTTCTCCAAATAGGGTGTAGTTTCTTAATCTAATTTCTTGGTTTTTTTATTTTTTATTTTTATTTTTTAAAATTAACTTTTCCTTAAAATTAATAAATAAATTTACAGAATTAAATATAATCTTGATGGTTCAGTGGAGAGATACAAAGCTAGGTTGGTGGCAAAGGGCTATACTCAACAGGAAGGCTTGGATTATTCCGAGACCTTCTCTCTTGTTGCTAAATCAGTATCTGTCAGGGTCTTGTTGAGCATTACTCCAGTCAAAGGGTGGCCTTTACATCAATTGGATGTAAATAATGCTTTCCTACATGGGGATTTAGATGAGGAAGTGTACATGTCTTTGCCCCAGGGATTTCACAGCAAGGGGGACTGTTCTATTAATGGTTCTGTTGCTGCATCTGTTGCTGGTTCAGGTTCTAGACCTCTTGTGTGTAAACTGAGAAAGTCCCTTTATGGTTTGAAGCAAGCAAGTAGACAGTGGCATGCAAAATTGTCAGCCGCAATTAGTGAACTGGGGTTTGTACAATCCAAGTCAGATTATGCTCTTTTTGTGCACTTAAAGGGTTCAAGTTTCACAGCCCTTTTGGTGTATGTAGATGATATTTTGATCACTGGTAATGATGCCCAATGTGTGACAAACCTGAAGAAAATCTTGGATACTAAGTTTGGTATAAAAGATCTAGGTGGTCTGAAATATTTCTTGGGGTTAGAAGTGGCTAGAAATGAGAAAGGTATAAGCCTTAACCAACGAAAATATGTTTTAGAGGTGCTGACTGATGCAGGAATGCTTGGTTGCAAGCCCGTGAAGACCCCTATGGAACAGCATGTTAAGTTGTCCAAGGGTGAAGTTGACTTAATTGATGATCCATCCCAATACACAAGGCTGATTGGTAGATTGATGTATCTAACTTTGACTAGGCCTGATATATGTTTTGCAGTAAATAGGTTAAGTCAGTTCTTAAGTGCACTAAGGCAGCCCCATTTACTAGCAGCATACAGGGTTCTACATTATATTAAAGGTACTCCAGGGTAGGGTATCTTCTTCTTAGCTCAGTCAAATTTCCAATTGAAAGCATTCTATGATTCCGATTGGGCAGGTTGCCCAGATACAAGAAAGTTAGTAACAGGATATTGTGTATTTCTTGGAGATAATTTGATTTCATGGAGGTCTAAGAAATAGAATGTTGTTTCAAGATCCTCAACTGAGGCTGAGTACAGATCCATGGCATCAACTTGCTGTGAAATCACTTGGCTTTTCTTTTTGCTTGAAGATTTCAGAATTCAACATTCTAAAGCTGCATTTTTATACTGTGACAATAAGGTTGCCTTACACATAGCTGCGAACCCCGTGTTTCACAAGCGAACAAAGCACATTGAAGTTGACTGTCATTTGATAAGGGAAAAGATTCAAGCAGGCATGATCAAGACTTTCCATGTCAAGACAGATATGCAGTTAGCAGATGTGTTTACAAAGGCTTTAGGTGTATCAGCTTTCATGAATTTGATAAATAGATTGGGTTTGTTAAACATATTTAGTAATTGTATCATTTATCCAAAGCCTTTCCAAGACATAGAAGCTGTTGCCACTTCAAAGGCAGCTCTGGTCTTGAGGGGGACTGTTAAGAAGCATGATCAAAAGAGTAAGAGTGAAGCAGTGGTGAAGAAAGACAGCAAGGCTCGTGTAAAGAAGACTAAAGTACAAAAGAAGACAATAAGTCTAAATGACAGTAGCATTGGTGTTTTGCTGAGAAAGCTACTTGTAGTATTAAAAGGTTAAGTGCAGCATGTGATATGCATATGAGAGAGTTGGCTGAGTTATCAGTAGACAGATGGCTAATTGTTATTGGAAGCATGTAAATAGGAAAATTTGTTATAAGTAGTTAGAGGCAGTTAGTGATCTTCCCGCTCTTTTATCTTCTGGTAGAGTAGTAATCCATAGTATAAATGTAAAGTAGTGCATTGTAATTCATTCACTTCTTGAAATCACAGTAATTGAGCAATAAGAATTTTCTCTCTTACTCAGAAAATTCTCTCTCCAGTTCTTGAAGTCTCTTGTATTTTCTTTGATTTTCTTTGCTTGATTTGAATACTCTGTTTAGTTTCTGATCTTGAACAAAATAAAAGACAAAAATGGCATAGTTTTGCTATAGATAATAGTAGGAACTAACAGATTGCTAACAGATGACTAAATTGAGAATAAATTAAACTTAAAAGATTGAAATGACAAAACCCAAACTTAGAAAACTGAAATAAAAAGTTGTGAAACTTAGAAGATGTATTTTGCATTTTAGCCAAATTTATTTTCCAATGTGCTATTGCGAATATTCTTCTCTAATGATGATACAAGAGAAAATCACTGATGCTACTAAGATTCTTGTAGCTCAAATAAAATCTCATGATGTTTCAAAGAAGATGTTTAGGGACCAAATTACCCTTCTCTTGTTATAACTATCAATTTATGCTGAAACTTGGAGATGCAATGTTGTTTGCTCCAAAGTATCTGCTGATGACACCTCAAACCTCTGACTCTGAGCCAAGGAGGAACTTGTAACATTAGGGTGACTGATTTTCAGTTCGTAATCTCCATGAGATAATGAAGCCTCGAAGAATCCATCACCGTCTGCTGTGCCTTTCAAGCTAGAACGCCACTCTCGCAACAACTTGTCTACGACGTTCCCAGTTGGCAAGTTATTGAAGCTATTATCGGTCAAGCACATTTGGTAACATCCCCCTGGTTTCCATGCAGACCACATTATGATTCCATTGATCTTAGGGTGGGCATGTAATTCCCTTAGAACTTGCTCTAAGTACCGTGCCTGTGCCTGCATACATAGTCGAAGAAAATTGAAGAATAGTTCATAGCAAACCTTGGATGAAGGCATCTATAAAGGAAGAATTACCACCCAAAAAAAAAAAAACACCTGGAAAAGGACATGGGCTTCTAGTCCTATAGCAACTAGTCAATATATAACCCAAGCAATATTGCACATAAAGTTCAACAAAATATGATATATATTGTTTCCTATCGCAATAAATAAATAAATAAATATATATATACACACATGACAATTTATCTATGTTTTTTTTTCCTTCTAAAGATACAATTTGATAATTATGCTAGTAAATAATAAATATTTATTATGATTATATTTGTATAAAATTATCTTTTCATATATGATATGGTAAAATTCTATATATATGAAATTTTTGTAGGAAATCTTAACTAGAATTTAAACTCAATTAAAATGTATGTATTAAAATAATAACTTGAAAAACTGTAAAGCTTAAAAAATTTGTGGTGAAGTTTTATAGATTTAATAAAGTAAATGTCCTTGGTTTTAATTAAACCATAAATGATATTTTGAAAAAAAATGTTCCATACTTTTGCCTCTTGAGCATCTTAATTACCTGTTGACCAAGGGCACTTGCAATATCAAGTTCTGTAATCCATATGGGCAATCCTGTGGAAGCAAGAGTATCAATAGAAGATCTCATGTAAGCAAGGTCTGGAGCAATGCTGAAATGAGACTCAAGCCCAATTCCTTGTTTCAGATTGTTGTTTCTGGGAAAGCGTTGAATCTGTTTCAGCTTCTGTATGTACTTATCCGGCGTTGATGACCTGTCACGGCTGTCCTCTATGGTATTATATTCATTCATAAACAAGGTAGTTGTTCCATCAATCCAATGAGCACCATTGTAAAATGTTGCCGAGGCAGTAGATCCAAGCTTATGTTCGAAGAAAGAGAAGTGCAAATTTTCGTTCACAACATCCCATGCAATAACCTGGCCTTTGTACCTTGACATAACTGAATTGATCCTTTTTTTCACAGCCACAGCAAGATCATTTCGTGAAAGTGAAGAAACCCAACCCTGTACCTTCGAGGGATCATCCCACAAAACATTGTGACCTCGGACAGGAATAGAGTTTTTTTTTGCAAACTGAAGCAACGCATCAGCGGCTGTGTAGTCCTCTTGGCCAGGGGAGGGTTCAGTGGTATACCATTTCATTTCATCCTCAAATACTGTGACTGTGAACCTTGAGCTGAACCAATTTTGATATGCTTTATTGGTGAGAATGTTTTTATTTATGGCAGTGCCAAATGGGAAACTTACTTTCTTCTGTATAATTGAGATTGATGCGTTAGGTAAAGGGTTGCCTTGTTCATCAACTGCATGGATCCTCACCTTTCTCTTACGTGCCTGCAAAAATTGAAGTGTTTTTACTGATACATAATTTGCCAATCATATTTTTGTTACATTTTTCTAAGTTTTTATATTAGTGACTTCAGAAAGTGGAACCTTTAGATACTGTCATTATTATACATTTACCTTCTCAATGCTTTGATCTTGATGGGACTTCCACTGCTCTTGGGTGAAAGGTTGCAATGAAATGCTATCTACCCATATCTCCACCGATGCATTCTTGCTCTGAAGAGATTAGCAAATGTTTGATGGTTGGAGAAACTAATAAAAAATAAACACGGGACTTTAGAATTAAATTGAAAAGGTAGGATTAAATGGACAGCCTTAGGCTACGTTTGGATCATGTCCACATTTTGTGTTTGGACGTTTCAGGCTTTTTTTTTTTCTTTTTTTTTAAAAACCAATGCATAATAAATATTATATTTAGGCCAATGAATAGCGCTGAACAGTATTAAACAATCCAATGCTGAAAACTAATGTTAGCATTTAGATGGCTTTGATGTTTCCCATTTTTTTAAAAATTTAATTCTTTACTTCTAGATACTAAAATTCTTCCGAAATATTTTATAATCAATTAAGTGTTTGAGAAAAAAATTTTTAATTTTTTTCTTGGCATATTTTTATTCCTAAAATTTCTGAAAAATTTTGTATTCCTAATATTACTTTTTTATAATAATCCAAGTTTTATTATGATAACAAGACCGCATATTATCATAAACTAATAATGGTTAGATAAAGTTTTGCTCTTAGCAAACTAGTTTAATTAGGCATGGCCTTAACAGGGAACCTATATATAGGGAAGGAGGGAGTCAATTTCGAATTCTTATAAAAGTTGGATCATCATCATTGTTATTTATAGTAGGAACACACATAATAGGAAAAAAAAGAAAAGAAAAAGAAAAAGAGAGTGAAAAGCACCTCAAAATAGAGCTCAGCTGGACCTGATGCATTTACAGTGAATCCACCCTTGAGCATGGACCAGCACTTTGATTTAGCAAAAACAGTACCAACATGTTTGAACCCGGTAGTTGTTTTTAAAATAGCTCTAACTGGAAAATCTCCATCACTGACTTGTATCCAAGCTGTAGTACACTAAGCAGATTAGTGAAATTGCAAAAAGATTATGTCCCAATTTTAGGACAGTGCTGTCAAGGTGAGAAGCAATGTTACTAGAGAAGCCTTAAACCTATGTTTAAGCAAGAAAATTTTGGTAAAGATAATTGATGCAAATTTGTACTGATGGTAACAAGTGTTTGGGGAATTTCAAAATCGATGTGAAAAAGATAATTTACCAGAGAATGTGTAGAGCTTGTCCTTTTGCAAATAAAGCTTTTGGGATATGCTATCTTCTGGCTGATTTCTGCTATGAGCGACGATGTATTTGTTGTCTTCTAATACTCTTTGTTCAATTTTTGCATTCCCAAATGTAGACCAACCTCTTAAACCATGATTCAACTCAGGGTTTATGATAATTCCTCCACCATATTGAGGTTTATGAGGATTTGCCAAACACTGAGGTTGTGAATAAAGAAGAATTTTTTTAAAAATTTTTTTTTAGATTTCATATAATACATATATCCTAGTGTCCTATATTCATTAATCAATTTACAATATAGAATAGTAATTCATTGCAAGAAGCTTACCTCAATGTTGGCAGTGTAATCATATGTTAAAGCATTAGCTCCAAACCCTACAAAACATAAAAAAAAATTAAAAATTAAAAATTAAAAAAAAAAAAATCCCATCTCTTTTGGTTAACAATGTGGAGGAAAAAAAAAGGCTAAACAATTTAACAATTAAAAAGTAAAGGGAATATTATTATGCTTTGATTTACCAAGATTTAATTGCAATCAATTTTTGAAAATTAACCTAGCACTTGGCATTGTTTTGTTCTTATCTTTTAAGTAGGGGTGTGCTGAGAAATCGAAAAAACCAGCTGAACCATGTCCAAAATTTCGGTTCAGTTTTGGTGCGGTTTGATTTTGTATTTCATTTCTGCAAACCGAAAATTTCAGTTTTGGTTTCAAGTTCAAAAAATAAAAGTCCGAACCGAACCAAAACAGACCGATATGTCTTAAATATTACTATGTACAAAATATTTCAAGATGAGTACCACTAGTTTAGTGGTAAGACACGTGTGTGACAATACTTGGCCTAGGTTCGAACCTTACTGAAATTAAAAGCTCTCTCTCTCCTTCAAGTGCTGCTATTATGGTTTGTCTTCTTGCTAAGATTTCGTCTTCTCTTTTTCTTCTTGATCTTGTTTCTCCCATCCCAAACCACCCATCTTCTTCTTCTCCCACCCATCTTCTTCTTCTTTTTTTCTTGCTTTTGTTTCTCACATCCCAAACACTAAAACCCGACCGAACTAAACCGAAATCGAATGCAATCGGTCGATTACAGGCCTACTTTTAAGTATATATATTTTTTCAACAATTCCCTTTTACACACTAATTCCCCTTTTATTTATATTATCATTCGTAGTTAAAGGGCATAGAGAGAAGATGCTGTTATTATGCCAACTAAAATAGGAATTTCTACAAACTGAGTTGTAAAAAAAGTTTGACAAAAAATTATGTTAATAGGGAAAATCCTTACCTTACCTTATAAGAGAAGTCATTAAAGAAAAAACCCTAATTCTTGTTAAGCAAGAAGTTATGCTAAAATGGGGAAAATCCCACAAAAGTTGTAAAATTGATAAACTTACGTAAACTAATACTAAGGGTAAATAATGGGCTTTTATTTTGACTTTTTATTCTAAAGTTAATAAAAATATTATCTCAAAAATAAAATATCGTAGAATATTGTAGATTACGGCTATAAGGCTTATGAGGATTTCTATTAAAATTTTTTTCACCTTTCGAGCTTCTTGGATGCCTTGCAATTTAAGAGCTTCTTGGGTTGCCCATTCTACAAGATATTTCTATGCTATTGTAATATATTTAGACCTAACTAGATGGGTTTCCAACCTATTGATGCCTTTATTAATTGCGGTAGTAGAACTACTACGAATGCAACATAATTGCGGCTATAGTTTAAGGTTTGAGAAAATAAAACTAATATCTTGTATCTGATTAAGGTTTAAGAGAATTAAATTAGACATGTCATAATGAAAAACCACAAAGAAAAGAAGCCTTTTGCCAAAAAAAAAAAAGTATAATAATCCAACAACAGGTTGGCGATCGCTAACAAGGTTTTTGGCAAACAAGAAAACAACAACAAAGAACAAAAACTACCAATGAAAAACTTATAAATTAACCAAGCCCTCACGATATAATATTCATATATACATGCACAAACATAACACTTGAAGAAAAAGGTCTTGAGTTTTGGTTTTATATTTATATTAGTATTATTATTATTACTTTAATTTAACTAATAAAGTCTTTTATTGTCAAAACTCTCTGTAAAGAAGCAAATTATTATTTTAATTCAAAAATTGAGCCAAGTTACAGTATCAAATGTCTTTCACAAAAAAACAACAGATAATTGCAGGTTTAAGTTTAGAATTTAAACTCTTCATACTACATAAATATAGTAGAAGAAACTCATGTTATTTGGAAGAAAGAATCTCATGTGAAAACACACACAGAGAGAGCATACCTGCAAAGGGGAGAGTAAAAAAGAACAGCAGCAAAAGCATATTATTGCAAACCCTGAATTCAATATAGGAACCAGAGAATGAAAACCATGTAATAATAAAATGCATGAGAGAGAGAGAGAGAGAGAGAGCTGATACAAAGGGTTTTGAAACACTGGAAGAAAAAAATAATGAAGAGAGAGAGATGATACAAAGGGTTTTGAAGTACTGGAAGGAAAAAATAATGAAAAGAGATTGAAAAGTAGTATAATGAGTAAAGGCAAAACATTACTAATATAGAATGGGAGCATGAGTTGTTTCCAAGTGGCGCTTTTGTATATTACTCTTTCATTTAGTCTTCTACCTCATAATCTTCTAATTACTACAATGTATTATTCTTAGGGCATGTTTGGTAGACTGTAATAGACGCTGTAATGTAATAGTTATTACTATTGTTTAGTTATTCTTTAGTTTGGTTATGTTTTTATTACAATGAATAGTCATTCCTTATGAATAGCTATTCTTCAAAATGAGGAATAACTATTTCTCTTTAAAAGGTTGTATTAGCTATTCCTTAGTAAGTTCAATAATTTCAAAACTTAATATATTTCCAAATAAACAAACTTTCCATATAAATCTAACAATTATAAAAATAAAAAATCATAAAAAGTTACACATATCTCTCTTAAATTTAAAAATAAAAATTTTTAAGGAGATATAATTGTATGAATAAGATATTTCCTAAAATAAATGTTAAGTTTCATTTTAATGTTATAATTCATAATCAAACTAATGAATAGATTTAGTTATTACATTACAACACACTTTATTACTAGTAATAAATATTACAATTCCTGTTGTAATTCTCATTCAGTGTACCAAACGTACCCTAATCTTTTCACCTAAGTAAATCTTTAAATGAATGTATAGACATTTAACCTTATACCATGTATTACTCTTTCATTTAATGATTCATTAAATTTGATTATTTATTTCTATTTCACAATAAATAAGAGAACTATTTCCTTTAGCCTTCCACCTCATCATTTTCTTTTTTCTTTTTTTTGGATACAAGATAGAATTTTTACTATAACCTAATCTAAGTATATATGTGTGTGAAGCTCCCTTCTGGAGACTTGAACCCCGGCCCTTGCCCCCCACACCCCACACCCCACAAACACTTATACTTGTGGAGTGACCATCGTACCAAGGGTGTGCGGTGGTCACCTCATCATTTTCTAATTACCATCATGTGTCACTCTTTAGCCTTCCACCTAAGCAAATCTTTAAATGAATGTATATCCATTTAACCTTCTACTTAAGTAAAGATTTTAATGATTTATTTAAATTCTATTTTTTTTTTCTACACCACAATAAATAATTTTATTTCCTTACAATTTAAATTTTAATAAAATTTATTGGAACCACTTGGTAATATATATATATATATATATATATATATCTTAAAAGATGATGAGGTAGAAAGATATAAATGAAATACTTTTTTTATGAACGTGTCACACAGTAGCCCTTCATACTCTCACACGAGATTTATTTTATTTTATATATAATCCATTGAGCCTTTTGCCTAAACTAAGATTTTTATGCTTTATTTAGTATTTATTATTTATTTCTATTTTACAATAAATAATTTTATTTCCTTAAAATTAAATTTTAAAAACATCATTTGAACCATAATTGGATTCTCACAATTGAATGATGGATGTAATGATACCACATGGCGCCTTTTTCACAAAACATAGTACACACATGCCAAAACTAGGGGTGTCAATGTTTGACCCAACCTATGAACGTGACACAAACATGACACAAGTTTTTGCAAGTTAGGATCGGGTCTTAGCGGGTTTGAGTCATAAACGAGTCAATTTGAAAGTGACGCGATAAGAAACGTGCCATAAGGGGGTGTGGGCACAAGCGCCTGTGATGTGCGTGGTATCATATCTCGTGGTTATAGGGCAGTACGCCTTAGCCTAGGGTGAACCATAGTGAAGCAATGGAGTTGCCATGTAGATTAGGTCTAAGAACCATAAATATAGTGCCCTTCATGGAAGGACTGATCTTTTACTAGAGCACGTGTCTGCTGTTTAGATATGGAGATGGGAAGGTATTAGGAATCCAATCCCACTTGACTCGTGGGTCGGCTTCAACTTATTGTGTTCCAAGTCTTAATCTCATTAAAGGCAGGTTTAATATGTTATTCTAACTCTCTCTCTCTCTCTCTCTCTCTCTCTCTCTCACACACACACACACACACACACACACACTCTAGCATGCATCTAAAACATGCAACATCACATAAATCAACCCCGACCTAAACATTCATCTATCATAACATTTAAACAAACATCTCTAGGGGCAAAAACATCACATGGCAAAATCAACAAAACATGTTAAAGCATCTAAACATCATAGACATCACATTCAACCAAAATGTTCATGTTTAGATTAGACATATCAAGCTCATACTCCAACAAATGCATGTTCATATGAGTGCATGACTTACCTCATTGCATCACAGCATCTATACATCAATGCATGTTCATGTTCATATGCATGTTCATAGTATCCATGCAAATCAAAACCTTAATAAACATAAAAGAGATAAAACAAACAAAACCAAACAAAATAGAGAAATAGAGATTCAAGGGTAGATAAAATAGGTTGAACAGAGGCTAAGATGTGGATAAAACAAAGGAAAAAACAAACAGAAAATGAATTAGGATTTATGGACAAGAGTATGCGTGTGCATTCATAGGGCATGCGTATGCAACCCATTTGTATGCGTACGCATACTATGAGCTTGTGCACGCATACACGCCTTAAGAACACTAACCCATAAACTAAAGAACAAAAACACTAAAACAAAGAAACTAATAGCCTAACATGCTCAGAGATAAACACAAAGAAAACATAAAGTTAGAAAAACATATTAGAACACATAAACTCAAATAAAAACATATATGAATAAAGAAAATTAAAGGAAAGCGAAAAGCCAAAGTTAGAAACTTTACCTTAACACTAGAACTCTCTAGAACTTTATTTTGACCATTCCCCTCAGTCAATCTATTTACAACCAAATCAAAGATGAGTTAGTAAACTTAGAACTCAAAGATAAAGAGCAGAAAATGTCTCAATCAAACAAAATTTGACTTCAGGATGTTTTGTGAAAAAGTCTCTCTTTGATTCAAAATTTTCTAGTGAGTCTTATGTGTTTTACCACCAAAATTCCCCCCTCCTTGAAATTCTACCTTTTATGGCTTTGTATAGTCGAAAAATAGGGGTTTAGGGTGGCTCCCAGACGATGTGAGATTTGTTTCAAACTAAGTTTTAATGCAGAAAACCTTTCCTTTCATAGTTTTTGGAACCCTATCATGCATGCGTATGCACGTATATGCGTATGCATGCATAAAGCATGCACACGCATAGCTTGAGCATGTGTGCATATACGCATATATGCATACGTATGCCCTAGGGTCTTCGTGGTCCTTATTTTCCAAAAATAGTTTTATTCTGCCAAAAAATAAGTTATATTTTACACAAATACTTTTCTCAGGTCAATTTTCATCTGATTGGTCCCTAAACCAACCTTAGGCTTTAGAATTAACATCAATGGGGAATGGGAGCCCGAGTTGTAAGGGATACAAAATGCGGTATCTATAAATGCCACTTTTTTTATTTGTGAGCCCCATTAACAAAATCAAAAGAATAAAAGACAAAATTTTTTGTTTCGACATACGGCTCAGGCCCAACCCATGCACACGATAAACAACACACATACATGGGGCAAGGTGCAACTCTGCAAAGTTGCGTGCGATTCGTATGTCCAAGTTCCCACCTTTGTTAATCAAGAAACGAGCAATAATAGGTTCACTATCCAAGAACCTGTTTTGCCAATTGCTAGTAAAAGGCGAGTGACTCACTATCTTAGAGTCACTAAAAAGAGAAAAAAAAACATGGCCAACGGCCTCAACCATCAACCAAGCAAACAAGGTACTCTTATGAGCTAAAAGGATACGTCTTTGTAGTGTCCATTTGGGGCTTTTACCTCAAACTTCTCTAGGTAGATTTCACCTCTAGGTAGTATTTGTCTCTATCTCAATATCTTCGAATTTGGAGAGGCTCTTGCCTCTATGTGACTTTTATCTCTATCTAAATCTCTTCTATTTTTAGTGACTCTTACCTTAATTATGATGTACATGTTCGATTCCAAAAGGATATGTACTTAAGCTTTGTATTCTTCTTTTCTTGACTTCTCTAGGGTTTGTGCCTGCATACTCAATTCCTGTGGGATATGTGCACAAATATGGTAGCAATCTTGGTAGTTCTGACTTGCAAGGAAGTCTTTGGTAATGTATGATCCATCAGGGAAAATGACTCGCTGAGGAGTATGTGTTGGTGACTTACAAGAGAGCTCTCTTAGTGATTTTCAACCTATGAGGAAGTCTGTTGATGGTGTGAAGCCCACTGGGGGAAAACTTCTTCCCTTTATGATTCTTAGGGAGCTTGTGTTAGTTCTACTCATAGGGGACTTTCTTTGGTAATTCCCGACTTCTTGGGGAGAACTCTTTTTCTACAAGCCTTGAAGGAGTTGTCTTGGTATTTTGGACCCACGAGGGAACCCTTGATGATTTTATTTTGGGGAAGACTTGTCTATTTTATGATTCTTTAGGGAGTTGATTGATAATCTTAACTCACGGGGGAGTTTCCTTAATGATTTCCAATCCGCTAGGGCATGCTTTTGATCTTTTTGATCCATTGGGGATGCTTTGAGAATCCTTATGTTTTTCAACCTATAAAGGGTAATTCTGTCCTTTCGGTGTATTTTTGAATTTTTCTTTGCACTTTCCACCTTCCGAGGTCCACTGGGAAGGAATTTTTTTTTTTTTTTTTTTGCTAAACTACACATAGTTTAGAGGGAGGCCTAAACTACTTGTAGTGTAGTTATCAGATGCCTTCCCGCCTTTTCATTTTTTTCCAACGATTACCAACTGTTTTTTTTACCTTCTTATTTCTCTTCATCTTCCTCATCTCTTCACTTTCTCTCTAACTCCTCAACTCCCTCTTTCTCTCTACAAAAAAACTCTGCCCTCTCTCATTTCTTCACCTCTGACTATCTGACCCTTTCTTTCTCTTCTAAACTCTCTCATCTTCTCCCAAACTCTTTCATCCTCCCTAATCCAATTCCAAAACCAAGAAAACCTCCTACATGATTTCCGACGAAGTCTTCAACATCATGCATTGGAATGGAGCCATCAAGCTAACGAAGACTCCTTCGCTGATCTACAGGCCCCAAAACCATCTTTCAGATAATGCACGGGTTGGATTGGTAAGTTTTCCAAAATTTTCTCATTTTCAAGTTTTGCTCTGATCTTCCATTTTATTCTGTTTTTGGACTTGTAAATGCTTGGGTTTTGTGTTGGGATGGGTCTACATGAAAACCTAGGGTCCTAGGAGGGGTAGGAACATGCTTAAGATGAGTTTTGATCAATGGTAGACCGAAACTATCGAAGAACACTCTCTGTCTGTGTTTATGTATGCGCATGTGTCATGAATGCATGCACAACCAGTGTTCATGTATGCACATACTCTCTTTATGCATACAAATCCGTGTTCATCAGTTTATATGGATGCATGCCCTAGCATGTGCACACATGTAGGGACCTTACATACATATATATGGGACTTGCGTGCGCATGTTGGGTACTCAGAAACTCATTTTTTTGATTATCTTGACTCATTTTTCACTCATTTTCTTATCCAATTGTGATTTTCATGCTCTCTTTTCATCTTTTTACAGGTCTTGCCCCCTTTCACAGGTAGAGGTAGCACTAGTCGCATCTCTTCACGGTACAGGGCCTTGACGGACGACATGAAGACCTTGGTGTGTGGCGCTAGTTTTGAGCCTATCATTCGCTCGATTCCTGAGAGTACGGCCAATGGCATCCTGGTGTAGACATTGGTCGAAAGGTGGTGGGACACTACCCATACCTTTCACATCACCAATTAGGAGATGACAATGACTTCCCACGACTTCCACCAAATGACCAGTCTTAGGTGTAATGGGCCCATCATTGATCTAGAGGGTGAGTTAGGTGCTCAGCAAAGCATAGACCTAGTAGGGTGTAGGTATTCAAGCGAAAGCATCTGCTATTTCGATATGGAGGTGGACTACTGACCTTATTCTTAGGTGACACTCGTTGATTATGCCCAGTTGGCTAGGGCATTCTTGCTAAACATACTAGGAGCATATCTCTTCACCAATGAAAGGCAAAAGGTATCATTAAGGTGGTTGTCTCTCTTCCGTGACTTTGGGCAAGCTTGAGAGGTGAAAAGAGGCCAAGCTTGTCTTGCCTACTTGTACTCATCCTTGGACATACTCAGTTGGGGGACTCTACATTAGCTAGTGGGGCCTTGGAAGCTCCTTGAGGTTAGACCCTATTCATTTTCTTATGTAGTTTTACAAGTATATACTTCCTACTCTTGCAAATTGTATTCATCCTCATGTCATTTAGATCTATAAACCGCATTCCATGTTCTTGCAAACTACATCTATCTTTTACCTTGCAAATCGTCATCTTGCAAACTATCATTATCTTGCAAACTATCTCTATCTTGCAAATTGTCATGTTCTTTTCTTGCAGCACTGAGCCATGAACTATGATCTCATTACCCATGGAACAGCGGTGGATTTAAGGAAATTGCTTTTCTTGCAGTGCTATACCAATTTCATTAGATGTCTCACGTGGTAGTCATGAGGAAATTGCTCAGATTGTCAAAGTTAAGGAAGCACCAAAGTGGACATGGGAAGCAAGATAGGAAAATTTTGGGATTGAACATATCACTATCAATCCAGTTAAGGGTGGCAAAAAACAACTCCAACAAACGGAAATTCACTTTGAGTTACCAAGCAAAAGACAGCAGGTTTTGAAGAGTGATTTGGCTCGACATGAATTGGTGGAGGCTGGTTCCCGACCCCGCCAAACACAATGAATTGCTTAGTGTGGAACTGTCATGGATTGGGGAACCCACGTACAGGGAGGGAGCTTGGAGAGATTATCCAGGCAAAAGATCCTTCTGTAGTGTTTATAGCTTAAACACTTACAGATGAAGCAAGGCTAGATCGAATAATGCATGATATTGATTTTGATAAAAAATGGATAGTTCCTAAGGAAGGTCATTGGGGTGGTCTAGCTCTTTTCTGGAAATCCTCGATCAATTTAATAGTTAAAGATTCTTCCAAGTATTTTATTGATACATGTATTCATAAGAATACAGAGAATGAATGGTGATTTACTAGGTTTTACGGAGAACTAGAAACAGCAAGGAGGAATGAAGCTTGGGACAATTTACCATCTGCATGCACCATGGCTTTGTGCAAGGGACTTCAATGAATTGGTAAGGTAGGAAGAAAAACTTGGAGGTGCAACATGTAACCATCATCAAATGCAACTTTTGAGGGATGTCTTAGATGAATATGATTTTATGCATCTTGGTTTTGTTGGTAACCAATTCACTTGGAGTAGACATTTTGGAGATGGACGTTCAATATGGGATAGACTTGATAGAGGTTTGGCAACCAATGCTTGGTTCCAAAAATTTCTAGGATCACATGTTCACCATCTTCACTATGATTCCTCATATCATTCTCCTCTATTCATCATCCTTTCGGGTTTGGAACCTCCCCCATAGAAAAGAATTTCAGATTTGAAGAGATGTGGCTATCAGATGGAAGATGTGGTGAAATAGTGGAAGCTTCATGGTGTAGTTTGAATTTTGCAGAGGGGGATGCTATGATTTGAAGAAAGTTGAGAGATGTGGAAAAGACTTAATATGGTGGAAATCAAAGTATCTTTGGGAATGTCAGATTGGAATTAGGAAGGAAGAAGAAATTATTGATTCAAGCCAAGTTGAAAGCAATGTACAGTGGAAACAACTCATGGGTAAGGGAGCACAGGTATGAAATTAATATTCTTCTTGATTGAGAAGCACGGATGTGGAGTCGGTGCTCCCATGTACTATGGTTGGCTCACAGTGACAGCAACACCAAATTGTTTCATACAAAAGCAACTCAACTGTGTAGAAAAAATTTCATTGAAAGTATAAGGAACTCAATCGAATCTTGGCAGACCCAATAAGAGGATATAGCGGCAGTCTTTCTTCATTATTACCAAGATTTGTTTGCTACCTCTAATCCAACAGATCAAAGTTTAACTTTGGACCATATCCCACGGGTCATAACAAAGGAGATGGAGCAAATGCTAAAAGGAGAATTCCTAGAACATGAGGTAACAACAACTTTAAAACAGATGGCTCCGCTCAAAGCACCTGGTCTAGATGGGATGCCTTTGCAATTTTATCAACATTTTTGCCAAATGGTGGATCATCGTGTGATTAAATCTATTTTATTTTGGCTAAATTCAAGTAAACTTCCCTATCCTGTTAATCATACCTTTGTTGCTCTTATCCCAAAAATCAAAAATCCTGAGCATGTTACTGAGTATCACCTAATTAGTTTGTGCAATGGGTTCTACAAGATCTTCTCTAAAGTCCCAGCTAACAGATTGAAAAAAGTGTTGCCAAAAATTATTATTGAACATCAATCTGCTTTTGCAAAAGATTGCCTTATCTCTAATAATATTTTGATAGTTTTTGAAACCTTGTTTTGCCTAAAGAATTATGATTCTTGCGACTATGGGTGGCCCTCAAACTCAATATGAACAAAGCTTATGATCGAGTGGAATAGTATTTTCTAGAGTACCTTATGAGGAAGATGGGTTTTAGTGAACGGTGGATTGGCCTGATAATGATTTGTGTGAAGGTAGTTCCTATTCTATTCTGATTATTGGTGAGCTTAAGGGACTAATTAATCCTACAAGGGGGATCAGGCAAGGAGACCCATTATCTCCTTTTCTTTTTTTTACTTTGTACTAAAGGCTTGCATTAATGCAAAACGTAGGGGCGATATCGAAGACTTCTCTCTTTGCAAATGAGGTCCTGCACTAACCCATCTATTATTTGCAGATGATAGTCCTTTGTTTTGTAGGGCTACTTCTGAAGAATGTGCAAAGGTGCTCAATATTTTGGAAGTTTATAAGCAAGCCTCAAGTCAAAAGGTGAATAAAAATAAGACTGCCATGTTTCAATAAATCTATGTCAAAGGCCACTAAACAAGCCATTAAAATTGCTATGGGAATTAAGGAAATTACAGAATATAAGAAGTATCTTGCGCTTCATCCTTGATTAGAAGGGGAAAAAAGGAGAGTTTCAACTACATAAAATAAAAATTTTGGCGAAGGTTACAGTGTTGGGAAGGGAAGGTTTTGTCTCAGGCAGGCCATGAAGTTCTTTTATAAGCTGTCATTTAGGCAATACCAACTTTTACTACGTGATGTTTTAAGCTACCACTTGGATTATGCAATGATATTGAATCCATGATTAAAAAAAATAATTTGGGTCCAATGTGGAGATCGGAGGAAAATTCATTGGATTAAATGAGATGAGATGACTAAATCCAAAATAGTAGGAGGAATGGGGTTTCGAGATCTAGCACTTTTCAATGAATCTTTGCTGGCCAAGCAAGCTTGGTGACTGCTCAAAAATACAAATTCCCTCTTTTATAAGGTGTTCGATGCATGTTCTTTTCCAAACTGCTCAATTTTGGAAGCAAAGGACTCAAGGTCGGGCTCCTATGCTTGGAAAATCATTCTTAAGGGTCAGGATGTGATATTGAGAGGTTCTAGGTTGCAGACTGGGAATGAGAAGTCTGTGAAAATCTGGCAGAACCACTGGCTAACAAGGAAGCACCCACCCCTAGTGTCATCACCTATAATTCCTTCTATGGAGGAAACCACAGTCGATACCTTGATAGAGACAAAGCCATAGCAATGGAATTAAGCGATGATTGATGGTATTTTTGCACCACAAGAGGCTGAAATAATTAAGACAATCCCTCTTGCACTATTTAAGTCTGACGATATTTTATTTTGGCCCTTCTCAAAGGATGGGAAATATACCTGCAAGCCTGGTTATCATTTTCAGAAGGAAGAGGTAGATTTGGGGGAAGGTGATGATTTTGAGATTCAAGTCAAATAACTATGAAAGGGGATTTGGTCATTACGTATACCCAACAAGGTGAAGAATTTTATTTGGAGAGCATGCCAAAACCCGTCACTTACAAAAGCAAATTTGGTTCGTTGAATAGTTATCTCTGACCCTACCTGTGAAAGATGTCGCGACACACAGGAATAAACTCTCCACGCTCTTTGGCTATGTCTAGAGCTTGATATTGTTTGGTCTGATATGCAGTTATTGGCTTTTCTTAGGACAAGTCAATTTATGGACTTCAAAGACTGGCTGTCATGGGTTCTGAAGGAGCATTAATACCCGGATCTCTTTGTATTTATTGTTTGGTCCATCTAGAACCAAAGGAACCAAGTCTAAGTTTCTCAGCCAAGTTGCAATCTACATCAGCTAGCACAAACAAGTCAAGCATGCCTGGATGATGTCTACCCACCCACAACCACCACCTCGTCCCCCTCAGCCTCGTGCCTATTGGAAGACTTCCCCAAATGATTTTGCCAAGATTGTTTTTTATGGAGCTACCTTCTCAGAGTTGAATAGCTCCATTATAGGTGTGTTTGTTCGTGACAGGAATGGTTTGGTGCTCACTTCTCTATCGTAGCAACTTCCCCAGGTTCATTCTCTAGAAGATATAGAAGCCTTAGCTGCTTCCAAAGCTCTCCAGTTTGTAGCAGAAATTGGGATTGAACGAGCTGTTCTTGAAGGGGACTCGCAGGTATTAATATTCAGGTTTGTGAATGATTTTGAAGTGCTGTCGTGTAATGGTTTGCTTATTGAAGATATTAGGCGTTGCTCTACTTTGTTTAAAAAATTACGTTACTCTCATGTGAAGAGAGAATGTAATAAGGTTGCTCATAATCTTGTCAGGTATGCTGCGCATATCAACTTTCTTTTGTGAATGGAGTATGTTCCACCACAATTTTTTTTATAGTCCAAGCTGACTTAGCTGGTTTTTCTTAATAAATTTTCATTGTCTTCTTCCTCAAAAAAAAAAAAAAAAAAAAAAAAAAAAAAAAGGGAAAGATGTGGCATGTTGGTAAGCATGAAGGAGAGAGAGGAGTTATGATAAGTCTTATCATGTGGGTCCTACAAATTTCTAAATATTTACAAAATTGCCATTGAACAATGTTACTTAAAAATTGAAAACTAGTAAAAGGAGTTTTCTAAATTTAGTGTTTAAATACCCTAAAATAAGAAACATTACTCAAACACTCCTAAAAAAACACTCTTACCAAATATGTTACTTTTTTTGGGGTCTGCAGTGTTTAAATACTGAAAACTATTATTTGAAATCACCGACCATAGAGGCCCTGATTAATTTTATTGGACCCACAATTAAGGCATTTTAGTACTCCACAGTCCACAAATGAGTTGAGTTAAAGTAGGGCTGGGATGATTAGGTTGCTTTTTTAATTGGGATAGTCCCATTTCTATCTCTTCTCTTCCTCCTTGGATTTTCCACCAGAAGATTGAGATGGGTTGAGTCATTCTTTGCTCTCTCTTTTTTATGTTTATTCTTATATATCAATAAATAAATAAATAAATAAATAAGAGTTAAAGTAGGGCAAACTTGGGCTTTTCGTTCTTGCTTCCTTAGTGGAAACCTCGTGAGAGATGGCTGAAATGTGACAGTGGAAACCTCTTAGCGCTAATTAAAGTCTTCTATCTTTTAAAGGTCAGAATCAAACCTGTCAATTAAACATCACTGAAATGTGACATCTCTTTCATTGGGCTTAATATAGAGCTTTGCCGCCAGACTTTGTATTCTGCTGTATGGAGGGTCCCCTTTGTCTATGGGATAATAACATTGGTTCTTGAAGGGTGTCACATGTTTTGATTAGATTTTTCAAAGTATTTCTTAATTACTTCTAAAGTAAAGTATTTCTTAATTACTTCTAAAGTAGAGAGAATGATGCTCTCTCATTTTACATTCATGATGGGGTCCATCATGAATGTAAGAGGAGGGAGAACCATCTATGCTCCTAGAGCATCTAAGAATTTTTCGATTTCTAGAGTTGGCACATGGCAATGTCCCCTACTAGTTGTTAGGCTGGTGGTCTAGTGGTTCTTAGGCTGCATATATAATTTGGGAATCATGAACACGGCAAAATTGTCAACATACTGGTGTCATATACGTATCTTAAACAACACATATCCAGGCATAAACGTGTCAAGTATGCACTCAGGAAGGAAAAAAAATCATTTTTTAATTCAGTTATTTTATTTTGACGTTGAGTATTGTTTATTTGAACTCTTTTTATAGTTATCTAGTTTATTTTAACTCTTCATTCATGCTTTAAACAATATTTTATTGTCTTTAAATTAATTTAAAATATATTTCTAAACATTTCATTATTGTTACATACCTTTTAAATTAAAAATAAACAACTTATTCCATATATATATATATATATATATATATATTAATTTATTAATTGTAGCATCCTCAACATATTGTATCCTAGTTTTTCAAGAAATGCCATGTCACTGTGTTACATGGTATATAGTCCGCTATGATATTCTTTAATTATTTATAAAGAAAATGATTTTTTTTTTAATTCTTAATTTCTTATTCTTTAACTTTCATAGCTCCCAAACACAATACCCAGTAACACAACAATCTAAAACTAAATCCTAATACCTTTCACTTTCTTAGCTTCCCTTGCCTCTCTATCTCTCCAATTCATTCACAGAATCACACACGCAAGTCCCAATCTCTCTCTCTCTCTCTCTCACACACACAAAAATCCCAATCTCTAATTTCCAATAACCATGGTTGAATGCGGTAGCTTCTAGCAAGACTTTGGTGGCGAACGCCCAACGATAGACCACAAACATGAAGCGAAGGACACTGCTATGGACAGATGTGTAAGATACGCATATTTACCAACTAGGCTTGTGGAATCATGGTGTTCTATAGTGGTGAAGCTACATTGGGGCCACGGGGGCAATGCCCCCCTAGCTTTTCAAAATCTCCATTAATGGTAGTAACAAAATAATATTTGAAATTTAAAATTACTTGCTGTTTCTCTTAAGATTTTGAGAAAAAATTCTATTTAGATTAAGCCCTCTCAAATTTTTAAAATTGTTCAGAAATATCTAAAAAAAGTAAAACACCAGCTCATTTCTTTGTACTGACCTTTATTTTTCCCTGAGAGTGGGATTGGCTTGTTTATTGGGTAGGTTAATACATATTGAATTGTTCTCTTAGAAGCACTTAACTAACTTCATTTACTTGTTTCTCAACCCCCAAAAAAAAAAAATGCAACTACATTTACTTCACAAAAAATAGTTGTTATATTTTATTTATATTCCAAATTTGATCTTATTGATTGGCTTATATTATTAGAGTATTGTTGCAAATTCTTATTATTTGTTCTTTTTTGGGCCCATCACTAGTAAAAAATATTATAATGAATAATATATATATTTTTTCAGTCAAAGCTGAAATTAGCCTCCTCCGCACATTATTGTGTTGGTACACATGGTAACTAAACCATACAATTTATAAAAAAATGTAAGGGCAAACGGCACCAAAAGTTTTTGACTGGTATATATAGAGGCTGTACATGTGTGGTCTGGTGTAGAGTGACAAAAATGAAAGTATTCTATGTTTTCTTGTTGGTTTTGGTTTTTGGGGTTGTCCACAGCCATGGGAGGGCTCGTGAGCACCATGCTCCACCCATCAAGACATTCAGGACGAAGCCTTAGGATGAATTTTTCTTAGTCCAACAGTGGCCAGCGTCATTCTGCAGTGTGACCACAACTCCATGTCCTTCTATCCCCCTATATTTTACTGTGCGCAGCCTACGGGTTCAGCTGAAGAATGGTCGATCTGTTAACTGCGTTGGAAAGACATTTAATATTTCAAAAGTATTATACGTTTCTCAGATCCAAAAATATTCATGCATGTTATTGTTATCATCATTCTTTATTTATAGATATAGTTAGGATATATATTTGCAGATAAATCCTAATACAAACCTCGATATGACAAAATTCTGGCCGAACCTGTTCGGACAAATCAAAACAAAATTTTTTGGAGACATGAATATGATAAGCATGCCACTTGCATCTCGCCATTCCAAATGATCAAGACAAATACTTCTCATCAACTCTTGAGTTGGTCATGGATTCTAATTGGAAATGTGACTACTATGCTTTTAAATGCAGGTTCAATATATTTATATAGACAGAGACTTTATTCCTAAGTTTTTACTATTATTTATGATTGAAGAAAACTAACTTGGAATTTCTCGAACTTTTTTTGGAACAGGCATTCTCCTTGGTATGTCATACTTGATTTCAGATATCAAAAACGCTAATCTTGGTGCCATTAAAGTAAAGCCGACGTTGCAATGCAATAAGGCCAAGGATGGAACCGTCCAATTGTTCCTTGTCCGTCTTTAAGGCTTTAAGGCGAACCGTATGGCGGCTGGAAAGAAAGACGACCACACCTAGATATACCTGTGTTAACAAAACTGCATCCAAACTGAAGAATTGTCGAAAACTTTATAAGGACTGTCCAAAACAGATTGGGAATAGTCTGATCTCATTTCCTTTGCCATAGTATCCTAGCCAGTCTCTGCCGGTCCTCCTCTCAAGTACAGGAAAATGGACCATGAACTAGAGCATCATCCCTCTTGCTTCTTTGTTTGATGGTGTCTTGTTGCACTTGATCAAAAATATTTTCTTATTGAAAGGCAAAAAAAAAAAAAAAAAAACCCTTTTCCATTCACATTTCAGCAAAAGAAAAATGCTATACTTTCTATTTCTAACATTCTATGGGATTAACCTGTTAACATGTATTAGGATATGTGAGTTTTAGACCCACCTTGTTTACTTGTATAGCACACTTACTATACTACACACTTTACCTTCTATATAAAAGGCACTCATGTATATTCTATTACTTGAGAAATACAATACAATCATTCAGTGTTTCTAATATGGTATCAGAATCATTGCTCTAACTTTCTTGTATCTTGTAGTCCTGTCTTTGTTAATATTTTCTGCTGCCTCGACTTCATCGGTCAGTAAACCTTTTCCGTGCCCTCTCCTGACTGCACCACCGCCGTCAGAGGTGCCAAGGTTGAATCTTCACCGCCAGAAGCTTGATCACCACCACCAAGATCACTGCCTCCGTCGGATCTCCGATTAAGACATAAGACATATCACCGAGTAGATTTTCAACCGATCTACACAAAGCCACCGAAATCATCATCATTTGACCATCCACGCGCCTGTCAAAGATTTGGTAGCTTTTTCACGCACCTCACGCGCCATCAATTTTGTTCCGATCAACTCATCGCTGCCGTCATCGGAATCTTCTTTCTCCGATCGACATCACCAAAGAAGAATTGACCTCATCGGACTCCCCACGCGCTAACCAAATCTCTGGCGAGGATTGAATCATGCACCTCACACGCTCCACATGACGCTAGTCACCTACTGACATCATCATTACCACGTCAGCCCTAGCTGACGTCTTCAACTTACGTCATCTTGCTGACGTCATCATAGTAGTTGTCCGTTGACTTTGACTTTGACCGTTGACTTTTTCTCAGAGTTGACTTTTTTCAGTCCAGGTGCTCCTTGCCCAGTTTTTCACGTAAATTTCATTTTTGCAGTCCATTTTTGCATATTTTGCTTCTAAATGAAGAATAAGGACAGGTCTTCTTCTTGTTGCAATAATCGTCGCCGAGAATCCAACAAACGTTTTTGCAATTTTTGCAAATGTTTTGGCCACAATATTGAGACTTGCTATCATCGCAACAAATCAGCTATTTCAATTTTTGCTGCTACTATTGCTAACACTGAGAGTGTCCAACTAATGGCTTCCGTCTCTACACAGTCTAAGTCTTCAAAACACACTTTCACCATGTCCACAGATGACCTTAAAAACATCATCGTCAATGTCATTCGTATGATTGGTAATGCATCTTATTCCTCTTCTCTCTCAGTTTTATTTGGTATGTCTCCTTCCTCTTGGCTTATGGATTCCGCTTGTTGCAATCACATGACACCTTACTCGTCCTTATTTTTTGAACTCAAACCTGCACCACACCCTCTTAATATTCGCACAGCAAATGGTTCCACAATGTCTGATCATAATATAGGTTTTGTTTCGACCTCCAACCTTTCGGTTCCTGGGGTCTTTAATGTTCCTGACCTTTCTTACAATTTATTTTCTGTGGGACAATTAGCTGAGTTGGGTTATTGCATTATATTTGATTATTTTGGGTGTATTGTGCAAAATCCAAGGACGGGACAGGAGCTTGGGACTAGTCCTAGAGTTGGGCGTATGTTTCCCGTGAACAACCTTCATCTTCCACTTGTTGCTCCTGTTTCTGTTGCTGCAGCTGCTATAGTTTCTTCAAATCCTTCCCTTACTCTTTGGCATGCTCGACTTGGTCACGCATCTTCCTCTCGGGTACAACAATTGGTTTCTAGAGGTTTGTTAGGTTCAGTGTCTATCGAAAATTTTAATTGTGTTTCATGCCAATTAGGAAAACAACCAGCTTTGCCTTTCAATATTAGTGAATCAATATCCACTGATATCTTTGACCTTATTCATTCTGATATTTGGGGGCCTTCCTCTGTCTTTAGTATTGGTGGGTCTCGATATTTTGTTATCTTTGTTGATGATTACTTTCGTTATAGCTGGATTTTTAATATGAAATATCGTTCTGAATTATTGCAAATATATTTTAATTTTGCAAAAATGGTTGAAACTCAGTTTTCCAAACGCATCAAAATTTTTCGATCTGATAATGCTCTTGAATACACTCAATATGCTTTCCAAACTATTTTGCATTCCTATGGCACTGTTTATCAACTAACTCTTCCAGGTATCTCTCAACAAAATGGTAGAGCCGAAACGAAAACTTCGTCATATTCTTGACACTGTTCGTGCTCTTCTTCTCTCTGCCAAAGTTCCTGCTCCTTTTTGGGGCGAAGCTGCTCTTCATGCTGTTCATACTATTAATTGCATTCTGAGTCCTGTTATCCAAAATCAAACTCCATATGAGCACCTTTTTGGGTCACCTTCAGACTATCACCACCTTCGCTCCTTCGATTTTGCTTGTTTTGTTCTTCTTCAGCCACATGAGCATAACAAACTTGAGCCTCGGTCAAGTCTTTGTTGTTTTCTTGGCTATGGCGAAACTCAAAAGGGGTATCGGTGTTATGATCCAAATGAGGCACATATTCCTTCTGTAGCTGCTCCTGATCCTCCTATAGTTGCTCTTGATTCTCTTGTAGACTTCTCTGTCCAACCATCGGATATCCTTTATCCCTTTCCTAGTTCACCCTTTAATGAACAAGTGGAAGATGAACAGGTTGAAGACGAGCTACCTAACCCTGAGCTTGGGTCCCCTGCTCCTGCTCCGCCTGAAGATCATGCACAAGACATTCCACCTCATCACTTAACTCGGATAAGATCCATTCCTGCACATTTACTTGACTATCATTGTTACACTGCCCTTGCTACACTACACAAGCCTCACACCTATCGTGAGGCTTCCACTGACCCTTAATGGCAGATTGTAACGAAAGAGGAGCTTGATGCATTCTCTAAAAACCATACTTGGTACTTGGTGACCATCCCTTCTAGGAAATCTGTGGTTAGTTGTAAGTGAATTTACAATATTAAGACTCGCTTTGATGGGTCCATTGAGCGCTACAAAACTCATCTTGTTGCAAAATGTTTTACACAGAAGTATGGGATAGATTATGAAGAGACTTTTGCTCCGGTTGCTCGTATCTCATCTGTTCGTGCCCTCTTAGTTATTGCTGCTGCCAGTAAATGTGACCTTTTTTAGATGGATGTCAAAAATGCATTCCTTAATGGAGATTTAAGTGAAGAAGTTTACATATAACCTCCTCCTGGTCTCTCTGTTGATCACCTTCGACGTGCACTTTATAGCCTTAAACAAGCTCCACGAGCTTGGTTTGCCAAATTCAGATCTACCATCTCTCGCTTGGGTTACATGGCCAGTCATTATGATTCTACCTTATTTTTTCGTCGCACTAACAAAGGCACTATTTTACTTCTCCTATATGTGGATGATATGATCATAACTGGCGATGACCTTATTGGCATTCAATAACTCAAGGATTTTCTCAATCAGTAATTTGAGATGAAAGATCTTGGATATCTCAGCTACTTCTTGAGTCTTGAAATCACTCATTATACAGATGGACTTTATATTACTCAAGCCAAGTATGCCTCTGAGCTATTGTCTCAAGCTGGACTAACTGATAGCAAGACTGTTGACACTCCAGTTGAACTTAATGCGCATCTGACTCCCACAGGAGGGAAACCATTGTCTAATCCCTCTCTTTACAGACGCTTGGTTGGTAGCCTAGTTTATCTCACTGTCACTCGTCCAGACATTTCCTATGTTATTCACCAGGTGAGCCAGTATTTTTCTGCTCCACGATCGACTCACTATGCTGCTGTTCTGCGCATTCTTCAATACCTAATGGACACTCTCTTCCATGGCCTTTTCTACTCTACTCAGTCTCCTATTATTTTCCGTGCATTTTCTGATGCTGATTAAGCAGGAGATCCCACTGATCGTAGGTCCACCACTGGTTATTGCTTTCTTCTTGATTCTTCATTGATCTCTTGGCGAAGCAAGAAACAAACTCATGTGGCCCGCTCTAGTACTGAAGCAGAATATTGTGCCCTTACTGATACCACATCTGAGCTCCTTTGGCTTTGATGGCTTCTCAAAGACTTAGGTGTGTCCACATCCTCTGCCACTCCTCTTTATTGTGACAACCAGAGTGTCATTCATATTGCTCACAATGATGTCTTCCATGAACGAACTAAACACATCGAGATCGATTGTCATTTTATCCGTTATCATCTTGTCCATGGTGCTCTCAAGCTAATCTCAATCTCCTCTAAAGATCAACTTGCAGATATCTTCACCAAGTCACATCCTAAGGGATGTCTTCGTAATTTGGTTGACAACCTTAAGTTGGTCTCACATCCACCTTGAGTTTGAGGGGTGCTGTTAACATGTATTAGGGTATGTTGGGCTTTAGGCTCACCTTGTTTACTTGTATAGCATACTTACTATACTACACACTTTGCCTTCTATATAAAAGGCACTCATGTATATTCTGTTACTTGAGAAATACAATACAATCATTCAGTTTTTCTAACACCAATGGTCCATTACTTACATGTACTATCAAAGGAAAAATCACATTTTCTTGTGCTCATGTTTGACTTCATATATTCAACGAAAACACAGCTATCATCCCAGGCAAGTTATTGAAAGGTTAATTACAAAAAAACCAATAATTAATATATATTATATAACACGATATTCTAGTTATCACTTCTCACATATGACATATCATATCGAATTACCGATACTTATCTAGATATATAAATGCGTTTTTAATTTCACGGAAGTTCAGTTTTTGTTTGGTTTTGTTAACAAAAACCCTAAGGTCATTTAATTAGGGCATATTTTACTTTCCTTAAATGATTTATTTATTAAACACACCCAATATCCGGATCCAAAATATAAACGTACAATCTATAATAATAAATATTTTAGGGCAAAAAAAATAAACACCAAACGTTTTCATGGTCTCTATATAAATTAACCCCACAGATGCATGCATTGTGGAACTCGTAGGGTTTTTGAGGTCTGGCGTAGGATGACAAAAAAAATGGAAGTGTTTTATGTTTTCATGTTGGTTTTGGTGGTCGTGGTTGTCTCGGCCTTAGGAGGACTGAAAGTGAGAGTACTATATACGAGTCTCAGATTCAACAAATTATGCATATTATGCATATTATTGCTATCATCATTCACTATTATGTATATATATTTATATAGTTTGGCGTTTATTTGTTCTTTTTTTGTGCATGGCTCTTGCGTCTTCCAAAGTCAATATGATTACTTCCTTTCCACTGTTTGTACGATGCAGAATCTTGGAGATCTGACTCAAAAGCTTCAACTCATGAAAGGTTGTATATATTTTTACATTGTATTATTATATATAGAATATAGATAGATATAGATTATAGACTTTGTTTGTAACTTCTTTTTTTTTTTCTTTTTTAATGATTGAAGATATATAGCTAACTTGGACTTCCCTATTTTGGAATAGGCTTTGTCGCTGGTAACACTTACAAGACTGGAGAAATCATGAGGGCCATTTTTCATGCCACTGAGCTATGGTCGAGACAGCAATGCAATAAAGCCAGCAACACTGACCAATTGTACGAGATACGCTTCTTTGCCCAGAAAAACGGCGTCCAGTTTAATTGCAGTAATTATTTCACTTTCGATTATTTGGCACATGGGTATTGGTACATCGGAATGTGGCTTGGTAGTAATTAACATCGGTAAGAGTTGAGAAGTTTGAGTAACAACGCTTCAACAATATGTTATGCCTATGATAATAATCTCATTAAGTTCTTGGTAATACACAGAGTTTTATCTATTTAAGTTACCTTATGTAACTTATCAAATAAATAATAAAAAAAGTGGGTACTAGTATATGTTGGTCAATCTTCCTCGACCCTCACGTCCTTGACATGGACCTTAAACTAATAATATAAGAGCATTTATATATGATAGAAAAATGTGTATAATTTATATAGTTTTGTCTAAAAATAACCCACATCAATAATCGTGTGTAATTGTGTAAATTTATAAATTTGTTACAATGAAGGAAGAGAGTAGATAGTGGTCGTTGTGTATGAAGAAATAAAAACAATTAAAAAAATCAAGAAAATTTTATATTTTAATGAAATGTATTATAAAATAAATAATTTGATGTGAAGTATTTTAAAAAGTGAATATTTAAAATAGATAAAGTAGGCTCTTACACTAAAATAGACAAATTTTTTTTCACAAGATGATGCAAAGGCTCTAAAGTCAGAGGGTGGAAATTTAGTAAAGAACCGTCAAAGGATTTGGACCGTACGTTTATTGGCCTCTCAAAGAATTACTATTATATACTATGCCTAGTACTCTTACTCTTTCACGCTCTGTTTATTTCAGCGGTAATATTTTATAGAAAATGAGTTATTTTCTAAGTATTTTCTATAAAATAATCTCATTTTTCAATGTTTGATAGCAACTTTAACTAAGTTGAAAAACAATCTTCTAACTTTCCTTATTTAGTTTATTATGAGATAGAATTGTTTTTTTTTTTTTAATTAGTAGAAAAAAATATCTAAAAATAAATCATACTTTTTATGTTGACCAAATATAATTTTCCTTTAACTCAACTTTTTTTATGCTACTAAACATTGAAAAACATGAAAAACAATTTTTACATAAATTTTTGTATCAAAATAAATAGACCATAAGATGTGTCTGTGGGTGTTTGGTATTTTATTTTATTTTGTCCAAGCCCATATAAAATTAATGGGAGTTTTGAAAGACTATAGTCGGGAGGCAAATAAATAGAGCTTACACGTGGGTCCAAGAGGAGGAATTTACAAAGGTGGGCTTTGGAGCACTTGCGAAATCCGCATCCCCATGAGAGGCCATGTTCAAGCTACAAGCCCAAATAAAAACACCTAAATAATCTACCCTGTTTCCCTTAATTCTCAATCTAATTACTTAACATCTAACATCATTTAATATTCCAAATAGATCATTTCTTCTAGAAAAGAAAAATTAAGCTGGCTGAGCAAACTAGATTACCCCAAATTGGTATCCCTTTGACTACATTAATCTTTTACTTAAGTTCAGTATTTTTCTATTATAAAACAATGGGTGAAGAGAGCTTAGAACTCTGATTTTCTTTAAAAATAAGATTAAGCGATGCTATTAAGCCATAAGGCTTTTGGTGAGTCCTATAGTTATCAAAACTGAACCTTTAAAGAAGTGGTATGATATATGGTTCATCTGTTCAATTATTGGATTAATACTTAATTTATTTTAAAGAAATAAAAATGAAGATTATAAACACACACATATATACATGCAATTGCTATGTGAAATATAATATGATATTCAATTTAAACACATATAAGCAAGTAATAAATCATTACTTCAAATGCTCATCATGAGAATTTCTCCAGATAGGGTTAGATTGGATATAATCATATAGGAGCTAAATTAAGGAAAGAAAGCAAAAAAAATAGTTGGAGAAAGTGCAGCCGGAGATGTTACAAAACATAAAGATAGGTTTGAAAAAAAAAATGGAAAAAAAGAAAGAAGAAGAAGAAGAAGAAGAAAGAATAAAGATAGGGTTTTTAAATTAGGAATTGAAATGTTACAACTTAGGGCCAATGTGGATCTTAGTTACATGAAAGACCCAGGGGTTTGGGCCTATCTCGCATTGAACACCAGGCCATGTAGTGCCAGTATATGGCTGTGGCCCTTATGGGTACTTGGGCCCATCCAAGGTCCTCTAAAAGAGTACTCAAAACTTCAAATTGGATTGATTCAGATCTTTGAAAACAAGCACTATACAAACCTAGCCTCAAATTCAGAATCGGAATAATCTTATATATTTTATAAACAAGCTGGCTCTTTTCATGCATGGTCCTACGGTCCTACTTGAAATTTGGGTTTGCACTAAAGTACAGTTAAAACTATAGTTGTTTTAATAATTACGATTAATCCTGGTTAAGAAAAATGTTAATAAAAATGTAAAAATATTTTTAAAAATAGAATAATCTCTAAAAATTATTAGAGTACTAGCATCAGCTATATTATGCCAAATGCTAATATAATACACAAAAACCTACTTTTGCTACTTTAATATAGCATTTGACAATACACCGTACAAAAATGTTGTATTTTAACATTATAACACATTAAAATAAAATAAATAACTAACAAAAAATCATTTAATTCCTCTAAACCTGAAACCTTTCTCTCTTCACTATCTTGTATTAAAAAAATAAATAAATTTTGTTTACAACATGCTACAATACCCTTCTAAAAATTGGAATTTGACACATCACATAAAGTATGGTTTTTTGGTATTTTGTGTGTTAAATGCGAAAAAATTAGCATTGGGCACACTTGATGCAAATGCAAATGATAATTGCTTGTTACATCTATTAAACAAATTTTAAGGTAAGTATATCATTATTTAACAATTTAAGGGAGACTGGAAGAGTATAATCTTCTGAAATCATGGTTAGTGTAATTAGTTTGATGATGGGTTAAAGTTGCTCAAAGATAGCTAAAGTTTTTTTAGCAAAGCAATAGGTAGGGTTTTACAACTCTGGGCAAAAAAGGAGTTAAAAACAAAAACAAAAAAGGTTTCGTCTGGTTCCTAACCAAGCTGTTAGAGAGCCCTTATCGCCATAAATTACAGTGGGAAGCATTGGCAGCTCTCTTGTTCCTCACAATAATTTCGAGCATGATTTGAATCCCACTATAATTTTTGGTAGACAAGACAAACGGATAAGTCGGGTCAATTGGGTTATGGGTCAAAATGGGTCATTTTAAGGGGGTAAAAAACGGGTCGAAAGGTTGCTCGTTTTTTCACATGATTTTTTTTTTTTTTAAACATGTATTTCTCATTTGGAAAGTCACGCAATAAATTACTTGATGATGTAAAATGCATTACTTTAAATTCACCACTCATATCAATTATGAACTTAGCTAAAAAAAATTAATACTTGTTCAATAATTTTAAAATTATACAAATCCCAACATTGCTAATCAAATCAAAATAGCACAAAGATAAGTAAAAAAAAAATACACAAATTTTATTTCTACACAATATATATCAACATCTCAAAACATTAAAAAGAAAATTATAAATGACTTATTGGATAACTCATTTGACAAAGAATAAAAACATATAAGAAATTTACAATCTTAAAAATTAGTTTTATAATCTATTATTAATTGTGGTTGACACTTTATTTCAATTTGAGAATATACATGAAATTGGGCTTGTTTACTCTAGAAAATATCATAATTTATTGTTAAAAAACTATTTATTTTGGACATGAATTATTAAAAAATTGGTCTAAGCATTCATAATTTATGCTAATTTCGTTAATACTTTGACTTCACTCTTTCACACTTCACACAAGTCTACAATTGTAAACATATGTTTATAACTTTACTATAATCATATTATTTTGGAATATACTTTATAATGTGATATCTAAAAATCTTTACTAATTACAGAATGCCTCAACTATTCATCTTTCAATTCATTTGCATACAGTTATGTAAAACTCTCAATTGTTTCTTTAAAACTCACAACAAATAATTAAATCAATATTGTCATAAATTTTGTTTTTTACCATAAAAAAGAGGTATTTGAAAAAAGGGTCATACTAACGAGTACCCTTAGGCTAATGGTTAACAATCTATTTTAAAAAAGTTTTGACACCACTTTTGTGAGAAATGAAAAAGTTGTCAAAACATTCATTGCTTTTTTTTTTTTTTCCATAAAAATTTTTTTTAAATAAATTATTAACCAATACCCTAAGAACATTCATTAGTATTTCTAATAGTACAAATCTCAATCGTTGAAAGCATCCAATGGCTCTTGTGAAGTGCCAGCTCATCAATCTGTGTGAAGGTGAGGAAAATCCCCAACAAGCCGCATCTCGTTATTTCAAAAACAACCTCTCTAATACAAATTTATAAATAAATAAAAAAAAACCCTCTCACTTCTCCAGTCCTCCTCCCTCTGCTGTCGCCACCACCGCCACCGCCATCGCCACCCTCAGTTTCTGCTTCTTACCCAAACCACATCTACATGCCCACCTTCATCTCTGCTTTAACTCTCCTCTTTTTCTAGTTGACGAAGCGAACCTTCAACCGTTTCATGGGTTTTGTGAATCTTTGTTTTCTTTTTCCTCTAAACTTGTAAGTAATTTTTTTTTTCCAAGATATTTCAAATTTTACTTTTTGTTACCCAAATACAGGTTTTTTTTATTGTCTCTATTTCTCTTCTTGTAGGGGCATTTTTTGTGTATTGTGTGTTGGGCTAGGCTGCCTCCTACGGTGATGGGCCTGAATATTTCTGAGTAAGGGAGTTGGGGCCGGTTCAATTGTAACTCAACTTAGGCCGGTTTGTGCACAAACTTATGCCTTGTCTATCAAGAGTAAACTTACGGCAAGCAGAACTGTTGCAGACGAGTTACGGCAGGCAAATATAATAATAATAACCAAAACAAAGTATTCTGACTATTTAAATAAATGGCTATGTAATCCCTACTTATAAAACATGATTACAGTCATGATAATGTCAATCACAAGAAAGTAAAGAAAATAATACGAGCTAATCAAATGGGCATAAATCAAGTTTTAAGCTTAGTCTGCCGAAGCAAAGCCAAAGAGGGGAGAACGTCTCTTCTCAATGCAAATAATCTCCCAGGAAAAAGATCATGTCGTGGGGATTAATGGTTTTGAGGGAGTCGGACCTGAATGATTATTGCCCAAAAAGAAAGAGTCATTGTTTACGTTTTGGAAGAAAGCAAGATTTGAAGAGGGAGAGAGGGAAACCAATCTACCGGTGCATGCCTACTGTATTTCCTCTCCTTCTTCTTTAATTTTCTCTCTTTTCTTCTCTGTTTTCTTTCTTATCTTTTTTCCCCTCTTTTTACTCTGTTTTTCTTTCTACTCCGTAAAATGCTCTGTTTTTCGATCCCTTTTTCAGGGCACGACAAGGGCCCTTTTATAGTGCCTGCCGTGACCAATGTTTTACTGTTTTGCCCCTTAATCGTCTTTGTCTGGTCTTGGCGTACTTGCTGACCACCAAGTCTGTGCGACATCCACTCTTGCCAGACAGAGGCAGGTTTATTTCGTTCCTCTGTATAACACTTCTTCCTGCCACGGTATAAATGCTTTCTCTTTCTACTCTCAAGGCATGCACCCAGCAGTTCCCCCTCAAACTTGCCTTTTTTTGGTGATCTGTCATCCCAGCAGGACGTACCTCCCAAAAGGGCTTGAGCAGGAGGCGCAAAATAGATCTTTTTCCCTTTCCCCACCACCAAACCATACCCCCCTTACCTCTTACCTCTGGCCCATGACCCCACCATATCCTATATTGGTTGGGTACAGGCTGGTGGTGCTTGGACCTTGCGCGTGCTTCCCTTTATATGTCCAAGAGTCTGCCTGCTGCTCATGCGTCTGCCGTAATCTGAAGGCTCTCCGTCCGTGTTTTCTGACCTTTTATGTGGGCTTTTCTTTGGTTTACCACTCCATTCAAAAGCTGGGCTTTGTCTGATGATGGGCCTTACATTTCTTCGATCCACTCTTGATTTTCTTTATTTCTTGCAACGTTGGACTGTTATTCTTGCCACAATAACTTAATCCTGCTGGACCTCTTTTGGGCCAGCCGTTTATCCCTTTTCTCAGTGGCCTGTTATGGGCACTGTTTTGCTTTTACTTATGGGCTCCTATGTCCCTTTGGGTTTTCCTTTGGGCATCCACGGCCCGATTACTTTCTTTGGGCTTCCTCAGCCCATTTGCTAATTCCACACTCCCATGGGCTTTTTACTAACTTCATTGGGCTTCTCCAGCCCAATAACCTTATTCTTATCTTTGGGGTTCATGGGCCTGCCATAAACCCCTTACTCTCTTAGTTTGCATTATCTTGAGCCTGCGGCGGCCCTTTCTCACTTTTCTACCTCGTACACTACCCATGGGATGCTATTTCTTTTTTTCCTAGCTTCTTTGAGCCTGCTTGCCTCTTCAAGACCCATTTATTTATTTATTGGGCATGTGATCCATTATTCCTGCCGCTTGGGCCTAATGGGCTTTTGCTATCTATTTTGTCAATTCTTTGTTGTCGTCATTATTGGGCTTTCTTTTTGCCTGGGCTTCCATAAATGGCCCTCAACACTTCTCTATTCTCAGTTTTTTTTTTTTTTTCACCACCTGAATCGTGTAATTATGTATTTTCATGAATTTGATTGTAATACTTCACTGAATCTGTGTAGAATTACAAATGGAAGATCAAATTGATAGACTTAGTCACTGAATCAGATTGATTTCTTGAAATTGCCAAATTTTTTTGGCCCCTAAAATTTTCTGCCATACGTGTTCTTGATGATTTTTTTTTTTCTTTTGATTCCTTTGATATCCATGTTGATCTCTTTGATGATTATGGTTAGTCTTTGATGGAATGATGTATCTTGAATGATTTTTGTATGGGGTACATAGGAATTTATGTCCTATTGATTTTTCAACTTGTGTTCATTTCTTATGAACTCCATCTGTTTGATAAAATGCAGCAATGATTACTAGCTTTGTACATTTGTTTTATTTGAATTTGGATTGTTGAGTTTTCAAACATTATTTTGTGAAAACACTTATTTGCTTGGCAATTTTCATGGATGGGTGTTGTGATGTCATTTGTGGTGGTATTGTTTAGAAGGGGAAAAAGGAAATATACTATATCAAGCTTTGGCATGAATGAGGTTTATGTAAGAGCATAACTTTTTTTATAAAAAAATTATTATTTACATATGTTTGATAATTTTGCATAAATGGTGTTTGAAAAATGCAACTTGAAACGGTTTTAGGATGTTTGCATAGTATAAATTAAAATGTTAAACCTTGAAAGAATTGCTCGTTTTCATCTCTGCAATTTAATGATTTTTTCTTTTAGATGCAACTAAAGTTTGCAAGCTTACTTGGAATTTTCAGATTTTGGTTCATTCTTTGTAATAATAAATTTTTTTTTGGTAGTGCAGGCATGCGATTCTTCTATTCTGTTGGGTTTGCTGAAGAAGAAAGAAACAATGATGCTCTTGTATATGTTATCTATCAGATGTGTTACATGTTTGTCACGGCAAGCGTGCAAGACCAAATTATGCAACATTTTTGGAGAGACATTGATAGGGATCAAGTTAAACACATCCACTTTGATAAGGAGATGAAAATGAAGTTTAAGTCCCATGTATTTTAATATTATTAGTTTAGATTGGGTTTAATAAGCTTTAGCTAGCTTATGGTGTTGGGTAGATTCTCATAGAATGCTTATCAATTGCTTGTAATGTTGATTTATATTCAGCCACATGGAATAAATAATGTTTGATTAGTTTATTAACTTTTGTGAACCATTTAAAACACAAGATTTGAGCTCCTTTTGTATAGACCCTTGTTATCATTTTGGTGTTATATAGTTGTTCTATTGTTGCGTGTTATGAACCATTCTAAGAGTTATGGAAGTCAGTTTAGTGTGATGTCTACCATGTAGGTGGAATCACAATTTAACCAGTTGTGTTTATTGAGTCTCTTGTTTTTAAGTCCTAGTGTGTCAGTTATTAGCTATTTTCTTTCCTTCATTTTAGTGGTTGTGATTCCTTATTTTTCAAATTTAAATGTTGTAATTGCTGGTATAAAACCTTTTGTGTTGCAATCCTAATTTCTTTTGTGTTAAAACCAACTCCTTTTAGTGTTAAAACTAGCTAGTAATTCAAGTAAGTTGCATGATTGCTTGTTAATTTTACAATTGTTGCAAACTTTCGTATCATATTTCTCATAAACCATATACAAAGAAATCTCCCAGCTTTTATTACTTCTTTAAAAAGTATAAAGAAAACTAAGATCCCTTAACAAAATAGTGACTAAGAGATCACTTGGCTAAGACCAAATATTTATTGGGGCAAATAGTTAATAGAGACAAAGGGAGCGACAATTGAGAGAAAAAACACATCATTCTTATAGAAAATGATTGCTTACCATAATTCAATTAGATTTCTCTAGAATAATATTACAATCAAAGATTTACATGTATAATCATTTACTTCTCAAGGTCACAAATGATCTTAGACAATTGAACAAATCAGCCATTGGAAACCAACAACCTTGGACAACTATGCAGCGCAGAAAGTAACTCTCATCACTTAGCACTCAACAACCTCCATTCCCTTCTACCAATGTCATAAGATTGCACATCAACAAATTGCAAAACTAGCTTAAACTTGGCAACTTCGTCCTTGTACACCAGAATAAGAAATCTTATCAAGCTCTCTTTTTGTTAACAATTGAAAAGCACATTTTTGTTTGTGTTTTGCAACTTGAAGCACATTACTACAACTTGGACCCAAAGATTTACAATCACATATTTTGTACTTCCAAAGGCAAAAATAAATGCAAGAATTTTACAAAAACATATACGAAAGCAATTAGACAATAAATATAAAAATTTTGAAACTAAATTATTCACTCATTACAAATATGCTCAGAGCCGTTTGAATACAATTTATTTTTACTGAAATTAAAAATTAAAAATTGAAAATATTATAGTAATATAATTTTTAAATGTGTGAAAAGTACTATGCATTAATTTTTTATTAATTTTTTATTGTTGATAGGCTTAATATACTGTTTATGTCTCATGAACAGTAATCAGCGCTGGTCTTTATAAGAAAAAAAAAACGGGTTTGAAAACGCAGATCCAAACCAACCAGTAGGTATTCAAATATGCCCATGAGGCTCAACCTCTCTTAAACTCTCTTCTGAGTTCTCTCTTAGAGCTCTCTCTAACCGGTGAAACCCATGAGTTTGGTCACCGGCTATACCACCACACAAAGGACTTCCCGATTCCACCGCAGGTTCGACGCCATCAACGCCGTTTATCGGAGTTTTGTCAGATCGGAACCCACATGGTGATGGTGGCGGTGCTTTGATCTGGATCTTGCCTTCAACAGACTCTCTCGTCCTTTTTGTGGCAGCGTCGTGGATTGTGGCTGGCCTTTGGATTTCGGATTTGGGTAGTGTCAGGAGACGATGAAGCCGATCTTGTGATATGGTGTGTTTTTTCTGTTTTCTCTTATGAGGTTGATGATAGTTGGGGTTTGATTTTCTATGTCGTTTGGCTGAGATTTTTGCTAGTTTTTTGGGGTTTCTGTTGGGATTTTTAAAAGATTTCATTGGGAATTTACAGAGAGATTTAGGTGAGTTGTTTGGCTTGGATTTTTGCTCTTTTTTTTTTCTTTTGGGTTTCTATTAGTTTGAAAGGGATTTTTTTTTGTGATTTTTGCTAGTGTGTTGTTGGAGGTTGAGACAGAGAAAAGAAATTTTCTGTCGTGAAGGAAGAGAAGAAGAAAAGGGAGAAAAAAAAAAAAGTTTAATAAATGGTGCACAAACGGTGTTAGTAACCAAGGAACAAATTGGTCAATTTTTTTACTCATATAAACTTCAGATAATTTTTTATAATTTACTCATATATATATATATATATAGAGAGAGAGAGAGAGAAAAAAAATATATATATTTATATATATATCATAAAATTCAATATTAGTGGAGGGAATAAACTCATAAAGGCCAAGAAAGAAATATGAGTATAGTGTACAAGCATTTTGTAGATCACATAATATTAGTGGATTACCAAGAAAGAACAGCTCCTTTTACCTATCCTATCAAAAAAAAAAAAAACAGCTCCTTTACCTAAAGCCACTATCACACACGTGACACAGTAACACAAGAAATTTGAGGTCCTTATTGAGTTCTTCAAAAGTTTAAGGAACAACCGTTTCTATGGAGCTAATCAGACGAAGATCCAGTTAATGTATGTCCCAAAACCACATATTAAGTTTTTTATTTTTAAAAATATTTTTTTGAAAATTAAAAATAGTCAATTTTTTTTCAATTTTCGAGAAAGCTTTTTTTAAAAAATGAAAATTAATTGTGCTCTTAAAAATCCATCAGATAATGATCCTAAATTCAGAGCATCTCTAGCAGCCTCTTTAAATTTTTGTCTAATTTTTTCCTGTTTGGAGAATGAACAGTAACATTTAGTTTTTAGCTACCCACTTTTTAAAATACACTTTCCAACAGACTTTCTATTCTTTTTCCATCTCATTTAAATATTATTTCTACATTCTTTCTTTATTATTTCTATAATCTTTCTTTATTATTTTTTTATTCTTCTCCAATAACTATATTTTTCAAATTTCTAACAGCTATATTTTTAAACTTCCCAACGGTAACATTTTCAAAATTTTCAAAACTTTTTCAAAATTTTCAACAATTATATAGGCCTTTTTTTAAGGGTCATATTTTTCAAATGGTAATATTTCTCAATAGTCATATGTTTCAAAAAACTTGATAAATTTTAAGATTTACATAGTTTTGATAAATTTCAAATTACATAGAATTTTTAAAGTACTTGTACAAGACATATAGTCATGAAGATCAAGCTACAGTTAGAAGTGGAATTACAAGACTTACTACCCTCCAATTGTAACTCAATACCCTCTTATTAGCAATGTGGAATTACCACGATTATATAGGATGCTTGCACTGTGGAATTACCACTTCATCTCTTTGCAATCTATTGTATCACCCTTGCAACTGAAAATTATATCCAATCTCCAATCTTTTAGGTTCCGAAACATAAAGTATGATAAAGACATATAACAGAACATGGAAAAAAAGCTCACACACTCCCTGAACTTTGAGATGAATCAATTCAATTGGAGATGACAAGGGAGTATGAATCAGTTCAATTGAGATGGAGAGAGAAAGTTTTAGAGAGAGAGATAGACAAACTGTAGAAGGCGCCCACTGTAAAAACAAAATTGGTACCAATACCATAAAATGCAAAAAACAGACGAACATAAAAAAATCAAATCAATGAAAATCAAATCGAAACAATCAAAGAAAATACATCACATATTTATAGATTCTAAACATTAGCTCAAAACAACAGAATTGAACTGAGATTAAAACCAATACTTTGGTTGAAGGCACAAAGATAGACCCAAAAATCCCAGATGACAAAGAAGATTCTTTAATTGGACCTAAAAAGTTCAGAAGTCAAGGAAGAAGATGACGCCGTTTTCTTATTCCCGCCCATTGCTTCTCTCAGAAACCTCTCTGTTGGTGTGTGTCTATATATATATGTATGTATATATATATATATATATATATATATTCAACAACTACTGTCTAAGAAAAATTTTCCCAAGTTCCCCCTGCCTTCTCTGTTTTCCTCAGAGCAAGATTTCAATCATATTACTGTAACACATGAATCAAAATGCATTGAAAAAAAATAAAAGAACAAGAAGAAGGAAGGAAGAAAGAAAGGGATTAAGCTTTGTATCAGGGAAGGCCTTAAGTCGAACAGTTGGCATGCAAAAATAGAGATGAAGCCAAAAAATTTATTAAAAAATAAGAAACTAAAAGGAATCAGATTAGCTTATTGACTCTAAATAAGATTGATTAAATAGCTATAGATGAGATCAAGAAACAGAGTGAAAAGAAAAACACAAATCAGAGATACATAGAAAAAACCCATAAATCCAAAACTAAATCCAGACAGTAGCAATAGCAAATCATGCAAAACCACCAATAAATTCAAACATTATTAAAAAAAAACCATGAAATCAAATTTTGGGTACCGATTTTCGTTGTTGACCGATATTCTCAGATTTCCATTGTTGACCGATGTTCTCAGATTTTCGTTCTTCCTCACTGGTGGTTGAGCCACAATTTGGGCTTCAAAATATCTGGGCAGATCGTTTTGTGAGAGAGAGCTTCATCGATTTTATGCTTCACCGTCGTTTTCTGATGAGAAGCAAAGAGAGAGTTTTTTTCTAAAGAGAAGCAAGAGAGAGACGGAGTGAAGAAGAAAGAGAAAGGAGGGAAAGAGAAAAAACTATTTTTTTAATTCAACCGGTATTAGTTTAATGAGAAATATTTTTTGCAAACGCTACAGTGATTGCTACAGTGCTCTCCAGGCCTGGAGAGTCACTGTAGCAAATCTAAAAAAAAAAATAGAGATAGAGAGGCTGCTGGACTTCGTTTTGGGCGTAAGTAGTGGTTTTTTTCTTCAAATTTTAGATATGCCTAGTTATGTTGGAGATGCTCTCACATTAGTAAAATCCATCAGATCTCATAGGGTCCCACTCCCTCCAATAATACCGTGTCTGACCAGTGTTAAGTCTTGGTCTGTGCCAGAGGATCCTGGTATAGATTTTAAGGATTCACATCCAGTGCAATACCTAGGGTATTGCACGGTGTGCAATACCTCAAATCCCAGCCACCCATTTAATCCAATGTCTTCTTATTTTGACACCTCACCAGGATACGCTGGCAATCCGTGTACTCACCCAAACTTTCATTTCAGCTTCTTATTTTTGAATTTCACTGACTCTCTCTCCCATTTTTGAATTTCACTTAAGACTCTTTCTCCTCTCTCTCAATACCTCCGAGCTCTATCCGTCACTCTCCACTCTCTCAACCCCGACTGCGCCTCCACCACTCTCTCAACATTCACGCTTGCTCTCTGCCTCTCCGTCAACCCCGTCTTCACCGCTTCCCGCATACCCACATCAGACCCATGAGCAAAAACAAAGAAAAAATGGCGGCTCACCATCAGAGATCCCGACTCCCAAACACGCACACCCTTTTTAGACCCAGATCAGAGAAAGTAAGGGTTGGGGTTTGGGGAGAATCGGGTTAGGGTTTGATGCTTTTTCATGTTAGATCTATGTAGGGATATGAGATTGAGAGAGAAAGAAAGAGAGTTTGGTCGAAGGAGACAAGAAGCCACCATCGGAGGTGGTGGTTGTGATGAAAATTATCCTTGCCGATTTGGGCGGGCTTGTTTCAGAGAGAGACCACCACTCGGTAGGGTTTTCTTTTATCTCTATTATTTTTAATAAACTCTGTTTTCTTTTATCTCTATTTTTTAATTTTGTTTTCTGTTTTTTGGTTTTTAGCTTAGGAATTGAAATCAAGTCTTATATTGCTTGCAATTTTTGTCAATTGTTTAAAAATGCTTGATACAAAAATAGTGATTGTGGAATTAAAAATGCTTTCTCTGGCATTAAAATCTACCAACGTGATACAAAAACAGTATATTAGAACTGTACATCTTTTTCTCATTGGGGCTGAATTTAGTTCTGTTCTCTCTTTTTTGGGGTTTTAGCTTAGGAATTGAAATCAAGTCTTAATTCTGTTATTATTGTTATTGTGGTTGTTGTTGTTGTTGTTGTTGTTGTTGGAACACCTGGAAAAATATTGGCTCTGGCAAGGGATAAAGATCTTGGATTGAAGAATGTGAGTCATTTTATTCTTGATGAGTGTGATAAGATGCTAGAATCACTGGGTATGGTCTTCTTATTCTTCTGCCTTTTATCCCCTTGTTTATGTGAATTAGTTCTGAAATGTGATACTTTGCAATTCTCTTGTTCTCTTTACAGTGTATTGCATTGTTTGCGATAATAATTTTCTTATTTTAAGCCTTCTGTTGTCCATGTTCTTGTATGTTTTACAGACATGAGGAGAGATGTGCAGGTGATCTTCAAGATGACTCCTCATGACAAGCAAGCTATGATGTTTTCAGCAACTCTCAGTAAAGAGATCCGCCCTGTTTGCAAACAATTTATGCAAGAGGTGTGATAAGGCATCATAAAGTTATGATATTCTTTGTATTTATAAATGTCATGTCATTGCCTTGTTGGTTGTGTCAATTGTGCGGTTTTGTGGCTTAGGTTTCAATTTGTCATGCAAGGGAATGAATTTGTAGTTGTAGTACTAGCAATATTTTTAGTTTTTCCTACTTCTAGTCTGAACTTTTCTTTGGGCGTAACCATTTCTCTTGATCCTTTTGGTTATATATGGTTGGGTGATTGTGTTTGTGGGGCCTTGGTGAGGATATTGGTTCCACTTCTTATTTCTTGGGTAGGAGCTGGATGTTTCTACTATTTGAGAGATGAGTAAGTTCAATCAATACATCGTAGTTCCATAAGGATTGACTTTTTGGATTGCCAGTTATTTGTTTATCTATTGTTTTTGAGTTTTGGTTGCTGTAGAAGATGGTATTTTGATGCACTTTATATTGACACTCGTTTTTTTCAGCCAATGGAAATTTATGTTGATGATGAGACCAAGTTGACTCTTCACGGTCTTGTACAGGGTATCTTCGATGCTTTTTTTTTTTTTTTTTTTTTTTTTTATAATTTTTGCAATATTTTTGTTTCATCAGTTGACTGTCTCTTGCTGATTCAACTAATGCACATTTTCATTGTCTCTCTGTGCAGCACTACATTTTATTGGACGAGGCAGAGAAAAACCGCAAATTGAATGACCTTCTTGATGCATTGGACTTCAATCAGGTTGTCATTTTTGTCAAGAGTGTGACCAGAGCTGCTGAGCTGAACAAGTTACTTACGAGTGGGACCAGAGCTGCTGAGTTGAACAAGTTACTTTGTTCATGATTTTTACTTTTATTTTTCATATTTTTATTGTATGGGGAAAACACTTAGATGGCTGAGTTTTTTGCTTTGTCAAGTTAAGATTAACAGACAAAATCGTGTAATATTTTCCACACAAAGGTGATATAAATATGTATTTTACTTTCTATTTGTTCCACTATTTGTTCCTTACAGACCTTGATTTGGTACATACCAGTACTTGAATGTCTCCAAAACATCTTGTCCTCCTTAAAAAAACAAGGAGGGGTGGTATAGATTTATAATAATGCTGGGATTCCAGTTATTAGTGAACGACTCAACAAAGTCAGCCACAGTTTTCAAATTTGAGCCAACAACTCCCTGATATTTAGAAGTGCTAGGGAACCAAGCTGGGTGGTAAAGTTATGCTCAAACTTGTTCCTATCATCCACCAACCTTGATGTGTTGATGGATTGTTGTAAATGATATTCTTCCAAGTCTAACATTGGTGAGGGTTGGGTTTGCAGTCCTGGAGAGGATTTTCAGGGAAGTATTTAGCTAACAAGGAGTTGGGATGGTAAACCATTCACCAAAATTCCACAATTCCAAGAAGTATTTAGACCACCTGAACGTGCGCCAAGCTCCACAATTCCTCATTCTCATCCTGTGCTTTTCCTCTGTCTTTATCTCTTTCATTTTTTTTTTTCTTTTATACACGACAGAATGAGACACTCAATAGCACCAAATCTAATATGAAATTGGAAATCTCTCATTCATTCTAGCATGTACTAACAAATTTAGGGAACAAAAGTTAGGGTATGAAGAGACATTGCATTTAAAAATATTAATCACTTGCATATATAATTAATATTTAACTAGAAGTTACTCAAACATGCACTTGTACAATCTAACATATTTAACATGTTTGACTAACTTTTTTAGTTACAAAAATTATCCAAAAAATTTGCTACATGTGCAATCAGTTGTCTAAATAAGTTAGATTTGCTATCCAAGAAACTGTCCAAGGCAAAGCTGTCCACTGTGCAATATGCTACCATGTCCACTGTGCAATATACTATCAAACAAACTGTCCAAAAAATGTTATCCATCATACTGCAAAATCAATATTAGCCTGAAAATATGTCAAAAAAATCAAGTTACATTTTAAACTTGAACAAACATAAGAAAATTTCACTATAATTGAACTTACCATTTATTAGTTTTTTACATACCAAAAAAGTGTTGTGTTTCCAACATCCTTTGTGTTTCCAACATCCAAGAAGTATTTATACTTTCCAGTTTCTCGCACTAATGAAACATACAGCTTTACAGGACAATTAGTCCTTGTATCGTCTCGGTTACGAGTGCGAATCATATCTTCTTTTTCTGAACCTCGAATGCCCTGCTTTGCACATACAAATCCCCTTGATGTTATCTTTCCATCCTTCTTACTTTTATTTATGTAATTCTTTCTAACATCAAAGCCCATTTGCCTTCCATATTTTAGCCAAAATTCCCATGCATCTTCTAATGTATCAAATTCCATACCAGCTCTAGGACTCAAATCTTCATTGTCATCCATGACTCTAGGACTCAAATCTTCATTGGCATCCATGACACTATGCAATGAATTAAACAATACTCTTATAATTAACAAACAAATGTACAAAATATCAACTATTATAAAAATAGAAGAATGAATGTTTTTCATTAAAAATCAAAGCTGAAAATTTTTGTACAAATATTGTGTTTATCATATATAAGAATTACAACAAACCAATATATGATCATGAGAGATGATGACCCTAATTGGGTAGTTTCAAGCTAAATTTTTTTAAGAAACTGTTAACTGTGTATCATGACAAACTTTCAATTATCAAAATTTTCTATCCCTATGACAATTAAATTTTTATCACTATATTTTGACTGCAAACTTGAAAGGCAAAGATCAAAACACTATAGTTTAAATACAATGAGGACCTAAAAGCATAGAATTCATGAAGAAAACCAAAGGATAGAAACTTATATAGGACAAGGAAACAATGAAAAACACATTAACAATTCACAAGTGATACTTCAAATTAGAATGTAAAAGACATCAGTAAAGTTATTGAGGACGATTTGTATTCATTGATCTTTGAGAGAGAATAAAGTCATAAATGATAAGATTTTGATTTATTTTGATAAGACCTCTACTGGTGGGACAAACAGAATTACTAAAATCGTCTAAAAATCTTAAAAGACTTAAAAGGAGGTCATTTCAGGGCTAGTTGGAAGCAAAGCAATTCTGGTATCAGGGGTTCAATGTAGCCATTGAGTATTGACACTAACCTACATGGTCATTGACTCATGTACAATTTCCACCCTAACCCACAATTATTTTTGCAATATCAACACCTTAATTCAAGATTAACTTGTAATGCCCATCCCAATATCTAATACCAGTATTAAAATGCAAAATTTAGTAAAGGCCCACTTGGGTGAACATTGGTATCAAAAAGTAACTTTTTTCAACTCAAATTATATTTTGCCTAAATATTCCAATGGATAGGGAGATTTAACCAAAAATAAAAATGATGATTTTCTTTTGGCTATAAGAAATAACAAATACATATCTTGGGCAAGATTAGAAAGTCAGCTCATTAAGGAAAAGAATAAAGAGTATGCCTTTCAAAGAAGAAGAAGAAAACAAAACCCGGTATTTGAGTTGCTGAACTCACCGAGTGGAAAGGGCGAGTCCTAGATCGAGATTGAAGCGTGCATGGTGGAAAGAAGCAGAGGAGTTTGAGGTTGTTCTTCTGACTTCTATCTTTCTGTGTTCTGTTCTTGTCTTGCTCGATCTTCTTCTATGTTGGGGATGGACCCGTGGTGACTATCACAAAGGCATTTGGCTTCAGAGAGACCTCCACTCCATGAGAGTTGGGACTTGGGACAGCTTCACACACGAGATAGAGGGAGTGTGAGTGTTAGGGGGTTTGGTTTCAAATGCTAAGTTTCAGTGTTTGGGTATGAGCTGGGTCTGCTGTGACAATGGATTGAAGGAGAGGCAGAGAATGGGTTGAAGGAGAGGCAGAGACGGCAGCTGCGCAGGGGAGAGAGGAAAAAAATTTGATTTTCTGTTTGGTTACTCAAGACTTTTACCAGAACATTGGGCGGGCTGAATACAGTGGGCGGGCTGTGAAATATTTTAAGGGTAAAATTGTCTTTTTATTATTTGGTGAGGTGTCAAAATAAGAAGACATTGGATTAAATGGGTGGCTGGGATTTGAGGTATTGCACACCGTGCAATACCCTAGGTATTGCACTGGATGTGAATCCAGATTTTAACTTTCAAGACCCATATTTTTGTGGGTCTATGAGCGTTTAATGCGATGGTCTCGCAATTTGTTGAGCCGTCATTAATTGGTGTAGTTGAGACTTGAGACTTGAGACTTGAGACTTGTGAGAGAGAGTGGGTAGTTAGAAAAATGATGATATATACGGATTGCAGAGTCACGTAATAATGACTAATTAATTATAAGGACCGTACTTTTCCTCCAACCAATTTGGAAAGCAAAGTTCATCCACACCCAACTATATACCAATCGAAATACACATTCTATCACCTCACCACCACGAGGAGTCACAGAGCTATTAAAGAATGACAGAATTGATGAAAGGTAATTGCAAATTCATATGCGCCAAGATTTAGAACTACTTCGTTGTCAATATGAGCATCGCTGCCTTTGCCATCCATTCCTTGTCACTTCTTGTTCATGGTCACAATTTGAATTGGTCCTCAAAATGCCAATCGGATATTAATCATGATCGGCTCACCTAGTGTATCTTATAAGTGAATTACATGTACAAGATACGCATATTTACTAACTAGGCTTGTGGAATCATGGTGTTTTGCAGTGGGGAAGCTATGTTGGAGCCATGACCCTCCTAGCCTTTCAAAATCTTCATTAATGGTAGTAACAAAATAATATTTGATATTTAAAATTATTTGTTGTTTCTGATCTTAAGGGGGTATTTAAGGACGAAAAAGTGCGTGAAAATATGTATAATATTATTTAAAAACATGTGTTTTTTTTTTTTTTTTTTTGAGTGGGTGTACCAAACACCCCTAAGATTTAAAAAAAAAAAAAAAATTCAATACAAATTAAGCCCTCGCAAAATTTTAAAATTGTTCAAAAAAAATCTAAAAGCATAAAAACACCAGCTCATTTCTTTGTACTGACTTTTATTTTTCCCTGAGAGAAGCATTGGCTTGTTTGTTGGGTAGGTTTAATACATATTGAATTGTTCTCTTTGAAGCACTTAAGTAACTTCATTTCCTTAATTGTTTCTCAACAAAATAAAATTTAAAAAGCGGCTTCCATTTTCTTCACAAAAAATAGTTGTTTTTTTTTTATTTGTATTCCATATTTGATCTTATTGATTGGCTTATATTATTAGAGTAATGTTGTAAATTCTTATTAGTTCTTTTTAGGGCCCACCACTCCTCAAAGATATGCCTGCAATATGTAAAACCAAAATTAAGTTCAAAATTTCATTAATAAAATTTTAGAGAGTTTTTTCTCTTTTTTCGGTAGATTCCAAAGTTTTCGTTATAGATTTGAAGAACATCTTGTGAATTTAAGGATTTTGTTAAGCTAGAACGAGATCTAACTCTTTCACGCTTCTCATCTTACATCAATTGATATGAAAACTTGTTGGTATTTTGATATTTAACACTATCTCACATTTTGATTTGCATCAATTTTATTCCATTGCCAATATCCATCAAATTATGACTTTTAAGAAAAGAGAGGAAGTGAGCAAACCACAAAACACAATTGCTTGATCAAGTGTGACTCATACAAGATGAGAGATATTACGAAGAGAAGAAGCCAAAACTATGGTCGCAAATGCAAGATTTATGAACTTCTTTTTTTTCTTTTTCTTTTTTCTTTTTTATAGAAGAAAAAGATTTTTTACATTGACACCATGAAAGAGATTTGTTTAAATCTACTGATTAAGTTTGTCTATTTAGATTTTTTTTAATCTAATTTTCAATTAATAAAGTGATTAGTAAGCTGTATTAATTCTATTATAAGCTGATCGAAATTACTTGCAGTGACATACTTCCCTGCGTCACACACTACAGACAAGGAAGTTCAGATTTTTAGTGTTTTTTTTTTTTTTTTTTTTTTTTTTGGTAATTTTTAGTTTTACTATGAAAGATATGGCGATTGGAGTAACTTTTTTTTTTTTTTTGATGACAGCGATTGGATTAACTTGATTCGATTATTTGGCACGAAGCCACAAACATGGAGGGTGTCAACTCAAAACTGTACATCTTTAATTTCAATGTGAATTAGATTAAATCTCATTTGGTGGCAGTTGAAATATACATGCATACATATGTGATTATCTCGCTTAGAAATTTGGTGGTTTCATTCATTGTTGTAAAATTGAAAAGTCTAAAAAATTCGGTGGTTTTATTCGCACGCGAAAATTATTATTGATAATTATTAACCAAGTATTTTTATGTCATCTTTTTTTTTTTTTTTTTTTTTTTTTTTTCCTTAGGGTAAATTATGTTTTTAGTTCATATCCTTAATATTATATTTTAACTAGTCGCTAACCCGTGCGATGCACGGGAAAACTATTAGAAAATAATAAAGCATGCATATATTAAAAGACAATTTAAGTTCATGTGTGCTTGCAAGGGATACATATCTAAATAGTTCTTGCAGTAGAAATAAAAGCCTTATCTTTGAGATAAAGAACTGATGTAAACAAACTAACCTTACATAAAACAAATTTAAAAAATAAAAAAAATAAAATAAAACTGATGTCATGGGAAATTCAACCACATAGTAGTAATATATAAATCTCTTAAAACCTAAACCTAAACAATAAGGACTAAATATATAAACAAACTAACCTTACAAAAGCTGAACTTTATAAACTAAAATCTATACCGTGCATTGTAGATCTTGAATGCTTTAGGGCTTCCTACGTCTGGAGAGAGAGAGTTTGCAGAAACCGTGGTTTTATATTTCTTAACTTGAGAAAGGGGTAAGGTTGCTAGGGTTTTGTAGATCTTGAATGCTTTAGGGCTTCATACGTCTGGAGAAAGAGAGAGTTTGCAAAAACCGTGACTTTATATTTCTTAACTTGAGAGAGGGGTAAGGTTGCTAGGGTTTTGAGGAGTTATAATTTTTATTTATTTTTTATTTTTTATGCTGACGTAGAAAATTGTGATGCCTGTAAAAGTTTCGGTTTTATATATATATATATATATATCTAGATTTGGTGTGTAACCTTTTAATTGTGTCAATTTATGTTGTGTTTAGGATAAGCTTATATTGAGTAGTTTCTTTTACTATTTATCTTATTTTTGCTATTATTTATAGGTTTTATTGCACTTTTTAATATTATTTATGGGTCACACTATACTATTTCAATTAACTTTTAGCTTTATCTACTGTACTTTCAGTAAAAAAAATTTCAGTTTTAGCTAAATAAGTTGTTCCCAAATGGAGGACCCTTAGTCTCTAACCTTTTAATGTCATGTCAATTTAATTTCTGTCATTATCTTATGAATGAAAACAGCTAATGTTGCTAAGAGCCAAAAAAATTTTTACTTTTTGTTGATGTGGTATAAACTAATTTTTTATTTTGACCGTTTGCCATATTAATAATTTCCAATTAAGAGATAATGACTAGGACTAAATTGACATGACACTAGAAGGTCAAGAACTGAATTAACACAATTGAAAGGTAAGAACCAAATTTAAATATGGTGTAAAGCATAGAGACTAAATATGTAATTTACCATTTTTCTTAAATAAACATCTATAGTTGAGAGGGGAAGAATTTGAACCTAGATACAAGTATTTGCTTAAAATTTTAAAAGATACTAACCTCTTAACTATTTGCAATTTGAAAATAAAAAGTCATCGTATGGTTCGGCTCTACACAGGGCATATCATACGTTCTTAAACACGTGAACATGTTATTAGTACCTTTTAATTTGACTTCCTATTACATTATTATCATACTCGTAGTTCGTGTATATATATATATATATCTATTTATATTTATATATGTGGTGTCCTTGATAATTCTTCACTATTTAGCCGAAGATATATTATATATTGAATCTCAATATGGTGATTATTGATTAGTAATTGCTTTGTCCTCAACAAAATTTTTCTCATACAAATGTTGTGCATTAAGGGTCGTTTACACTTCACATAGTTTGAAATGATTTTTTTTTTAGTACATTTATTCAAATAACTTTTTCTATTCTTTTATATTTTCATCCCCTCTACCAAATACAAATAAGAAAAAACTAATACACTTTTAATCACTCTGTACTTTCTATTCTCTAAACCAAGTGGATGCTAAATAAAAAGCTAGGCTTCTAATCAATCCTAGCATATTTTTTAGTTTTTTTTTTTTCTCATTTATTGTTGATATGTTTTTCATAATATAAAATATCAAATTAATAGTCAAGAGTTTTGTAACAAAACTACACTTTTGTTATTTCCGATACAGACATCTAAAGTTAAAAACTCTCCAACTCAACTATCAAATTATATATATAGAACAAGCCTTATTCTAGAAACTTCTGAAAATTTTAAAAAAAAAAGTATAAAAATAATAAAATTAAGAATTATATTCTATGTTTTTTTTTTTCCTAAATCAATGATTTACAATTAATAGACAGATCACTCGGACTATCATGCCCCAAATCCAAAAGTTTGAGTTAAGCATGTGACAACGACTAAACGCCCCAAAAACAAGTACCTTATGGGGACGTTTAATTCGCTATGATGTGTTCTTAATATAATGTACTACGTTATTGTATTTTGGGAGTTGAAAGTCTACATATAATTAATGTGTACTTTACATATTATTGTATGCATGAGAAACTAAAACCATACACACAGTGGCGACGCCACATTATGATTAGGGTATTCCCAAGAACACCCTGACCTGAAAAAAAAAAATTAGGAACACTCTCCAATTAAAAAAAAAATTATTAGTTCTACTTTCAAGGAAAAAAAAAAAAGCCCAAAAAAATTTTGAACTAAAATCTGAAAAAAAAAAAAAAAAAAAAATTGTAACAGATCAAACGGCAAGCCCACAGATTCTAAAAAAAAAAAAAACGGACGGCAAGCCCAACAACATCAAGCCTACGGCAAGCCCAACAAAGCAAACCCACGGATTCTCAAAAAAAAAAAAAAAAAAAAAAAAAAAACCAAACCCCAATAAAGGCTAAAGCAAACCCTAAGCTCCAAAATCTCCTTCACAGTCCACTAAAATCCTTCACCATACTTATCAAAAAAAAAAAAAAAAACCTTCACCATAGACCTAGGCTTCATCACCTTAGCGATCTCGATGACATCGTCGAGCGAGATGTTACCATTGTACTTGATGCTCTTCGTCTTCTTCTGGTCGCGCTCCGGCTCCTTCAGTGCCTTGATGACTAGTGCGGTGGTAGAGGGCATCACGGACACCTTGGCCTGACGGTTCTGGACTGTTAGCTTGATCATTACACGAAGATCAGCGACGGCATAAGCGAGATCGGCAACGGTATTTCAGTTCTCTTTCCTTTTCTGGTTTTTCCTATCTCATCTCTACTCTCTCTCTCTCTCTCTCATTCTTGATTCTCATAGTCTGAGTGTCAGACTTGTGTGTTTAGACTTATCTTTTGACAATATAATTATATAAATTGCTTAACTTTTCTGCTTTTGTCTTTTTTTGACCATATAAATTGCTTAGCTTTTTACTATTTGTCTTCTTTTTGACAATATAAATTGATTAACTTTTTACTGTTTGTGTAAGTGTATATAAATATAAAAACATGTAATTTTGTTGAAATTGCTGATCGGCTCTTATCTCTTAGTGTCGGGGTGGATGGGGCCGTGGCATTGAATTGGGGTTTGTGGTATGTGGTCCCTTAAAAAGTAAGTGAATACACATTATAAAAGACAAAAAAAATAAAATAAAAAAATAAAATAAAATAAAATAAACAATGTTAAGCAGTTTTGCAGTGGGTTGATACTTGATATACATATATACACTTTTAATGTACTATTTTTAGTTGTTGTTTTTCATTATTTAATTACATATTTATGTTTTAATATTCTAAAATAGTAATTGTTATGTAATAACTAAATGATTTGAGTGTCAAAAAAGAAAAACTAAATGATTTGTTTTATTTGAGGATTACTTATTTGGATCAATAATTTTATGTTGTATAAGAAAATATAAATATATATTATTTTTAATTTTTTTTAGAAACTCCGAAACACTCTGAAACGGTATATCGAAATAGATTGGTACCAAAATATTTCATTCCACAAAATAAACCGAAACAGAGTCCAAAACGGTATTCATAACATTGCTTTCAAGCAAAAAAGAAAAAGCTAAAAAAAAAATTTTGAACTAAAATCTAAAAAAGAAAAAATTGTAACAGGGTAAGCCTACTCAAGAACACCCTGAGAAAAATTCCTAGAATCGCCACTGCATACTCATATTGACATATATTGATATATATATACTCACACATATATTAGAGATAATTAAAGGGCCGGTGAATATACAATCTATTATAAATGAAAAGGGCGAAAACGTCACCAAATTAACGTTCTTCAAATTTCTATATAAACCCACATATGCATGCATGGTTGAACTCGCAGGGTTTTGTGGTCTAGTGTCGTTTTATAAAGCATGAAAATGACAGTGTTTCATGTTTTTTTTTTTTGGTTTTGGTGATGTGGGCGGTCCACAGCCATGGCAGGGCTTATCAAACTGAGAGTATTATATACAACAATACTCAGCTGCCTTATAAAGAAAATATGAATGCTGAAACTGTAATCAACAGCAAATTGAAGCAGGGGCACAGTTTCATGTTGGCCGCAGATACCATTGTGCACGGTCTATGGCCGCAAAATACTAGTGGTGGACTCATTGACTGCAAAGGAGCTAAAAATACTGCTCCCTTTAACTTTCCAAAGGTATAATATGTTTGTCAAATCATTTCAACAGTCATGCATGTTTTTGTTATCTTCATACATTCATTATTTTTGTAATTTGTTAGGGAAATGCTTCTTTAGATTTTAGAAACACAAAAAATAATTAATGTGGTATATATTTACAAAAAGTAGTAAATATTGTACACTTTTTATAAATATATTACTTTTTATGAATCTACAGCGTAAACATATAAAAATCATTTTTGTTATTATTATTTACGTAGTTTAGCCTTTATTAATATTGTCCTTTTTTTTGTGCAGCTGGAACACTACGAAGATGGACATCTCGTGCACAAGTTGAATGATTTTTGGCCGAACCTAATAATAAATAAACCAAATTATAACTATTGGAAACAGGAATTTGAAAAGCATGGCTCTTGCTTCTTCCCAACACAAGAGCAGTATTTCGAATCAACTGCTTGGATGGTGGATCAAATTCCAGGGCTGACTCCAAAGCTTGAAAGTGAAGGTTAGTATACTATAGTTTTATATTATATAGAGACTTTATCCATAACTTTTTGTAATTTTTATCATTGAAGAAAGCTAACTTGGATTTTTCAATCCCTTTTTCGAAACAGGCATTTGCCCTGGTACATCTCATTTGTTTAAGGATCTCCAACAAAAGATTATTAAAGCCACTGGATTCATCCCGAAGCTGGAATGCTACCAAAGAAATGGAACTAATCGATTGTTCCGGATATACTTCTGTTTCGACAAATCCAAATTTCTGTATAATTGCAGTGATAGTAAGTTAACGCCAAACAATATTAAGTGTGGGTATGGGGAGGTCAAAATCAAACTTCCTTAGCCACATCGTCCTCGGCATGGACCATAAACTAGTATAAGGTCAACAATGCCAGTGGAAATTTAGTAAAATTGTCTTTGGTGTGTGGAAATTTGGAAGTTATTTCTGTTAGTTGATGCAGTCCTCTTGCTCCTTTGTTTAATTGTTGGTATCTTCTTATTATGAATAATGTATCTGTAACCGAAGGCAAAACAGTGGCTTATGATTGTTTGTACTTGGTCGTGCAGTGGCCAATGTCATTCTGCAACATCAGTCCTCTTGCTCCTTTGTTTAATTTGTTGGTGTCTCTGGTTGTACTCTTTTCGTACTTTTGATTTGCTTCTCATCAATAATATTTGCCTTGAGTTTTTCATTATTAATTTTTTTAAAATCTTTAATTCCTGGAATGCTGTGGGGTTAACCTTATTTTGCCGTTGACATAGCTGTGGGGATGAGCTTATTTACCGTTGACATAGCTGGGGAGAAACCAAGAAAGCCTCGGTTTCCCTCGAGAAATAGAACACGTGTCTCAATCATGAATAAATTCATAGATCCTTAAAGGGAATAAAAATAAAAAGAGCTCTAAAATTCACTTGAAAAATTAAAAGAAAGTCTCTATAATATAAAAATATATATATATATATTTTTAATCAAAAGCCTTAATGCCCCTAGAGCTACATTTACTAAATTATATAGGAAAACGGTAGATAAATTGCCCGTTTGGATCCGATTTATTGGTTTCTGCATTTTGCTTCCGCGCATTTTCTCTCTCTTTTTTTTTTTTTTTTTTTTTTAAGCCTCAACTTTTGACCATTCTCCCATAAACAGTGCACTCGTGCACTATTTATGGGATCCACAAATTCCACTTTTCAGCTACTTATTTATTAAAAATGGGTCACATGCATGACACTATTCACACATTTAAAAATTATTTTGCTACAATGTTTTCAGTTTCAGTAAAAATAAGTTGTATCTAAACGAACCCAAAGAAACACACACACACACACAAACACACACATATATATATATATATATATATATGATGAGGATAAAATTAGATAGACAAGAGTGACGGTATACGCTTGACAAGGGTGACGAGATGTTTTTACCGTCAGCATTCCTTCAAGACTGACGGGGATATGAAGAAAAAGAACTCCACATATAAAACTGTACATCCTGAAGCTGACAGGGTAAATATAAACTGACGGGATAACATAAACTGACGGCGTCAGTCTGTGGAATGATTGATCTACACGTTTACGTGTATAAGTGAATAACTTGCTCCCCACGTTTCATGAAACCTAAGGATTCCTATATGGAAAGAATCCCGTAAAATACGCTCAAGAAGACTCCTATAAGGAAAAGACTTCTACTCCAAGGAAAAGAGGTCAACCCTCTACTACTATAAAAACCCAAGCACCCTCACAAACCAAGGTACGCATAATTTACCCTCTCTAGCACTCTAGAGCAGTGAGAATAATTCTAACTTGACCTTCGGAGGGTGTTTGGCCGGTACCACACCGATACTCTCTGCTAGGTTATTCCTTTTCGTTGTGCAGGTGCCATTTGCGATCGTACGAGGAACGTGTGACTCACTAGTGGTATTATTTCCAGCATCATCAGTTGGCGTCGTCTGTGGGAACGTAGCACATTCTCGCTTCCTAGAAAAAAGAGTTACATGGTACTCACTCGCTCAATGGCGACCACCAACGACGTTCAAGAAGAAGAAGCCCCTACAACTGCGCTTGAAAGACAGGTAAGGACACTCGCCGCTGCCGTAGAGCGCCTCACCAAACAAAACCACGACCTAGAAGAGCAACTGAAATAGAAAAATGCAGCTCCCAACAACCAAGGAGCAGATCAAGAAGGAACCAGCGCCGACAGAAGAAACCAGGAAGGACCCCAGGCCAGCAACGCCCCGAGCAAACCAGAACGACAGAACACAAGCATCCCCTCCCTCGCAGAAACCACTCCGCCACTTGTTATTGCGGAGATGCAGGCCATGAAGGAACAAATGGAGGTTATGATGAATGCTCTCAAGGGACGAGTATCAAGCGACCTTGACAACCTTGTCAACCGAACTGACTCGCTGTTCACCGCCACCGTCAACTCCTATCCTTTACCAAGTAAGTTCCGCATGCCACAAATAGACAGTTACGACGGGGTCAAGGACCCACTGGACCACCTGGAGACCTTCAAGACCCTAATGCACCTTCAAGGAGTAGCGGACGCCATCATGTGTAGGGCCTTCCCTATAACGCTGAAGGGCGCAGCGAGAATTTGGTTCAGCCGACTGACACCAAACTCCATCAGCACCTTCAAAGAGCTCAGCGCTCAATTTACCGCACACTTCATTGGAGGTCATCGATACAAGAAGTCTACGGCTTGCTTGATGAGTATGAAGCAGCGAGAAGATGAAACTTTAAGAGCCTACATCTCCCGCTTCAACAAAGAGGCACTCTCGATCGACGAAGCCGACGATAAGATACTTGTTGCAGCATTCACGAATAGCTTGAAGAAGGGCAAGTTTTTGTTCTCCCTATACAAAAACGACCCAAAGACCATGTCGGAAGTACTTTATCGCGCCACAAAGTATATGAACGCTGAAGATGCACTGTTAGCTCGGGAAGAGAGGCCTAAGAAAAGAGAAAGGCAGGAAGACACTCGGCAGGACTAAGGCCGAAAGAAGACAATAACAGGAGACCGAAGGGACGAGAGGCGCCCTAAGCCCCTGGGGGGAAAATTCACGAGCTTCACCCCTCTGACAGCCCTGATAGATCAAGTCCTTATGCAAATCAAGGACGAAGAGGCTCTAACGTTCCCAGGAAAGCTAAAGAGTGACCCCAACAAACGTTCCCGAGATAAGTATTGCCGTTTCCACCACGACCATGGCCACGACACGTCTAATTGCTATGACCTCAAACAGCAAATTGAGGCCCTTATTAGACAAGGAAAGCTGCAGAGATTCGTTAGCAAGGAGAAAACGGATCCCCTCGCACAAGACCAACACCCCCGACGGGACAATGAGCGATCGAGGCCCCCAATTGGGGATATAAGGATGATCGTAGGAGGAACGGCTGCCGCGCGGGTCCTCCAAGAAAGCCCGCAAGACCTATTTTCGGATGGTACAAAATGTTCAGCTGACAAGGGTCATGCCGAAAATGGCGCGGAGAGAAGGTCCTATAATCGGATTCTCAGAGGAAGACGCGCAACGCCTTCACCATCCACATGACGATGCGCTCGTCGTCAACTTGCGGGTGGGAGACTACAACATGCACCGGGTGCTAGTCGACAATGGCAGTTCAGCAGATATTTTATACTACACGGCATTCCAGCAGATGAGGATCGACAGGGAGCGATTGATCCCAACAAATGCCCCGCTTGTTGGCTTCGACGGGAGCCAGGTATTCCCATTGGGCGCGGTCACATTATCCGTCATTGTAGGCGATTACCCTCAACAGATAGCCAGGGACATGACATTCTTGGTAGTCGACTGCTCATCAGCCTACAACGCTATCCTCGGGCGACCCGCGCTCAACTCATGGGAGGCGGTAACTTCCACTTACCACCTAATGATAAAGTTCCCGACTGACTACGGAGTAGGGGAACTGGGCGGAAGTCAGATGGCCGCGCGCGAATGCTACATAGCCATGATGGAAATGGAGGATCAGGTTCAGGCTTTAAGCATAGAATAGCGCCGGACGGTAACAGAGCCGGTTGAGAAGTTAGAAGAGATACCCCTTGACAGTTCCGATCCTAGCCGAACAACCAAAATTGGGACGTTCGTTAACACCACGATCCGCTAGGAGCTCATAACCTTCCTCAGACTCAATCGAGACGTGTTCGCGTGGGGTCATGAAGATATGCCGGGAATAGATCCATCAGTCATGGTGCACAGGTTGAACGTATTGCCCGCCTTTCCACCTATCAGACAAAAGAAGAGAGTGTTTGCCCCCGAGCGAGACCGAGCCATAGCAGAAGAAGTCAGAAAGCTACGAGAAGCGAGTTTTATTAGAGAAGTATACTATCCCGACTGGTTAGCAAATGTAGTGATGGTCAAAAAGGCAAGCGGGAAATGGCGGATGTGCGTGGACTTCACCGACCTCAACAAGGCCTGCCCCAAAGATAGCTACCCCCTCCCGAGGGTCGATGTCCTAGTAGACTCTATGGCTCGACACCAATTGCTGAGCTTCATGGACGCTTTCTCGGGGTACAACCAAATCCGAATGCATGAAGCCGATCAAGAGAAAACGTCGTTCGTAACCAACCAAGGCCTCTTCTGTTACAAGGTGATGCCCTTCGGCCTGAAGAACGCAGGCGCAACGTACCAGAGACTCATGAACAAAATGTTCGCGCAGCAGATTGGGAGGAATGTCCAAGTCTATGTAGACGACATGTTGGTAAAAAGCCGAAGGGAGGAAGATCATCTAGGAGATCTCAAAGAAACATTTGACACACTGCGCTCCTACAACATGAAGCTCAATCCAAGAAAATGTGCCTTTGGAGTAACGGCAGGAAAATTCTTAGGATTCATGGTGTCTTAAAGGGGAATCGAAGCAAATCCGGATAAGATCCAGGTCATCATGGATATGGCACCACCAAGAAATGTGAAGGAGGTGCAAAACCTCAATGGAAAGATAGTGGCACTAAATAGGTTCGTATCAAGGGCAACGGACAAGTGTTTGCCCTTCTTCCGAACATTGAAGAAATCCTTCGAGTGGACTGACGAATGCCAGCAAGCATTCGAAGAATTGAAGGCTTACCTCTCCTCCCCACCATTGCTGAGCCCGTCGCAGCCAGGAGAAGAGCTTTTTCTCTATCTAGCCGTCTCCCCCGCAGCCGTTAGCGCGGCCTTGGTCAGAGAAGAAGAGAAAGTGCAAAAGCCCGTGTACTACGCAAGTCGAGCGCTTCACGGTGCCGAAGAAAGAGACCCGCCCATGGAAAAACTTGCCTTTGCATTAGTTACGACAGCCCGCAAGCTCAAACCGTACTTCCAAGCTCATACAGTGAACGTCCTGACTAACAAGCCCTTACGGCGGGCAATGAGCAATCCCGAGGCCGCGGGACGATTGGCATTATGGGCTATAGAACTGAGCGAATGTGATATTCAGTACCGCCCGCAGACCGCCATCAAGGGACAGATCGTCACCAACTTTATAGCTGAGTTCACTCATGATGAAGACAAGGGGGCAGCAGAGTCCCCTCAATGGAGTATATATACGGACGGGTCGTCCAACAGACAAGCCGCAGGGGCCGGCATTGTGCTATTATCGCTCGAAGGAGACACCATTGAATGTATGGTCCGTCTCGACTTCCCCGCCACCAACAATGAATCGAAGGATGAGGCTTTGATAGCAGGGCTCGACCTCGCCAAAGCAGCAGGAGCCGCGAAGGTAGTCATCTACTGCGATTCACAGGTCGTCACTAACCAAATAAATGGAGACTACAAGTGTAAGGGCGAAAAGATGAAGAAATACCTTGATGAAGTAAAGGCGAGAGTGGATGACCTAGAAGCCAAAGTCGTCCAAATTCCTAGAGAAGAAAACGAGCGAGCCGACCGCCTCGCGAAGGCCGCTTCAACAGAACAAATGGTCATCCTTGGTAATGTACTCTCTTTCGTGCAGCTTTCTCCGCTAATAGATCTCAGCAACATGCAGGAAATATGCTCCGACAGAAGCTGGATGACGCCATTAGTTTCATACCTAAAAGATGGGGTCTTACCAAACGGAAAGGAAGCCGCAAGGAAACTTAAGGTCCAGGCGGCGAGGTTCATCCTGATAAAAGACGTCCTGTATAAAAGAGGTTTCTCCCGACCATATTTGAGATGCTTGGATACGGAAGAGGCAGATTACATCATGAGAGAGGTACATGAAGGAATCTGCGAAAACCACTCAGGATCCAGATCATTGGTACACAAGCTTGTGCGAGCAGGGTACTATTGTCCCACCATGCAGAAGGACGCCGAAGCCTATGTCAGGGCCTACGACAAGTGCCAAAGGTTCAGCAATATTATTAGACAACCAACCGAAGAGCTGACCCCTATGACGGCCCTATGGCCGTTCGCACAGTGGGGCTTAGATATTATGGGACCCTTCCCTACAGCAGCACGACAGCTAAAGATCCTGGTGGTAGGCATTGACTATTTCACAAAATGGGTGGAAGCTGAACCTTTGGCCACAATCACGGAGAAGAACGTACGAAGCTTTGTTTGGAGATGCATCATATGCAGGTTTGGCATTCCTAGAGTCTTTGTCTCGGACAACGGACGGCAATTCGACAACGACCCCTTTCAGGATTTCTGCTCACAACTAGGAATAAAGAACCACTATTCTTCCCCCGCCCACCCTCAAGCTAATGGCCAAGTCGAAGTAACGAACCGATCCTTGCTCAAGATTATCAAGACTCGGCTCGAGGGGGCAAAGGGTATATGGCTCGACGAATTGCCAAGCATATTATGGGCATACAGGACGACAACAAGGACACCCACAGGGGAAACACCATTCCGACTGACGTATGGAGGCGAAGCGGTAATTCCGGCAGAAGTTGGGCTCACAAGCTACAGGGTGCACAACCACGACGAGAACAAAAACGACGAGGCTATGCAACTACAGCTAGACCTAGTAGACGAGATCAGAGCAGTAGCAGAACAAAGGCTCGCTCAGTACCAGGACCGTATGGCTAAACATTACAACTCTCGGGTCCGACACAGGGACTTCCAGGTTGGAGACCTTGTTCTTAGAAAGGTCATGGGCGCCGCTAGGGACCTTACCCAAGGGAAACTCGGCCCCAATTGGGAAGGACCCTACAGAGTCAAGTCATGGCAAAGGAAAGGCACATACCATCTAGAGACGTTGGAAGGAAAGAAACTGCCGCACCCATGGAACGCCGAGCACCTACGAAAGTACTACTAGTAGGAGCGGCAGCATGAAGTTCAACCCTTTCTTATTTTATTTTACATTCCAGCAAAACTTTAGTCTCACTCCTCAGAACTATCATTTATTTTAATCTTTTGCAACAATTCTTCTTTTTTAAGCCCAAGGGGCAGGATTCGGTTTTAATTACTTTTACTTACAAATGCATGGCAATAAGAGGAGTTTATTTAAAACTGCTGATTTGTTTATTTTTAAGTCTACGGTTTAGAATCCACGGAATGGGCAGCTAAGTTCGCAAAAAGTGAACAAACCAATTGACCAAGTCCATAACATACGGACTAAAAAAGCCGACAGACCTACGGGTGAAGCAATCATCATCTAGACGGGATCCTGAAACTGACGGATTCATAAAGTAGGTCAGCAAGGCCAAGTCCAAAAAAGGGCTGACGGTCTGGAAAGATGAACCCATTATCCTGTAGACGGGATCATGAAACCAACGGACCCATAAAGTAAGTCAAGGCCAGTAAGCTGACGGCCATATAGATGAAGCTATCATCACGTGGACGGGTCCTAAAACCAACGAATACAACGATCAGCAAGGCTAAGGCCAGTAAGCTGACGGCCATATAGATGAAGCTATCATCACGTGGACGGGTCCTAAAACCAACAAATACAACGATCAGCAAGGCTAAGGCCAGTAAGCTGACGGTCCTGTAGATGAAGCTATCATCATACGGACAGCCCTCATGAACGGGTCCTAAAACCAACGAATACGACGATCAACAAGGCTAAGGCCAGTAAGCTGACGGTCCTGTAGATGAAGCTATCATCATACGGACAGCCCTCGTGGATGGGTCCTAAAACCAATAAGTATGAAGATCAGCAAGGCTAAGGCCAAAAGCTGACGGTCCTATAGATGAAGCTATCATCATACGGACAGCCCTCAAACCAAAGGGCCTACAAAGACGAGTCATAAAGGCCAAAGCTAAACAGTTGACGGCCTAAAGTGGTGAAGCAATCACCATACTGAAAAATTAAAAGACAGACGGGTTCCCAAACAAACGGGAAATTTTACCAGAATCTCGTCTAGGTCTATCATCAAGAAAGAAACATAAAAACAAAGGAAGTAAAACCATACACGACTATATACAAAAGCCCCAGAAAACCAAAAGGGCACTTAAGCATTGTTTGCCAAATATTTCAAACTACAAACTGTTTCCCAAATAATTAAAATACAAACATTGTTAATAAAGTAAATACATGGCCAAAATACGAAATAAAAGCTAAGGGGCAGGAACGTCAGCATCATTGCCGTCAGTTTGATGGTCTTCAACATCCATAATCACGGCAAGAGAATCAGAAGCAACAGGATTGGCAGCAGGCTGAGCTAGGACCACACTGTCGTCATGCCTTGGAGTAGGCTGACGAAGGCTGTCGTCTCCGTCATCCATGGTGATCCCGGACAAATCCAACTCCGGGTAGGCCGACGCGACCTGCTGAAGGCAGTCTTCGAACCCGGTGCCATAATATTCACCACACGAGTCAAAGAAGGACTGTGACACTTTGAAATCTCTGATCGCGTTAGCCCCCGCCGTCTGCAGCTTTTCACCTAGATCCGTCACCTCTTCCTGGAGTTTATCATTCTAACGGCTGACCTCCGTCAGCTTCTCCTTAACTTCCTGCAGCTCCTTGTTGAGGATACGGACGGCTTCCTTGTACTGAGCTTGCTGGTTCAACAGGTTCGTATTATGCTTGCGAACTCGAGTGACGACCCCCTCCTTCGCTGCGCAACGGTCTTGAAGGGCCTTGACGCGCACCAAGGCCTAAGAAAACATATCCGTCAGTTGAAAAATATACCAAAGCAAAACAAAGCTTTCCCAAACAAAATTGTAGTAAACATACCCTGGTGAGGTCGAAGAGGGCTGACGCCCCTAGGTCCTCCGTCCCCACCTGGTCACAAGGTTCAATGTCCGTCAGTTTTATTAGGGACCCAACCTCCCCGACGGCATAATCCTTGTGAGTCAGGAGACGGCAGGGGCCCTCGTTGACGGGACCGATAGAGGTCATCACCCCCTTGCCCGCGCCATGGCTAGGCTTAAGAGGGGACTTCTCCTTCAGTGGTTCGTCCCTAGGAGTGACGACAACCTTCTTTGTGGGACGGCTGTCACCACCGTCAAGCTTCCTCTTCGTCACCTTAGCGATGACCTTTGGAGTTGACGAGGCCTCCCCTGCTGCCTCCTTATTTTTTCTCTCCTCCTTCTGACGGGCTGCGGCAGCCCTTATCCTTTGCTTCGCAGAGTCCATTTCTACAACACAAAGAACACCGTCGGGGCAAGTAACTGAGGAATAAAACTAACGGGATAAATAAAAGTTTACTCACGTCGGCGTGCAAATTGCTCCAACCTTCGGGCAGCCGCTAACGGTTCTGGACCCCCACAATATAAATGAAGGGTGTTGAGGGTGATCAAATCCCTGCACTTACGATCTTCCAAAGGGATTTCCAGAATCCGTTGGATGAACTCCTCTTGCTCGTCAGTTACGTGCGGACGGGTATAAGCTGAAAGAAACAAAGTGTTGATGACGTCACCTCATAAAATAAACGGAAAGAACATAGCTAACGGGGTCAACCTGAGTCATTGACAAAGGCCCAAGTGTTGTCAAAATAGCCACGAGGCATCGTCGCCCACTCTTCCTAACGGCAAACCCAATCCGTCCCTTCAACAAAAAAGTACCTACTCTTCCAGTTCCTATTTGAATCCGGCATGTCTGATACAAGCCGTAACCCTTTCTCCCTGGCGTTGAAATGATATGTCCCCTTGGACGAGGCGATATGATGGGGCCTATAGCAATAAAAGAATTCGTCTAGCGTAAGCTGACGGTGTCCTCCACTAAGATTGCCCCATAGGATTTCAGCTCCTATGAATGTCCTCCAGGCGTTAGGGGCAATTTGGGTGACGGATATGCCTAGGAAGTCTGCGAGTTGACGGTGTAGGGCCGTCAATGGTAACCTAAGTCCCGCAGCGAACATGGCATCATACATGCCAACGTCAACTGTCCTCCCAGAGTAACACCTCTCGTCCTCTCTAGGGAGACGGATTGGGATATGGTCTGGGATTTGATAACGAACACGTAACTCCCTGAAAACTTTACCACTCATCCTAGGCAAAAATTTGTTGACGGCCCAATCCTCAGGAAGAATGAAGGGACGGTTATCTCCGGGACCCTCCGAGGTTCCTTCATAGGATCCCTCATCCCCGTCGCTCTCCTCTCCGTCAACATCCGTTCCATCCCCTCTCTCCTCTTCCTTATCTCCCTCAGCCAAACTCTCATCAACGTCGGGAGATTGTGCCGACATCTCTCTCTCTAACGAAAGGGAAAAGTCTGACTCATCTCCAGAACCATAGGTCTCGTCGTAGCCCGCTCCTTCGCGGGCTGACGACTCCTCACAAGACGCGTCACTTGACATCTGACTACCTACAAGTGACGGATCCAATTTAAGTACCTAGGCTGACGTTCTCACTAATGAGGCAGAAATAAAAAAGAGAGAGAAAGAAAAAAGAAGTGGAGATGGAAACTTACCAGTCTGGTGACTTTTTGGATGGCTCTAATGACGGTGACGTTTGAGCTAACGGACCAAAAATTGACGGAATGTGAGCGACGGTCTCTCTTTCCAGAAGATCAGTAGGGTTGAAATAGTGGAAATGAAGGGGAGGTGCTATTTATATATGGAAAAAAGGGCGCGGAAGACGAAGCGACGCCTCGTCAGAAGCTGAGCCAATAAGAACGAGCCACCTGTCCAAGGCATTAAATGCACTGATCCACGCGAACGATATCCCTGCCTCTCTTGAAAACAAACTCCACAACCCGTCAGTATAGAGTCTGACGGAGGTATGGAGTAGGAGGCAAGTGATGAGGATAAAATTAGATAGACAAGAATGACGGTATACGCTTGACAAGGGTGACGAGATGTTTTTACTGTCAGCATTCCTTCAAGCCTGACGAGGATATGAAGAAAAAGAACTCCACATATAAAACTGTACATCCTGAAGCTGACGGGGTAAATATAAACTGACGGGATAACATAAACTGACAGCGTCAGTCTGTGGAATGATTGATCTGCACGTTTACGTGTATAAGTGAATAACTTGCTCCCCACGTTTCATGAAACCTAAGGATTCCTATATGGAAAGAATCCCGTAAAATACGTTCAAGAAGACTCCTATAAGGAAAAGACTTCTACTCCAAGGAAAAGAAGTCAACCCTCTACTACTATAAAAACCCAAGCACCCTCACAAACCAAGGTACGCATAATTTACCCTCTCTAACACTCTAGAGCAATGAGAATAGTTCTAACTTGACCTTCGGAGGGTGTTTGGCCGGTACCACACCAGTACTCTCTGCTAGGTTATTCCTTTTTGTTGTGCAGGTGCCATTTGCGATCGTACGAGGAACGTGTGACTCACTGGTGGTATTATTTCCGGCATCATCAATATATATACACACAATAAAAAATAAAATAAAACTTTATAGAAGTCAAAATTTAGGAGAGCCTTATGCAGCTCTATAAAAAAATCCTAATTTGTGTTAAGTATTAATTTAGTCTAAAAAAAAAAAGGGAAAATCACCCAAAATATTCTTATAGAGAACCTAATTTATGCCCTCTCATGTAAGAACTCAATTTTAACTCTCAAAAACAAGTCTCAATAGATAGATCACTTACTCTGGCATGCCACCCAAAATTTTGAGTTAAGCATGTGATAACGATCGAGTGCCTCCAAAACAGTAACTTATAAGTGTTCAAGGTCTCAGTAAATATCAATGATTTTTCTCTAAAAGAGATTCAATAACCAAAAAAAAATCATCAAGTTCTAGGCATGTGCATGAAAGGAAAGAAAGAACTTCTATTAGCTATATAAAAAGCGACAATGCCCCCACAATACACATTTGGTTTATTGATTCTTTTTTTTTTCAAGTTTTGAATAGTTGCTACAGTGTCACTTTGGTTTGTTCAAGTGGCACTGTTGCTACAGTGTTTTTTTTTTTTTTTTCTTTTTAAATATTTATAAGAACCCGCATATATATTGTTATACTGAAACAATAAATTTTATAATATTTTCACAATTATTGAGGTGTCAATTTTTTATAAGTCAAAATAAAATAATAAAATATGAAACTGTGACCAACTACAACTGAAAATAAATGTTTTATGAAAATGTTGTGACACTTGTTGGGTGAATGTGCAAAAGTTACAGTACTTTTGGTTTGTTCAATATGTACTGTTCATTTTTTTTTTCCAGTCATCGATCTGTGCTCTTTTTTCTATATATAAAAAGAGCAAATATGCTCATGAATAGTGTTATGAACAGTATTTTTGGTTTAGTGACTTACCTTCCCCCCCCCCCCCCCCCTTTTTTCCTTCAAGTTCACCAACTTAGTTTGAGTTGTTTTTTTTTTTTTTTTTTTTTTTTTTTTTTTTTTTTTTTTTTTTGTAAATGACCTTTATATGTTTACTTTGTACTTGTAATATAATCTTACATTGTATACACACAAAAAAGTAGAAAATATTATACACATTTAATAAGCTTATGAACAGTGTTATGAACAATATTTTTGGTTCAGTGAGTTGCCTCTTTCCCTTTTATTTTATTTCTTCAAGTTCACCAACTTGGTTTGAGCTTTTTTTTTTTTTTTTTTTTTTTTTTTTTTTTTCTTTTAAAGGATCTTTATATGTTTACTTTCTACTTGTAATGTAAGTTTACATTGTATACACACAAAAAGTAGCAAATATTATATACATTTGAAAAAAAAAATTGTACAATATAAATTTACATTGTAAGTGCAATGTATATTTTTATATATAAAAAGAGTGAATGAGAAAAGCTACAGTAATTTTGGTTTATTCAACTTTCACTGTTTTGCTAGCTTCTTTCTTTTTTTTTTTTTTTTTTTTTTTTTTTTTTTTTTTTTTTTGTGAATGCATAAAGTTGTAGTATATTTGCTATATTATTTTTGGTTTGTCCAATTCACACTATTTCACATTATAATAAAATAATAACATCACAAATTGGCACAATATTTTCACAATTGTTTAGGTGTTAATTCATTATAAGTCAAAATAAAATAATAAAATATCATACTAAAACCAATTACAACTAAAAATAAAAGTATTGTGAAAATGAAGTGCTATATCCACAATAATTTTCACAACACTTTCATAACAAATCAAATATGGTAAATTGTTATTGGTTTTAATTTAAACTTACCAATGAAACTACTTTTTTGCCCACCAATAACAACTTGTAGTAACCTACTACTTATAATTTGTTGTGAAAATGTCATGGACATAACATTTTTTTGTGTGAAAAATGTTAAGACATCTTGATGTCGTCACAATATTTTCAAAATTGTTGAGCTGTCAATTCTTCACAAGTTAAAATAAAATATAACAAAATTATAAAGGTATTATGAAAATGTTGCGTCATTTTGTTGTGTTTTTAGAAATTTTTTGTTGGTTTAATCAACTTTGTTGAGCCAAAATTCACTATTGCACATACAATTTTCTTGGGTTGACTTTTTGCATGTATTTTTTCTTTACACACTATTTTAAGTAAAAACACATAGTTTTACACACAAAAACAAAAACTTAGGAAAAAAACATTTTTCATCTTTTTATGTTTGGGGTAGTTTATAATTCTTCCTTAAATTTTAAAAACAAGCAATTTTTCCCTTAATATTTTGGAAAAGAGCAAATATGTCATATTGTTATTCTCTTAGTTAAATCTTAATAAAAACTTATGATTCATATCTTTGTTTTGTGATACAAATAAAATCTATAGTTGACCTTAATTACTACTTTTTTTCCATGACAAACACGTGCCTTGCACGTGTTGTCCTAACTAGTATTATAAAATGTAGGGAATGTAGAGATCATAGTTAATTTAACAAGGTCTCAAATATCAAGAACCTCAAGACTAGTATGACATCAAGTGTGTGACATCACTCCACTATATTCACGATGATGTTTTGCTGATCTAAAGTATAAATGAAACACTTCTTTTTTAGCCTGATTATTCCCCACCCCCCCCCCCCCACCCAAAAAAAAAAAAAAAAAAACTCTTCTTAACTCTCATACAACTACAAGTACAACACTAGCTCTACCTACATGGAAAAATAGTTTATGCACGTTGTGTGGGACTCACTTATTAGTGAGATATTAATAGTCTCATGCGTCTCTGTGGAACCCATCTATTCGTGAGACAATAGTTTCATACACCTGACACATGAGATATTATTTCTTACCTATATGTGAATGGCAGAATGTATACTTTTTGAGACGAATTGTAATTATGTAATCATTTTTTTTTTTTTTTTGGGTTCTTTTTTCACAAATCATATACTACAAAGCTGGTCCAAAAAAGATTCTGTTACTATTTGACCTTTCATAATAATAGGTGTAGGTGCGTGCAGAATTGGGGAAGGTGACAAATTGAGAATGGCGTTGGGCACTGGTTTTATCAAATATTAGTGGCGAATTTTTCATAATATCCATTATTAAATTACTAGTACTAAAATACTAATACTTATTATTTAATAGTCGTTCCCTAATGCATAATCTGTGTGTGTGTGGTTTTTTTTTTTGTGGAAACGCATAATTAGTGTTGAGATGAAGGCATTTCCTTATTCGGAAATATATATAGTGCTATATAATAATATATTAAGACGATAATAAAAACAAATTAACGTATGAAAGGAAAGGGAAAGCAAACAATATTGATCATCTGTGCTTAGTTGTTATGCCTGAAACCATTTACGTATGAAAGGAACTTATGTGATTGATGACTTTTACGTACCTACCCCCTTGAATACTACAAATAAATTAAATGTGATTTACATAAGCTTCAATTTCAATTTAAAAAAAAAAAAAAAAATCGTTCCTGTTTCCTATAAAATTCCTTTTTAGCTCTTTTCAGTTTTTTAATTTAAAAGGTAATCTTTTTATAAGTTTTAATAATGTCAAAATATGTAGGTAAATATTAAATTCTAATTAAAAACTACTAAGTTTTAATTTAGTAGTTGTATGTACGTACCACCATTGTAAAAAGAAAAAGTTGTGAGTACGCACCACTTTTTTTTTTTTTTACTGTTTATTTATGAAAATATGTAATTTCATTTCCTTAAAAATTTGGTTTCTCACCTCCAAAACCACTTGTCTAACTACAATTTTTTTTTTTTCATCTGAATATCTAACTACAAAATCAGGATAAGTTCTTGTTTCGATTCTTCAAATAATTATATGATCCTCACTGGTGAGTCAAGAAGTATTGCTCGTCCAAACATGACAATGGACAAGGAACGGACCATAAATGAAGCCTCTATTGATTGAGCCGTTACAATTGGACGAAGTAATAAGAGCATTAATCCAAAAGTCTTCGTATCTTAACATTGACCGTCAGGAGCGTTACCCAGACAAGGAATTAAATCGCCTTTAATGGCCTTCCAATGGCTAGAAGAGCAGAGGCTTATATAAAGCTCATCCAACCAAAGGTAAAGCATCATGAAAAAACACTTTTATCAATACTATCACTCAGTTATCTCCCTCTCTCATTCTAACTTTGCCAACGGGGATTCATCGGCTGGCACCATGGTGGTAACCTATCAGATTCACTTTCTTATTGTCTTGCAGGTAAGGCCAGAGCCATCTGGACGATCTCAATGACCGATGATTTTGACATCATCACTCACTCCAAGGCATTTGACTCCACATAGACCAATTAATCACCTTCAATGCATCACCGTGTTCTTATGTGGGTGCTAACCATTATTTTCTGATTTTGGGAACTAAAACTTTACATCTGTATATTTTATGCATGGGTAATTAAAACAATAGTAACAATTAACTCCACAGACCAATCACCTTCACTCACGTTGTTCTCATGTAGGTGTCAACCATTATTAACTGTGTTTGGGAGTTCAAAGTCTACATCAAAACCATACATAGGAATAGGGAGTAACATTAATTTACCTCCTGATCAGATCAATCACCTTCACCTTGTACGTTCTCATGTGGGTGCCACCAATTATTTAGCGAGTTTGGGAGACGTTCTCCGATCGATCTACGTATGAACGCATTATGGAACTCAAAGGGTTTTGTGGTCTGGCGTATAGTAGTGTGACAAAAATGAGTGTTTTATCTTTTCATGTTGGTTTTGGTGGTGGGGGCTATCCACAGCCACGGGAGGACTGAAAGTGAGAGTAGTAAATACAACAAGACGCAGCAAATGGGAGGCTTATGAAAGTATGAACAAAGAACAATGTAACTGTAAGAAGCAGCAAATGGGAGGCTTATGATTTTCTTTACTTGGCCATGCAGTGGCCAATGTCATTCCATAATATGGCCGGAGTTACTTGTCGTCGGCAGATCATCCCCAATTATTTCACTGTGCATGGCCTATGGCCACAGAAGAATAGATGGCAATCGGTTAACTGCACAGTCCTGCTCCAACACAGTCACAGAGGAAGAGGATATCTATCCTTTAACAGTACTCTGGTATTATATGTTTGTATTCAACAAATCATCCATGTTATTGTTATCATCACCCATTATTATATATACAATATTATAGTTAATTTTTTTTTTTTATAATAAAATTTTAATAATATTTCTTAAACTAATGCCTTTAAGTCACTTGTTAATTTTTTCCTCTACCACAAGACCCAGGGAGGATTGTGTATTTGATTGTGAGAATTGGCTGGACCTAACGAGCACAAAAAACTAATGAAGGGTTTTGGGAAAGTGAACATGGCTCTTGCGTCTCCCCAAGTCAAAATAGCTTGAATCAAAATAGCTACTTCAAGCGCACTATCACGATTGTGAAGAATTTTCGAATTAATCCGATTCGAATACTTACACGAAAAGGTTGTATATGTATTTATTTTATATCGAGACTTTGTTTCTAACTTTTTGTAATTTCGATTTACGGTTGAAGATAGCTAAAATTGGACTTCCCTTTGCAATAGGCAATGTCCCTGATAACGCTAACACTTGCACCAATAGACAAATCATGTGGGCTATTGGACCGTGTATAGTTATATGCGGCCTGCTGTCTAGTGCTGTTATAATTAAGATGTGTTGGTTTTGTATTTGGTGTGAGAAAGTTTGGCAGTTATTATCTGTGGGTTAGTTGGTGCTGGTTCTGTAATTTCAGTCTTGTAGTTTGTTGTTGTTTGATTTAGTTAAGCACTGTTTGTAGAGGATCCCCTCTCTTGATCCTTTTTAAGTTGGTGTCCTTTGTACTTTGTTTCGTATCAATAACATTTGACTACTTATTAAAAAAATAATGATTTAATTTCTTGCATGTTGTGGGGGGTTAATTTTATTTTTGACAAAGAAAGGAAGCCTCCATTTCCCCCAAGAAATAGAAAAAATTTGTCTCAAAGAAATTTTAGGACATATTAGAGAACCTTAGGAAACCCTTCAAAGTCCTAATTTGTGTTAAGTATTAAATTAGTCTAAAAAATGACAAAATCACCAATATATATATATATATATATATATATGTTGATAATCAAGAAATCATTATTAAAGCACGCATCGTTATTCGAGTTTATTTGCTAATTAGCTGCTATACTCCAGTGGGGGGGCTATAATAGATTCCGTTTATCATCTCTGCGCACCAAATTAAGCAATAGATGTTTCGATGCGTATAGCTAAATTTTTGGGGGTAGTGATAGTTTATTAAAAGAAAATAAAATTAAATCCCTAAATTAAATAAGTTCTAACTAAAACCGAAGTCTCTGCTGGCACCACAATTTTCTACATCAGCATAATATTTAAAAAATAAAAATTATCTATATATATATATAAAACCAAAGTCTCTGCTGGCACCACAATTTTCCACGTCAGCACAATATTTAAAAAATAAAAAATAAAAATAAAAATATTATAACACCTCAAAACCCTAGCAACCTTACCCTCAAAACCCTACCAACCTTACCTCTCTCTCAAGTTAAGAAATATAAAGCCACAGTTTCTGCAAACTCTCTCTCTCCAAACGTAAATATCAAATTCAACTCCTTTAATTTCTCTTTATATTTTTTAGACTTCTATAGAGTTATAGTGAGTTATGCTGATTTTGTTTTTTTTTGTGTGTGTGTATAGATAGTCATAATACTCCGGTATTTCAAGAAAAGTTTGTGCTTTCGTTAATTGAAGGTCTTAGAGAGATAAGTGTTGCAGTTTGGAACAGTAATACAAAAGACGATTTCATTGACAGCGGAAAGTAATTACTTTGTCTCATATTTTTGTTTTTTGAATTGATTTTGTGTGCTTTTTAGACCCTTTTTGATCAATTTTGTTAATTGGGTGTTTTTTTTTTTTTTTTTTTTTTTTTTTTTTTTTTTTTTTTATACGTCCAATTGGGGAAGGTTCTTTCAAAGGGTTACGATGACCGCACTTGGTATCTGTATACTAATAGTGGGGGGTAAGTGCTATAAATTACTAATCTTTTTAAGTGTATAATCTGTTTCTAAAATTATATATAATATTTTGTCCTCCAAAAATTTTATCTCTTTAATTTTATTATATTGTGTTTCTTAAGTTATAGACAGATTTTCTTTATTTCTTATTTTCAATAATAAATCATTTTATTGCAATACCGGTAATTGTTTGAGAAATCCAATATGTTCATATCTTTATAGAATAGAGAATAGTAGAAGCCAATTTTATTACAACTACTTAAATTGAGTTGACTTAATTCCGTACAATTACAAAGTATAGCATGAAAGATAATGGAATTAATTGTTGTAATTTTTATTTTCTTTCCATGTTTTGAATTTCCATGTTTTTATTGTTGATGAGAAATTAAGGCTCAGTTGTACAATATGTGTAAATTCTTCAGAAGGCTACTTTAAATAGTAAGTCAATGTGTCTCTTACATTTGGATATTAGTTAGAATTATTTTCAAATGATTGTACCAATAAAAGTGAATGTGTATAAATTTTGTTTAACTATCCGTGCATCGCACGGGTTAGCGACTAGTATATATATAAAACCGAAGTCTCTGCTGGCACCACAATTTTCCACGTCAGCACAATATTTAAAAAATAAAAATAAAAACATTATAACACCTCAAAACCCTAGCAACCTTACCCTCTCTCAAGTTAAGAAATATAAAGCCACAGTTTCTACAAACTCTCTCTCTCCAAACGTAAATATCAAATTCAACCCCTTTAATTTCTCTTTATATTTTTGAGGCTTATATAGAGTAATAGTGAGTTATGCTGATTTTGTTTTTGTGTGTGTGTGTGTATAGATGGTCATAATACTCCGGTATTCCAAAAGAAGTTTGTGTTTTCGTTAATTGAAGGCTTTAAAGAGATAAGTGTTGCAATTTGGAACAGCAATACAAAATACGATTTCATTGGCAGCGGAAAGTAATTACTTTGTCTCATATTTTTGTTTTTAGAATTGATTTTGTGTGCATTTTAGACCCTTTTGGATCAATTTTGTTAATTGGGTGTTTTTTTTTTTTTTTTGATAGGGTCCAATTGGGGAAGGTTCTTTCAAAGGGTTACAATGATCGCACTTGGTGTCTGTATACTAATAGTGGGGGGTAAGTGCTATAAATTACTAACCCTTTTAAGCGTATAATCTGTTTCTAAAATTATCTATAATATTTTGTCCTCCAAAAATTTTATCTCTTTAATTTTAGTATATTGTGTTTCTTAAGCTATAGACAGATTTTCTTTGTTTCTTATTTTCAATAATAAATCATTTTATTGCAATACCGGTAATTGTTTGAGAAATCCAATATGTTCATATCTCTATAGAATAGAGAATAGTAGAAGCCAATTTTATCACAACTACTTAAATTGAGTTGACTTAATTCCGTACAATTATAAAGTATAACATGAAAGATAATGGAATTAATTGTTGTAATTTTTATTTTCTTTCCATATTTTGAATTTCCATGTTTTTATTGTTGATGAGAAATTAAGGCTCAGTTGCACAATATGTGTAAATTTTTCAAAAGGCTACTTTAAATAGTAAGTCAATGTGTCTCTTACATTTGGGTATTAGTTAGAATTATTTTCAAATGATTGTACCAATAAAAGTGAATGTGTATAAATTTTGTTTATCTATCCCGTACATCACACGGGTTAGCGACTAATACTATCAATTAGGCTCAACGTACTAACAGTGGGCCTCCATCATCCAGCCATGTAATCAAAGTCTGCATTAAGACAATCTAAAAAGAAAAACTGCATTTACACATTTCCATTTCAAATTAGATATCTTTTGCCTTCTTACATAGATTTGGGCATTTCCATTTCCATGTAGCAGTAGCAGTATTTATTCAAGTGGCTTCCTGCAGATCGAATTGTCATCTTGTTGGCAATGGCAGCTTGCCTGGGATTTTTTCATATATCTGGTTTTCTGTCTCTTATTTGCCTCTATGATGTAACAAAAATATATCCTTTCCCTGGCCTAGTTCTTACAGACACTTCAGATTTTACATTATCTTCCTAGTTGCAGTAACCAATTCACTGCTTCAATAGTCATCAAGTCATGTACCGATGTACGTACGGTTTAGCATATGGTTTGTGGAATTTTTTCCTTTGCAATGTAGGTGAAGAAACTCGCTGCACAAATTTTTTGTGCCCGCACAACTTTGCTTTTAGACATTACCTTTGTGTGTGTGTTGGGGGAGGGAGTGGGGTGGAGAGAGACGCAGAAAGAGAGATTTTGTTTGGACAGTGCAATTGTTATATGCCACACTCATCTGTAATCAAATGTAAAGCCAATTTGCTCATCTTCCAAATCCAACGTCACTTTTATATTTTGCAATCTTCATTCCTAGTGTTTTTCTTCTAACAAGTACAGGAACAGCTAAATTGTAGGCCAAGTCAAGGAAATTCTAAACTGCAATTATGCTGGAAAATTGTTGATATTGTAATTGGAGTTGTGTTTACATATCTTTTCAGTATGGTTACTGGCTACCATTGTACTGCTGCTATATATTTATTCTTAATTTAACATGGTTCATAGACTAGAGAATAATGTTATAACTCCACTTCAAAGACTATAAACCAGAGATACAAAATGTAAAACTATCAGAATACTCTGGTTTTTTGACTAAACTCAAAAAATCCACGACATTATTAATATGGAAACAGATCCAAATGCTTGAACCTAGCAGTTTGCCATTCTTAATTTGAGTACAAATTTAGATCCTTAATTAATAGGTCTCTCTTCTTTACCAAATTATTATTTGCTTCCGGATGCAGCATCAACAAGCATGGAACTGGAGTCCTTTCATTTTCTATATAATAATGGTTATGGGCAACAACTTACACTTGAAACTTTGGATTTATGTTAATAAAACACTGAGTCGAACTCTACATGGGCAGTTTGAACTTTGACAGAAAAACAGGGTGTGGAACTGTGGTTTGTCATGTTCTTTGATATGCCGCATCCTGTTTTCTTAATTTCTTAATTGGGCTTAAAGCATCATTTTGAGGATTATACCTCTGTTCCAATACTAAAAGATACTGTTTTAAAGTTTGTATAAAGTTAAAGGGAAAAAAACTAGTGCACATATATAATGTGTCATACAAATACTGCAAAAATACATTGAAAATTATTATTATTATTATTATTTTTTTTTTTTGGTAAACAGACGATTCAATTAACAACTAAGAAAAAACAAAAGGATCAGGACACAGCCTGTCAAAATACATCCCATTGAGGTCATCCTCAAACACACTAAAAATGTCCACAGGCTGACTAAGAAAGGAAGAAAAATCAGCATCAAGAGTAAAGCTTAGCCTAGCAAGACTATTAGCACATCTGTTCACTTCTCTATAGCAATGCTTAATCTAAACCTATTGGAAACGAGAAACCAACATCCTACAATCATCCAGGATAGGGGAAATAACATGGTTAACATAAGAAGGATTGCCTAAGACATCCACTAAGGCCTTCGCATCTAGCTCAATCTCAAGATGTGAAATATTTAAGTCACAGCATAACAACAGCCCCTCCCTAAGCCCCCACAATTCAGCCTCAAAGCTATTAGATAGCCCAATCCGCTTGCTAAAGCCATTAACCCACCGACCCCTCTCATCACGAACAACGCCTCCACAGCCAGCCAACCCAACATCACCATTAAAGGCTCCATCAGTGTTAAGTTTCTTCCAACCCAACTGTGGTCTCTCCCAACACATCCTCTTGACCACCTTGCCTACCTGCACCCTTGGAGAGGCGACACAATGAAGAAACTCCAAAGCCTGGTTCACTATCTCAGTTGCTAGCTTCGGGCTTCTAGTTTTCCTGCTGAAGACAAGCCTATTCCTACTCTTCCAAATATTCCACACAGCAAAGGGAAAAACAATTTTCCAAGGGGGGTTAGCAGCAGTTAAAACGCCACTCTTTGAACCACTTGAAGCAAGCCAAACCTGTAAGTTACTTGTCCAAAAGGCTTGGTCAGAGGCCATAACACCCAGCTGGTTCCAAATGTGCTTAATATGATTGCAATCCCGAAGAGCGTGCAAAATAGTCTCCGAACCTCCTTGGCAAATGGGACAAAGAGTCTCATGAACAACACCTCTTTTTTCAAGGCAAACCTTAACAACAATGCTATTATGGAAACACAACCACAGGAAAGTTTTGATTCTAGGCAAAATATCCGCCTTCCATATCCACTTCACAAGGGAAAGGCAATTGTTTTCCTTACCCATAGCAATCTTATAAGCACTACTAAGATCAAAAGTACCTTTTGGAGAATCAACCCAAACCAACTTGTCACCCCCTCTTGACACAACAGCAGTAGGAGTAGCTTGAATCATCCGTTTGAACACATCCGGAAGCTCAAAAGGAATTTTCCCCCAATCCCATCCCGAATCCACCAAAATGTCTTTGACTTCCAAAAGACTTGCTTCTTGAGTAAGAGAACCTTGAATAAGCTGTCTAAGCGGGCCTCCAGTCAACCAATGATCAAACCAAAAGTTCAAACTACTATTCCTCCCCACTGTCCACCTACAGCCCTTCTGAAATGTATCCATTCCTCTCTTCATTGCTGCCCATACTGAAGAGCAGGGGAGTTTATTTGGATTAATAGCAACCTTCCTTCTTTGACTTGTTGGGGAGATAAACACCTTGGGGAGCTTCCTTGAGTAATTAATATAACATATAGAGACACAATTTAACCCAAAAGGCCTAAGCCCAATGGGTATGTGCTCAATTATGTTATATTAACCACTCATTCTTCTCATCTTTATTCAATGTGGGACTTCACTCACGCGTGTAACCCAACAATCTCCCCCTCACGTGTGAGTCTCTGCCTCTCTGTGGGTTTCAAGACCTCTCTATGGGCCATGAACAAGTCCTACTTACTCCCCCTTGCCTAATGGGCTTTTCACTTCATCAATGCATCATCCATGAGTCTCTCGTACGCCATCCATGGGAACCACGTGTCAACCCCGCATGCACATCCATGGGAACCCCGCACATCCATGTCCATGGGAACCTTGCATCACACCATTATTTAGCACCATTAGCAATATTCATTTGTTGGGCTCTTTTTTTTCTTCTTCTCCAGGATCTTTATGTGTGGGCTATTTAGGCTTTCTCTGTCCCCGCTGGATAGGGACCATGAACACCTCACCACCTTCGCCGCACACCACCATGGGCTCTGATACCACTTGTTGGGGAGATAAACACCTTGGGGAGCTTCCTTGAGTAATTAATATAAAATATAGAGACACATTTTAACCCAAAAGGCCTAAGCCCAATGGGTATGTGCTCAATTATGTTATATTAACCACTCATTCTTCTCATCTTTATTCAATGTGGGACTTCACTCACGCGTGTAACCCAACATGACTAAGGTACTTCATCTTCAAAACCTGATTCCAAGGAGCTTCACCTTCAGTATGGAACCTCCAGTTCAGCTTTGCTAGAAGAGCAGAATTCCTCCCCTTAGCTGATTGTAAACCAAGGCCCCCTTCATCTCTAGACTTCGTTACCTTGTCCCAACCAACCCAGTGAATTTTTTTTGCTATGTCGGTAGACCCCCACAAGAAATTGCGATTCACTCTATCAAGACCCTCCAAAATTCTGCTAGGCAGCTGAACACATTGCATAATATAGGAAGGAATAGCAGCTGATGAGGCTAGAATGAGCACAGACCGACCAGCCAAAGATAACATGTTGGCTTTCCACCCCGAAAGATTTTGCTTAACTCTATCAAGAATAAAGTTGTATTCTTGGGAAGAAGAGCTGGGATGTTTCAAGGGAAACCCAAGATACTTTCCAAGAGTAGGAGTGGAAGCAAAGCCCAGAATATCACACAAAGACTCCCTAGTGTCTCTATCCACATTAGGAGAGAAATAGACTCTCGATTTGGAATCACTAACTATTTGACCCGACACAGCACAAAACTCATCTAACACATCTCTTATGGCTGAACAATTAACACCATTAGCTTTAGCAAAAAGCATTATATCATCCGCAAACATCAAATGAGAGAAAGCCGGCCCCCCTTGGGAAGCCTTAACAGGACACCAAAACTTTGCATTGCATTTTTCTTCAATAAGCTGGCCAAGAAAATCCATACATAGAATGAACAGGTAAGGGGAAAGAGGGTCTCCCTGCCTTATTCCCCTAGAAGGAAGAATCGGCTCTAAGGCTTCACCATTAAACAAAATAGAAGTGGACACCGTAGAAACACAACTCATAATGATATCTCTAATGTCTGAAGGAAAATTTGCCCTAATGAGCATCTCTCTAATGAAGCTCCACTCAAGCTTATCATACGCCTTTTCCAAATATATTTTAACTGCTAAATACCCAACTTTACCCTTCTTTCTCCCTAAAGAATGAATAAGCTCCTGAGCTATAATAACATTATCCATTCCCTTCCTACCGGGAACAAAAGCCGATTGCAATCGAGAGATGAGATTATCCAGAAAAGGCCTTAATCTAGCCACAATAATCTTCGTAACCACTTTGTACACAGTGTTGCACAAACTTATAGGCCGGTAATTTCCCAAAGTTTTAGGGCCTTGGATCTTTGGAATCAAAGCAATGTGGGTTTGGTTCAAAAAATCAGGCATTACCCTCTCCACAAAAATCCTCTTCACTTCCTCTATCACCGATCCCCCCACCACAGGCCAAAACTTTTGGAAAAACCCCGCATGAAGCCCATCTGGTCCAGGAGCCTTAAAAGGCTTTAAGGACCACATAGCATTCCTAATTTCCTCCTCAGATGCAACCCCACTGATAATATCCCTCTCCACATCAGATAGTCTAGGCTGTGAATGGGACAAGGTGGGATTTATTCTTGAAGCATTGGCCAGCGATGTTGAATAAATCCCAATAAAACCCTTCCTAATGAACTCCTTCACCGAATCTTCTTCATTTATCCACTCCCCAACATTATCTTTTATTGCCAAAATCTGGTTCCTCTTCCTTCTTACCAACGTGGAGACATGATAAAAAGCTGTGTTTTGATCACCCTGAATCATCCAATTCACCCTGGATTTAAGAGCCCAAAATTCCTCCTCTTGATTAAGGACTGAGTCGAGCTCCTTAAGGAGATCATTTTCGAGGTTCAACAAAAAATTCGAGGGTTTCAAAGCTACTGCCCTCTGAATACCATTAATTCTGGCCAACAAATTCTTCTTCTTTGCAAAAATATTCCCAAACTTGCCTTTATTCCAAGCAGAAGCTTCTATAGTAAAGTCTCCAATAGCATCTACTAAACTATCTCTCCACGCTTGAGAAACAACATTTGGGAAAGAAGGGTCTAGCAACCAACAAGACTGGAATCTAAAAAGCCTCTTCCTCCCATTGATTGCTCTAGGCGTCATCTCAAGCAAAATTGGACAATGGTCCGAGTGACTCCTAGTAAGGTGAGTAACTCTAGCATCAGGATACAGCGTGCACCAACTAGGATTGACAAAAAACCGGTCAATTCTTTCTTGAATCAAAGCTTGGACTTCCCTTCTGTTCGTCCAAGTGAAACGAGGACCCGAAAACCCAATGTCCATCATGCTACATTTATCTAAACATTCCTTGAACAATAAGGACCTATTCACACTCACTGCCCTACCCCCAAATTTGTCCTCCCCTAGGAGTGGCTCATTAAAATCCCCTGCTATGATCCAAGGCAAATTATGGATCTCTGCCACACGCATAAGATTACCCCACAAAACCTGCCTTTCAGCATTCCTAGGACTAGCATACACAGCAGATAGTAACCAACTAGCATCAGAAAATCGTACCTTAACCGCCATATGCACTTCTTGCTCCGTGCTGGACAGATGAGATACCTCAACTCTATCTGAATTCCACAACACCCAGAGACCACCTGCAAAACCAATTGTGTCCGTATGAACTGCACCATCAAAAGGAAGCCTGTCCGTAATCTCCCTTGCTCTTTCTCCACCTAACCGAGTTTCCATCACCACCAAAATGGCTGGGTTATGAAATTGAACAAGCTCTCTAACACGACTTTGAAAAGAGGGCTTCAAAGCACCCCTACAATTCCAAATAATGATATTCATCAGACAAAAAAAAAATTATTGACAGAGAGCACTTATCAACAGGGGACTCCTCCCTCAAAAACCATGCAATCCGCTTGGTCACTTCCTTCAAGAGACCCATGCCGTAAGGAAGAACCAACCGGTAAGCTACTCACATACAGCAAACCACCATCAACTGAACACCCAGAATCACCTTCAAACTTGGCTTGATTTTCTCCTTTCACACTTTCCTTACCCGATCGGACAGCGGAAAATAAAGGAGCTCTGCAATCCATTCCGTCATGGGTTAGCTGCACTTCCATACTTTCCTCACCGTCACAATGCTCATCCACATGCTCCACACCCGTTTCCTTCGAAGCTCGGCCCGTCCCATCTCCGATCTGGTCACTACCACGCCTCCCAAATCTGAAAACCGCCTCTGCCCAAGTTGCTGGATCAAGCTTAAGGATACCCGGAACACCACCTGTTGAAACATCATCACCGGACCTTCTCCCTTTCTCTGGAAACGCACCTCCCTTCTTCAGAAATTTTTTTTCGCCGTTTCTAGTACCATCATCTACCACTGTGCTGCTGCTATCATACTTGGACATCTTCAATCGGGCAAGCATTTTTTTCCCTTTCACCGAATTGGACTTTGGCTGCCTTTTAGAACTAAAGCCTTCATTCTGATTAGAAACCAAATGGGCTTGGCTAGCAGCTTCTTTCCCAATCCTTTTAGTGACATTCTCAAATTGGGCTTTATCCAAACTTTTAGGCCCAACTATCTTCCTCTTACTATCCCTTTCAGGCCCATCCACAGCACCACCCCGGTCCATAAACAATCTCTCGTTGCTCCTAAACTCGCCTATCCCATAATTCCTCACAGCAGAAAAATTCCTTTGATCACCTAAGGACCCACCACTCCTTTGCATTCTTGTCCCACTCTTCTTGCGCTCCACCAACACCCACGGACCGTACAAGTCATCATGCGCAGCCTCTTGGACCTGCCCAACCAAATCCTGGCGATCTGCATGCACGTCCTGCATGTCCTTCGTGGGTCCCCCAGCCAGCCTTGGACTATTATCAACATCCCCAACGCGTGAACTATCTCCTGTCTCATCGCAGGTAGCTGTTTCTGGCGGCCAGCTTCACCAACCGGAGCTTCTTGACAGATAACGTACGGAAAATTCGCCTTCTCATGCCCCATTCTACCACAACCAAAACAAAGCTTCTGTAAACCTTCATAGCTTATTGGTTGTTCAAGCTTACCAATCATAACCGTGGTTGCCAAAGGCTTTCCCACATCTACTTGGACACATAATCTAGCGAAACGTCCTCTCGTTTCAGACGCAGTGAAGGTATCAATTCGCAAAACGTTTCCTATCGCTCCTCCAATAAGGTGAAGGGCTTCAACATTATAGTATTCAATAGGTAGTTCATTCAACCTTATCCACAAAGCAACCGAAGAAACATTTGCCGACGATGCTCTGAAATTTGGCTCCCACGGCCTAATGGACAAGAAGTGACCTCCGACGAACCATGGCCCTTTCTTCAACACATTATCAACATCTTCCTTCAACGACAGCCTAACTAGGAAGAAACCCCGCCCTAAATGCACACAATCTAGTCTACCCGCAAGCTTCCACATCGCAAGGAGTTTATCTCGGAGAAAATGAAATCCCACATCTCGGCCAAAAACCTTAACAATAAGAGCTTTTACCCATGGTCCACGTATTTTCTGTTTGAAATCCTTCGTGAGTTTCACACCTACAAACCCTTGCCTGAGATATTCGACCTCCTCATCCGCATCCCCATCATCTTCCATTAAGTCACCAAGGCTAAAAGCTTGTGTGTAAGCTCCAGGAATATCTCCAACGAGTTTTTACTTAAAAGATACACTATGGTTCCAATGACCACTATTATGACTAGGAGAGGAAGGACCCGAAATCTGCACATCACTGAAACCAGCGTGTCTAACATCTTTAACTTTTTTATTGCTCCGGGCAAGTTCATCTTGTTCTTCTTGAGAGAGAGAGCGTTCCATATTTTCTTTTTTCTTTTTCTTTTTCTTTTTGTCAGCAGAACAAGTCACTGCCTAAGGGGGACTAAACTGTATTGAAAATTATTTTAATGTGAGTGCAACATGAAGTTTTTTCCATTAAATTAACCACTACGTTCAAATAACAATAAAGTAATAAGTTAGCTAACAAAGAAAACTAATGAGCTGAAATATTGAAATGTTGAATAAATAATAATAATAATAATAATAATAATAAGCTGAAATAAAAGGTCACAAATGGCTCTTAAAAATATCTACAAAAATAAGCTGTCACTCTTAAGATATATATGTTGGTTTAGTACGTACGTATTTGGTGTGTGGAAGTTTGGTAGTTTTCATCCGTTGGTTAATTTCAGTCTAGTCACTAGGGATTAATATTGTGTGGGTGTGAAAACTGTCAATATTTGAAAATTAATTCCACATTTTTATTAATCTTAAAATTTCATCATTTTTTATTTATTTTTTAAATAAACTGTTAGGTTAGAAAGAAAAATTGCTATATAATGTTGGTAAGGAGATATTAATCAAAACTATTGCTCAGGTTGTTCTGACTTATATTATAAGCCTTTTCAAGCTTTCCAACACCTTGTGTGATGAGATGACAAGTATGATTCGCAACTTTTGGTGGAGTCAAGCTAATGAAAAAAATAAAATGGTTTGGCTAAGTTGGGAAAAAAATGTGTTTATCTAAAGATGAAGGAGGATTGGGTTTTCAGGATATAAAGGCATTCAATCTTCCTCTTTTGGCCAAGCAAGGTTGGTGGTTGCAAACGAATTCCAATTCTTTAGTTCACAAGGTCTTCAAGGCACGATATTTTCCTAACGGGGATTATCTTTCGACTGAACTGGGTAACCACCCTTCGTATGCTTTGAAGAGTATTTTAGCAGCTCAGTCAATTGTTCGGCAAGGTCATTGGTGGCAGGTCGGGAATGGGCAGAATCTTGACATATGGAACGATAAATGGTTGCCCCAACGGACATCAATTTGGTTAGGTTTGGTTTGGTTCTGCATGGTTGCAGTGAGTTGTGATTCAACTCTATGTTACAAACAATGTCATACTATCATGGTGTTTTGGTGTTCAGTATATAACCTAGCCGCCCCGCCACCTGATAATGACAACTCAATGTTACATGCATGTCTGTGAGATTGAAGGCAGAAGACTATGCTTTTTTTTTTTTTTTTTTTTTTTGTAGCCCCTGCTGAAGAAGGCTGTGCTATTTGTCTACACTCACATGACACTCCCAAGTCCAAGTGTGAAACTCGTGAGAACTGAAAATTGAAAAGTTGCATGGCCTTTCGCTAAAAGACTGGTGTGGGTTTCTGGCGGCTTCCCGGCTCTGCTGTTCTTTAGGAGAACGACGTGGGTTTGGGTTTTACTGATTTTTTTTGGATTCATGCGATTTAATTGTGTGTGTAGTAACCTCTATTCAACACTTCGTAATATTATGGTTTGGCAAGTTCTTTTTTTTTTTTTTTTTGATGATTTGGCAAGTGCTTGTCGGGTAATTCAAGAGGTTATTAAATTCTCCCAGTTCAATAACCCCAAGAGAGGAAATGCATGAATGATTGCTAAAACCCAATACGTCATAGTTTTATTACTCAACCTAGAGTTCGCCCGATTAAGTTGGTATTAACGAGCGTAAAAGTGGGCTTTTACATTAGGTTAGGATTTAAACTTTTATTAATATCTTTTTAATATTGCGCATTTTTTTCCAGCTACTACACGACCCATGGCTCGTGCGAGCTTTGAATTTATACTGGCTCAACCTAACAACGAGCGTAAATAATAATCAAGGGTTTTGGGACACTGAATATAACAAGCATGGCTCTCGCTTCTTCCGAAGTCAAAATGACTACTTGGCACTCACTGTTGATATGGTGCAGCAACTTGACCCGTTTCCAATGCTTGCCCAGAAAAGTAAAAGTTGTATACATCTTTTTTTTATTTATGGAGAGACTTTGTTCCTAACTTCTTGTAATTTCTATTTATGATTGAAGATATCTAACTTGTTCGAGATACGCTTCTGTGCCAACATAACAGATTATTGGAATCTAGAATGGGTCCTACTTAATTGTTCTCTTGGTCGTCCTACTTTGCCAAAGAATTGTAAGAACAGTTGGGGGATCTATCTTCCTTCCTCGACAATAGATCCCATAAACTAATATATGGTCAACAATGGGTGTGGAAGTTTAGTAAGCGTCGTCAAATCTTTTGGACCGTATATTTGTACGGCCTCCCTAAGAAGTACTACTCCCTCCGTCTCACTTTGTTTGTTCTGTTTGAAAAGTCAATATTTTTAAGGGAACATCATTTATTGTCTTGTCTACCTTTTAAAAATGTATAAGTTTTCAAAAGTACCCTTAAATAAATTTATCAAAAAATTGAATTAGTAAATTAATATGGGTATAATAGGAATATTAGTAAATTAATAACTTTTATTTTTAGAAACAGGACAACATTTTGGGACATCTCAAAATGGAATAGAGGACAAATAAAGTGGGACGGAGGGAGTATTACATAATAAGCCTACTACGTAAATGTAACTCTTAAGATTATGTGCTGGTTTAGTATTTGGTGTGTGTGGATTGATGTTTGGTATTTATTATCCTTCGGTGTTAGTTGGTGCTGGTAAATATGTTAATTTCAGTCTTCTAGTATGATCAACCCTCTTGGTGGCTTGTTGTACCTTGTTCCTCATCAATAATATCTGCACGCTTATTTAAAATAGAGTGCTTGCTTAGAATACAAATCTTTTGTACTATTTTTTGTGTTTTACTTCATGTTTCACCAATCACAACTTGTCATGTATTTAATATAACTTTCCTTATAAAATAACCAAAATTTAAAATTGAAAAAAAAAAAAAAAACACATGACAAGTTTTTATTGGTTCCTTTCGCTAAATTTACACATCTTGATTCAAGTTTGAAAGAAATAGACACTTTTGAAGTAACCAATTAAATCAAATAAATCTATAACATTTAAATAAGGAAGAAATTCTATGAGATACCATATCCCTTTTAAGGGAAATGGACCAGAAGCTAATACAACGTCAAGGGGAGTGGAAATTTCATTAGTAAGAGACCTTATACAATGTGGCTTGTACTATGTAATTTCTACCATTAAAATCCTTTATTTCCTACTATCTTCCTTCACCTTATATAAATTTGCACTTTAAAACATAAAACAAATGAAAGAATCAACCAAATCTAGTACACACACATAAATTGGGAAAAGCAAAAACCTTTATTTATTTTTTTCTTTTGTTTAGTATCATCTTTCCTGTACTCTTTTTGTCTCTCAGTTTAACGCATACATTCCTTCATTAATGTCTAGGCCTTACTTCAATTCCTTCAATGACGAGTCCTCCTTTTAATTGATAACCCTTAACCTCCATCAAACTCATCTTCACCTCTTCGTTAGCTTCACCACTAAAAAATTCTCCCAACTCAATTTCCAACCACCCATCCTCTCTTTCATTTAAGGTTCGTTGAGTGCCCTCTATCACTCTCTTTCTCAACACTTCTATGCGGTTCCTATAAAACATGTACTCCATTTGTTGCTGCATTCCATCTTCATGACGTAGATAAGCCATGCCATTACATACTTTGTTGCCCACCTCAATTGACACTTCAGACGGTATTGAATCGAGCCCATATGCACGATTAGAAATTTTCATTATAAGATAAGCACCATATCTTGTGTTTGATGATAAAATTTGAGTATTGATTTTGCCACGAATTTCTAACCAACTTGTTGTTCTAAGCTTAGCAACTTCTGAGAACCTATGGAAGAAAATTTGGAAAAATTGAAAGCTTTGGTTAGTTCATTTTCCTCTCTTTTTCTTTGTCTAACCATATAAAACAATTAATAAGTCTAATGATGACACAAAAAAATTCATACTATCGATGTACTCTATTATATATAAATTGGGCATAATATAAGTAGTGTTAGTCACAGGCACATTTACTGTTTTGGGCACATGTGAACCATAAGATGTTTCAATTGAAATTTGTCACTTTAATAAGTAAAGAAAAAAAATTGTTGTTACCATAGCCATAGAACAATATATATCATACACTTATACTATCAAATGGGACAAAATGGGCTTCTGCCCTTTTTAGCCAAACTAATTAGCATTTTGCCCTTCTTCCCAAACTAATTAGGAAAATGCCCCTCTTTTGAAACTCGATTTTCTCAAAATCGAGTTTTAAAAAAAAATAATTCTAGAACCCTATAGTGACGTTTTTAAGGACCTATAGTGACGTTTTAAAAACCTATAGTGACGTTTTATAACTTGATATCCATGAAATCGAGTTATAGGCAATTTTATTGCCTATAACTCGATTTCATGAGTATCAAGTTATAAAACGCCACTATAGGTCCTTAAAAACGTCACTATAGGGCTTAACTCGATTTTGAAAAAGTCGAGTTTCAAAAGAGGGGCATTTCCCTATTTAGTTTGGGAAGAAGGGCAAAATGCTAATTAGTTTTCCCGAAATGAGCATTTGGCAATTTTGTCCCTATCAAATGGTAGGCAATTTTAAAGAACATGAGAAAAGTAACCTTGATTGAGGTATTGATTTCCAGCTCCATTGCATTGGATCATTGCCCCATGTTATGGAAAGTTCTCTTGCTGACAGCATATATGATATTTTGCCAGATAATTTCTCTAACTTGAAGCTCTGCGTTATTGGGAATATAAAACAAAAAATCAAAATTAATTATGTCATGTGATGTTGAATCTATTTTTATGTCAACCTCTCTCTCTCTCTCTCTCTCTCTCTCTCTCTCTCTCTCTCTCTCTATATATATATATATATATATAAAGGTTAACTTAAAATTAGATTCAATAAATAAGCTAATTAACCAATAAGTTATTTCAAACATATTTTTGGAATAATTCATAATAATTAATTATAAAATAGATTATAAGTTTGCTATATATATATTAATCTTTTTTTTTAAATCTTTTTTTTTTTTTGAAAGGATCTTTTTTTTAAATCAAATAATTTGTAATAATTATGACTTTTTTACCACAAGAACAAGATATTATTTTTTATCGATAGGGTTTTTTTTTTTTTTTTTTTGGTTGTTGTTGAGAAACGTCAATAGAGTTTAATTAATAGAATATACTCATGAGAACTAATTCTATCAAGTAACTTATTTACCTCATTCTCAAAAAAAAAAAAAAAAAAAAAAAAAAAAAAACTTATTTACCTAACGTGTCAATATTTAATGTGTGAGAAATGTTTAAAGGTGAGTTTGCATATCATTTTAAACCTACCTTTCTACCACCATCTATGAGAGCAAGATTGCAAAGACAGACAAAAAGCTCCTTCTTCGTAGTAAATGTCAAAGGAGCGATCAGCCTTGACACAACATCCTTATAATAGAACATCTCCCAAACAACATCGGACTCCGCTGCAGAATGAAACATGGATGACACCATTGAAGATCTGTATGCGTCTGTTGGAGAGGTGAAAGATAGAATTTTGGATACACAATCTCCTGGCAACATGTCAATTAATCCTCCCATTGAGTTTGAGATAACAATCTTAAAAACTATTTGCAAAGATGTATATATGCAAAACCAGCCAAAGTAAAGAATCAAAAGCAATGTCCTTGTCTCAGGTTTCTTGCTCTTAAATTTGTTAGCTTGTGTGTTTTTGGATGATGCATTTATTATATATATTTTCACAAAAGCTTCAAGTTGATATTCTTCTTGGTCCAAGTTTCAAACGTGTTGTACACATTCATTGAAAAAAAAAAAGTTTCAGCCGTGTCTACTAGATTTATAATTTTCACATTCTAAATGTCAAACATAACTTAGTTGTGTTTAACACAACTTAGTGGTGGTAATTAATCACTAATTAGCCACTTTTAGACCATGTATTTAACATGAACTTAATTGGTGTCACTAATCACTAATTAGCAATATTAGATTAGCCGTTGAGGATTTATTTATTTTATTTTTTTTTTGGAGGGAAAGATTAGGCGTTGAGTTGATTAAAATAAACGAGGTCAAGAGTTGAAAAACCGAAAAAAGAATTGTCTTAGACCACATTGCAATATTCGTTATTGGACTGTGTTACTTTTTCTTTCCACATGAAGCCAATGTCTTAACGTATATCCATTATTATAATTAATAATAGTGAAATCAATTAAGCATGTGGAATGGCTTAGACTTTGACCAAGCAAAGTCTGGCGTGTTTAATACGTATGGTCAACTACAAAATAAGCAGCTACATGTTTTACTTTTTGATGGAATATGGTACAGAGTACAAACTAATGCCAAGAGTATAACTTTTGCCACAATTTTGTCACAAATTTTATATACATAATAAATTGTAAGTGGTAGAGTTGTGAACTTATATGGATTCATCACTTTTATTCTATCACTCACAACTTATCACATGAACAAATTGTAATCATAATTGTGAAAAAAATTGTGATCGCGTCTCTATTGTTACATCATCCAATATTCTTTTCTTCCCTGAGAAATATCGGTAGAAAGAGCCTCAAGCCTCAAGACAATTATAAAAGTGAGTCCCAACAATTAACGTGTGGGCTAAACTATACATAAATTCTAAGTATTAGATGTGAAAAGGAAGAACAAAAGAGAATGGATTTAGAAGCAATATTGATGTCACCTATATTGGAGGATATAGACTAGTCACTAGTGTGAAGCAAGTGCAAAGTTCAAGGTGGGATCGATGACAATTGAAGGAATCACTTCCAAAGATACTAATAATAGTCAACACCAATCTAAGCATGTGTCTATCTCTTCCAAATTATTTAACATGGCAGCAAAGTAAACCTTATTGGGCCTCACAATGGTATTAAAATTAATTTTGAACCAACCAGGTGGACAGGGACCATTGTTGGGCCTAAATTGATAAGAAGATAGCCCATATATCGAATCCATTATGCTCCATGGACTACGGGTTTGGATTTGATATGTTTAGATACCATTTCTATCATTTCAATCTTCACTTGTTAATAATTGTGTCAAAATCCTTTAATTTTAATATGATATGTTTGTTAAACAAGTTAACATGTCTTATAAAAAAAAAAGTTAACATGACACGAATTCATGTAACACACTTAACTTTATTCATGTTTGGTGGATATATAAATAACTCATTTCAATTTGTTTAATAAATGAGTTATATTGGATTGATACTTGACGTAGATACTACACATTTTAATATATTTAAAGAATATAACTCAAAATGATTAGCATATTTTAAAATTTTGTAAGCACTTAAATTATAATAATTATAAAGAAATAAATTTTATACAAACAATAGTTCATAATAACATCAATTAAAATACTAATATCTTCTAAAAAAATTAAAATACTAATAGCATGCAACTTAAAAATTTTTTTTCTAACGCAATGAAATTCCATTCAAATTTAAAAATACACACTCAAGAAAAAGATACTAAAATCCAAAGAGTTCATTTTTTCCCCCTTTGTTTTAGATAAAAGGATTATGGACTTTAGAGTTAGAATTTATCAATATAATCATCAAAATTGTTTTAATTACTCAATTTTATGTTTAAAATTCAAATTTATATAAGATGAAAATGATATTTACAGTTTTGGGGAGGAAAGTTTAGGAAAAGAAAATTAATATTTATTAATATGGGTTAAACAGGCTCATATAAACATCAACCCGTCTTAAAGATAACTAATGAACTGAATCATTCGGGTGAATTAAGTTAACACAAAATTAATCTCAGATCATATTGAATTCTCCTACTTTTAATTAAAGGAAAATTATCCTATGAAACAGTTTTATAAAACATCTCTCTCCCACAAGCGAGTAGCCAGTAAGGATGAAGCCATTGTTGGACAGGGGGTGGGGGGGAGATTTTTTTTAAAAAAAAATTAGTATATAAATAATATATTGTTTTTAGCGATTTGTTTCAATAAAATTGCACTTTGCCCCCTCAAAATTATTATTGATATTTTTAAAAGCTATAAAAAAAAATATTAGACAAAAATTAAGCCCAAACTACACCCCAAAACAAACACAAGCAAAAAACCAAAAAAAATAAAAGTCAATTCTAACTAGAGATCTAACTAGCCTATGAGTAGGAGAACACCCAACTTACGGCAAGACACACATATAATAAAAAGGAAAAAGAAGGGGATTTCTATGGCACTCAAAAGAAGAAAAAAAAAAAAAAAAAACCTTATTTATGGCAGAAGGCCTTAGACCTAGGGAGTTGGGCAGTGGCACTACAGCAGAATAGCAGTGTAGTAGTAGCAAAGGTAGACCAGTCACCAATGCACCACCAGTCCACCGCAGTAGCCAGCATCGCCCAAACTTGTTAATATTTTATCCCTCTCTCATATCTGAATCTCTAATGCTTGGTTGATTAACCTAGATTTAATCATATGTGTTGACAGTGTTGTGAAGAAAATTGAAAGAGAGGCAGAGATGAGAGACTCCACCACATCCGAAAATAGAAGAAAAGACTAAAGAGAAACACTCAAAGAGAGAGGTAGACTTTGACTCCATCTTTCTCTTTCAATCTTTAATAGGGCCTAAAAGTTATATTTTTTTTAATAAATAATGGTAGTCAAGTGGTGTCTTATCGTCTCTAGTGACTAACAAATGTGAATTGTATAACAAGGATTTGGATCTGATGCAATACCTAGGGTAATGCACCGGTTGCAATTACACTACACCCACTCACATTAATTTTTACCACTTTCAGTTTTTAATTTTAACTTTTTCAACTTCCTTTTAACTTTTTTTTATTCAATGGTTGAGATTGAATGTTTCTTTTTTAAACTTTCAATCTTAACCGTGTATTGCTATTGCATCAGGTGCAATACTTAGGTATTGCACCTGATCTGAATCCGTATAACACAACACCCATGCCATGTGACGTTCTGACAGTTCTGTGCATTTTATGATAGATTTGTAGTTTTGTCTGTTAGTGTTTTTGTCTACTAGTGTCTTTTAAAAAATTAAAGAGATATTTTCTTTTGGGTAAATAATTAAAGAGATTACTTACAACTTTAAAATTTATTGGTTAGTTGTTGACTGTTTGTGTGCATAATGCTTGTCTATTGTGTGTAATGATTATAGATTATTAACCATATAATGACATGATAATTTCAAATTATATTTTATTTGTAGATTATGAAAAAGTCAACTACCATATTTGATTTTTTTTTTCAAAAGAAAAGTTTCAAATGGTTTAGAAGGTAATACTAGTGGTGCAACATTGCCAACCACTAATGTTGAGGAAAATCCTAATATCCCAATTGAGGAAAATCTCGACATCACAATTGAGGAAAATCTTGATGAACTAGTTGAGGAAAATCTCGATGTTCCAATTAAGGAAAATCTTGACGTCCCTATTAAGGAAAATTCTCAAACAAAATTCTAAAAGGTTGATATGAGTTTGCTGCAATTACAACGTGATCGATCCCAGATTGTGTAGTCAAATATATACTTATCATGCCGATCAACAAGATGAGTTTCAACGACATCACGTTAAGTTGGGTCCATACCAACCTCTTTTTAAAAAAAATTTAAAAATCTAAAAAGGGTCAAAGCTTTCAAGGTTCTTGGTATGAAGATGATCGCTTTAAGTTATGGCTTGAATATTCTCCTAAATATGATGCCGCTTTTTGTCTACCATGCTTTCTCTTTCATAAGCCAACTTGGCATGATAGACAAAATACATTTACAACTAACGGATTTAAGAGTTGGAAGAAAGTTAGAAATGGCGAAAGTCGTTCTTTTAGTCTTCATATGGGGAAGATCTTAACTCCACTCATAGATTTGCCTATAAAGCGTGTTAAGATTTGATGAACCAATCTCAACATATAGACAGGGTAGTGGGCAATTTCACTTTAGAACAAATTGCAAATAATCGACTGTGATTGAAGGCTTCAATTGATGTTGTTCGACATCTTGCCTTGCAAGCTATTTCTTTTAGGGGTCAAGATGGAAGAGCTACTTCAACCAATCAGGGAAACTTTCTTGCGACATTGGATTTGATGGTGGGCTATAATAATAATGTTGTTGAAATAATGACAAAAGCTCCAAAAAATGCCACCTACACATCACCTTGGATTCAAAAGAAATTCTACATGTTATTTCAACCAAAGTGAAGAAGGCAATTAGGAAAGAAATTGGTGATGCAAAGTTTTGCATATTGGTTGATGAAGCGCGTGATGAGTCCATGAAAGAGCAAATAATTGTGGTTTTAAGATATGTTGATATAGATGGCTTTGGGGGAGAATGATTTCATGGGATTGTTCATGTTATTGACACTGCAGCATTGACCCTTAAAAAGGAGATATATTATTTATTCTCCAATCATTGCTTAGATATTCAAAACATTTGAGGACAAGGATATGATGGTGCATGCAACATTTGGGGTGAGTAGAATGAATTACAAGCTTTGATTTTGAATGATTGCCCATATGCTCCTACAATTGGCATTAGTAGGAGCATCAAAAGCAGTTGTCCCTCTTAATAGATTTTTCAGTAAATTGATTTTGGTTATCAATAATATTTGTGCTTTATGCAAATGTATTGAGCAATTAAAAATTGCAAGAGCTTCTGACATTGCATATTTGATTGATATTGAAGAGCTTGAGACTGGGAAAGGACTTAATTAGATGGTCACTTGCAGCGACCTAGAGATACTCGTTGAGGTTCACATTAAATCAGTTTCTAACTTGATAAAGCTATTTAGTCCAACATGTGAAGTTCTACTGAAAATCATGGATGAAGGAAATTCTTCAAAAAAAGTAGAAGCAGAGTCCGCTAATAAGGTATTAATTTCATATGAATTTGTCTTCATCCTGCATTCTGTTAATGAAACTATAGGGATCACTTTACAAAACCAATCACAAGACATTTTCAATTCTATGCATTTAGTTTCATCGACTAAAAAACTTATCCATCAATTTAGAGATGAGAAATGGGATAACTTACTTGCTACTGTGATATCATTCCGTAAGGAACGTGGTATAGATGTCCCTGATATGAATGTTCATTATGTTGCAAAATTTGGTTGAGCTCATCATCAACAAGAGGACTTTAGAAATGAGCATTATTATAAAAGTGGATATTTTTAATGCAGGAATAGATTCTCAATTTTAGGAACTAAATCATCGGTTTACTGAGTATGCCATGGAGTTACTTATGCTTAGCTCAGATCTAAACCCTCGAGAGGCATATGAATCTTTTATTGAGCATGCCATGGAGTTACTTATGCTTAGCTTAGATCTAAACCCTTGAGAGGCATATGAATCTTTTCGAGTCAGTAATATTTTATATCAATATAGAGCAAGACTAATTTGTTCCTAACTTTTTGTAATTTTCGATTTAAAATTGAAGATAACTAACTTGGAGTTCCCTTTTTAATTAGGAATTAACCCTGGCAATTCTTACAAGTATGGACGTATCATGTATGCCATTAATAATGATACTGGTGTGCCCATATATGAGGTTGATCTTATTTACTATTGACAAAGGGAGAAAACCTTAATTTCACCCTAGAAATAGAACACGTGTCAAGAATAAATCCTCAAATCCATGAGGGGATTAAAAAGAAATTTTGAATCCACAAAAAAAATAAAAAGGAAAACCTCTATAATATTAATTTTCTTTTTTAATTAAAAGTCTTCCTTCCCAAGAGGAAAATTCACTAATATATATATATATATATATATATATATATATATATATATATAATTATTGAACTCATAGGACATTTAGGAGAGAACTCTAAAAAATACTAATTTGTGTTAATTATAAAATAATCTAAATGTGGGAAAATCACAAATAAGATATTGTTAAAAAAATCTTAATTTATACCCTATCATATAATGACTGAATTTTAACTAAAATACTCCTAAAAAAGTCCTTATATTTTTCTGAAAATTTCAAAAATAAATATATATAAAAAATTAATATCAATGAGAATTAAATTTTATATTTTGATCTACATCAATAATTTATAATCACAATTAACAAATAGATCACTTAGATTGTCTGGTCCAAAATTGAAAAGTAAGAGTTAAGTATGTGACAACGGTAACACACCCTTAAAAAAATGCCTTATAAAGAAAAATTTTATCGACTATTTTCATCGTGTTTGGCTTATCTCTAGTACTTTTTAAAAAGGAATCTCTTTTAGTTTTAATAAGAGACTGTCATATCATCTACTAATTAAATAAAAAATAGAGATTAAAACCTACTACCACTTGCTATTGTATACTTAAAACAAAAGGACATGTCCAGTTAAAATAATATTGGAGCTAGACCAAACTCATTCTCATCAACAACTCCAATCTAGCTAACATGGCCAACATATTCTATCCAATCACCTATAAATCAAAAGCTAATAAAAATCGAAAGGAGATTGTAGTTAATTGGCATGAAAGTTCTCCAATTTAAAATATATCCTCCAAAACTTACTAAACAAATGTGTCTAACATTTAATACAACCATAACAAAAGTCCCAAATTTGCTACTCTTTAAAATTTGAAATGGAAAATGGAGCCAATGAGTTGAGTTTGACAGCTTAGTAAATGACTAAAATTCCAACTAACTAAATAAAAAAATATAATTGAAAATAAATTACTTTTTATAGCAATAAAATTCATAAGCCTAGAAATTATATTTTAATTCTTTTGAAAAAATTTACATATAATTTGAATTTTTCAAATGTATATATTCCAAATGAAATTCATATATATGATAGTCTTTATGAAAATAGTCATACTAACTCTGTGACTTGGCTTAGAATCAAGGATGGCTCCATGTACTTTATTTGGGCCTAAGGTGGGAATTAAATTGAGGTATTTTATATATTTAAATATCAATTAAATATTAATTTTTATATAAAATCTATTATACTTTCTTATTTAGATGAAAAAATACTAATTAAATTTTTGTATTCAAGTCATTTAACATTTCTTTTAAAATTAATAATATAGTAAATTCTCTTAGTTTATTTCAATATATTATATTCATTAACTAGTAATTAGATATATATTTTTTTGAATTTTTTTCTCAAATTTAATTTTTAATTTATTATATTAATTTTTATTTGAAGACCTATCTTCTTCTTCTTTTTTAAGAAGAGGTGAAGTTCTATCTAATAAAAAAAGGCAAAGAAAGAGAATTGTAGACATGACCACCTATATTATTATTATTTTTTTCATAAAACCCATGCTACACCACCCCACACTATGATTAACAGAATGAGTTATACCAAAAAAAAATGAATGACAGTCAAAATAATAAATATGATCTGTGTAAAGGTTAAAGTTAAGCTAAACAAGAGTGACTGAATAACTCTATTTTATCCGAATAAAGCATTGATTTTTTTTCTTTGTCTCCTAGCACTACCAAGGGTAAAATAAATACAAAGTAAAGCTAGTTTTCATGACCTATAAGAATAGCCAAATGAGAGAGGGATATTTTTAAGACAAATCAGAAGTGGAGCCAAAATCAAAAGGAACGGAGAAGAAGGTCCAACACAGCTACAAATTAAAGAAGCTTAAAAAATTATTTTTATGCTTTAAATTGAGAGAGTGGAAAAATTTCCAGAATAGATGCAAAAAAAAAAGGGTTTAAGACTTTTTTTTTTTTTGATACCACAAACAGGGAGTACAACCACAAACGGTCACAAAGAGTTGGATTAACCCAGCAAAGGGGGGACTAAGATCATTTTGTAGACTAAGCCAGTTTGAAACAGAAGAGCAAGATCAGCAAATCTAGTGTTGTCCTGCCAACTAGAGGTTCCTCTGTTATTAAAAGCTTTGAGCAGGCCTCTGCTATCACCTAGAATCAAAATTTGTTGAAGACCATGATTAGATGCCGTGAAACATGCTTCCACCACAGCTTCAAGCAACACTCCCAGAGTTGTACTAGATACACTACTGCTGACACCAAAAAGCACACATGCTCCCTGTAGATTAACAGCTTCATATACATATGCACATCTATTCTTCCTTTTATTCCTGAAACCAGTAACCTTTAGGACGAGTTGTCATGATCCTGCTGCAGATTGGGGTTCAACATCTGTGTTTGAGACCGGTGAGAGATTCTTGTGTAGTGAATGAGCTCTTGTACCTGCAAGATAAAGATTGAGCTGTTAGAACTACTTGCATCGGATTAGGAGATAATCCTTCATGTACTACTTTGTTCCTATAATTCCAAATGGTCCAGAGGATTGTGAACAGATTTTGCAGGTACTCCATAGAGACTTCATCCTTGAGGTTGTGCTTCCTAAGGATGATGCTTAGCCATTGCTGAATAGAAGTACCATGAAAGTCTGAAGCCTGTATGGCAAGAGTGGAGCCATGCCAGCAGGCTCTAGAAAAGGTACAAAGGAGGAATAAATGGGTAGGAGTCTCATCCTCTTCATTGCAGAGAGGGCACAAAGTAGTGACAGGAATACCTCTATGTCTTAAGCAACAAAATGTAGGGATGCAATCCTGCAACAACTTCCAAATAAAAGTATTGACTTTGAGAGGAACTTGCACTTTCCAAACCTTGGTCCAGATTACCTGATCCAACGTATTAGATCTAGAATTTTTCCAGGTCTCACTATTAATGAGGTCATAGGCTATGCTTACCTGGTATTCTTCACTGCTAGAATGTTTCCACTTCAACTTATCTTGGGCAGAATTGGATTTGGGAATTGGAATTTGGAGAATGTCATTTGTTGTTATGGGGGGTATAGAGCTCTGACCAAGCCAGGTCTCCAAAAAGAAGTGTTATGGTCAATGAGGTCACCAATCGTGCCTGTTGGCAACCTAGGATCAAGTAGGTTTAGAGAAGGACAATGAAACCAGCTTGAATGGTTTAGAGGAATATCAAACCCCTTCCCAATCCACCATCTCCCTTCCCTTAAAGCTGGGTGATCATTATGAATAATATTTTTCCAAAACCAAGAATGGTGTGGTTTGAGATAGCAATCCTAGATAGAGTAGCTAGGGTAATACTTTGCTTTAAAAGTCCTAGCAAACAGGGACTGAGGTTGGTGGTTTAACTTCCAGAACTGTTTAGCAAGCATAGCTTGGTTCATGGATTTAAACTTTTTCAAACCTAAGCCACCTAACTTCTTAGGTTTACAAATTTGATCCCAATTTAGCAGATGTAGTTTCCTCTCTCCTTGCTCGTGCCCCCACTAGAAGGATCTAATGATAGAATCCATTTTGTTACAAATGGTATCAGGAACCTGAAAGCAAGCAAAGGTATATAGAGGCAGAGATTGAAGGACAGAGGTAATAAGGGTAGTTCTGCCAGCTTGGGAGAGCAATCTTGCCTTCCAACTTTGGAGTTTAGCTTGGAGTTTGTCCACCAGAAATTGGAAATAAATGCATCTATTACCTTTGAGCTTAAAGTGCATTCCAAGGTATCTGGTTGGATTTTGGACCAGATTAACTTGAAGGGTTTGAGCAAGGCTTTCCTGATCTTCAGCAGGCATATTGGGAGAACAATACAAGTCTGATTTGGCAAGGTTTATTTTCTGACCAGAAATGAAACAATACCAATCCAAGATAAGTTGCAAGTTCCTAATAGTCTTGTTATTCTTCTTGAAGATAAGAAGTGAGTCATCGGCAAAGAAAAGATGAGTAAAGGAGAGTCCATTTCTACCAACCTTCACACCCTGCATCTGCTTAAGGTTCTGTGCCTGAGATAGGGAGATAGAAAGGATGTTTGTGTAGAAAAGGAATAGATAAGGTGAAAGAGGGTCTCCCTGTCTTAACCCTTGGGAGGGTTTAAAGGAAGAAGTCAGATTGTCATTGACAAGGATAGTGTAGCTAACTGTAGTGCCACATTCCATGATCCATTTAATCCAGTTGTCCTCAAATTTCATTACTGTTAAGACAGCCTTAAGGAAGGTCTAATTTACCCTATCATAAGCTTTGCTCATATCAATCTTGAGCATTCCAAAACTGGTCTTCCTCCCTTTTTCCCTTCTTAGTGTATCAATGATCTCAAGGGAGATGAGGATGTTATTAGAAATGTTTCTCCCTTTAATGAAAGAATTCTGGTAAGGGGAGATAATGCTATCCATCAAGGGCTTCAACCCATTAACCAAAACCTTATAGATGAATTTGTAAACAACATTACAGAGGCTAATAGGTCTGAAATGAGAAACCTCTTCTGGAAAGGGTATTTTAGGAATGAGAGTAATAAAAGTTTGATTGAGGGGTTTAAACAAAGAACTTGAATGAAAGAAGGCTAAGACAATACTAATAACTTCAGTTTTGATAGTGCCCCAATATTTATGGAAGAAAAAAGCAGGAATGCCATCAAGCCCAAGAGCTTTGTGGACACCAATTTGAAAAACAGATTCTTCAATCTCTGAAGCAGTAATGGGTTTGTTGAGGGAAGCAAGTTGTTGAGGGGAGAGAGAAGGAATAGGGAGGGATTGAAGTTTCTGAACGATGCTATCAAAACTTAACTGAATTGGATTTTGAAAGCAGGACCTAAAGTGATTAATGAAGATGGCCTCAATTTCATTAGGATTTTCAGTAAAGCACCCTAGATCATTCTTGATTTGTATGATTCTATTTCGAGCCCTTCTTTGTCCAACCACAGTCTGAAAGAAATTAGTGTTCCTATCCCCTTGGAGAATCCAATTTGATCTTGCCTTTTAAGCCCACATCAACTCTTCTCTATTTAGAAGCTCTTTTAAATCATTCCTAAGAGATCTTTCCAACCTAACATCCTCAATTGTTGAAATGGAATTTTGAATTTGTTGCAATTGATCTTGTTTCTGTCTAATAACTCTCTCAACTTTCCCAAACACCTGCTTATTCCAAGCCAAAGCTATCTTTTTAACTTTAAGAAGTTTTTTCCATAATTGTTCAGCTCTAGACCCATGAGACTGAAATAGCCAAGCTTGTTGGACCATGTTTTTGCATGAAGGATGAGTAGTCCATATATGCTCAAACCTAAAGGGCCTTTTCCTAAAGGGAATGAGGTAATCAAAATCTAGGATAATAGGGCCATGATTCGATCGAACAATAGGTAGATTCCTCAGAGAGTAGGAAGGGTATTGATTAAGCCAATCAATACTTGCAAAAGCCCTATCTAATCTTTTCATAACAAGGTTAGTATCATCTCTATTGTTCATCTAGGTGTACCTCTGTCCAGAGGCAGACAAGCTACATAAGTTCAGTTCAGAAATAACTTGTTGACGTAAATTGGCACAAGCAATACTCCCCTATGTGAAAGAGAATTTCTCCTCCCTAGTCAGGATCTGATTAAAATCCCCAATGCAAATCCATTGGGGGTGTGCTTTAGTTTTAAGAGCTAATAGCTGATGCCAAACTTCTGCCCTTCTAGCTAGCTTAGGGTGACCATAAACAAAAGTGACAGAAGTAGGTAAACCTTTATTATCCAAGAAGTTGATGTGGATAAGGTGAGTAGACTCAAAAATAATACTAACACTTTGCCTAGGCATCCAAGCAAGGAGCAGCCCCCCACTAAGACCCACTCTAGGAACCTCCCAACCATCAGTGAAACCACATCTATGCCAAATATCTCTACCCTTCCCTTGAACTAATTTGGTTTCCATAAGAAACATAAAATCAGGTTTATAGTCGCGGGCTTTTAGTTGACATTGAAAAATTGCAGAGGGATTACCCAAACCTCTGCAATTCTAGCTCAAGATCCTCATGGCTGCTGGGGAAGCTATTTAGGGTCAGCTTCCTAGCACCCATTTGGATATGAGGGAGTAATTCCATTGGTAAAACAAACAGAAGTTTCAACAAAGTAACAGGGGGAATCAAGTGATGCACTAAGATTACCTTCTTTTGAGAAGAATCCACAGAGGAGTTTCTGTCTTATATTCCTTCCATTCCTTCTAATCCTTCCCAGTTCTGCTCTAACTCTCTTCTTGGAGGAAGCTTGATTCCCATCCAACCATTCCTCACAGAGCAAATTTGTTGAGGTACCAGGATCCGAAGCAATTGAAGGTGAATAAGGAGGTCCTCGGCCAAAGTCAACCGATTCAGAGGGTAGTATGTTGTTGAGCCTAGTATCCAGGCTCACTGAGTAACTATGAACAATGTGATGTAGGTCAAGGTCAAACAAAAAAGTGAGGCCCATTAAGCTTTTGGCCAATTGTTTGAAGTCTGTGTATTTGAGGCCCATCACTAGATCCACCCAGTTCCCATCTAAATCCGTCTTTATCCACCCGTTGGACCAAAGCCTCAATAAGGGGTTCAGGGTCCTCAAGAATTGCCCTCCTCCCCATGCATCCTTTCGTACCCATTCAAGACGTCCTTCATTAAGTCTATCAAGGTTGAACATCACCACTGTCTCATAACTGTCAGTTTCAGAACTAGCCTTAGAGTTATCTCGCCAAACACCATTTGTTATAAAAGGTCCTCTATTAGCTACCCAAGTCCAATGAAGAGAAAAATCAGAGGGGATGGCCCCAAGAGGTTGCATGGTAAAGGTAGCAGTGTTCTCAGTGTTAAGGACATTGTCAGTGGGGTCAATGGGGGATTGATCAAGTGAGGGGTTGGGAGGGTGATCCGTGGTGTGAGTTTAAGTAGGGAATGAAATAAAGGAATTGAAAGGAGGGGGGGGGGGATGATAGAAGTACCTAAGGATAGGGGAAAAAAGCCAGAATTTAATGATGCATGTTCGTTTTCAAAGTTCAAGGTAGGGGGAAACAGGTTGGAAGGGGGAATACTTGAGGGATTAGGGATGTGGGGTGTCTTAGGGCCAGGAAACACCTATTAATCATCCTCCTGAGAATGAGAGGAGGAGTTGGATTGAGGTGGGGCTTGATGAAGATGATGGTTTGGATTGTGAAGGTAGGAATGGTGAGAGGTTTGAAGGATTCCATACCTAACTTGGGTAGTCCATCGACGTTGTCTATTGTGAAAAGCTCGAAGCTCACTAAGGAAGTGAGCTTCTAAAGAATCAAATCCAAACTACACCTGATGAACGCATTGGATTCGGTTGCGTTGTCTAATGAGCATCCTCTCTATCTCATCCATGCTTTCACTACATTGGCTTCTAGTATGGCCAATCAAACCACATCGGACACATAATTTATGGACCCTTTCATATCTACATTGTACCCAGGTCCTCGAACCATCATCCATTTAGAGCATGAAGCTTACAGTCAGTGGCATCCAAGGGTCAATTCGAACTCTGATTCTCATAAATCTAATGTTCCTAAGTATTTGATCCTCCCAGTCTACTTTTACAAAAAACCCATAATCTTTCCCATGCACTCAGCCAACTTTGGATGTTGGTATTCTAAGGGAAGACCATGCAGTTGAACCCATAGAGAGACAAAGTTCAACTGTAGTCTGTTAAGCACCATATTTGGCCTCCATTTCTCCAGTACCAGAAAAGCTCCATCCACTGCCCAAGGCCTCTCTGAGCAAAAGTGGTTTAAATCCTCTAAAACCTCAAAGTGTATCAGATAGAAGAAGGAATCACGCCCTATAATTGAAACCACCCCTCTAATCTGCCATGTAGAGTTGATTATTTGTTGGAGATGATGTACGGAGAATTTTCGATAATCCAAGATGAACCCAATGGCACAATGGCTCCAAAAATCTCTTTGCATGTGAAGGTTTTTAGCGTCAGCTTGCAAAACAAGGCCATGCCTAGCAAAAGGCACTTCACTGCCCACACTCTCTTGTGAAGAAGCATCACATTCCTCCACAAAGGGACCAACACCGATCTTGGACCCACTACTCTCAGTCCAACCAAACTCTCTAGCTGGAAAGTGGTCCCCTATGGTTAGCACAAGTAGGAGACAAACAATACCAAACAGAGAACAAAACAAGGAAACGAGATAAAAAAGAGACACGCAGTCAAAAGAAAGGAAAGGTAGGACAAAAGGAAGCAGGTGAGAAAAAGGTTGAAACAAAAGCTACACTTTTTAGTATAAACAAAAGGTATAAAGTAAAAGGTGTTTCTAGATTTCCACAATCCACCACACACAAGATGGGTCCTAGTAGTTGAAACAGTGTAAAAGAAGTATGAGGAAAGATAAGAAATAAATAGAAGGAAGGTGATAGGAGTATAGAAAGGAACAAAGGAAGACTAAAATAATCGGGAAAAGGAGAAGGAGGGTATGGGGTAGAGCGCCACAGTGAAGAGGCGCCGTCGAAAGCTTGGTTAAACTGAAGACGTTCTCAAGAGAGAGAAAAGCAACTCTTTACTCTTTTTTTTTTTTTTTTTAATATGCTGATTTCAGTTATGTTTTGTCAGAGAAAAAGAGATAATGAGTGATTTTCTAGCTTCTGTGTGTGGAAAACTATGAGTTCTATACTTTAACATAAAGAAAACCAACCGTCTGTTATACATTAAATGTAGAGAATTTATTTTTCTATGTTTGTTTTTTTTTTTAAAGTGATATATGCATGTCACCAACCCCCCCCCAAAAAAAAAAAAAAAAAAAAACAAACAAACAAACATACAAACAAAACATTTGCTAGGATCTAGGGGTACCAACTACATTCATTGCCAAATCATTTATTAGATGATTGATAAGAATTGTACTTGCTTTAGCATTTTCATTTTTTTATATTATTTTTTGTCTATTGACTAATAGAGGCTTAATGAACACATTTACAAGTAAAGATATATCATTATTATTGGTTAATACTAGGGGACCTTTTTATATTTGGGTGCCTTAGACAATTGCCTCACATGCCTACTATATAGAGTTGGCCTTGCTTAAAATTATCCCCAAAAGAATGATCTAATGGTTTTTAAGGCTTCATGATATCTATAAGGTACTCCATTCAAAACCTCTATATGTATAGCAAGCATCTTGAGGTCACCCTAAGAAATATTTCTATAAATACTTAGTGTTTATGTTAGGTACTAAAAAATTATGTGCAAGCCTGTATATGTCTCAAAAGAAATTAGTTTATGTGTCAACATAAACCACTTTTAGCGGGGTCTAGAGTATAGTCAAATTGTATAATGAATTAATCATATATCATAATATCACAGTACAAATAAATAGTTCATTTTGAAATATTGGTTCCTTTAACTAAATTTACACATGCTTGATTCAAGTTTGAAAGAAATAGAACTTTTGAAGCAACTAGCTAAATCAAATAAATATATAACATTTAAATAAGGAAGAAATTCTATGGGATACCTTATCCCTTTTAAGGGAAATGGACCACGAGAAAATGGAGTCCGTAGAAATTTAATTAGTAAGAGATCTTATACAGTGTGGCTTGTACTATGTATTCTCTACAATTAAAATCCTTTATTTTCAACTATCTTCCTTCACCTTATACATTTGCACTTTAAAACGTAAAACAAATGAAAGGATCAATCAAATCTAGTATACACACATAAACTGGGAAAAGCAAACACCTTTATCTTTTTCTTTTGTTTAGTATCATCTTTGTTGTACTCTTTTTGACTTTTTGTCCCTCACTTTAACGCAAACATTCCTTCATTAATGTATAGGCCTTACTTCAATTCCTTCAATTATGATTCCTCCTTTTAATTGATAACCCTTAACCTCCATCAAACTCATCTTCACTTCTTCGTTAGCTTCACCACTAAAAAATTCTCCCAGCTCAATTTCCATCCATCCATCCTTTCTTTCATTTGAGATTCCTTCAGTGCCCTCTATCACTCTCTTACTCAACACTTCTGTGCGGTTCCTATAAAGCATGCACTCCATTTGTTGCTTCTTTCTATCTTCATGACGTAGATAAGTCATGTCATGACAAACTTCATTGCCCACCTCAACTGACACTTCAGACGGTATTGAATCGAGCCCATATGCACGATTAGAAATTTTCATTATAAGATAAGCACCATATCTTGTGTTTGGTGATAAAATTTGAGTTCTAATTTTGCCATGAATTTCTAACCAAAAAGTTGTTCTAAGCTCAGCCACTTCTGAGAACCTATGGAAGAAAATTTGAAAAAGTTGAAAGATTTGGTTAGTTCATTTTCCTCTCTCTTTTTTGTCCAATCATATGAAACAATATATAAATCTAATAACACAAAAAATTTCATACCATCAATATACTCTATTATAATTAGTGCATAATATAAGTAGGGTCAGTTATGGGCCCAAATGAACAAGATGTTTCAATTAAAATTTGTCACTAATAAATAGTGAAAAAATTGAAGTTACCATGTAGAACAATATGTATCATACTCTTATACTATAAATTTCTAGGTGATTTTAAAGAACATGAAAAAAGTAACCTTGATTGAGGTATTGATTTCCAGCTCCATTGCATTGGATCATTGCTCCATGTTATAGAAAGTTCTCTTGCTGACAACATATATGATACTTTGCCAGATGATTTCTCTAACTTTAAGCTCTGCGTTTTTGGGAATATAAAACAAAAAATAAAAATGAATTAACTATGCCATGTGATGTTGAATCAATTTTTAAGTTAATCTATCTTTTATCAAAGAATTCGTAATAACTATGACTTTTTTACCATAAGAAAAAGATATGATTTTTTTAATATTTTTGGTGTACGTGGAATTCAATTCTAAGTTACTTGTTCGATTGAAAAATACTTTATCAATTTAATTAATAGAATATACTCGTGAGAACTAATTCTATCAAGTAACTTATTTGCCTAACATGTCAATACTATATGCATGAGAAACGTTTAAGGGAGAGTTTGGAAATCATTTAAAACCTACCTTTCTACCAACATCTATGAGAACAGGATTGCACAGACAGACAAAAAGCTCCTTCTTCGTAGTAAATGTCAAAGGAGTGATCAGCCTTGACATAACATCCATATAATCAGTTGGCAAGAACATCTCCCAAACAACATCAGACTCCGCCGCAGAATGAAACATGGATGACACCATTGAAGATCTGAATGTGTCTGCAGGAGAGGTGAAAGAAAGAATTTTGGATACACAATCTCTTGGCAACATGTCAATAAATCCTCCCATTGAGTTTGACATAACAATCTTAGAAGGTACTAGCAATGATATATATATGCAACACCCGGCCAAAGCTGATAATCAAAAGCAAAGTCCTTTTCTCAGGTTTCTTGCTCTTAATTGTTAACTTATGTGTGTGTTTTTGGATAATGCATATATCATATATATATATATATATATATATATATATATATATATATATATATATTTACAAAAGCTTCAAGTTGATATTCTTTTTGGTCCAAGTTTCAAACGTGATGTATACATTCATTGACAAAAAAAAGTTTCAAACGTGTTGGCTAGATTAGCACATTCTAAGAGGCCGTTTGGATTCCACTGAATCCGGCGTCTGCGTTTTCAAAGTTTTACGTTTTCCTTTTTTTTTTTCCGTATTTGTTGACTTTGAGAGACAGCATTTACTGTTATGAACAGTGTATGTACTGTTTATGTATTATGCATATACTGTTCACGTATTAAAAAATATTAAAAATGGGTCTCACGGTAATATTTACACATTTAAAAATTATTTTACAACAGTATTTTCAGTTTTCAGTTTTCAATTTTCAGTTTCAACAACAATAAGTTCAATCCAAACGGACCTTAAGTGTCAAACAAAATTTAGCGATCGAGGTAATCAACCATATTAGACCAAATATCAAACATTAATTCGGTTTCCGCTGTAGCCACTAATCAGCCAATATTAGATTACCCATTGATTTAATAATTAAATATATGAGGTCAAAACTTTTTCTTTTTTTTATCAAATGAGGTCAAAACTTGAAAAACCATAAAAATAAAAATAAAAACTTATCGTGGACGACATTGCTTTAGCTGTTATTGGACTATGTTACTTTTTTTTTTTTTGATGAACAAAAGGGGGGGCGGGGGCGACCATTTGTGACTAACCCCTCAGGGCGTGACCTAATAGGGGCACCCCCCCGCTAGGGAATGTTGGATTGACCAATAGCTACTGTGACTGGGACGCCACAGACCTCACCCTAGCACCCCAAGAGAGCCAACAGGAGAGGCACAATGCAAACTAGGACACCCTCCTCCCACACGGTACCCGTCACGACTCGAACAAGGGACCTTGTGCTTGCATGTGGGATCTCTCCCAACTGGGCCACCCCTCTTGGGGCTTGGACTATGTTACTTTTTCTTTCCACACGAAGCCATTAATATCTTAACGTATATCCATTATTATAATGCTAGTAGTATAATGAATTATTAAGCACGTGGAATGGCTTAGACTTTGACCCAGCAAAGTCTCTGGCGTTCTTAATATGTACAAATTGATGGGATATCCGGATATAGGTACATCATTTAATCTCTCCATCCCATATTCTTCCTGTTCTTCCCTCTGAAATGTTGGTACAAAAGTGAGTCCAAACACTATTCATTAATTCTAATTATTAGATGTGAAAAGGAAGAACAAAATTAAGGGAAAGGATTTAGAAGCAATATATATTGATGGAGAAATGATATGTCTACAATATTTTCACAATATTTTTACTACAAATTTTAAGTGACAAGTTGTTACTGGTTGTTATTGTTGGGATAAAAAAGTAATCTTAGTACTAGGTTCAAATTTAAATCAATAACAGCTAACCACCTATGATTTGTTGTGAAAATGTTATGGAGATAGCACCTCCAATATTGATGTCACCAATATTTGGAGGATAGAGATTAGGGTGGAGAAATTTGCAGAGTACAAGATGAGATCAATGACATTGAAGGAATCGCTTTCAAAGATAAGGATCGATCGCCATAATAGTGTTCACACTAATCTAAGCAGATGTGATCTTTCCCATATGATTTTGAAGTAGCAGCAAAGTTAATCTTATTGGGCCTCGTAGCAGTATTAAAATTGATTCTGAACCAACGAGGTAGACAGGGATCATTGTTGGGCCTCAATTGATAGGTAGAGAACACTTAACAAATCCATTATACTTTGTGGGTTTGGGTTTGCTATGTTTATACTATTACCACCACTTAATCCTAACTTGTTTCTATCTTCCATCTCCCCAACACGCGCGCGCGCACACACACACAAATCCTAACTTGTTAATAACTAAGTCAAAATTCCTCAATTTTAACAAGACGTATTTATTAAACAAATTGACTTGACATGATTCATGTAACATGCTTAACATTCATGTTTGGTGGATATATAAATATCTAATTTCAATTTATTTAATAAATGGGTAATATTGAGTTGACACTTGACATACATACCACACATTTTAATATATTTAAAAAATATAACCCAAAATGGGTAGCATATTTTAATATTTTGTGAGCACCTTTTTTTTTTTTTGAGAACATATTTTGTAAGCACTTAAATTATAATAATTATAAAGAAATAAATTTTATACAAACAATAGTTCATAATAACTTCAATTAAAAGACTAATATCTTCTAAAAAAAATAAAATACTAATAGCATGCAACTTAAAAATTCTTTTTCTAATGCAATGAAATTCCATCCAAATTTAAAAATACACACTCTAAAAAAGATACTAAAATCCAATGAGTTTTTTTTTTTAATCCTTGTTTTAGGTAAAAGGATTAAGGGCTTTAGAGTTAGAATTTATCAATATAATCATCAAAATTGTTTTAATTACTCTATTCCATAGATTTGTTTCTCATTGGCGCCTTATCACTTAATTGTATGTCCCTAACTGCTGGTCCCCATGTCCCACTCCCACTGAGCTCAAGTTTCAAGTTTCAACTCCCAATCTCATATTTCTCAGTTACCCATTTTAAGGTTATCTCTCTTTCATTCATGGCCATGACCCACATCCTTAAACCAACCGTTTCCATGTCTCCTTATTCACATTTCACTCACTCTACACACTCACCTTCATCTCCATTCAAAACCCACTCTAACTCACACTTGTTCACCACCATTATTCCTTCAAGAATTTACAGTCACCAAACTCCACCACCAACAACACTGTCTAGAAGATTGTTCCTACCTTCTGTTTCTGGCATCTGGGACGCCATAACTGGTGGTAACAATGCTCGTGAAGCCATACTTGCCATTAGACGTGGAATGCTGCTCTTTAGGCAGGTATATGTAAATGCTATGCTTCATGTACTTACACTCTTTAGTTCTTAAAGTTTCTATCTTTGTGTTTATGTACTTTTGGTTTATAAGTATTTTGGGTCTGTGTAATTTGGAATGTTTTGTTATTGTTAAGGGTGATGTTCTTGGTTCTGTAGCGGAATTTGATAAGGCAATTGAGTTGGACCCTCGTCAAAAGGCATGTAGGTTGTAGGGAATTTTTTTTATAATGCATTTTTGTGATTTGGATTTGTATTTGTATTATTTGTTGATTTGGATTAGATTGAATTGGTGATTGTTGTTTTCAGATCTTTGGCAAAGGGGATTATCACTGTACTATCTTGATAGGTACTAATTCTTTAGTGGTTCTAGTTACTTTGTGCCTGTGTTTGGTTGTTGAGAAAATTCAGGCAAAGAAATAACAAGTAGAAATTTAGAATCAAGAAAAAAACATGTTGCTTTTACTCACTTCTCAATAGGTTTGAAGAAGGGGCAGAGCAATTCCGGATAGATGTTGCACAAAATCCAAATGACACGGAGGAGTCCATATGGTGCTTTCTTTGTGAAGCTCAATTATATGGAGTTATTGAAGCAAGGAAGCGATTTCTTGAGGTAATGTTCACTGTTAAAGAAGGAACACCATCACTGACTTTACTGAAATGTAATAGGATTACCTGAATTAGGCCATAGCCGACATGTGTTGATTTTGAAGACTTAATCACCTGCTAAACAACCAATGGGTATTTCCCTATGCATAAGACACTGAAATATATGTAAATGTGTGTGTATCTGTGCAAAATTGATTAGGTGATCCATAACCTGACATGGTAAAGTAGGTTACATTATGATTTTATTTTTAGGGCTGAATAGGCTACATTCTGATTTAAGAATAAATTTCACTGCCTAATCGGTATCCGTAGGTAAAGGTCCTGGTAGCCGGAACAAAGTGACTTATTGGAGGGGATTTGATGTTTCTGTCCATTTTATAGTAGTAGAACTTCCATGTGACTGTGTGAACTGTGGAAAGATAAGTAAAATCCATTTCATCACTTACTGAATGCAGGTTGGCATAGACCCACGACCAGTTATGCAGGAAGCTTATAACTTGTTCAAAATTGGTGGGGATCCTGAAAAGGTGTAATCTAATGCTTTTGACTTAAAAATTCTTGATTCTCTTTTGTTTCCTGATTTCCTTTTCGTCTACCTAAGCATGTTTGGAACTTAAAACCTACCCCGTTAAGGTCTTTATGGTTGTATATAATCTAAGAACTTCATCTGACTCAAATATTGGTTTTACTGCACAGATTGTTGCTGCATTTTCTAATGGCCAGGGGAATGAGTACTTCTATGCTTCTTTGTATGCTGGGCTTTATTATGAATCTGAGGTTTGTTCTCAGCATTTAAACCTTTCTCGCTATTTTGTGCTTCAGTATTTCAGTTAGGCAATTAATTATTAACATTCGTAGACATATCGAATGCATAGTTGGTCAATATAATTTGCGTATTCCCACTTATATATATATATATATATATATAACTATAACTTGGGTGTTCCTAGTTTTCAAGCTGATATTTGAGATTATGGTTCAACTAGTTGGATGTTGAGTCTCTATGCTTAATAGGGAAAAATATGGGTTTATGATGGGCTTCCTATAATGAAATTGGTTCTATGCTCAATAGCAAGAGAAATATGTCTTCAAATCCCCTTTGCTGGTTTAAAAGAGAAATCAAAAGGAAACAAGGCCAGATTGACTGATTAGTGTGTACTTTTCTTGATGATTGAAGTAAAATCATATATATGTCATTTGGTCCATTTTTTTGGGGGATGTTTGGATGTAGACAAAGTCCTCAGGTTTGTTCTGCAAACTTGTGGGAATGAATTCCTTTCTCCTTGAAAAGAAATACAAAGGAGCTTTGTTTCAAGTAGTGTAACTATTACTATTAAATACTAAAGGGGTAGTTTTTATCACCTACATCCCTTCAGCCTCCCTCAGTAGCCTAAGTTAATTCATTTATCAGTTATGTCAGGTAGTCACCATAAGGGAAGTTATCAATGAGGGTGAACTGAGTTGGCAAAATTGAGGTTCCATGGAATTATTAATCTAGCACTCATTTTTTCATGTGGTAAAAAAATTTAAAAAAAAGGGATTATGAAAGGAGATTGGGGACATTTTTTGCAGTCTTATATTAGCAATTCTTGGTGATAACTTGGAGTAAGGAATTGATCCCATTTTCATTTAGTAACAGGAATTTATTTTTCCGTTCTCTCTAACCTTGGTGTTATGATGACCCCTTGACATTACAATAAAAGAGTAAACTGAGTTATCATGTAGGGCACATGATTACTGATGAGCTTATTGACAACTTTTTACAAAAATTATACTGATGCTATCTTTTAATTGTGGGTGAATGCTTGGAAGGTCACTTTCTGATCTCATCTTAAGCTTAGTTACTTTTGTGGATATTTGACCACAGTTCAGCATTATAATCTGTGCAGAAAAAAGCTGATGCGGCCAAGCTTCACATACTTGCTGCATGCCAATCTCCTTACGGGCAGAGGTTTGAATTCAGAATATGAACATTTCTCAGTAATCCAACCATACACTTAGATGAATCTAATAGCATTTTTTTATTTCAGGTCTGATGATTATATGGCTTCACTTGCTAGGGTTCACTGTCTTTGTCGAAATTGGAGCTCCAACTAAAAAGTTTGCCTGATGCTTGAAGTTGTTTTCTTCAAAAGTTTGGCTGTTCTACTAACAAATATTTATCTTAAGGCTTTGTTGAGGTGAGTTTAGTTAGTGATGCAGAACAATAAGATCTGATACCAAAGTTAATGCAGCACAATATTGTCAAGAAAATTTATGAAAATAAATAGAACAAAAACTCAAAAAGAGAAGACAAACTTAGGATTCAGCACCAAGTGGGAGGTAAAAACAAACATAAAAACAAAACAAAAATTATAAATCAGCATTTAGAGTTACCCTGAATCGGTACCAAGCCATTGGAAAAATTCCAACAATATTTTATTAGTCTAGTCAAGTATAATAATACTGAACCTTGGGGCGTTTAAATTTTAAATAGGATCCCCAAGATACATAAGTGACGTAAAGTAACTTTCTCACTTGACTCCATTGTACTTCCCATTTTTAAAAGTTAAAAATTCCACATATTAGGTACCACTTATTGAGGGGATTCTAAGTGTTGGGTTACACGTGTGAGTGAAGTCCCACATTGAATAAAGATGAGAAGAATGAGTGATTAATATAACATAATTGAGCACATACCCATTGGGCTTAGGCCTTTTGGGTTAAAGTGTGTCTCTATATGTTATATTAATTACTCAAGGAAGCTCCCCAAGGTGTTTATCTCCCCAACAAGTGGTATCAGAGCCCATGGTGATGTGCGGCGAAGGTGGTGAGGTGTTCATGGTCCCTACCCAGCGGGGACAGAGAAAGCCTTAACGGCCCACACATAAAGATCTTGGAGAAGAAAAAAAGCCCAACAAATGAATATTGCTAATGGTGCTAAATAATGGTATGATGCAAGGTTCCCATGGACATGAACGTGCGGGGTTGATACGTGGTTCCCATGGATGGCGTACGAGAGACTCATGGATGATGCATTGATGAAGTGAAAAGCCCATTAGGCAAGGGGGAGTGAGTAGGACTTGTTCATGACCCATAGAGAGGTCTTGAAGCCTACAGAGAAGCAGAGACTCACACGTGAGGGGGAGATTGTTGGGTTATACGTGTGAGTGAAGTCCCACATTGAATAAAGATGAGAAGAATGAGTGGTTAATATAACATAATTGAGCACATACCCATTGAGTTTAGGCCTTTTGGGTTAAAGTGTGTCTCTATATGTTATATTAATTACTCAAGGAAGCTCCCTAAGGTGTTTATCTCCCCAACACTAAGCCCACACATGAGAGCGGGTGCTAGAATATTGATTATATAAAGAAATTCAACATTTTCTAATAGTTAAGGTTTTAATAGTAGCGATAGTTTATTAAAAGCAAATAAAGGTAAATCCCTAAATTAAATAAGTTCTAACAAATATCAATTAGGCTCAACTGGCAGTGGGTCTCCATCATCCAGCCAAATCGGAGGCTGCATCTGGTGTTTACACCAGTTACGCATTAATACAATCTAAAAAGAAAAAATGTATTAAAAAATTTCCATTTCAAATTAGATTTCTTTTTCCTTCTTACATTGATTTGGAGTAGTATAGGATATAGATCCATGTAGCACTGGTCATATATATTGGGTCCATACAACTGTCTCCGGCAGGGTTTTCAGCTTGTTAGCAGCCCGGCTGGGAAATTTTCATAGCAAAATCTGGTTTTCTGTCATTTATTTGAGTTTATGATGAAAAAAATATATAACTGTTCCTTGGCCTAGCGGTCATAGATACTTGACATTAGATTAGATAATTAATATCGTATGCATTGTTCAAATATTTGTGTATGGTTAGCATATGGTTTTTAGAAATTTGCTTGCAATATAGGTGAAGAAACTTGCTGCACAAATTTTTTGTGCCCCTACAACTTTGCTTTAAGACATACCTTTTTGTGCATGCGTGTGCATTGGGGGGGGGGGGGGGGAGGTGGTTGTGTTTGATATAGACATAGAGAAAGAGAGATTTTTAAGACATACCTTTTTGTGCATGCGTGTGTGTGGGTGGGAGGGGGGGGGATATAGACATAGAGAAAGAGACAAGATTTTGCAGGTGTAAACTAGTACTTGCTAATTAACAAATTCCAACTTGCTCCTCTTCCAACGTCTCTTTTATTCTTTGTGGTCTCCCTTCCTAATGTTTCTGTCTTCTAACAAGTACAGGAACAACTAAAATGTAGCTTAAGTCAAGAAAAATCCAAACTTGCAAATAAGCAGGAAAATTGTTGATTTTCTAATTGGAGTTGGAGTTGGGTTTACATATCTTTCAGAGTGGTTACTGGCTATGATTGTACTGCTGCTATATCTATTCTTAATTTAAAGTGGTTCATAGACTAGAGGATAATGACATAACTCAGCTTCAAAAACTAAAAGCAAGAGATACACAAACTGTGAAATTAACTAAATACTCTTAGTTTTCTTTTTCTTTTTTTGCCTCTTCAACTCTCAATATCCAGGCCATAATTAGTATGTCCACAAGCATGAGCCTGGAAATTTGCCATTCTTAATTTGAGTACAAATTAAGATCCTTCTTAGGACTCTCTTCTTTACCAAGTTTTCTTTTTTTTTCTCTGATAGGACTCTTCTTTACCAAGTTGTTATTTGCTTCCGGATGCAGCATCAACAAGCATGAAGCTGGTGTCTTTTCATTTTCTATGTACTACTGGTTATGGACAAGGGCAACAACTGACCCTTGAAACTTGGGGTTTATGTAGATCAAATTTAGACCGAAAGAGAAAGAGTACCTTGCACCAAAATATTAGTGAAAGACTTGAGTTAAACTTTACATGTGCAGTTGAATCTTGACAGAAAAACTGAGTGTGACACTCTTGAGTCTGTGACTTGTGCCTGCTTAAGTCACAATTGACAATTACTTACAACCATTTATCTTGTGACCTTGTCATGTTCTCTAATATGCCGCATCCTCTTCTTTATTGATATTAAAGCATCATTTTGAGGATTATACCTATGTTCCAATACCAAAGGATACATTGTATAAAGGAAATGGTGTAAATAGTGACTTTTAGTTTGGTAGGTCATGGTTCTTTCAAATTTTGTTTTATACGCCATACGTTGAATACCTTTCAAGTTTATCAAAATGATGAATTAAGCTAAAAACCTGAGGCCTGAGGGGGCTTGAGCAAATAACAGCCTCAGTAGGCGGAATAATAGTCTCTCTTTTGGTCGTTCAGTTCAGTTTTTTTTACAATATAGAAATTTTACTAATCTAATTTAAGTATATAAAGTTCCTTGAAGACTTGAACCCAACCTTTACGTCTTACCCTATAAAAACTTTTTACTTGTAAAGTGACCATCATGCTAAAGATATGTTATGGTTTTTTTGTTTTTTTTTTTTTAATAATTTTATCTTTAAATATATCTGCACCTAAAAATCATTAACTTTCCAAAAAAGTTTGATGTGTCCGTGTCAGACACGCCATTATACTCTATATGCATTTCTTCGATATGTTGGGTGGATTTTTTTTTTTTTTTTTTAAGTTCTTTGATTTTAGATATATTTTTAAATATTTTGATATATTATTATAGCTATTGTTTATTTTGAAAACATATAATATGTCTCGAATAATAAAATAACACAAAAATATTATTTTGGTTCATACATTTTAGAGTCAAAGTTAATTTGATTTTTACATCTTAATAGCAAGTCAATTTGATTTATATTATTTTCGCATTGCCGTCAATTTGATCCCTAGCATTAACTCACTAATAAAAATGCTTATGCGACAAATGGTGTGCACAATTAACACACTTAAGCTGAAGACGTGTCATGTCATGTTATGTTCATATTAGACTATTAGGGCATGTTTGGTAGACTGTAATAGGCGCTGTAATGTAATAGTTATTCCTATGGTTTAGTTATTCTTTAGTTTGGTTATGTTTTTATTATAAGGAATAATCATTCCATATGAATAGCTATTCTTCAAAATGAGGAATAACTATTCCTCTTTAAAATGTTGTATTAGCTATTCCTTAGTAAGTGCAATAATTTCAAAACTTAATATATTTCCAAGTAAACAAACTTTCCATATACATCTAATAATTATAAAAATAAAAAATCATAAAAAATAACACATATCTCTTTTAAATTTAAGAATAACAATTTTTAAGGAAATATAATTGTATGAGTAAGAAATTTCCTAAAATAAATGTTAAGTTTCATTCTAATGTTATAACTTGCAACCAAACTAATGAATAGGTTTAGTTATTACATTACAACACATTTTATTCCTAGTAATAAATATTACAATTCCTGTCGTAATCCCCATTCAGTATACCAAACGTACCCTTAGTATCCGTGTCTTGCTCCTTTGGGACACGCACATTTTCTTTTCTTTTCTTTTTTTTTTTTTTTTTTTTTTTTTTTTTTTTTTTTTGGAGAAAGAAGCACATTTTCTTTCTTAAATTGCTTCCTTAATTTATATCCATATCAAAGTCTATATACAATAAGAGTTCAATGTTGCCGTTATAATAATAACGTGCTTTATTTTTTATTTTGATAATAAGATAATAATAACTTACTTTATTAAAAAAACAGTTTGGCTAAATATCATGCCATATATAGTAAAGTAAAATGAAATGTTATAAACACGCAAACCTAAGCCACCTGGCCAAATTCGACGGTGTTTATTGAACAAAAAAGTTGGATAATCTAAGTGTTTATTTCACGAAGACCTAGATAATCTAGTCGTGTACGACAAGAAAATTGGATTTCAATAATTTATTATTATTATTATTATTATTATTCTGTTTTTAATGTGCTTATTTTGGGGTGAAGTGTTTTTTTTTTTTTTTTTTGGGTTTGGAGCACTGGTACTTTTTTTAAGTGAAATCTTTTTTTGATTTAATGAGAATCTGTCAGATCATTCACTTTAAAATCTATTATCACTTGTTATTATATATTTAAAACAAAAGAACATGTCTAATTAAAAAAGTGCTAGAGGTAAGCCAAACTATTTTTTTAAAGAGAATTTCAACCTATGGTGTCTCACAGACTAAGTTATCAATTGGTTTTTGGTATAGGTAGAGACTGAACTCAAATCTCTTATTTAACCATCAGAGACTTTACCATTGAACTAACTAAAATACACTATTTTGGGATTAAGTACAAAGTCACCAACTCAAAGTTCAAGTCAGATAACTGGTAATAATAAGCACACAATTAGAAAGTATAATTTTAGAAATATGGTTAATGGGTATCATTTCAAATGTTATTTCAGCATATTCTCAGTGCTAACTAATACTGCAATTTTAGACAGATGGGTATCATTGCAACACAAAGAATCACAAGTGCTATGTTAGCATATTCTCTCAGTGGTTAGCACAAAAGATTTGGATATTCTTTTAGTGATTCTGCTTTGGTATATGCCTTGTTCATATCACAGTTGTGGCATCCACGGGACCTAAGTGACACCCATTAACCACTTGACCGAATCACCCTCATGTCCATTCCTATAAAATATGCTTTTTGATGGACCATTTCAAGGTTGGCCCATGTGCCACCATGGATGGAAAAACCTTTAAGCTTACATAATAATTAATTAGTCTGATTAAAACTTCATTAGCAGAAGTGAAAATCAAATCAAACTTTGTTTACTAATTTGTGCCACATTGAAAAGCCCAACTTTTGGACAGATACACGTAACATTGTAAGGGTAATTCAGACATTTCACTTTGGAGTTAGGGTCATGTAAAAGTTGGAATCTTTTTTTTTTTTTTTTTTTTGAGAATTAACAGTTGGAATCTTCGTCAACAATATAACCACAAATTGTATATTCAACCATTTAACTTGTCACATACACACTATCAAAATTCAAAATTCACGTAACATCAAAATAAGTTAAGTTTATTTTACCAAGAACTTGCTTAAAATGGGTTTATTCAACACTTCTATTAACCTATGAAAACCATTACTTTGGACACTTGTCCCATCATATGTAAGCAACATGGAAAACCCGTGTCACAGTATGTGACCAAAGCCATCTTAACCATGTTTCAGGTCAGAACCTTTGTACTTTCGAAAAACTATAAAAACCGCTACGTTGTCCTTCAAAACTTCTCTCTCGTTCTTCACAACCCAAACTCTCTCTCTTTCTGTGTGTGTGTTTTTTTCTTAATAATTGTGTCTCTTCCAAAAGCACATGCAAAAGGTGAAGAGTTTGTGTTTGCGTGAAAGAAAGTTGTTGATATGTCAACGGAGAGGCTTATTGCCAGTGGTGTGGTTCAGTCAGAAGGAGTTATGTCCAGGTCTCACTCAGCCAGGCAATGTGGTGAAGCTGTGTGGATCTTTGAGGAGTTGCCAAAGGCAACTATCTTGTCAGTTTCACGGCCTGAAACTGGGGATATAAGCCCCATGCTTTTGTCTTATACAATTGAGTTTCAGTACAAACAGGCAAGCACCAACTCTATCTCTATCTATCTCTTTGGCTCTCTATCTATCTGGTTTTTTCTTCTTTAATGGATTTATGCTTTGTTTGCTGAGAAAATGTTGGTAAAGACAGAAAATTGGTACCTGGGTGTTATGTTGTTTTGTGGTTTTTGTTGTTTTTGGGGGGTCTAACATGAGGAAAAGCTTGAGTTTAGTTAAGTGTAGTTGTGTGAGGGCATAGATTGATTGTGGGGCTTTCTATTTTTCTTTTTTTTTAATATTTGTGTGTTATATATATGGGCAACTTTGTATGTTTATACAAGTACATATATAGCAACAAAATGGAGATCAGCTGAATTGAAATTCTGGGTTGTGTGTAACTGCAAAACTGACAAACAATGATGAATTGGGAATCTGGCAATTTTTTTGGTTTATAATAGGACCATATTAGATTAATTGTAAGTTTTCTTTTTTCCCCTTTCTTTCTTTGGCTCTGCTGTCGTTGTAATGAGATGACTAAGATTTTGAATCCTTGGCAGCTAGAATGTGGTTTGTTATTGACCTTAAGAACTTGGGCGAAGTTTCCTTCAGGGGATTATTGCCCTTTAAAAAATTTCCAGGACAAAAAAAAAAAATGATAAATGCAACTTAAATGAAAAATTACTGTTTGATTAATTTTGAAAGTGATGATTTTAATTGGAATCGGGAGTTAGTCATTATAGAATCATTTTATAAGTTACAAATAAAAGAAATGGCCTAGTTTGGTTTATCTAGTGCAGTCTTTGGCCTTCTGGTTTAGATTTTTTTTTTGAAAAGCATTTATATTATTACGAAAATTCTCATGCAATCTTTGTTCCCTCTTAATATTATCTTAAGCGAATTTTAAGTCTCATATTCATTTGAGCTATATGATTTGTTCAATATTGTATCATAAGATTATGCCCTGCTGCAAGATTTTTGCAATTAATGACTGCATTCGTATTGAACAGTTCAAGTGGAGTTTAGTGAAGAAGGCATCACAAGTTCTCTATTTACATTTTGCTTTGAAGAAACGTGCATTTATTGAGGATTTATATGGGAAGCAAGAGCAGGTTGATTTATTATACATCACACATCCTGATCATTTTTTAACATTTCTTGATCAGTAGGCTTGCCCTTCATTTTTTGTTGTTTTCATTATTAACTCCTTATATTTGAAACTTGATCTTGCAATAAATGTAGATTTGCAGTAAGAATTTAGTTTTGATGAGTTCCATTCTCTTTCATTGTGTACCTTTTTTTTGTCATGATTATCATTTAACTTCTGATTTGAACTTTTCATGAAAGGTTAGAGAATGGCTTCAAAGCTTAGGAATAATGGATCACACGGCAGTAGTGCAAGATGATGAGGAACCTGATGATGGAGCTGTTCCTTTGCATAATGAAGAAAGTGTTAGAAACAAGTGAATTTTAATCCTATATTGTCTGTTATGTTTAGTATTTCAAACCAAATATAAGCCCTTTCTACTATAGTTGTTGTTCTTGTGTCTCTTTTGGGGCCTAAAAAAGGAGGTTTCTGGGATTTTGGTTCATTATGCAGAAATGTTCCATCCCTTGCTGCTTTGCCAATAATTCGCCCAGCACTAGGAGGGCAGCAGTCCATTTCAGACAGAGCAAAGGTGGCAATGCAGGGCTATCTGAATCATTTTCTGGGGAATATGGATATTGTGAATTCCCGAGAGGTGAGCATTTAATAATTTCTTTTCACTTGGATTATGGTCTTTTTTAATGGTTGGATTAACTAATAACCAGTCATATTCACCTTCAAAGAAAGATTATTGGGGTTTTGATGGTTTTTTATATCAATAAAAACAATGTATGTTATATATTTTAGGTTCAGGTCTTTCCTACATTACACATCACATATTTTACATGTGAATATGATTACTGGCTTTTAGTTTTTTTATTTGACAGAAAGATGATTTCTTTAAATTCGCACTCCTTAGCTACTTTGCAAGGAATGTGGGTTGTGCATATCAATGTATCCCTTTCCAGGTTCTGGTTTGGTCATTTGACAGTTATGCCTGCTTCTACAGAAAGCCCCAAAAGCCATGCTTGATAAACTCTAGGAACATGGATTTGGCAAGACTTCTATTTTATTATTATTGGGAATGGGGTGGGGTGTGTGTGGAGGGGGATTTGGATTAGGCAACACTCTTTTTGAACTTGAAATAAAGGAAAAGAGTTTGACAACGCTTAATTACCACTGAAATTATTGTTGTTTGTCCATTGATGTTTCTTTACTGGCTGCTTATAGCATTTATCATGAGAAGTGCTTTTGGATTGTAGGTCTGTAAATTTTTGGAAGTCTCCAAGCTATCATTTTTACGGGAGTATGGCCCAAAGTTGAAAGAAGGTTATGTTATGGCAAAGCTTCCAGGGGTTGACTCAGATTTGGACTGTTGTAAGCATTGGTTTGGTTGGTGCCAACACAATTGGAAAAAGGTTTGCTTGCTGAACTTTTATCCTTGTGACCAAATTTTTATTTTTTTTTGGAGGGGGTGGGGGGGGAGCTTGTGATGACAATTAAGATTACAGTTTTGTTGTAAGAATGCAGCGCCAGATGCACAGCCCTATCCCATATGTAATACAAACAATCCAGACTTGTTGGAATAAGTCCCTCAGCTAGAAAACTTTCAAATAATGCATCTTAAATTTGGAATATACCAAATGCTCAAGACTATAGTTGTTTAGTCATCACTTTGAATTTTTGTTTTAGATGTGTCTGCATTCACTCTATAGCTACAGCTACTAAGTTTGTTATTAGGTTTTATGACAAATATAACTTAACAACACCAAATGTTGAAGATGACCTTATATTAGGTTTTTTGGGATCTTTGTATGCTGGCTGTATAAGAGTTCAATGAAAATTGTTAGACTAATGGTCAAATGATTAAATTCACTATTTTCTAATAATTTAAGCTTTTGAGATAAGTGGTATTTTATCATGGTATTGGAGCAAATGATCTTGAGTTCGTACCTTGTCTCCACACTACATCCTATTTAAAGTTAAAACTTCACTTGTTGGTCCACTTATTCAAGAGGAGTCTGGCCCACACTTGAGGGGGAGTTTTAAACTAATGGATAAATAATTAAATTCACCATTTCTTAATATCTTAAGATTTTGGGATAAGTAATAGTTTATCAAAAATATCTTACACTAAAGAATAATGGGAACAGGAACTGCACTTGGGATTGGAGAATGAATTATCATCCTGACCAAAGGCTACCACATAGTTTCCTCCTCATTGGATATATATACATGCTAGCTAACCCTTCAACAGTCTCCCCTATTTGGTGAATGGTTCCTTTAGGTTTAGAATGGAAAATTTGGGCCATCAGCGCCCTCTCATTTGATCTTTCAAATATTTTCAGTCCTCTACACATTGAAGCCTTAATTGCTTTCAAATAGCTCACTTGGTTAGTTTATATGCACAATGTACCAGCTCAATCATACATATTTTTCTTGATCTTGGCTTCCAGTAATTAATTTGTTTACACTATTTGCCAAAAATGTAAAGAATTTTACAATGCAATAAAGCCCGCTTAGAATAATATCAAATTTTGTTTCCTGCAACCTATGTCATTTCTGGTTACTTATTAAACTATAATTTAGATTATTACATGCTTTATCTGCATGCAGGTGTGGGCTATTTTAAAGCCTGGATTCCTGGCTTTGCTGGATGATCCTTTTGACACCAAACTCTTAGACATAATTGTTTTTGATGTACTGCCAGCCTCCAGTGAAAATGTGAGAACCCAAGTACATTTAGCAAATCATATAAAGGAACGTAATCCTTTACGTTATTCATTTAAGGTGAGTGAGCTTTTTTTATCGTTACTTTTCCAACTCTTAAAGTCTCTAATTATGATGTTACTTTTGGGTTGATACAGTATTTGCTTCTGGTTTACTTCTTTTGAACATTTTTATTTAGTCTAATGAAAAATGCTTTCTGATAGTTGTGGTAATCTATTTCTCAAGCAATTGAACTTTGTGCTGCAACAAATTTAGATAGTATAAGAAATTGAACCAGTATGAGGCCAATTTCATATCTATAAGGTTATGTGGTTTTGAATGTACATTATTTTTCTGATTGTTTTCTCTTAAATTATGTCTTTAGAAGTGTCATAAACAATATAGAAACATATTTTGTTGATAACAGTTAGTTTCAATTGACCTTAAAGAAATCGATTCTAATAAACATTTGAAATATTGAAGGTTACTTGTGGAGGTCGGAGTACAGAGTTAAGAACCTCAAGCAGTGCTAAAGTTAAAGAATGGGTTACATCAATCAATGATGCTGGTCTAAGGCCTCTGGAGGGTTGGTGTCATTTTCACCGTTATGTTTCCTTTGCTCCTCAAAGAGGCTTGACAGAAGATGGGAGCCAAGCTCAATGGTTCATAGATGGGCAAGCAGCCTTTAAAGCAATTGCTTCTTCGATAGAGAATGCAAAATCAGAGGTTTATTTTATTTTTCCTCTGTATTAACACAGAATGCATTCAATTCATTCTAGTGTCTATTTCTTTATACAGAATTTAAAATTGTATGCAGATATTCATTACTGGCTGGTGGCTTTGCCCAGAACTGTATCTAAAACGCCCTTTCCCTAGTCATCCTTCCTCCCGGCTTGATGCATTACTAGAAGAAAAAGCTAAGCAAGGGGTTCAGGTGCAAACACAAATAATTCTTCCTTATTCTTGATAATGTAGTATTTTGGTATTGGGGTGTTCTTGATGTTTATGTCTACTTTTAGGACCTGGAAATATAATTTTGTTCTTTTTTCTCCTAATACATATAATTTTGCTATAGTCCCATATAAAGCCAAAAAAATTTCTGGAACAAATTAGCATTGATTGTATCATGGTTCTCATAAATTTTTAATCAATATAAACTAAATATATATTAGGGTTTTAAATTATGCTTTAGTTATACAATCAAACTGCAGACCCAGGCCATTTTATTTGAAAAGCTGCATCTCAGGATGATGTAACTTATAGTGCTTGTGTGTGTGTAAATATTGTTCTTGAGAAAAGTACTTAAAAGTAGGATGAATTTTGTAAAAGAAAGCATTTTTGCATCAGTCAGTATCTGCTTTTGTTATGAAGGGATGATGGTTGGATGTAATCTTGTCCGGTCATTAATTTCATATTAGAGTTGATAACATTCAGTTGTTATGTGCATTTTAGTATTTGGTTTTATTGCCATTTTACTATGTATAAATGGTATTAGAACAAACTCTTTTTGTAGTCATCTATCCTCTCCAATTTAGTGCATTCATGTGTTATACACTGATTTTCTTCATTGACTATGAGTTGCAAATGCTTGCAACCATGACTATTTGAGGTTCATCATTGTTAGGATAATGGTTAAGTGATTAAATTTACCGTCTTCTAACAACTTTTGGGACAAGCAGTAGCTCATCATAGTATTAGAACAAGTGGTCCTGAGTTAGAATCCTATCTCCACTCTCTCCCATTTAAAAAGTTAAAAACTCTCAAGTTTTGGGCCCCACTTACCAAGGGATGGTTTGGACCCACACATGAGGAGGAGTGTTAAAATAATGGTTACATGATTAAATTCACCCTTCTAATAGCTTAAGCTTTTGAGACAAATAGTTTATCACTTATGATTCAACTTTAATAAGCTGAACTTCAATGTTTGATATCTTTCTCTATTATTTTTTTCAATTCATCCTATTTTCCCTTTTTTGTTATATTTTTATTATTTTTTCTTCCTAATTCCGTAATACATTCTGCCTATTTTGTGTGGATTTAAGCATAATTAAGAGCTAACTCTAAGTTATGTCTATTCAGATTTACATTCTTCTTTACAAGGAGGTACCTATTGCTTTAAAAATCAATAGTATGTACAGTAAGAAAAGGCTCCTCAACATTCATGAGAATGTGAGAGTACTGCGTTATCCAGACCATATCACCACTGGCGTTTATTATTGGTATGCTGTGAATGGATTGAACTCACTAAGCATTCTTATTGACATATATGTTTCTTCCTATACCTAGCAATTAGAATTAGTTCAGTTTCTTGCTGATGCTCATAAAGAATTTCTGGTTACATACAGGTCACATCATGAGAAACTTGTTATTGTTGATTACCAGCTTTGCTTTATTGGAGGATTAGATTTATGCTTTGGCCGTTACGACACAAATGAACACAAAGTAGGTGATTGCCCTCCTCTTATATGGCCTGGAAAGGACTACTATAACCCAAGGTATTTTATCTCTCTGCTTACCTTTAAAATGATTCATAACATTTTGTTGTTGAAGTTTTAATACTAATTATACTTAGGGCACGTTTGGTACACCAAATGAGGATTACGACAAGAATGATAATCTTTATTATTGGGAATAAAATGTGTTGTAATGAAATAACTAAACCCATTTAATGGTACAAATATTATGCAGTAGCTCTTTGTAGATTTTCTAAGTATCTTCACAATTGTGCCAGTGATATATTAAACTTTCAACATGACCTATAATTTGTACAGATTAGTGTGTCTTCTAAACTATGTTGGGACTAAGGTTTGGTTATTGTTATTGTTATTGTAATTTTTTTTTTTAAAATAGTGAAGGGAGGAAATTTTCATTGGCTAAAGTAATTAGAGAAATCCAATACTAAGAAGCTACAGATTTTGGTCAGTGATTTATAAGTTATTAATCATGTTCATTTCTCTTTTCGGGGTTTTTTTTTTTTTTTTTTTTTTTTTTCCCTTTTTGGTGGGTGGGTGTAGAGAATCTGAACCAAATTCTTGGGAAGACACAATGAGAGATGAATTGGATCGTAAAAAATATCCTCGTATGCCATGGCATGATGTCCATTGTGCCCTTTGGGGACCACCTTGTCGTGATGTTGCTAGGCACTTTGTCCAGCGCTGGAACCATGCTAAGGTTAATCTTCTGCTATTTATTTTTGCTGTCTTTTTTTTTTTTTTTGGGTATAAATGACATGGTAAAGCAATTATCCAGAGAAACAAAGCTCCAAATGAACAAACAATTCCACTACTCATGCCTCACCACCACATGGTCCTCCCTCATTACATGGGAAGTAGAAATATAGATATCAAACACAAGAACTCAGAAGAAAACCTGAAAGGCATCAAAAGGGAGGATTCTTTTACCTCACCAGTGCAAGATATTCCATTGCTTTTACCTCAGGAAGCTGATGGACTAGCAGCTTCTAATGTAGACTCAAAGTTAAATGGCCCGGACATGAATCAGAATCTTCTTGATCAGCCAAAATTTGAAGCATTGGTTCCAGATTCACAAAGTGCAGATGACCTTGACTCTATGCATCTTCAAAGTGAAATGGATTCAGATGTGGTGGCACAATATAGCATGAACATGTCAGATGAGGGGTTGGAAAGTCCCAATGAAGGTGATCATGATGACTGTATTGGTCCACGTACTGCATGCTGTGCTCAGGTTAGCTTTGCCTCATGGATTCTATGTATAAGTGAATTTTTCTAGGAAGTAGGAGATCAGATTATATTTCATGGATAGTCTTAGCCATCCACTTCTGCAAAGCACCAAGCATCAAAATATTTTTCCTTCATGCAGACTAGTCAAATCTGTATCCTGTTTGTAGTAATATCAACATTGTCAATGCAAGGTAATGATAGATATTATAAAATGTCGCACTATATGCATAGCATTTTGTACCACCACCAAAACACCATAACCTACAAAACAGGAATAGAAGACCGTCTCGTGATAGGAAGTCAAAGCATATGCCTGTGTATTTTTATTTTCTACTTTCATCCTGATGTATCTCAATCACCCCCCCCCCCCCCCCCAACACATATATTTTTTTTAATCTTTTTTCTTATTGAATGAATATGTTGGCTACAGGTTATCAGAAGTGTCAGCCAATGGTCTGCTGGAACAAGTCAACCTGAAGATAGCATTCATAGTGCTTATTGTTCTCTCATTGAGAAAGCAAAGCATTTTATCTACATTGAGGTAACAAAACTTTGTCTAATATTGACCACCTTCTTTTTTTTAATTATGACTGAGTTAATAATGAATTGTATCTCCCATGATCCTACCTAAGATATACAACTTGGTCCTGCTTAAAATTTTAAGTTGCACACAGCATGTTGATATGGTAACCGGTGGAATATTGGGAAAAATGGTAGTCAGTGGAACCCTTTGATCATCTTTTACAGACAGCATTTGACAATCATTCCTGTTCTTGCTTCCAGAATCAATTTTTCATATCAGGTCTTTCAGGAGATGAGATAATTCAAAACCGTGTCCTGGAAGCATTATACAAGCGCATTGCGAAAGCACACAAAGAACAAGAGTGTTTCAGGGTCATTGTCGTCACACCACTCTTACCTGGCTTCCAGGTACTTCTTCTTGGTTTTATTTCCTAAAATTTAATAATAAATTTAGATACTTATGCCTTTTCTTCTGTCGTGAATTTTCATTACAGGGGGGTCTGGATGATAGTGATGCAGCAACTGTTAGAGCTTTAATGCATTGGCAATATCGTACTATTTCTAGAGAAAAGCACTCAATACTGCATCATCTAAACGTTTTGCTTGGTCCTAAAACCCATGATTATATTTCTTTCTGTGGTCTTAGATCATATGGTAGACTTTTCGATGGTGGTCCTGTGGCTACAAGTCAGGTAATGTCTAGCATCACATGCCTCCATTTTATGAAGCCTTTTGTCTCCTGGTCTAGCCCATTGGCAATGCTACATGCATATATTATTTTTTTGAAAGGTTACCACAGACCAACTGAGGCAAGATAACCTCTTTATTTGGATTCCAAAACCTCCCACAATTAAGCGCAGTATAGATGCAACTGGACCAAAAGGCCAGTGGTGTAGGATGCTTTACAACTGAACCACCAATCAATTATAGAACCTCCAGACTCTGTCCCTATGATCCTTGTAATGGGTTGAGGTTTTGTCTCATCCCAAAACTGCTCCTCTATACTTAACAAATAAGGCCTAGATTGATTAATACTCAAATCAAGATTTTTTTTTTCATTTTTCTTTTTCAAACAGTTATGATTCCCACAAATATTTAGCTTGTTTTTCATTGCAGATTCTCATTCTTATGCAGGTTTATGTGCACAGCAAATTGATGATAATAGATGACCGCCTGGCCTTGATTGGATCGTCCAATATAAATGATAGGAGTTTGTTAGGATCAAGAGACTCTGAGGTATTATTTAGACTCAAGGACTACTTTTCTGATCATATAAAGGAGTGCATATTTGAAATGTCTTTGCTAGAGTTATTCCTTGTTGACTTATGACAAGAATAAAGCTGTTACTCTAGATATAGAAATTCCAGATAGCTGTGATGCTTCATTCATCTGTTAACTCAAATCATTAAACAAAAATGCAAGTTTTTTTATTTTTATCATTTTAAAATTTTAAAATCCAAATAATAGATATAACTGTGGAAAAAAATAGCATTGGTGATATCACTGGTTTTTTGTCAGAATAATATAGTAAAAGGATTTTTTTTTTTTTTTTTTTTTGAGTTCTTTTTAGAGAAGGAATATGTTTCTCCTAGCAATCTATCTGGTTTATTTTATATAGAAGTAACTTTCTTTTGGATTATGCAGCCGATACCATTGCCTCATTTATTGGAAAAATTAGGGGGGTGGGGTGGGAAGATATCTTCTTCTATATGCAGCATGAATTAAAAAATGCTATCAGGAATATTGTTTTGTTAGATACAATTTGGAGAAAATAATACTTCAATAATCTCTAAAACAAGAAGTTAAGTCTCATCAATTCTTTTATATGAAGGTGTCAACGTAATCCTTTGATTACTTCCTCATTTTGTCAGAAAGAAAAGGAAAGGAAATTTGACTCTAACATTGCCATTTCAGATTGGGGTGGTTATTGAGGATAAAGAATTTCTTGATTCATCTATGAATGGAGAGCCTTGGCAGGCTGGAAAATTTGCATATAGTCTTCGGTGCTCCCTGTGGTCTGAGCACCTTGGTATCCCGGCTGGAGAGGTTAGTAACATTGACCAAATATGACTGTTTCTACACTCCCTTGATTCCACAAAACTTTGTACGCAATATTTGAAGGCCTAATTGCGGATAAAACTGAACCGGATTCTTTATCCTTTACACTATAAATAACTCTATTATCATTTGTAGTTTATGCATATATTTATAATTCATCAATTACATTGTGATGTTATATGGTGCACTGACACTATATGCTCTCTTTTTTCAGACCAGTCAAATCTGTGATCCTGTAGCAGACTCAACATACAAGGATCTGTGGCTAGCAACTGCAAAGGTGAGATTGGCCAGATTTTGGGAAAAAGATTCTGTTAGTTTCTTTGGGGTGTTTGTTGTATTTTGTGTTGTATTTGTAACCATCCATTATTATATTAATGCTGATGTGCATGTGTGAATTGTAATCATACTCATATACACACGTGTGCAGGCAAAGGCACATGTGTACAGCTTTACATAAATATTTTATTTGAAAATTTCTGGCAGAATTTGACCTTGACGTGGTAGGAACTTTCATATTTTCTAAGGAGCAAAAGCCATTTTCTAGGTTGAATGACTACTTTATTCACCATGCAACTCATGGAAGAAATAAGACTTCTAGCTTTACAGTGTAGTTTCTATTGCAAGATATGTTTCTTTTGTGCTATATGTACTGTAAGAAATCTTTATGTGGGACACTAGGCAGTCTCAATCATTGCTTTATGTTGCTTCTCATGCACCTAATGAACATGCTATAATATTTGACAGGAAAATACCATTATCTACCAAGATGTCTTTTCTTGCATTCCCAATGATCACATACACTCCAGGTAAGATACAACCATGATTGTTCTTTCCTTTTTACTGCACCATCTGCTCTCTCATATGTTTATAACTTTGTATAATTTTGCTATCAAACACAGAGCTGCTCTCAGGCAAAGCATGGCCCATTGGAAGGAGAAACTTGGCCATACCACTATTGATTTAGGAATAGCCCCTGAGAAGCTGGAATCCTATGAGCATGGAGAACTCAAGTTAACAGATCCATTGGAGAGATTGAAGTCTATAAGGGGATTTCTTGTTTCCTTCCCTTTAGATTTCATGTGTCAAGAAAACAACATGAGACCAGTATTCAATGAGAGTGAGTTTTATGCAGCTCCTCAAGTATTTCATTAAGTATAAGGGGGCGAACCCCAAGGGATTCCTCCCTGTAAGTACATGGTGTATGTGGGGTGAGGGTACTGCACACATTCAGAAGAATAATCAAGTGCTCAAAGAGCTCTGGAAACTCTCGTTAGCAACAAAAAAAAAAATCAGCTACCATTGTAGATAATTCCTTTATGGGAGAGAAAACATGTACGCACTAACAGAAACCACTAACAGAAAATTGATGGCACTGATAATATTTCTAGAAATGTGTGAGTGTCATGTAAAGTTACTCAAATGCCACATTGGCTATCTCTGTACAGCTACAACTACTAGTTGTAGAAAAAGAAAATGTACATACATTCTTTTTTTCATTCTTGAAGAGTGAACATATTCTTTGTAAGATATTCAATCATATATAAGTTTTTTTCATTTTTTATTATTCTACGTACTTGTGCTAGAGTTATCACTCTGCGAAATGATCCATCAAACTCCAAACTTCTTTTTATTTATTTATTTTATGTGAACTTCAAACTTCCTATAGTACTAATGTGTTCTTGAATTTTATTGGTTAGTGCTCATAAGAAGATTGTCATTTTGGTTTGGTAAATGTTGGTAAGCTTTCTGTTTGTAATAGAACCTAAGTATAAGATATGGTTAAGAACTTAAGTAAAACTATATAACATTAAAGAAAATCTTCCTAAAACAACCACTCAATCATACTTTAGAATCAAGTATGATTGGATGGTTGTTAACTTGTTATACTAACTCGGGATTACTAACTTGTTAATTTATAGCTGAATTGGCACCTCCCCATGTACAAAATGCTTGGGAGTTTAGGGGAGAAAGGATTCAAGTTGCAGGGTTAACAACATGTTGTAATTATCTCTTTAAAAAAAAAAAAAAAAACTCAGGATTATTAACGGAGCTAACTTATTAATTTGATTCTTCAAGGTAAGAATTTTTTTTTTTTTTTTTAAAGAAACTTTTTTTGTTGATGATCTAATGCTAAGTATTGCCAAGAGCAGTAGGGTTCTTCTAAAAAGTAAAAAACTGACTAATAAGAAACAAATTGCCATCAACTACTGGAGGTGGCTACCAATGAATTGGCCACAATGACTGGCAAAAATTTTTCTTCCCTTTCCTACCTTTACTTTACCTCCCTGGGTTCATTAGTAATGAACTGGGCTCCTTTACAGGCCTGGGTTGCCAATTAGACTCACTGGCTGTGTATATCATTTTATGCGATAGCCCCCTTGCATGTACTGAGATCTTTTATGCCAATACTTCGACTTAGGCTTCTGATTTTCTCTCGGGCCCTCATGATTTGGGCTTACTCATTGTGTGGGCTTGTTTTCAATTTAGAGGATGTTTGAGATCTGCTTATTTTGTTAAAATTGAAAACTTTTGCTGAAAGTATTATAGATAAATGTAAAAGTTAGCTGAAATAGTACAGTGAGATTCATAAATTATATTGAAAAATGTAGTGGAGTCCATAAATAATAATAAAAATAAGATAAATAGCAAAATATACTGGCAAAAAATAAGCCATCCAAATAAACACTTAACGTGGCTTGATACAAAAAACGGGATCCAAACTCCAAACACATCAACAGTAAATACTCATTCTTTAATATTATTTTTTATTCTAAAACTCTTTCTCCCTCTCTAGGACTGTAACTTCATAACTTGTCTGTAAGTATAACTAAGATATTCAGAACACACACTTTGGTCTAAAAGATGATGGATCTGAGTCATCTGAATATGAAACTTGTAGCAAGGGGGTTGATTAAAAAGGCCCAACAAACCAAGCCAACCCCATTGTTAGGCCCAATTCGATCAAATTGATCTGTTGGCACAATATCTTTGGCGGGAGAGAGTATCTAATGAGATCCCCAAGATTGTTCATAAACAAATAAAAGAAAAGAAAAGAAAAAAGAGAGTAATCCCAATTAAGCGACACTCACAGAGTAATCCCTCCCACATCCGACCAAACTGAGACAGAGGTACATACTTCACGTAACTTTGAAATTTCTTTGTATACTTAGGATTTTAGCATCTGGGCATTTGGGCCTTGTCAATTTTATGCCCACCTATGTTTGCATTTCATGGTATTTTGAATTGGGTGATTGGTTCTAAGTAAAAAAAATTGGTGCTTTATGATTAGTGTTCAGTCTGAGATGTAAGCTCAAAATATGGGTTTGAAGCTAAAAAGTTGTTGTTGGTACCTGTTTCTGTATCTCATGCTTTTTTGGAGATTGGGTGCTTTATTACTAGATTTTTTTTTCTTTTTTGCTGTTGTTGTCCATTGTTGTTTTGTGCATTTTACAACTTTTGAGATGCTTGGTTTGAGTACACATTGCATGTGATTTTATGAGGCCTTCAACACTTCCTTTGGTTGCTGAGAGAGACTCAGAAAGAGGCAGGAAAAGAAAGTGCAAATTTTGAATATCTAAAGAGTTAAAAGTTGGTTTCTTTTCTTTTTCCTACATTGTCACAGCTGAAAATTGATGCATAAAGTGTTGTATCTGGGCTTTGGGGAGAGATGAAAGAGGAACATGAGGATATTTATAGTTTGTTTGAATCACTGGAAGCTTACTCTTGATCATGGATAGAGATTTTTATTTATTTTTTGAATGAATGGATATAGGTTTTTTGTGGCACTTTGGATCAGTAGATAATATTCCCAGACTTCTAGGTGAGTGGAGAAGGGTGTTTGATTTCATAAACATGACTTTGGGATTTAGAGCTTAACGGCTGTCATTGTAGACTAGCTATGCATTAGACCTGTATATTTGAGAAATATGGTTGATAGGATTTTTAGCAGGAATCCTATATTAGAATTATGTACTGGATTTATATTTGGAAGTGTGAAAAGGGAGAGATGCTCAAATCTGATTTTCCACTGCTTGATTATTTTAAAAATGAATATTAGTTATGTTTTCCTCTCATGAACTGTAATTCAGTTTTCAAAGAAATTCTCTACATGTTTAGAATGAACCATTTAGATGTGACTTCTAACATGTGATTTTGGCATTATTGTGTCTACCTTGCTTTTTCTTGATTGCATATCTTTCGCCAAAAGAAATCTTTAAATGTTCTCTATGCGGGCACGCGTGTGTGTTGCTCATTATGGATAATATATCAATGTTAAATGTTAATTTGTACATTTTGATGTGTTATTGCATGTCTTCAACTTGCAGGGAGGATTTAATGCTTTTTTAACCAAGGGTCTGGCTTAATGGAATCATCTGCCATAAAATCTGGGGCTTTAGTGTCACTACAAGACTTACACCAGTCTTCTCCATTCTTCAAGCAAGGGGCATCACTTAGAGTTACTGGAAAGTAAGTGCTATATTAGAGGGTTGTGTATGTTATCTGTCTGAAATTTTATATGTATCTTCTTCATCTAGTGTTTCCTTTCCATATGTATCTTGTTCCTGTGGTATATTCTTTTCCAAGTTTCATAAGCATTAGTAACAGGAATCAGGATCTACCTGAGGTTTTCTTAGGGGCTTTTAAATTCTGTGGATTGTTGTTTTATGGAATACAAAATTTAAATTTTGGTGTTCTTCTATTGTTTTCTTTATTGGATTTGTGAAATGAAAAGAAAGGAAAATTGAGGCCAAAGAGCTCTAGCTGAAATGGCAGCTCTTGGTCCTCCTCCCCTTGTAAGAACAAAGCGGACCTTGTGCATGTGAACTTACAAATAAAACAATTGAGAGATGATGGTAAATTAGGTAATGAAAATTTTTAATGTGTGGAGGATGGCAATATTGGTTCAGGAGAAGTTGTGCATTGATTGAGGAGGTGTTCATAAAGGTGATGAGGTTGGTAGCAGTGGTTTTATAGAAAAAGGTGAAATGGAACTGGAGTGATAATAGAGATTTTGGAGAGATGTTGGTTGTGGCATTAGAGGAGACGGTGATGGTGCTGGTATTGGTTTAGTTGTGGTGTTATAAGTGTAGAGATGGTTGAGGTGAGGTGGGATTGGACTTGGGAGAAGTGGCCTAGCAGATTGTCTTGTGACCGACATGGTGGCAGTAGACTAGATAGTTATGGCATGGTGGTAGTTGGATGGTGGTTATAATAGTGATGGATGAGATAGCACGGTGGCAGTAATGGCATTGTTGTTGGTGGCAAGGTGGACATTACAACAATATCACTGGAAGGGGCAGCTTCGACATGGTAAAGGTGTTGGTGGCTGTGACAGTTATATATTACTGAAGGAGTTAACTAAAATGGTATATTGTTTGCAAAGGCTTAAGTGATACCAGGGTTTTGAAATTTAGCCATTTAGGCCTTTATTCATAGTGGAAAAAAAAGGGATCTACGTAGAATAGTATATTATTTGTATAGGTGGATTAGGCTGGAAATATTTTCTTGCAAGTTGCAATTATCAAAAGATTGAGCATCTGATTGGAGGGAAGCAAGAGGGGTTTAAGACAAAGAGAAGTCCCTGGGGAAGATCAAAGTAGGCTTTCTGAAGGCATTATTTGATTGGGTTTAGCCTTTTTGATGCTTCTTGATAAAGTTTTTACTTATATTACAAAAAAAAGATGGGTACTATTTCTATGATCTTCTTACAACTAATGATTCCAGTCTGTTTGGGGTTCTAAATGTAGCATGTTGCAGCAATAGAGCAACAGCTTACAAAGCCAGCCACCAGGAGTTCTTTGGTTCTCTTGGTCATAACTCACATCCTTTAAAAGATCTATGACTCACATTCTTCACGGTGTATTTATAGTTTGTTTCCATTTGGGTTCAGACTAGTCATTTGTGATATTATTTTAAATTTGTACCCAGAGGGAAAGCTTTATCACATTATTATGTTAAATTCGATTTTCTAAACTTGTGCATTGGGATTTTTTGAACTTGCCAGTAGTTTATTCTGAGGGATGATGTCATTACAGTCCAATAGCTCAAACTATTATGCCCACCAAAGTAATTTTGGTGGTTGAGGGAATGTGACATGCTTTGGACTCAGTTAGAGCAGGCTCAAGCTCGTATTGTCATTTTGGAGATCCAGTTGAGAGAGGAGACAGTGGCTAGGAATGCTGTTGTTGAGTGACTGAAGGCATAGTATGAGGCCCTGTTGATGGCTTGAGGATCTCGTTATCAAAGCGCTTCAGCTTGAGGTAGATAGGGAACAACTTGGTCCTCCACCGGATCAATTACATCAGCAACAACCTGAGCAGTCATCAGGACCTTCTACACAGTCGCTGCCTTCAGCACACAGTGGATTGTCGCCTGTTTTTGAGGTGATCTGGGATTCTTCACACTATGAGCTTCTGCATCAACAAATAAGCTAGTACAATTGGAGATTCATCATCATAGATCTTATCCCTCAGTAGATCTTATTTTGAAGTTTTCTTTTGCATTGAAAATCCTTGTCAGTATTGCCAACGAACTCTAGCCCGAATGACACCTCATCTCTGTTTAAGAGCAAGGTGAGGGTGGGATCATGGGTTCATGGCCTATTGGATGCATGTGTAATTACCATTAAAAAAAAAAAAAGATCCTTGGCAGTAGTGTCATTTGTATTGTGATTGTAAGATCTTTAATTATCAGAAAATCAATTACAGATTTCTCAGCATAGTAACTCATTACCATCCAATCAGTGTGCTTTATGATTGAGGGATCTAGTTGGTCTGTGCTAGCAATTACGGGTGTCTTCAATCTCCATGTGCTTGCATATAATGGTTATTCCATTTGTTGATGCTAATTTCTTAAATATAGGACTCATATTCTTACAGATGTTAATTATTGGAAAAGGTCAACTGATTCATATAATTCTGTAATACCTTTGCAATTATTCATTGGTTGTGATTGTATCGGTGGCTGGATGATTGCAACATATATATGTATCATCTTTATTATTGATTGCTTTTAAATAATATAATGTCATTGGATTTCTTGGTATAACTTGTATCCCAACAGGTTGCAAGAGTATTCTGTTGAGACAGCCATAGCCATAGTTGTTGATGGAAATGCCAAGCTGAAGATCAACACTCAGCATTTGAGGGACCTCAGCTTTCGAGTCGGTTCTATCTACCAATTCATTGGTGAACTCCTTATCCAACCTGATGATGAGGTAGGATGCTTGCATCATTGGTTGTAGGCTTATGGCAGCTCTCTCTCTTCACATTCATACACGGTCAAATATATAGATAGTAAGCTGTAAGGTCTAACTAGCTGTTTCTTTTCAGGCAATATTGCAGGCACGTGTGGGTAGGAATGTTGATGGCATCGATTTAAATCTCTATCATCAGTCTCTACAGCTGTTAAGACAGTTTCAAGCTGATCACTTGAGTACAACTTAACCCAGTTTTAGTTCTGTAAAGATACAACTGGAGATTTCACCAAGAAAGGTATCATAGCAATCTAACTAGAACCCATATTCATCCTGTCAAAAGTTAGATGGTTTATTTTGTGTGCTATGTTGTGATCTGGAAGTTAATTTTCCGTTTAAGCTGATCTTTAATATTGTTCATCAAAATTATGTAGAGTTTGTTTTGCTTTTCTGGCTTATCTCACATAGAAGATGGAAATAAACAAAAGAGTAATGTTAATAGATGCCCTTAGAGTAATTGTTAATAAATCATTTTAGGAAAGTTTTGGTACAACTTTCATGGAGAATATAGAAAGCCGTAAAAAACATTAATTACTTTTTTTCTTTTCTCATAAAAAGTTTCTTTTTCCCATAAACAAATAAAATTTTTAGAACTAGTAATGTTACTGTATTGATTTTCCCCTTTTTTTAATGTCTTAATTTGCCAATGAGCTCTAGTTCAAATAACACTTCGGTCTTGGCTACAAAACTTACCTATTAACGTGTAACTTACCAATCATTTATCCCATCATGCGGGGTTGTTATGATAGGAGATGAGACTAGAAAGCTCATCTGGGTATCGCAGTGTTGCCTCTGCTCAAGACAAAAGTGATGCTAGGTGTGTTAAGGGGGTACTTTTGAACAATTATTTTTAAGGTTAAAAGGATAAAATTTCCAGTTTCACATGATAAAAGAAATTTCATCTCATGGTATGTTTGAAGTTTGAACCTCAACCCCCTTTTTTTTAATTTTAATTTTAATTTAAATTTTTTTATGTAATTGAACTTCATTGAAATACTTTTAAAAAAAAAAAACGTATTCAGGAGTACACCAGTATCAAAAAAAATAAAGACAAAAACATAAACAAAAAATATCAAAGCCTTTGTATCAACATCAAAGGCATAAAGAATCTAGAAACTCAATTAAGGGGTGCATAGAAAGTGTGAGAGACTGGGATGCCCATTCGAAAAAAGTCTTCAGGAAGAGAAACTTAAGATTAGTCAGTGAAAGTCCCTTTCCATCAAATGTGCGTCAATTACGTTCCCTCCAAATACACCACACAAGACATGCTGGAACTGCCCTCCATTCTTCCACATGCGTGAGCCATCAGCTATCTTGAACCATTCATTACCCACTATTAGTTTGATTGGAGCAACTAGTAAATTTGTAAACATCCACTACAATTTCATTCTACTGAAATAGTGATAAGGAAATTTTCTTCAGCATTTCCCCCACCTTAGACTTTTGGGTACCGTATATTTCATTTAAATCTAAATCTTCAACTTTCAAAATGTGTTTTTCAATCCTTAAAGTTTTTTTTTTTTTTTTTAAATGTTCATTTAAACTTTATAGTTTCACATAATATATATATATATATTTTTTTTTTTTTTTGAGAAACAAACTACTCAAAATACCATTACACACTTAGTTTCACATAATTTTATTTAAACCTTCTGGGAAGTTTTCTTTAGACCTCAAATTTTAAAATAAATTAAACCATTTGATGACATAATGTTAACGAGGTTTATAGAAAAAATAAGAGAGGGTTTAAATAAAACATTTTTAAAGTTTAAGGTTTTAATGAAGCACGCCTGAAAATTTAATAACATTTAAAAAGTAATGTACCATTTTATTTTTTATTCCTTTATTGAAGAAAGGGAGCATAATAAATAAAATAAAACTAATAATCTTTATTGGTTAGAAAAAGTCAAAAAACCATTCCTAAGAAGACTTCCTCTCTCTATTTGAGTCCAAATTGCAAAATATCAAGTAGCCCAACCTACCCACAAGCTCATGGGTTAAGGGGACACACCACATAGCAGTGGTTGGACCTCTTTCACTTAAAAAGGAAAATTACAGTTTGTCACAAATAATATTGGTCCACCTATATAACTTATGCAAGGGCATTTAAAGATAGGGAGAAAATGCCTCTTTAGGCAAAGCAAAACTACAATTATAGTAGCATTGTAAAATCATAATAAAGCATTCACATGCTGCAAAGTTCTAATGGGTAGGTAAAGTTTATTTTCCTTTTGTTCACAGAAAAACAAGTCATCAGTTCATTGGACTTGCCAAAAAAAGTAATGGATACTAAATTGATATTTTAGGGCTTGGTCTCTCTTCTATCTATGTCACCAAGATAGAGAGAGTTAGAATATTCAATCCATTGCCTTTTGGTGGAGATGGGTCAAGTACAAAACTTTGAGACAATATATATTTTTCCTTACAATAATGATCACTTTATGTTTATGAGTCTAGAACTATCTTTTACTGTCATTTGCTTTGTCTTCTTGTGTTGTACCTACTTAGAGTGAAATGCTAGGCACCTTTTTTTTTTTTCTGTGTTTTTGTTTTTTATGAAATGCTAGGCATCTTACCACAGTTATATCATTGTACACTAATTACTCCCATAATTGTGTTTTTTGGACTCCACCTCATCTATCTATTTATTCTTGTAGCACGAAAAGTAGTGGAGCTTACGCATATGAACAAGTCAAAATAAGACTATCACAGTAATTATGATGCCCTTGGCCAATGTCCATTACTAGCAGTATTCCTCTTTAGAATTTGTCAAATTGCATATTCTAACTTTAAGATTAGTTCTTATGTATGGTTCTACTTTTAAATTTTTTTTTTTTTTTTAATTTTTTTTTTATTTTTTTTTTTTTATCATTGAATAAAGGACTAAAATGCAGACTTAGAAAAAAAAATTATAAAAAAATCACAAACAAACAAACTCATTAGTGCTTTTGTTTAATGATAAATACTAATCATTATAAAATAGAAGTCATAAATTTCAAATTCTATCATTATTATTAAAAAAAAATATATATATATATATATATATATATATTTATATAAAGTTCTTCCTTACTCATTGATTGACCCGTGCCTTTGGGCTTAAAAAGAATAAAGAAGCTCTGTCTTTTAAGCGTGTTTGTTAAGAAAGAAAACCACATCAAAAACTTTTTTTCTTTTTGGCTAAACATGTATCTAACCCTATTGTGTCCAAAATAGGTCTCATCTCTTATTCAAAGTCACTTTTAGGATGCCCTTGAAAGGAGAGAGAATTTTTCTATGGGCGTGATGAGTCAAGATTTATGGGACCCAATCTTCCATGACTAATTGCTCATACTTTGTTAAATAAAAATGGCATTTGTGCATTGGTCAATCATATTTGACGTTGCTCCAAGCACACCCCAAATACTATAGTGGATTCATTATCCTAATAATCACTCTTTATCCTAAAGCCTATAGTCTAAACCTCCCAATTAAAAAAAAGCACTACACAGTAGATAAGGTTTTTTTTTTTGGAAACTTATTTTGGATGGAGATAACTATTCATCAATAAATCTATTAAATACAAAACTTTTCAAAAACTTTAAAATTATGTTACTTCCACCTTTATAAGGGGAAAAAATTGTGAATTTCTTTAAGCCTTCTAAAATTAATTGTGGGTTCTCAACTGGTAAAATTTCTTATAGTTAAATAATATATCTGAGTTCAATTTTGTTCTGTACTAAAAATCGATTGGTGTCTTAGTTTGATAATAAACTACACATAATCTTCATAAGAATAATTAGGGTCAGATATTTATCGAGGCCAAGTCCATACCTACCAATGGGAAAAGAAAAGAGAACATTTTAGTATATTTGACGCATTCTCTGGAAGCCTTGGAGGTCGTTATCCAGTGCGCCGACCCACATGTGATTGTTTTTCCATTGCATGGCAGCATTTGATTGGCCAAAAGTTTATAGACGTTAGTGGACCCCAAAAACTGACCCATACACGGACTTACTAGTCACCAGTCACACCCTCTACCTTTGCACCGACTCTCATCATGTGGTCTTCGCAGTGTTGGGAGTAAAAGATACGTGCATAACATGTGTTTTATATAACACTAAATATGGAGGATCACTTGCATTTTGTGCCTCATGCCCCAATGCCTAAAGCTATTCTACATTGTGTATACTTAGCTTGACACGTGGTGATCATCATAAGGTGTGTTTTACTTTAAAAAAGTAGATTTTTTTTAGGTTCTTGTTTGATCAAACTATTTAACTCTCTTGTCTTATAATATGAGATTTGAGTTCAAATTTTACCGACACTCAAAATTAATAATAAGTTTTAGTAACTTACTTAATAAAGTCGCTTGTCGTCAAATAAAATATCTGAGGTTCAATCACATTTGGTGCCTCAAGCCTAACGCCTAATGTTGATCAAGTTCATTTATAGCTTGGCAAGTGGTGATCATCATAAGGTGTATTTTAATTTTAAAAAATTCAGATTTTTTTGTAAGTTCTTGTTAGATCAACTATTTAATTCTCGTCTTATAATATGAGATTTGGGTTCAAATCTTACCAACACTCAAAATTAAATATGGAATTTAGTAGTTTAACTGGTAAAGTTGCTTGTCGTCAAATAAAAATTTTGAGATTTGATCACATTTGGTGCCTCATGTCCAATGCCTAAAGCTTTTCAAGTTTGTGTATAACTTGACACGTGGTGTTCATCATAAGGTGTGTCTTACTTTTAAAAAAGTTGAAAGAAATTTTTTAGGTTATTGTTAGATCAAACTATTTAACTCTCTTGTCTTATAATATGAGATTTGGAATCAAATCTCACCGACACTCAAAATTAATTATGGGTTCTAGTAATTTAAATTGTAAAGTTGCTTGTCGTTAAATAAAAAATCTAGAGTTCGATCCTCATCTATACTAAAAAATTAATTGATGTCTTAGTCTGATGATTATAAACAATAATCAAGAAAAATTAATTGGTATCTTAGTATGATAAATTGAAATTCTACTGTATATATAAAAAAAAATATATATATATACATATATATATATATAGAAGAATTTTTCTAGTAAGATTTCTTTTTCTATTAAATTTCCATAATATTTTTGGCCAAATTGGGTTTATCTAGTTACTTGTAACTTGAAAGTCCTTGAAAGTTATTGGTTAAAAGTAACCAAAAATCACCATATTTTTTCTATTTGAATATTAAATCTGAATTCTCTTAATTGAATTTTTAATTCTATTATATTTAGCTAATTTATAGTTACAAATTGATTATCTCCTAATTAAATACTTAGCAATATTTGATCATATAATAAGCACTTCATAAAAATCTATAAAACCAATTTAAACGGAAGAAAAGTAAAGTAGAGTTGATAAAAAAATTAACTAATTTCCGATCAACTAACTTTCGATTACCTTTACTCTACTCACACTCCCTCTTTGTCCATCCAAACTGACTTTATAATGTGAGCATCTAATGAAAATTTGTTTGTAAGGTAGTTGAAACGTTCCCACTTTTGAAATGGGACCTCTACCTCTAGTGCTGGAATTCAATGTTAGAGATCATTCACAAATGGACCACCTTGAAAGCAAAGGTGTGTAACATACACACACGCCATGAGTTTCTCATGATGTAATTAATGTGTTGCCGACTATAGGATCCAAGACTTTCTCTAAGTCATAGACCCACAAAAATATGGGTCTTGAAAGTTAAAATCTATACCAGGATCCTCTGGCACAGACCAAGACATAACACTGGTCAGACATGGTATTATTGGTGGGAGTGGGACCCTATGATCATTATCCGATTAGCTCCATAGACACGGTTGTTCCTCAAACTTTTGAAGAACTCAATAAGGACCTCAAATTTCTTGTGCTACTGTGTGTGATAGTGGCTTTAGGTAAAGGAGTTGTTCTTTCTTGGTAATCCACTAATACTATATGATCTACAAAATACTTGTACACTATACTTATATTTCTTTCTTGGCCTTTATGGGTTTATTCCCATCACTGATATTGAATTTCATGGTGAATACATTAAAGCCATAGCTTTCATGAAAACGTGCATGGAATATCAGGAAAGGGAAAGAAAATAGAGATATTTGAAAGTTTTGTGACTAATTCCTAAAACGATTCATGTTGCAACTTAGGAATCACGAACATGAGAATGAATATGGATATGGTATGACACAATAACACAAATATTTCATAAAAATTATAGTAAGAAATGCTCGGTTCAACATCAGTATGACACAAGTACAACACATATATGACATGAATATGACACTCTAAATAAAGTGTCCGTACTTTCTAAGATGCAACTTCTATATACGTGCCTGATTGCAAGGATTCAGAGAGATGGTACGAATTTCATTCATGGAGCATAGGAATGTCATTGATTTTGGCCATACTAACAAACAGAGAAGTAAGGTTATCTTAAGACTATAGAGTCACTAGAGTGCACTCTTTTTATTCTTCTCCACTTTTCACCAAACTTAAATATATACAATATAACATACCATGTTAAACACAAAGCAACACGTAAGACTTAAGAGGACTAGTTAGCGTGCCTTTTGATCAGCTTTATACTAAAAAAAACTTACTTATTTGTTGGAAGTTGAAAATAAAAAAATATTAAATTTTACATGAACAACTAAATTATTAAATAAATTTTTTTTTTAAAAAAAACACTAATCTAGACGCACACGTATGAGTATCTGATAGCACAAAATATTTGTTGAAAGTTGATATTATTATCTCCTTCACCTTGAACAGTGTGCTAAATTAATTAAACAGCATTTCAGTTCCAATTTTGCATGTAAAGATGGCCGCCCATGCATGAATATGATAAAGAGCTAGGGATAAAGATTCCCCATTTGTGGTGTGCCTATAAGACCTTTTTGCCATTATTTTATTTTTCTCAAGAAAAATTATTTCCCCCATTGTGGCTTATAAAAGTACTTTGGATGATCAATAATGCATTAAACGATTAATTAATTATTTACAAAATCTAAGAGCCATGCATTTTAGGCCCTTTATATAGGTCTTGTATTTCTTTTTTCTTTCTTTTTTTTGTTTTTGTTTTTCTAATTACTTAAGCCAAATGATAAACATTCAAAAATGTGTGATGTTAAAGTTGTTGTGTGATTGAGTAATGATTGAATGAGGAACGAAAGCATGAAAAAAGAGTATGCACAAAAGTTTAGGTAGCTCGACTTGACGACTTAAATATACGGTGACGACTACATATATATATCTATTAAATTTTTGTGTTACAATAAACCTAATATAAATTTATATACTAAAGAGTACTTGAGCAACCTTAAATTAATCATAGACTAACCCAAAGTTAATTTGTTTGTTTTATAAATACATGGGCCTACAATTAATTTATGTTACATAATTGAACTATAATATGTCTAACAAAAACTATCAATGAGGTTGATTAATTTGGGGGGAAAAAAGCAATAACCTTGCCACTGTAATATGTATTAAAAGAGTTTAATTATGTCACAATAATCAGGCACATACTCAATAACGTCTAATTTTTCTGCTATCCTTCTCCAATTTTTTTTTTTTAAAAAATGTTCACAATTTTAAAGTCATTAATTCGTTTTTCTCCTGCTTAGTTGTTTTCATATGATTTGCTTCATTATTGTTATTTCTTTTTTTTTTTTAGAAGAATATTATCGTCACCTTATTAGCATGGCCTACTAAAATAATTATTATTATACGTTACCAGCTAAATATTCATTCATATATAATGTGTACTATTTTTCTAATACAAATTAATCCAACGGCCATTGTTGTTTAATAAACTTGAATTCGCATTGTTGGTCCGCAAGAAGGAGCAGTTAATCATTTTGGGCAAACAAGTTGCTACAAGTGTACTGCAATTGTATACTGTATACATTTAAAATAATACAAAGGTATAGCATCGTAATCTCCCCCATTTAATTATTATTATCATTATCATTATTATTTATTATTATTATTTTGAGAATCACCCATTTAATTATTTTATAATTAAACAACATTCTAAGGTGTCGACATTCTATTTAGTCATTTAGTGGGTTATTAATTCCACCCCCTGTTTTTGTTTTTGTTTTTTTTCCCTCGTTTCACTCCTTATTAGAGTAATTTTTAGGTATTTTCAGAGTACGAAAAATTATACTCTCTTTTCTCACATTTATAGTAGGGGTTCACTCATTAAATTCATGATAGGATCCACTAAAAATGTGAAAGGAAAGATCACAATTTTTTCGTGCTCTAGAGCTGAATTAAAAAGGAGGTCTTCGATGTGGGCTTATTGACCCTATGCCATGTGACGGCAATAGGTAATACCTTGTATACCACACGAACCTTACTGGGTTGTCGCTTTTACCATCATGCCACACCTGTGTGGTTTTTTTTTTTTTTTTTTAATTTTTTTAATTTTTATAATAGGTGTTATTCTTCATATTATATATGTGCCCTACTTATTTCTTTCATTAAAATAGTACGGTATAAAATTGAAAGCGGTTCCCACGAAGTCCAAAATATCTCCAAAATATCTAAAGTCACAAAATTATTGCATGTCATCACCAGAATTCCAAGTCCAAATTGTCTGCCAAGTACCAAATACAACCAGCCATTAATGCTCACTGGATACCAGAGAAGAGAGGTCTAAACAATTTTAAAAGAAAAAGAAAAAAAAGAAGAAAGAAGAACCTTCAAGTCTTCAACCAAATACTTTAATGTATAAACAAAATTTAAAATGAAAAAAATCTAGGAACTAAAATATTGTCATACTATATATGGTTTTTTTTCTTCTTTTAACATGCTTAGCTATTTAATATTGTCATGGCTATTTAAAGTAACATGTTGAACATATGGGTACGGCATTTGAGAAGAAACTTTAATTACCCTAATATTCTGCAAATTAACTAAAACAATGTCATATTTTAATTTAGAAAATTACATTTCATAAAAGGTCCGTCAGCATGCATGGACATTCTTTGAAACCAAAGAACTAAATTTTAAAAAATAGACAGTTTTCAAAACTTGATTTGAAGTTTAGCTGAACAAGTTTGAAATTTTTTTAGTTTCTAATGAAATTCTTGAATAAAGTTTTGAAAAAGATGGTCATTGTTAAAACGCATTGGTCAATATGATACATATGATATAGAGAAACCTATTGAAAAATTTGTGTTTAATTGAGTAAATCCCATAATTTGGCAAACTGTAGTTGACTAGAATTGGTACCTAACAATATATTCTTCCATGTTTTTTCTTTCTTTTTTATTTGTCCTCAATGACACAATGGCATAAAACTACATACGAATCGATCTTCCAATTATCAATATGATACCTAGAGCCGTAGAAGTTAAATTTTCTATTGATTAATTAAAATCTCCCAAAACTACCCTTAGTTGACCCTATACTGATCAACAATGAAACTATGGAAATCCCATTTTTCCTATCTGCATTGATAAGCCATTAAGAGCTAGCTTGATTAAATTTAAAAGCTGACTTTATTTTTAGGCCAACATTTTATAGCTTTTTAAGGATTCATTTGGGGAGAGCTTTTAAAAAAAAAAAAAAAAAAAAAAATTGTATCGAGAAAAAAAAAAGTTCTAAAAAACTATAAATAAACTTCGACTGAAAATAATTTAAATTTTACTAAAATACGCTTTTGACCATTTGAGATTGTTTTTTTTTATTTTGGTGATTTATGTTTCAATATTTTTATTTTGACTTCTCATGTTTAATTAGTTATTTATATTGATTATGCCGACCATTTTTGTTAGTAATATGAAGATTAAATACTCTTAATATTTAACTATTTTATTAAAATATTAACTCTAAAGTGTTATGGAATGTAAAAATGATATTATTGTAGGTAAAAAAATATGTTCGAGATGATCTAATTATTTTAGAAAATAGATGATATAACTAATATGAAAATAAAATCAAATATAAATGGTTAAAATGAAAATATTGAAATGTAAAATGATTAAATTAAAAACAATTCCAACCTTTAAAGGATAAAAATATATTTTAGTTTACATTTTAAGTCTCTGTAGGGAAAAGGCACACTAAAACCTTAACTTTTAGATGACTTATTTTATTTTTATTTTTATTTTTTTTTGGGGGGGGGGGGGTTAGATGACTTATTTTTAAAGCCAAATAAACCAATTAATTTAAGTTATCCTATATAGACATGGTCAAGAAAGATAAGAAAAAAGAAATAAATAAAGTGATATGCATCATTGAAAACTCATCATCATTCATATATATAATTTTAAAATTTTTCTGTGACACAAAATTAACAAAACATTTATAACAAAATAATAAACAAAATTATCCCCAAAAAAAAAAGTAATACACAAAATTAGTCTGACTGTTTATTTAAAAAAAGAAAAAGGAAAAAAAAGGCACATACACATGTTAAACAGGAAAACACACAACACAATCTTTGAAGTTTGAACCCTTAAAAGCAAAGTCTTTTTTTAGTTACACAAGCTAATAGATTCATACAGAGTTTAGAGAGGTTACGTACACAGTGATTGATGTTTGTAACTTTTTTTTTTTTTTTTTTTTTTGAGAAACCTGATGTTTGTAACTTTGTATGCCGCAAAGGGTATCTCTTTCTTTCTCTCTCTGTCATTGTTTTCTACTCCTCAGATAAAACCACAGCCAAGCAATACACCTAGACTCTAGTATGGATTGTCATGGCTCTGTAGCTTCGTTTACTCCAAGTCTCTGCTCTGTTGCTCTGAATTTCGTCACTTTCCGGCGAGGAAACCCCATTTCCCGGCTAGTGTGTCAGATTCTGGAGCTCTAGTCCCTCATTTTTTGACCAATTCAAGGTCTTTTGCATGTTTGATTAGTCTTTCTTTTTTTTCTTTTTTTTCTTTTTTTTTTTTTGGGTTTGAAACTCTTGGATTGTGTTCTGTTTTTGTTTGGTGTGAAGATGAAAGAAAATAAGAGAAGGTTCTGGGTTTTGTTGTTGTTTTAGTTTGCCTTTTTGATGGATGAGAGCGTAGTTCAACTCAGCTTTGTGTGTTTTCTGTATGAATTTTCTTCTGGGTATTGTTTGTCTGGTTAGAAAATTGGGATGGGAAAGAAAGTTTTGATGAACTGTGCATTCTGTTTTGTGTGGTCAGTGATGGATGGCAAACTCAAGATAACCTTTTAAAAAAAAATAAAAAAAAATTATCAAAGTTTTCTTTGTGAACTGTTTGGTTTTCTAGAAAGTTTAGGAAGAACAGGAGGAAAATGAAACTTATGATATTTTCTTAATCTTTTTTGTTGTGGTTTTTCAAGAATGAAAAAGTTTTTTCCAAAAGAGTCTGAGTTCCAAATGGTTGAAGCTTCAAATATTTTTGTTTCCAAATTTTTGTACATTTTCACAGCAACCAATCAGAGAATTCTGTGTTGCTTGGATTCTGAGGAAATGAAGGAAAGAAAAGAAAAGAAATGGTAACCCTTCTTTGGTAGACGAGCAAATGAACAAACATGAAGTATTGAATTAGATGTTTGCTTTGTCTCATTCTTCTGGTTTGCAAAGGATGGAAGAAAAGAAAACTCTAAAAGAAATAAATTTGAAATTTTAGTTTTTTCCCCTCTTATTTTAGTGAAAATTCTAGGCTGCTGATTAAACAAATACTAGATGCAATGATGGAATTCCATGTAAGAATATGAATGCTCTCTGTAATGTCCTTCAGATGCAATTTTTTTTTTTTTTTTTGTTTTTTTCTGGTTAATAAATTCCGTGGTTCTTAGCTTTCTGAGTCAGATCATGTCCTTTAGTTACAGTAACACTCAATTCAATATGCTTCTGTTTGCTTCTCAAGAAAGAATGTCGGAGAAAAATATAGAGAAGGCTTCCTTCCTTAAGAATATTTAAGCATTTTCTTTTTCTTTGAACTCATTATTTACAAGATCCCTATGTACCGTATGTGATTATAATGAATTTTTAATGTTCAGGTTTCTGAGTCTACAAAAAGGAAGCATCACACCACGCCTCATATCATTGTGTGGTGGAAATTGAATCGTGGAGCTGATGGGGCACTTATCCTCCATGTTCAATGGGCTGGCGAGGTCGTTTCCCTTCAAAAGAGGGAAGAACTCTGGGATTTGTAGTGGAAGAGATGCTGTAGAGACAATGGTAAAGGAGGCAAAGAAGAATGAATTGATTTTACGTAGTTCTGGTGTTGTAAATGTTGATGGTTCTAACAATTTTGCCTCAGTTTTCTCTAAGAGAGGCAGGAAAGGAGTGAACCAGGATTGCTGCATTGTGTGGGAGGTATGCTTAAAATGTTGGCAGATTTCTTACCTTATGTTCCATTTTTCATTGCCTAGACATTGTAGAACTAAAAAGCAAGGAAAAATTACATTTTTGTTTACTTTTATTGGATACAATAACTTAAAAGAAAAGACATATTAAGGTCCATTTTACAATTTCATTTCCTATCTTCGCAATCAAATTAAGCATCCTCACTTATGTTATTGATAAATGTAAATAATTTTTGTGTCGGTGGTGTAGGAATTTGGATGCCAAGAAGACATGATGTTTTGTGGGGTTTTTGATGGGCATGGAGCATGGGGCCATTTTGTGGCAAAAACAGTCAGAGAATTGATGCCACCATCTTTACTATCCAATTGGCAGGAGACACTCGCTCAAACTTCTCTTGACCCAGAATGTGACTTGGAATCTGATAAAAAGCATCATCAGTTCAATATATGGAAGCATTCCTACGTACAAACTTGTGCAGCCATCGATAAAGAACTTGAGCAGCATCGTAAAATCGATTCATTCAACAGCGGGACAACTGCCCTCTCAATTGTCAGACAGGTAATTAAGATTCCAAATTCTGAGAATAATGTATCAGTGAAAAATTGGTTCTCCATTAGTCAATTGAAAATGCAAATTAGGTAACCTTTATTTCTAATCAGGGATTACTTTATTTGGACCACGGGGCTGGTCTTGTGCTTTCCAATCTTCATGTAATGCATGAGGTTGTGGGTTCAAGTCTCTTAGCTAACACATAGGGACTACTCCAAAGAGATTCCTCCATGTAATTACCCAGTGTGTGTGGGTCGAAGGACCACACTCACCCAGGGATTAGTCTGATGCTCTTTATATCCTCTGTTCCTCTGGAGATACCATATGAGGACAGTATAGACTACCCGAAGATTGGGCAAAAAGAGGATAGGGGGAGGCCAATTACTTAAATGACAAAACTGAATGTACCTATAAAGAATGATTACTGGTATTAATACACTTTGCTCAGGATTGATTTTTCATTTATATTTCTATCAGGGTGACCTCATTATTGTTGCAAATGTTGGCGACTCTCGTGCTGTATTGGGTACCACTTCAGATGATGGAAGCTTGGTACCAGTTCAGCTCACTGTTGATTTCAAGCCCAATTTGCCTCGTCAGTCTCCCTCTTTGCCTTGCCTTCTCTCTATCTCTCTGAAGAAGAAATCTAATGTGGTCTGACATCTCTGTTGATTTTGTTTGCAGAGGAGGCTGAGAGGATAGTTCAGTGCAAAGGGCGAGTGTTCTGTCTAAATGATGAGCCAGGGGTGCACAGGGTCTGGCTGCCAGATGAAGAATCACCAGGACTGGCAATGTCTAGAGCCTTTGGTGATTACTGTGTAAAGGGCTTTGGACTAATTTCTGTGCCAGAGGTGACACAGAGGAATATAACTAGCAGAGACCAATTCGTCGTGCTTGCAACTGATGGGGTATGTATTATAAACATACTTTAATAGAGTTAAGCTTTATGCAATCAGAAGAATATAAATTTTTGACCCTCAGTGATTGCTGTAAAAGGATCATCTTAAAGTTAACATTCTTGTCGACCTTAATATAGCTTTAATGAAGTCCTATACTGAGATTGCTGTTATTAAGGAGGAGTTAATTTTGTGATTCTATTTCTTAAAAGGAAAATTATGATAGATCACTAAGTATCATTGTGATGTATGTTTCATGAAAGTTCAAGTTAATGACTATTGCTGATGAAGTAACAAGAAAAGCAGCCTTTTTGTACAAACTTAAAAAGGAAATTACTCCAATATATGCTACCGATCTACATTTCATTACAAATGAAAACATATTGTTATTTCTGAATGTGTTTACTTCAGTTTCTGAGAGACTTGCAACACGAACAATGGTATTGCTAAAAATACACTTAAGAAATTTCATTGCTTCTCTTATTTAGGTATGGGATGTTATCTCCAACGAAGAAGCTGTACAAATTGTATCTTCAACACCAGACAGAGCCAAGTCAGCTAAACATCTGGTTGAGTGTGCTGCACACGCATGGAAGCGCAAGAGGCAGGGAATTGCAATGGATGATATTTCAGCTATATGTCTCTTCTTTCACTCTTCTTTGCAAGTTCATCCTGTTACTACACAAGAAACGTAATGTAAATGTCATGTTGATTCCTCTTTGCACTTCAATGTAATCTTGATTTGAGCTAATCTATTGGAAAGATTTCATGCTGACATGATGCCTTCATTTGCAAGTCAAGATGTCAATTTAAAAAGGCAAGGTGAGTTACTCCAACCAATAATAAGGGAAAAAAATATATAAAATGTCATGACTTAGGGGTAATAACAATCAATTCTATTCTAGTTAAATGGAATTTAAAGAAGGGTTCCATGATTATGTAATGTGCAATATTAAATGGGTTAATTAGATGGTCTTAATGGGAAGCAGCGGAACACTTTGTATCTTAATTAAGGTGATTATATAGAATAAGATTTTGTTGTCACTGATTACATTCTATATACTACCTAATGCAGCTATACTTGGAAATAAATTTAATTTTAAGGGATGGTTGCAGATTGGAAGGGCCTTCTATTTGGTTAAATCTGAAGAGGGATTCATGCTAGATACACTTGAAAGTAATTTAGAAGCATGGGTACCCAATTAAGTTAATCTAGAACCATTACAAAGGAAAAATAAAATAAAAAATTAAGTGTTAATGTAAATATAGCTGAGGGAAAAGATAGGTTGCCAACTTGCCATAATTTATACTAATATTAATAATATGATTGTAGTGCAACTTGGTCTATAAATGTGAATCTAGGTGCTACTTGGTCTAGATATCGTGGTTCCTTTGTCCTATTTCTTGAAAAAGATCCTAAGAAAATTATATTATGGAGACAAAATTCTGGACAAGAACTAGGAGCCAAATTATGAGTGGTTTGGATTGTAGCCAATTGTTTGTTCAAAATTTGATGATTAGCTAAGCATTTCACAGTTTTCTAGCTAATCGAAGAATAAGAAGGATATTGCACCTTAATTCTATTCTATTACATATTTACATCAAAAGTTCTCTAGTGAAAAAGCGATTTGGGTTTTGTCTCATCCTAGAGAAGTTTAGCTTCAAGTGGATGCCTATATTTACGAGATCATAGCCCAAATCTCATTGACCAAGCCCAAAATAAAAGCCTAAATTTCACTGGCAGCGCTATTACTCACATGACAGATGCATTTGACGTATAATATAAAATAAAGTGTGTTTATTTCTCCAAAAAAAAAAAAAAATAAATAAATAAACATCAAGGTATAGGCATTGAGATTATTGCAATCAGGGGCGGCCGCATTTAGTATTCAGGGGTTCAAAAAGTATAGGCATTGAGATTATATATATATATATCTATATATATTTATAAAATAAATTTTTATTAGTTTATTTTATGCTTAAAAACATTTTTGCATATATTGGCCAAAATCTTGCACACCCTAATCATAAATTAGTACAACCTAAAACTAAACAACAATTAGACATTTAGTGTATATTATTTATGTTAGTATGTATTTGAAGAAAAAAAAAAAAGCAAATTTAGCAGTTGTTGATATATTTGATTGGTTAAGTAGACACTTAATTAGTATAATATTTATGTATAGATGAATATAAAAGTGTGGGTTAATAAATAATATAGTATCAGTGGGTTGCATTTTGTCATTTTAGTTTAATTTTTTTTTTAATAATGACAACTACATAAAAATAAATAAATATTATACAAATTTAACAAAATAAAATGGTCACATCTAGCTACATTGACAATAAATAATAAAAACTAATAATGATCACTATAATGTAATATATGATTTAGAAATATGAAAACTCATATAAGTTGTAAAATTTTATATATTTGCAATTTTTTTATGACTTGATATATTCAAGTTTTTTTATTTAATTTTATTTAATTTAAAAAAAAAAACCATAAGAGATTATTGCACGGGTGAAATTGCTATCAAAGACTGAAATAATTAAACGTTGTTGACTGATCATTAGTAACTTTTTTTTTCAAAATAACAAGTTTTGCTTAAGTAAGTTGTTTTTCCATTAATTTTTTGTATTGATTCTGAATTTAAGATTTGTATTCTCATTTGAGATTCCAAATAACCCAAAAGTATATAATATTTTTTTTTTATCGTTTAGAGCATCCGCACCTGGGCATGGATATGCCAAATGTAAGATGGGTTTAGCATAAAAACCTCAAAAACACCCAGCATTTGGACTTGTAAACATTCAGAATTATAAAAATTTTTACAATTGTGCTACAGTAGAATCTTATTAGTAAGATGCTACTGTAGCACAATCTTATTTCTAAAAATTATTTTTTAATTGTCTCTCTCCTCTCTCTCTCTCTCATTATTTCCTTTTCTTTTCTCTATCTTCCTTCTCTCTCATTCAGCTTTCCTCTCTTCAGACTCAATCCCATAGCCACCACACCATGGCCTGACCCACTGTCACCGGCCATGGCAAGCCACCACCTAGTCATTATTTCTCTTCTCCCTCTCATTGTAGATCAGTGTGGTGGTGTGGAGATCGACATTTGGGGTTTGGCGCAGTGATCGGTGTTTGGGTGTGGTGTGGAGATCGGCGTTGGGTGTAGAGATAGGCGTTGGGCGTGGGATGTGGACATCGCCGTTGGGCATGGAGGTCGTGGGATGTGGAGATTGGCGTTGGGCGTTGGGTGTGGAGATCGGCGCAGAGATCGGCTTATGGGTTTGTTCATTTATGGTGCGAGTTGTTCATTTATGGGTCTGATTTTGCTGGGTTTTTGTTGGTCATTTGTGGGTTTTGTTTTGGCGGTGGTGGGATGATGGCCAGTGAAGCAGGGGCAGTTTGTTTGAGTTTTGTAGCCTTTTTGGACGGTGGAGGTGGTGGTGGTTTCAATGGAAGAGAGACAAAGGCCTTTTTGGACGGTGGAGGTGGTGGTGGTTTCAGTGGAAGAGAGACGGAGGAAGAGAATTAAAAATCAAAGAGAGGAGAGAGAAGGGAGAGAATAGATATGGATTTGGGATATATTATTTTATTGGGTAGATATATTATTTTAAAGTGTAGAAGAGGAAAATAGAAGTTGGGATGTTGGGAATGTTGTAAAATTATATGGTATAATTGATAAAGTTGCTTTTTGAAATGGTAAAATAGGATAGGATGGGATTTTCAGCTGCGGATGCTCTTAGGATCTGATTTCATAAATAAAAGCTTTTGTTCATTAAATTATTAGATATTCAAAAATAAATCAATGACTTTCATGTAAGCTAAAGAATAGAAAATATTATTTGGATTAAATTAGACATTGGACCTCCTACTAATTAAGTTTGAGGTTATTTTCATTTTGTTACCTTGAGTTTGAGACTTTTATTTGATCCACCAAGTTTGACTGTGTTTTCAAAATCATCCCATTTATCTTTGCTACTAATCTAACCATTAAGTGCCAGCAACTATGTTGATGGTGTATATATATATTTTGATTCATTTTTTGTAATTATATATGAATCAATTAAATAAGAACGTTCAAGGTAAAGAAATTTGTTGAAGTTGTAAGAAGTCAGGTCATGCAAAATTGGAAATGAAAATTTACAAGTGGAACTATTTGAAGCTCAAATGGTTTTGTATGAGTGGAATCACGATTCCAATCACTTCAGCAACTACTGTGTGAGAATAACAATATTCTTGATATTGTTGACATTTTTTTGCTTAACATTCTCTTAATAACAATATTCTTGATTTGTTACTTTTATATACTACACATAAATTACACTAAGTCCAAATTATTTGGTCTCAATTTTATTTTGGAATATCTTAAAATGAATTCTTCTAAGAAAAGTCGAAAAATAAATTTCCAAAAATATTATTTACTTTTTTTTTTTAACAAGAAAAGCAGCCTTTTTGTACAAACTTAAAAAGGAAATTACTCCAATATATGCTACCAATCTATATTTCATTACAAATGAAAACATAGTTATTTCTGAATGTGTTTTCTTGAGTTTCTGAGAGAGTTGCTGTTGGGAAAAAATCCTAATCCCCTCTATGTCTGTGTGTGAATTAAAATTAATGACTACCAAACAATAGCAATATTATGGAAACAAATAAAATTCAGCAAGCACCACATAAACACAATCACACAAGAACACCAAATCTTACGTGGAAAACCCTATAGTGTAGAGGGAAAAAACCACGGGGCAGCTCCAAAAAAATATCCACTATGAAATAGAGATTACAACTATCAAGTTTATGATAAACTTGTGTTCACAATAAATTGGATATATAACAAATTAATCTTAAGGACTAAATACAATCTCACCACAAAGCCAGTAGCAAAATCTTTCTCTGAATACTCCAACTCTCCATGGTTGTAGCACTCAAAAACCCCATGAGAACTCCACCAATTTATCTTCCTTATGTGTAACTTGAACAAAGAAAAAATCACCTTTTTCTTTTTCACTCTCTCACACTCTCACTGTGTTTCTCTCTATTTTTCGGACTGCACCTCCAGCTGAAGCTCTCTCCTTTTTGTGTTTTGCTCTCTCTGGAACTCACATACAAAATGGCCAAGAAAGGCTCTCAGTTTTAGCTTTGCTCACAAGGCCGAATGCCTTTGTTTTCCTTCTTTTCTTCTTTTTGTCAGTTTCAGCGTGTCTCACACGCCTAAGTCACTGCCCAAGAAAATGGCATGCTGACTTTTGGAACACTTCTCATTAAGAGAAGTTAGACCTCTCCATGTTTTGGTCACTTCTCAATAAATGGAAAGCTGAATTTGAAGGCTCTTGGAACCAAGCTCATAAATGAGCTTTGACAAGGCATGGCAAGCAAGTGGGCTGGACCCACACGGTAAGGCACCCAACAGTTGCAACCCGAACAACGGTATTGCTAAAAATACACTAAGAAATTTCATTGCTTCTCTTATTTAGGTATGGGATGTTATCTCCAACGAAGAAGCTGTACAAATTGTATCTTCAACACCAGACACAGCCAAGTCAGCTAAACATCTGGTTGAGTGTGCTGCACACGCATGGAAGCGCAAGAGGCAGGGAATTGCCATGGATGATATTTCAGCCATATGTCTCTTCTTTCACTCTTCTTTGCAAGTTCATCCTGTTAATACACAAGAAACGAAATGTAAATGTCATGTTGATTCCTCTTTGCACTTCAATGTAATCTTGATTTGATCTAATCTATTGGAAAGATTTCATGCTGACATGATGCCTTCATTTGCAAGTCAAGATGTCAATTTAATAAGGCAAGGGTGAGTTACTCCAACCAATAATAAGGGAAAAAATATATACAATGTCATGACCTAGGGGTAATAACAATCAATTTTATTCTAGTTAAATGGAATTTAAAGAAGGGTTCCATGATTATGTAATGTGCAATATTAAATGGGTTAATTAGACGGTCTTAATGGAAAGGAGCAGAACGCTTTGTATCTTAATTAAGGTGATTATATAGAATAAGATTTTGTTGTCACTGATTACAGTCTATATACTACCTAATGCAACTATACTTAGAAATAAATTTGATTTTAAGGGATGGTTGCAGATTGGAAGGGCATTCTATTTGGTTAAATCTGAAGAGGGATTGGATTCATGCTAAATACACTTGAAAGCAATTTAGAAGCACGGGTACCCAATTAAGTTAATCTAGAACCATTACAAAGGAAAAAAAAAATTTAAGTGTTAATGTAAATATAGCTAAGGGAAAAGAAAGGTTGCCAACTTGCCATAATTTATACTAATATTAATAATATGATTGTAGTACAACTTGGTCTATAAATGTGAATCTAGGTGCTACTTGGTCAAGTTATCGTGGTTCCTTTGTCCTATTTCTTGAAAAAGATCCTAAGAATATTATATTATGGAGACAAAATTCTGTACAAGAACTAGGAGCCAAATTATGAGTGGTTTGGATCGTAGCCAATAGTTTGTTCAAAATTTGATTATTAGCTAAGAATTTCACAGTTTTCTAGCGAATCCAAGAATGAGAAGGATATTGCACCTTAATTCTATTCTATTACATATTTACATAAAAAATTCTCTAGTGAATAGGCAATTTAGAGTTTCACACATATATACTTAAATTAAGATAGAGTATAATTTCTATTATATATTAAAAAAAAAAGAGGATTTGGGTTTTGTCACATCCTAGAGAAATTAGCTTCAAGTAGATGACTATATTTACGAGATCATATAGTGATGAATATATATATCAAAAAATTACAACAATTAGACATATTTCGGCATCTTAAGATGAACATAAAGTTATTTTTAGCAAATATCTCACAAAATAAAAGAAAAAAAAAATTCTAATTTTCACCCTAAGGGCTTACTTGCACAGCAATAGCAAAAAGATTGAAGATCTTTTTGATTCGCCGCACTAGCACATACAGGTGACTCTCTCTCTCTCTCTCTCTCTCTCTCTCTCTAGCCTCTCAACTCTCTCATTCTCTCAACCACTCTATCCGCCTTTATTTATTTATTTTTATTTATTTATTTTTTACTCTAGGCTCTAGTTTTCGTCATCTACAATGTAAACAAAGCTTCTGTGTAAATAATAGTTGCAGACAGCAGACTAGATCAACATGTGTATCAATGTGTGATTAACATCTTCTCTAGAATCTCTACCAAAGCAAGTGGGCAGGTTGTAGCCATGCCCTGTGTTACTGTATAGCATTCCCATAATCTCACTTTCCAAGGTACTTTTTCTTTCATCTTTTTATAATTTGACTTTTCTTTACCATATATTTAATTATTATTAAATAATGCATATATCATATAACATTATTTTTACTTATTAAAATATATAGTATGGATGTAATTAATTTGAAAATGCCTAATGTTTCCCTTTGTTTCTTGATTGTATTTTGTACTTCTTTTTTAGTTGAATAAACTTCAGTTTACCATAAAAAAATGTAATTAATATATACACAGTTTTTTTTTTTTTCCTAATTTTATATTTGGCTCTCTCAAAGATAAACCTCTAACTTCATCACTGTTTATAAAATGACTAGGCGTAGAAGTACTAACTGTTCTCCATGAACCAGTACTTAAGCAATATAACTCAGCTGCATAAAAGAAATTTATTTCATGGAAATACAATTCAGGATCTGGGTCATAGATTTGTAAGAGTTTGACCACCTTATAGTCATTAGTTTTGAAGTCGAAACCGAAACCCATATCTCTAGTTAAGGCTTTACCTTGGGGGTAGGATATACCGGACTCGGGAACAACTTTTGTTTCATTTGTTGCTGGATTCCATAGAACAGTAGCTATGCTATAAATGTTAAGATCCAGACAAACGAGACCATTAATTGAGCCCACTCTGTTAATTACTACATGCTTAGGAATACCAAAATACGGTGAAGGAGCAACTTGTGTTAAAATACCGATCAGGAATCTTAGTACTACTCACCTTAAGTTCAAGGGTGTATGAAAAGAACAAGCATATGAGAAGAATGCTGCTTAAATAAAGCACACATATTCTACATATTCAACTCTTGGCCGATGGTGTAGCTTTCTATTTTTTTTTTTTACAAACATCTTCCTCAAGAACATTCACGTTTTCCTCTTTTATCTCTTTATTTCCCCTTTGTTCTTGGTTATTTTGCTTTCGAATGGCATGTTTAGGTGTTTTGAACATGTGCATTTTGGTGATTACGCTCACTGTCTATTTGATTTTTTTTTCAAAGACTAATTAATGATTTGAATGCAAATTCCTTTTCTTTTCTTTTCCCCCTTTTTAAAATGATTTTGATGCTGAATATTTCTTGATTTTTGAGAAACTGTAAAATACTTGAGACATACAAGGATAGGAGGTATAAAAGAAATACCTTGATTTGGTTGCAGGAACATGATTTGTGTAATGAGGTAGAATCATTATTTTGTTTTTTGGGAGAGATGAGGTAGTATAAATTGGAAAAGTACTCTGTTAGAAAAGATTCAGTTAAGAACCCTCTTTTTTCATGTTTGCTTTCTTAATCATAAAATTATTTCCACCCTTGCTCATGGTTGTTGGTTGTTTCAATAAAAATAAGTATATAAAATACCAATCGAAAAACACATCATTTACTTCCTAAAAAAAGGAAAAAATAAAAAAAGAAAAGAAAAGAGAGAAAGACATCACTTGGAAACATTAATACTTTCTTAGAAACATATGGTAAAAAATCATGTATGTTGCTTGCAAACACTTCCAACAGAGATATAGATGAGTATTGAACCATTTTTATGAATTTCTTGTTCCTCAAGATCATTTCCTCCTTTGAGTGAAATTAGACTCTCAACATAAGTAATCATCTGTATCGGTCATCCATCAACTTGAAGATTAGTCATTTGTTGGGCCAAGGGGTCATACAAGAGCAATTGCCCCTCATTATTTCTCAAAAACAAGCTTTCATTCTTCCAAAATCCTAGTGGTTTTTCAATTCCCATAAGAGGTCTAATAGTGAATAGCTTAGTCCAAGACTCCCTAACACCAAATTCAAGCAGTGACCAAATATGAAAACAATTCTCCAATCATTCTCTATCTATAACAAAAGTAACTAGAGAAACCAATTCATTAAGCATAAAAAAAAAATTCTCCAAGTACCAATGGGATCCTCAAAAACGTCATCCGGTAATGTTGTTGTTAGGAATACCTCATTGCTCATATCAAATGATAAAATGCCCTGAAAGGAACCATGATTATCATCACCAATAATTGCACTCCAAGAAAACATCCCTTTTGTGTATGTCCTATAATAGCTATGGTTTATAAAATGACTGGGCGCAGAAGTACTAACTGTTCTTCATGAACCAATACTTAAGCAATATACCTCAGCTGCATAAAAAAATTTATTTCATAGAAATAAAATTCAGGATCTGGGTTAAAGATTTCTACCAGTTTGACCACCTTATAGTCATTAATTTTGAAGAAACCAAACCCAGTATCTCTAGTTAAGGCTCTACCTTGGGGGTAGGATATACCGGACTTGGGAACAACTTTTGTTTCATTTGTTGCTGGATTCCATAGAACAATATCTAAGCCACCAGTGTTAAGATCCAGACAAACGAGACCATTAATTGAGCTCACTATGTTAATTTGTATATGCTTAGGAATACCAAAATACGGTGAAGGAACAGCTTCTGTTGACAATATTTCATGAGTTTCATATTGAAGCTTGGAGAAAACATGATCATTGGAAGATTTTTGGCGTTGGATAAGGAGGAAACCTGCATTCCTGCTATTGTTAGTGGTGGTCTGGTTGTGGAGAAGGTGCTTATTGATGAAGTCTTGGCCATTAATGAGAGCATACCATGATTTACAGACACTAGAATCGTATTAAAGACGCCACCGGCAACCATAGCAAAATTTGTATAATTAAGTCTTCAGGCAGTGCTTCGTTAGTTGTAAACATTGCTTTTCTTCCTTTAATTTCCTGGGTTACAAAGAGGAAAATGAATGATAAACAAAAACAGAGACGAGAAACTGTTTGGTCTTGGAAGGATAGAGTTCTTTTTGTTTAGATTTTAGACGAATAGAGGAAGAAAATTAAAGCATATCATAGTGATATACAGTATGATTTTCTTTAATATAGACTGTATTGTACGTAGTATGTGAATCGTATTAGTTCTGACACTAATTAATACTTTTAATAAGAAATTATTTTCCGGTAACTAAAAAGTACGCAACTCACACACATATGTAACAAAGTTGAAATTATGATCTATACATTATATTCTGTTGTACACAACTCACCCAAAAATCAAAAGGAACATTTATAATTAATTGGGCTAAGATAAGACCTTAGTGGGTTGGGTCTAAGAACTATGGGGGCCGATTGGGTAATGGTTCAAATTTTTTATGGGTCGGACTGATCCGACCCACTTAACCGAAGTGCCAAACAGCAGCCTCATGCCTATCGAAATTCTTTAACCAAAGCGTGTGATTTGTGATGTAATTTAAGAAACTGGAACCAAAAAGGAAAAGAGAAATGTACAGGGATTTTGGATTTACCCTTGAGTTGGCTGGATTTTCTAGTTTTTGCTCCTCTGCTCTTGATTTTTGCTGGGAAAGTTTTTCTGGGGTTTTATTTGAGTGTTAAACAGGGGGAATTTGCAGTGAGATTTTTGGGGGTGATATTAAGGAAGATAGATAAAATGAAGAATAGTGTCACTCTCTTTGCCTTTTTATTTTTTAGGAGGGTGGGAGAGGAAGGTTTTAAGGGGTTGGTCTTTGTTTATACATAGAATAAAATTGTATAGGTAATGAGTTTGTATGGGAGTGAAACCTAGTTAGGGCTTGTAAGATGTCAAAATTACATTTAATATAATTAGATAATCAATATTTTTTAAAAATAAAAATAAAGTTAAAATTGTAATTTAACAAAATTAAAAAAAAAAATAACCGATAAACTTTTTTTCTTAAAAATTAGCACTCTTTATTTGAATATATCTCACACATGTGTAATATATTTTTTCTTAAAAACTAACACACATTATCCCAACAATTTACTTATTTTCAAATCCTAAATTTTAGTTTCTTAAAAATTAATTCCTGTGTAACCTCACTAATAATAGATAAATTTAAATTGAAAAATTATATTAAACTCAACATATAAAAAAAAATCATCACACATACAGAGCACGTGTGACGAGATTAGCAATAAATAAAAAAGCTGCCCTACTATGTTACAATCTTTGGATCTAACTGTATTATTTCAGCTAACTTTTACTTTTATTTATAATAATTTCAACAAAAAAAAAATTTAACAAAATAAACAAATCCTAAATAGACCCTCAGTAACGAGCAACCAATTCAGTTAAATATGCTCTTAACGTAAGTAATCTTTTAGCCAAACCTGTCTAATAACTCTCCACATTGATACGCATGGGCCCAAACCTGCGGCCCAGATTCTGTTTCACTATTGTTCTTATTTTTGGAATCTAGCTGGGAAAGGCAACCTGGATACAGGGACAAAATTTAGGTCCTCAGTCCCTCACTCATTTGGGCAATTATTATTATTATTATTTTTTAACGATAAAATTTGCACAAAATTAAATTTAGTAATTTTTTATTTAACTTTTACTTTTATTCAATGTAATCTTTTTGTCTAATTCTTAGTAAATTTTTTATTTAACTTTTGGTCTTATTCAATGTAATCTTCCAATCTAATTCTGCCACTTTAATATGACGTCATTTTGGTATTTTTTAAATTCCACTTATTTTCGTGAATAAAATTTTGTTAGCCAAATTAATTACACACACGCGTGTGTGTATATATATATATATATATATATATATGCATTATATTGGTTAGTGTGTACCTAGGTTATGATGTGTGTGGATATATGGAAATGTGTATAATGTATGTTAGCTACAAAATTTAGAACGTCTGTACGAGAATATTGCACTGTTGCATGGTAGTTGCATGTACGGACAAAGAATTGAATACCATTGTCTCTTTTTCTAATTCTCTGCATTTTTGTTATCTAAATAGTGTATCTAATAGTGATGATCCCCACTATGACCCTTACATATATGATATGAAGGTAGTTTTGCATTGCATTATCCCCAATTTGGTCACTTTCATTTGACTTCAAGTCACTGTCTTCTTTTACACCTTTTGCTAAAGTTTTTCTTTTAATCATGTTGTATACGTCTATATGTTTTTCTGAACTTTACAAGGGAAGTAATGGAAACTCTTATAAGCCAAAAGGCTTGTTAGGAATCTCACTTTTTCTTTCTTTCATAATAGAATAGTCTTAACTTCTATATAAAACCTCTGCCTCATTCTTATCCTCCAAACCCCTGCCTCATTCTCATCCACCACATAATCAAAAAATGAAAATGAATGTGCTCCTTCTCTTGTTCCTAGCAGCTATGGTGGTCAGAGCTGCTTCCCAACCACCAAACCCCATCCCTGTCCCTTATGACTTCTATTCCGTGGTCTTACAATGGCCAAAGTCGGTCTGCAACACTGGCTGGCATCAATGTACAAAACCAATACCCCCTTCTTTCACTCTGCATGGCCTATGGCCTCAACGTTATAGTTTTCCATGTTTTGATGACTGCACACGATACCCCGGAAATACAAAATTTGATAATAATTCGGTATTGTAATCTTCTTCTTCTTCCTTTTTTTTTTTTTTTTGGGTTAAAGGGCAAATAACACTGGCATTTTACTTGTTTGTTATTTATTTTTTATTTTATTTTGGCAGATACCTGATGATGATAGGAATGTTTTAATACAATACTGGCCAAACATGTACGGTGATAATGAAGCTTTTTGGAGGCATGAATATGAAAAACATGGGTCATGCGTCCACCCATTTTACTTAGATCAGTTGACATATTTTTTAACAGCTTATAGAGTGGCGACTTCTACTGACTTGTATAGCATCCTTCTAGCAGCAGGTTCTTTATATTTTGTATTATATAAAGATAATTTAATTCTTGCTAAAATAATATAATTTATACATTTTAATGAATTAAAAACTAACTTAAGTTTCCCGTAACCCCTTTTGTAGGCATTATATGTGGTGGCCCAACCACTTTCGGAGCTATTCGAACAGCAATTCATGCATCAACTAGATTTTGGCCCACCGTGCGATGCAATAGGAGCTTAACTAGAACCCTCCAATTGTTCCAAATATATCTTTGCTTCAACAAAATAACCAACGCGCCGATGGATTGCCCAAAGGATCAAAAAGGATGTACTGATCCTATTGACTACCCTCAACCTTAGTGTAGGGATGAAAAATGAACTTCTAGATCTAGATCTAGATCCACTCTCATTTCTAGTTTTGATTCAATTTCATCCATTTTTTCTTAAATTTTGGATTTTTTTATTATTTTTTTATTATTTTTTATATATATGATGAGAATTGATTAGTTAGGGTTTTTGGAGTTTAAATTGCTTTTTCATGCATGTGATTAAAATGGTTGCCATGATTGATTGAATGGATATATGAGATCTAGCCAGGTTGAATTTTCTCATTCTGTTGAGTTTTGCAGTTTTGATTTGTTCTAGATTTGTAGATTTTGAGTTTGTGTTCAAAACACTTGCATGGCATTTGAATTTTGAGCTTTTTTTTGATGGATTCATTGAGCTTTTTTGGACCTTTATTGCTTTTGAAAGTGGAATTTGACTTGGTTTTGATAATTGCTTTTGAAAATGAATGTTTCAACTTGATAATTTTTTTTTTTTTGGAAAAAAAAGAGTACCTTTATAAATTGGTTGAAAATTTAGCTACTCTTAGTAATTGAAATAAAACACAAAAATAAAATATTAAGCATTAAACTACGAATATAATAGAGAAAGAAATAATCATAATGCTATCACCAAAAAAATTTACAGAGAAGCCACACGTGGCTGCCTCTACATGCTACACCTTCATCCCTAGCCTCTATTTTCTCTCCACAATTTTACAAATTGACCAAAGGTTTATATATGAGAAGCCACTCCTAATACAAATCAAATTAGTCAACTTACCATTGCTTTGATTTGCTCATTTGTAATCCATCACATGCAGCTGACCTAAAGCCTTATTAGTAATTAGTAAAATCCCAGCGTTGCCCAAAAGTAAGAACTCCCATCCCAGGTTTGTGTTTTGGTGAAGAAATAAGGTGGTCCATGTCAAACATGCAATCAAGCCCGTTGTACATCTCTTACTAAAGCAAACAATTATATTTTCCTCTCTTTACTTTTCTTTTTCTTTTCTTTTTTTCTTTCTTTTGCTCTCCCAGCTTTCTTCTTGTCTCTTTTATTCTTTTCTTTCTTTTCCTTGCTTTGCTTTTCTTTTCTTTTTCATTTAACTTTTACTTCATGCTTTCCTGGTTTCTTCAAGTTGGCTTAGCAATTGGCATAGCCCCACTTGGCATGTAAAGTCCTTATTACCTATAACACAACTATAATATATAATCAGTCACAAAATAATATAAAAGTAAGGTCAAATTAATATGCATATATGATAGTTCGTTATTATCTATATTTCATGTACATCAATATACTGAATATTGAAATTAATAGAACAGTAATGTTTATGACATTTTTTCAAATATAGATTATATATATAAACATGATTATATATGAGACATTTGAATTGATCTTTAAACTACTTAATTAATTCAAATTTAAAATTAAAAAAAAAACAAAAACAAAAACAAAAAAACTTAACACTCATAAGTAACGACGTAAATAAAATGGTGCGATTTAGTATTAATGAGGAGAATATAACCAAACTCCTAGCATTATTTAGTTATATTCTTTATTAAGTAGAGAATTTTTCATACTTTTAAGAATTACGAAAAAAAAAAACAAACCATTCCATGCTATTGCCATGTGAACCAATGGAAAATCTAGCTAGTTTTGAAGAAGTACACCACGATCTTTTATTTTTATTTTAATTATCTATTTTTTGCGTACCACAAGTAAAAGAAGATTGCTTTTTTCCTTACAACGAGTATAAGAGGTTGATTTAATCAAAATTGTGAAGGAAATAATATTGAAACACAATATTCTTGATTAATAGTAAGATTGATTGGCTTTCTTTTTTCATGTATAAGTTATTAGATGATGCCATGTTGGGTACAAATTAGTACCAAATCCTTTGAATACCAAAAAAACATATAATATGAAGTGCATCCTAACAACCATTGAATAAAGACAATTACTAACAATAGTCATGACTCATCCTCATTCATTAATCACTTGATGTCTTTTTTTTGCTACAAGTGATGTGAGACTTAAGCTCCAGACTAATCACTAGATATTAATCCATTTATTTATTCAAAAAGTAGAATTAACAAAAGGAATCTAATTAATTGTGCATCCTTGTTAATGAAGGACTTATTTAGCTTACGTAAAATTTGAAAATCTATACAAAAAAGAAAGAAAGAAAGAAAAATGGACTAAACTTGGTCTTATTCCAGTTTGTAACAAAATGCAAGTCAATTAAATACGAATTGTATGTTGTCAACAGCTGGTTTTTGACACTTCTTAAACAAAATCTAACTTCTATTTTTAGTAATAATTTAACTTGCAGATCGAAAAAACTATTCAATTAAGAAAAGTACTAGCAACTCATCCATGATCACCAATTACAATGTGTCAAAATCCATTAACAAATGGATACTATTGATTTTACCTTAATGCAAAATGTGCATATAATTAAAGATTTTAGATTGCACTTCATTCTGGTTTGAAATACCCATGAAATAAATGAATAAACTTGGTCATATTTTGATTTAACAAGAAAGCTCAATTAAATGGAATCTGCATAGTCAATTAGCCATTAACAATCTTTTAAACAAAATTTACTTTCACTATTTATATTTTAACTTGCACATCCAAGTTAAATCTATATAATATTCTTCTATGTTACATCTTAATTATGTTACTCACTATGATCATAATCATTTATTTCAAATGTTTTAATCTAAAATTTTAATTTATTAATTTTTATTTAAAAGAAAGATAAAAATTTAAACACTTAGATATCATACCTAAAAATTTTAAGTAATACTATTATAAAATTTATAAATTACTTGTAAGTTTTCAAAACACATCTTTCCTTCATTTTCCCTCTGAAATAGACCATAAAAAAAGAAGATATTTATTTCACATCCGGATAAGAAAAGTATTTGCGTATGTCTAAAAGCCAATGTTGTGTATCCAAAAGTTAGTTCTTATAGATATACACCACTTGTTAAGTCCTCTAAACATGTATTTCATTTTCCAAATAAAATAAGCTATCAAAAAATAAATACTAATAGAGTGTTTAAACTATATAATTTTTTTGAATTTATGACTTCCCATCCTCATGTGAAATCAAAATAGAATATAAATGGGTAAGACTTAATAATAATAATAATAATAATAATAATAATAATAATAATAATAATAATAATAATAATAATATTATTATTATTATTATTATTATTATTATTATTATTATTATTATTATTATTATTGTGCTTGGGTATAATTATCCCAGATGCAGTGGGTGTTGTTATGGCAAGATGATGTTATAGAATCCCATGACCACATGTTCATGGGTGATTGACTTCTCAAAAGAAATTGAGTAAATTTAAAACCACAAATTATTTCATAGTTTTCTTGTCATAACTCTAACGTGGTATATTATGAGTTGTTAATTATTACTTGCACATGGACTCATCATTTTTTTTTTTTTTTTTACCAATTACACTCTTGCCATTTTTTTTTTTTAAGCAGCACATTAATATGGTTTTTTTAAATTAAAAAAAAAATTACGTGTAGGATTGGATTTTTTGATTCTCAATTCATATCATTTTTGCAAAAATCATATTATATATAAATTTGGTCAGCAGATTGTGTTTTCTCATGTTTGGTTATGAGGGTATTTTGGAGTTTTGCTATTAGTTGGGATATTTTAGAAATTTCACAAAGGAATATTCTAGAAAATAAAAAATTTCTTTAAGTTTAAAAAAGAGAGTAACAAAGTGGGATATTTTCTCATTTCCAAAACAGTAAAGGGTTACATTGTTTGGTTTTCAAAGATTAATGAGGGATTATGAACTATTCCAAACATAAAGGGAAAAATTTTTTTTTTTCTCATTTTTAAATATTAATGTCTTTTTTTGGTATCCTTGTAGTTTCTGTTAGCTTATTTACTAATATGAGATCAAATATAACTATGCAGTTTTCAATTAAAACGGCTATAGGTCGAAAATCTATAAAAAAAATTAAAAATTAACTTATTGTCAACAGAAGAAATAGTTTGGCTAAAATTTGTAACATAGAAAAAGGCTCAACCACAAAAGTGCTAATAAAAAAAAAAAAAAAAAAAAAAAAAAAAAAAAAGAGAGAGAAAAACTTAGCCATGTAGTTGTGATTAATGAATAAAAATATGATAGATAACAAGTCTGTATTCCATCAATCAAAATTTGTTAGGTTGTCAACCTCCCAAGTATTATAAATTGAGTTCAAATTTGATAAGAATGTGGTGTAAAATCCTTTGTTTACCCTTCCAATACAAGAATGCCACGTCGGGATTTCACAAATAATTGAGTAAGAGTTACCTCACACAATCAATTCTCATTAGTCATTACTACCTATCAAAAAAAAAAAAAAAAAAAAAACGTTGAAACCAAAAGTTAGATCTAGGCTGCTCCGTTGCCTCAGCTCCGGTGGCCAGCAGCCCATCCCGATCATCCTCATCGGCTGCAAGTTCTTCGATCATATCAAGACCATCATGGCCTGCCAAGAATGGAAAAGCCAAACCTGAGATTAGAAAGCTTCATTGATACCAATTTCCTAGCAAATGCAACGTGCCCTCACCATCCCTACCAAGAACCCTTAAATCCGATTTCTCTTGTGAAGAATTGAAAATAATCTTTTATTAAACAAACCCAGTAACAAACATTCACACAATAGCCTGACTTTACCACCCTTTATTGCAAATTGGAAACAAAAACTTATTTTAAAAAAACAATTTTTCCTCGTGTATGATTGTGTCCATTGCTGTGTGTACTGTGTACGACAGTAATTTTCGATACATGCATAATTGAAGACTTGAAGGTATTAGGTCCTTTGCAGAAAACACCACCACCATTAAATGCACTGTACCCATAGGCTGTACACAATGAAATCATCGAAGGACACTTAACTCTACCCTGATATTTGTTTAGTACTCTCAGTTTCATAAGTCCTCCCATAGCTGCAGACAACCCCAATCACCAAAACCAACAAAAACAAAAAGCATGAAACACTTACACTATCATCACCCTACAAAAACAAAAAAGTTTCTTGACATTATTATAGTTAATTTTTATTAGAAACGAAGAAAATCGGTATGACCAACAAAAGAAATACAGCACTTTCTATGGAGAGCAAAGTTGAATTCGTTACTGAAAAATGAAAACCTACTGAAGCGAGGAGTATTAGAGAACCTACATAAGATATATGGGTTCTCTAACCATGTTAGTGTACTTTGAGCCCATATATATATATATATATATATATATATATATGGGCTCAAAGAACACTAACATGCTACACAAGTTCGAACAATTGTGGACTGTTAAATATTAGCATTGATACACCATGTTGAATATGTTAGCATGGATGCGGAAGCGAAAGCATAAAGTATAGAACACAGTAACACACGAGAGTTATGTGGTTCAGCCTAACGGCTTACATCCACGGAGGAAACCCTAAAGAGCTACATCAATAATATATTAGAGTGTAGTACAAATCCCTGTGTTACAATGAATCGTAACATGTGTATATATAATAAACTAAACCCTAGACTAATAGACTTCTAGTACAAGTAGAAGACTTGGCTTGCACACAAAATAGAATTAGACTTAGGCCTATGCTAATGGGCTAATATATCTCTAACACCCCCTCTCAAACTCAAGATGGAAGCTTGATGAAATATTGAGATTTGATGAGGTTAAGAAGATCCCTTGAATGAAGTTTGGCTCTGTGACGGTAGTTTGAGGAAGGCAATGGTCTTGCAGTATTGATGCAACTTCTAACGGTGGTTTGACTATACCAGAGAGTTTTGACGGCAGTAGTAGGAAGCTAAAAAAGATGAACGCAGTGAAAAAACACCGAGGAAGACAAAGATTGCTCTTAAATATACCGTAAGGACAGAAAACCATAACCATAAGAAGGTGGCTCTGATACCATGTTAAATATTAGCATTGATACACTATGTTAAATATGCTAGTATTGATGCAGAAGCGAAAGTATAAAGTATAGAACACAGTAACACGTGAGAGTTATGTGGTTTAGCCTAACGGCCTACATCCACAGAGGAAACCTTAAAGGGCTACATTAATAATATATTAGAGTGTAGTACAAATCCCTGTGTTATAATGAATCATAATATGTGTATATATAATAGATTAAATCCTAAACTAATAGACTTCTAGTATAAGTAGGAGACTTGGCTTGCACACAAAGTAGAATTAGGCTTGGGCCTATACTAATGGGCTAATATATCTCTAACATGGACTTTATATATATATATATATATATATATATATATATATATATATATTTGGCCGACTCTTTGCATCAATTTGTTACTTCTGATAATTGCTTTGGATTGTACAAGGCCAATGTTGATGGAGCACTTTTCTCGGCACAGCAAAATGGGCTACAACAATTCGTGGAAATGGAGGCAATGGCAATGGCAATTAAGAGCAGTACTTTTTACAATATTTAATGCGCTGCCCATTGGGCATGCACAGTAACCGTTGGAGCAGCGTATGTCCTCTCACTAGTTGGCTTATAAAACCCTCCATTCCCCTCTTTAATCTCTTTAGTTTTTTTTTTTTTTTTAAAAAAACCACCAACCAAGAAACAAAAAAGTTTTTTCAACTACACAGCCGCCTCTTCCCTCTCTGTTTTGCTCTATTTTTCTGCTTCTCTCCACTGAAAATTTCAGCATCAATTTTTAGTTTTACGGAAAGGCAAATTAAGGTTGTTTTTAGTTCTTCTTGCTTGAGTGTGTGATCAACTTGAAGAAATCACTATAGTTTAATCTTGGGGGTTATTTGGCCAAGAGAACCATTCATACCGAGTTTTACTTTGGGTGACACAAATCAACCTTTAAGGACAACGCATTTTGCATGATTTTATAGTTTGTGAGATCTTTCTAACTCTATTTATTTACTTTTTAGCATTGCTAATTTTTTAGGGGTTGTATTGTTAAATCAAGACTTGTTTATTTAGCCTCATTTTCAACAAGTCCTTCTGTATACTTTTAAGAATTTTCTGGTTCTTCCATTTTATCTCTGCCTATTATAGACACAGCCAAAAACTCCTGCTAGCATATCATTTCTCAGAGGCTGCATGTGCATCTGGAAATGGTTCTAAAAAATTGTGATTGTCTGATGTTTGGACTGTTTAGTAATTTAGTGCTTTTTGAATACCATAATTTATTTTATTCTTGTGTCTTCTTTGTTTCAAGTTAGTATCATTTTTGAGATAGGCCCACGTAGTTCCAGATACCGATTTTTCATTTGTAATGTTATGTGTATGCCAAAATAGATATAATGATGTCTGTATGTGCTGATGCTTTGTGTTATCATGTGTTCTCAGTTCTCACTAGAGGTTTTTCGTTGATCATATGCAGGACAGACCACAATCTGCAAGATATAAGGGCCAAAATTTTCCTTCTGAAGAGAAGAAAAGTTGAAGCCCCCGAAGTTACACCTACAAATTCACTGCCAGTTAAAAGGAAAAAGAGATCACTATCTTCATTGGTGGTCAGCACTCCCAAAGTGCCGATTCAGACTGGCTTGACTGGAAGGAGAATAAAAGCTGCTATACGAGGTGTTTTTGCTGTTGAGGAACATACCAAGAAAGAAGATTCTGCAGAGGATCATCCTGTGAGCTCCAGCTCACATCCACATGATTCTCGAAACAAAGTTACTCGAAATAAAAGGCAGGTAAAGGAAGACATATGTTTGATCCTTTGTGCTTGTGTAACTTAAAATTTGATTTTGTTCCTACTTGCAAGCTTGCCTCTAAGGCAATTACATACTTGTACTATATTTATAGTTCTAAAACATTATGAAACGTTGCCAAGGTACGATTGAAATTCTATTGATTATAAAGACGTATACAAAAGCCAAGGTACAAAATGAAAGAGAATGTCTCTCTTTGCTTAGCTTGTATGGACGAGAGGGAGAATTGCAGTGTGTGAGATGAATTTGAATTTTTAAAAAGTGATGAAAGCTATGGCACTTTGTTTGTTTTAATGGAAAACCTTGTATAAATATAATTTTTCGTATTTTTCAGTATTTGGTAGTATCAGAAAAAATAAGTCAAAGAAAAATTATTTTTTTAGTCGATATAAAAAGTATATTTATTTTTAGAGATTATTTTTCACTAGTATTTTTTAGAAAACAACTTTATCTTACAGCAAACTAAATAAGAGAAACAATGAGATTATTTTTTAACTCATTAATTTAAGGTTGTTAAAAATAAGATAATTTTATAGAAAATATTTTTTTGGAAAATGACTTGTTTTGTAGAAAACATTATAGAGCATCAAGTGAAGGATCGAGATGAGTTGGGTTTAAATGCTTTGTGTTGTTTGATGTGGACTCGGGTTGACACTTTCTTAATTTAGACTGGGTTTAGATTTAAATGCCATTTGGGCTCAAGATTTTAAATCAAAAGGAACATTTGGGATTGGGCTAAGACCTGACGGGGTTAGGCTTAAGAAGTATGGGGTGGGGTGGGTAATGGTTGTAATTGTTTATGGGTCCTGCTGACCCAACCCACTTGTGTGTGGGTTAACCTCTACAATGCAACAAATTATCCAACATTACAACTAATTCTAGAAGACTTAAGCATAGAAAATGAAAAGACTATTGAAAAGCACACAACAAAGCCCACAAGCTACATAAAAGTGATAAAACATTAATTGTTTCTGGCTCCCACTTACTTTTGGCCTCCCTTAATTTCTTTCTTTCTTTTTTATTTTTTTATTTTTTTCATTTTTTTTATTTTTTATTTTTTAATGGGTTTTCTTTTGAGATTGGAACAGGAGTAAAAGTTTTAATTCTTAAACTATATGACGTTGTAATTTTGTTTTTATCTCACTGCACTATAATTTCACAAGGTATATTATTATTGTCTACAAAGCCTATGGTCTAAATTCATAAATTTCAGATATGTGCTCTGTCTCTGCCATTCATTTTTAAGCATGTAGAGATATATCATACGATTTAGCATGTTCTGGACCCTAAATATAGACCAACATTTGAAAGGTTGGTCATATTATTAATGGTTAAAGAAACTAATCTCAGATTTTTTATATTATAAATTGAGTTCATATTTATTTACCACTGAGTCAAATATATTTTCCATAAAAAATTAATAATTTGTGCTCCTAGCAAGTCATCCATGGAACATGTGTAGCATCTGTTTTGATGGGGGCTTCTTATTTTGTTATTTATTTTGGATAAGAAAATCATAATTTTATTAAGAAAAAGATATAAAAATATAACATTTTGAACTAAAATTAATTCAATAATATTAAGATTTTCCTTTATTCAAGTTACATAGGTAACAATATGCCTAGTATGTTAATTGCTGAGCCAAGATATGTGCCAAACGATTACCCTTGTCTTCTAACATTATCTTCTAACATGATTTACCAAAATCTGTTGAAATTCATGAAACTTGTGCCGAAACCCTTCAATTATATTGGCTATAGCAGTTGGTGGATCATTCACCCCAATGGTGGCGTCGTAGATAATATTTGACTCACATTCAAACACCACTTCACGGGCACCCACATCCCAAGCAAAATTAACTCCCTCCTCTTTTGCCATTGCCTAACTCTCCAAAGGCCCCAGCAGGTAAGGGAGTCATTTGCTTAGTGTTGTCGTGACATAGACTACACTATCCCAAATTACCACCCCAACTACGGTGGATTGAAGTGCTCCAAACATGGTGCTGTCAACATTAATTTGGTATAAGGGGGTGTAGGACAGTGGCTATTCTAGAAATTTTTCTAAGGTGGTCATTAAGAAACTTAAATTATATAATATTTAATAATAAAAAATAGCTATATCTCATTACCAATGCTACAAGCTATATATTTTTTTCAAAATTTTAGTTAAATAATTTTTTTTTGGATTTTTATTATTGTTTGTAAAGGCTCAATATATTGTTAAAATGACCAAAATTTGACTAAAAACTTATTGTAGCATAAGACTACAACTTTCACTAAACAAATTAACATGACTGTATATTTTGAAAATCTAATTGTTAAATTCTATGTTTTTCTTTTTATATTCTTAAAATACATGTCAAGTTTCATGTCAATCAGATGTTATTTACTATTTGATTCATAAACTTATTTTTTGCATATAATTTTAGACTACAAAAACTCAAAAATTAAACATTTGATTAATAAAATAATCTATTTATCTTTAATCTTCTTGAAATTTTGTAAACATGGAGGATATAAAAAAAAATCCTAATTGTGGAATTGTTAAAATTCATATCTAATAAAAAAATATTGAGTGAAGTTGTAGCTTTAATTTATAATCAAGTTTGTTGCTAAATTTTGTCCAAAGTTTAATGATATTGGACCTAAAAAAGAAATTTAGGGTGGTCACACATTTTCTTTTTTTTTTTTAAAGTTTAGAAAATCATAAATTTTTTTAATAAGTTGTAGCCATAATACTGATTTTTTTTTTCCCAAACCAGCGTGGTCTTGTGAATACCCTGACTCTAACATGGACCTGCCAGTGGTGTAGGAGGAGGTACCCACCGTGCGTCTTCCACAGCCTCAACCCAAGAAATCTTGAGATTAGCCGTTTGAAATTCATATAACATGTACCTCGTCTTCTGCACTATTGCCGAAGCTTGTAGTCTAGCGTTCCCCTGTCTCACTCCATTTTGACTGAACCATAGGCCTCAAGCTACCATAACAACCAACTCCAGTATCTCATCCACGAAATGACGAACATTCATTAGATACCATAAAAAATCAGCAAATTCTGGAAAGGATGATCCTCGTGTGTCAAAATGTATAACTGTGTGGTTCCAAACTTCACACGCAACAGCCAATCCCCATAATACGTCCCCCACTCTCTGCCTCGGCTCCGCACGCCTCCAAAGGGTTCATGCGCAATGATTTTAAAAACTATAGTGGGAATCAATGATAATGGTGCAAACATGGCAGACCCAAAAGGCACATAATCAAGCATAATGAATATGATTTGAAATTTCTTATAAGAAAAAAAAAGGGCTCCGTTTGCCATTGCTGACTAGAATCCTATTGCGGTTCATATGGAATACATCTGGTAAAACTAGATGCCATTGTTATTGACCATGTGAAACACACTAGACTTTTCTTGGGTCAAACTCTAAGCCATTCCACTTAATTATCCTATTGGCAATTGTGGATATACAGTGTTTGGACTATTCGTTCATGGAAAAGAAAGGGGTAGCATAGTCCATTAACGCAATTTGGTTTTTTGGTTTTTCAATTTTTAACCTATTAATCAACTCAATGGGCAATCTAACATTGACTGGTTGCAACGAAGTTCATGTTTGGCATTTGATCTAACATTGATTGATTTCCACAACTACATTACGTTTGAAATTAAATGTGCTAAATCTAGTCAACACGTTGAATAGTGAATTCAACAACCCTAAAACTTGGACCGAAAAGAATAGAGTTGACAGTTGAGTTGATATCAACTTGATGCTCCCGTGTGTATATATAATATATCCACGATTGCATCATCCAAAAAAAGACACATAAGCAAAGAGTTTAGAGCTAGAGACCTGAGACAAGGACAGTGATTTTGATTCTCATCTTTGGCTGGTTTTACGCATATTTTTGTTAGTAGTTTTCAAGATTATTGTTATGTCAAACTCAATGGGAGGATTCATTGACATGTTGCCAGAAGATTGTGTATCCACAATCCTATCCTTCACCTCTCCAACAGACACATTTAGATCTTCAATGGTGTCATCCACCTTTAATTCAGCGGCGAAGTCCGACGTTGTTTGGGAGATGTTCTTGCCGGCTGATTATAAGGATGTTTTGTCAAGGGTGGTCACTCCTTTGGCATTTACTACAAAGAAGGAGCTCTTTCTTTGTCTGTGCAATCCAATTCTCATAGATGGTGGTAGAAAGGTAGGTTTGAAATGATTTCCTGCCTAACACTTAATTTTTCATGCATTTAATATTGATGTGTTTTGTAAAATGCTAGTGGATTAATTGAATTACTCTTAACGGACTTGTGAAGTTTGTCCCAAAAAAAAAAAAAAAAAAAAAAAAAAAAAAAAAAAAAAAGAAAAGAAAAGAGCCTATTCTAAACAGACCCTCCTTCCCCTTGTTTTTTCGATACGTGTTTAGTAGAAAAAAATTAAATAAGAGAAAACCCTTTATTGATAAACGTGCATTGAACTAGTTCCACGTTACAAAAGGTGTTAATCATGTAAATGTTGCTATTGAATTTTCACAAATTTTTTTATTCTCAAAAAAAAGAAAAAAGAAAAAAGAAAAAGCGCAATGTTTTTCTAATAGAGGGGATAGGATTTAAATTTCTATGCATTTGGTGGCAAACATTTATTTCACATGCTGCAATAGCGAGATTGATTGATTTCAAATGCTAATAACGCCACCTAACGAAAAAAAGGAAAGAGAGAAGAAGATAGATTTCAAATGAAATATGTCAAAGTCTAACACAACAGAAATGGTACCAACCAATATTCCATGGAATGTCCATCGGGACCCTACTGTAGTCTAAGTATGACCGTATAAGAAACTAGTTAAGTATACATAAGGCTTTTTTATATATTCATCATATGATGAATATAAAAAAAAAAGCCTTATGTATATAAAAAAGCCTTTTTTGCTTTTATAGATGTATAGATTGCTTTACGTATTATGAGAAAATGATGGATTATTTAAATATGTAAATTTTAGATATAGCTTCTTGTATTAGTTTTAAAATTCTAATTTAATCATATAGCTGCATTAGTCAATATAGTACAAATTTTGTTATCTTTTCACAAGAATAATTAAATTTAATTGTATTATTCATCGACCAATTAAGCACACAATTAATTTAATTGAAAATTTTAAGGTATAGTAAAACGTATCTAAATTTTCTTCTATTTAAATAATAAATGGATTGCCTTAAAATTGATAGGATTAATTACACAGTATAATTAATTTTTATTTTTGTTTTATATTCATAATAATGCAGAGCTTCAAGTTAGAGAAATTGTCAGGAAAAATATCGTATATGCTGTCAGCAAAAGAACTTTCTATATCATCGCAAAATGATCCAATGCAGTGGACCTGGAAATCAATACCTCAATCAAGGTTACTTTTATCTTGTTCTTTCTTTAAATTCACCTAGCATTCAATAATATAAGAGCATTGTTCTACTAAAATACTAATAAGTGTGTATATATATATATATATATATATTTTTTTTTTTTTTTTCCACAACCTGCCAAGTTTGTAAATTGTGATTGAAATATCTTGTTTATATGAGTCCATTATTGATATCACTTTCATATACTATGTTTGTCTCAATCACAAAAGGATATATATTTTACAATTATGAATTTTTTTTGTGTTATTAAATTTAGTGACTAATCTATATTGCCTGTTAAAGAAAATGAACTAACCAAAACTTTCAACATTTTCAATTTTTCTTATTCCACAGATTCTCCGAAGTGGCTGAGCTTAGAACAACATCTTGGTTAGAAATTCATGGCAAAATCAAAACTCAAATTCTATCACCTAACACAACATATGGCGCTTATCTTATAATGAAAATTTCTAATCGTGCATATGGACTTGATTCAATACCGTCTGAAATGTCAATTGAGGTGGGCAATAAAGTATGTAATGGCACGACTTATCTTCGTCAGGAAGATGGCAAGAAGCAACAAATGGATTGCTTATTTTATAGGAACCGCACAGAAGTGTTGAGAAAGAGAGTGATAGAGGGCATTGAACAAATCCCAAGTGAAAGAGAGGATGGGTGGATGGAGATTGAGCTGGGAGAGTTCTTTAGTGGTGAAAGTTATGAGGAGGTGAAGATGAGTTTTATGGAGGTTAAGGGTTATCAATCAAAAGGAGGACTCATCCTTGAAGGAATTGAAATAAGGCCTAAAAACTATGAATGAGTGCGGGAGAAAGAGTACCACAAAGATTATACAGAAGAAAAAAAAATAGAAAGGCACAAAGGTGTTTCTTTTTTCATTTTAAATATGTATATACAGGTTCTGATTGATTCTTTCATTTGTTTTATGTGTTAAAGTGCAAATGTGTTAGGTGAAGTAAGATACATAGTAGAAGATAAAATGATGATACTAAGCTATTGTTTGCTTTTGGCAAGGAAATCAAAGATTTTTTTTTTTTTTTTTAATGTTTATATTTTACAAAAGAATATAAAGATTATTTCTTTGGGATACAAGAAAGGAATTTTTGTTCATTTTTTCCAATATTTTATAGGAGTTAGACACATGCATGCCACGCAACCAAAGACTATTTCTTTGGGACACTTCTATATTTTTTCCTATATTTTTGTTGATTGAAATGGTTTGGACTTGTAGAGTTTGTCCAAATCCAAAGAAAAAAGAGCTTATTCTAAAACTCTTCTATCTTCTCCTTCTGCATGTGTTTATGCGAGTGGTTTTAAAAAAATAAATGAAAACGACTAGTACACATATATAGCTACAGCCTAAGTGTACATATAGTACAAATAATTTCATTTTAGAAGGAAATTTGTGACTTTTTTTTTTTTTTTGGAGAAAAAGGAAATTTGTGACATATTCATTGTAAATTGTAGTTTGTGTGTACTATATGTATACTGGAGTGTATGTAATAAATATTACTAAAAAAATAAATCCTTATAAATTAATATGCATGGATTTAATTCTACATTACAAGTGGTAATAAACATGTAAATGTATGTATGTTACTATTGAATTTTCACCTTTGTTTTTCAAGAACTGTGAAGTTCAATTTCTAATAAAGAAGTCAATTGTTCAAATCCCACTCTTGGATTCATGTATTGCTTAGAGAGGATCATGGATTATTTAAATTACCAAAATTTAGGTATGGTTACTTAAATTTGTTTACCCAATTAAATTTAATTATATAGTTACATAAATCTATACATGCAGTACAAAAAATGTGTTATACTCTCATAAGAATAAAAAAAAAAAATTCAATTATATAGTTCATTGACCAATTAATCACACAATTAAGTTAATTGAAGAACTAAGAATTTTTTAGAATGTGCGGAGATACATTGATGATTGAGACAATTTAAGCTAATCGTACGGTCAAGCATCAACTAGAAATTATAACCCTAGTTCAACCCCCCTTTCATTGAGTAAAACCCAAATTAATTGGGATAGGAATTAAAACCGTTTTTAAAGCTACCTAGTATTGGAAAGTTCGGAAAGTAATCGATCCTATCTTTTTAATGTCACTAAGAACAGATCAATCGTACTAAGAAAATGTGTAAACACGTGTTCTTTCTCTGTCAAAAGAGAAAAACTACGGCCACATTATTATTCTTACAACAATCATTGGGGGCACCGACTGTAGTCTCATTACTTAGTTCTTCCATCTCCCACTCATTAATCTGCCTTTTTTTTTTTCCTCTTGTTTATTGAAATTTAATGCATCTTTTTTATTTCTTTAATTTAAAGAAAAAAGAATAATTTAGAACATTATTACAAGGGTGGATGATTGGTTGGGACTTAATTGGGAGCATTAAATACATGGTTCATGTTCACACATGCCTGATTTTTATGATTGTCTATGTTAATTTCATGATTCAATATTTACGCCTTTTTTTCTCCCTTTATTTATTTAAGTAGCTTTACGAAGGCCTTAAGAAATGCCAAATCATATTTATATATTCATTCACTTAGACTTAAAATATGGACTCTACATATGTTAGAATTGCAATGCCTATTGCAGATTTTTGTTACGTATATTCACAAATCATATCCAATACTATACTATGAATAAGGGATGTGAGGAAGAAAACTTCAGTGGCTAAGGGATGAATTTTGATTTTAAATTTTAAAATATGTGACACCACTTTTATCGTTAAATCTTTGGCTTGAGATTACTTGTCTATCAATTTTGTAAGCAGATAAAAAAGAGGGCTCATGGATAGAATTTGAAATAAGGAAATTTAAAGGTACTATTTTTTTTTTTAATAATTACAAACTGATAAAATAACCTTTGTTATTATTATCTTTCTTTTTTCTTTTTCTTTTTCTTTTTTATACAAAGAAGTAGCGTTTTGAGTATTTGGTAAAATAGTGTCTGTTTGGGAACAATTTATCTATTTTTTTGCTAAAAATGTGCTAAAATATACTTGTATTTTTGAAAAAAAAATTGAAAAAGTAAAAATATGTGAGAAAAAGTGAGATTTTAAAAAATTTTATATAAAAACTAAATATTAAAGGTGATGCCATACAGACTGTCACTTCTTAGTCCCTACCCATAAATGAGATGCTTTAGAAACCTCATAGACTAATAGTATGGTGGATAAAATTTAGAACGTTTGCATTATGACACATCCTTTAAATTCATTGAGCACACCAACTAAATATTCATAAAGGGATGTTATTATTTTCATATCAACAACATATTTAACAAAGTAGTTTTTTGTATTATATTTAAAATTGAAAATTAATTTGTAAAGATTTTTTTGTAAAAATTTTTGATACCCTAAAAATCACTCTCAGGCTTGAAATAAATGATGGGTTGGGGGTCCAAAAAAGTCTCGTTGTTATTTGGCTGAAATTGGATATGATTTAGCTTTGGCTTGGCTCAAATTTTGTGAAAACGAAAAGTGGGGTGGCATATTGCAATTATAGAAGGTGAGATTGTGAGAAGACACATCAATGTAGCCTCATTTTAGGCATATAACTTACAATATAATTATAGGCATGCACATGATACCTTATAAATCCACTTGAATCTTAACAAAATTTTTGTGTAACTTAACGAATGGTATTACCTAATCTTTCTTACAAAGAGAGCTTGGATTCAACCACCTTATCCTTTTTGTTGTAACGAAAAGAAAAATCCTTTCTAATCTCAATTAAACGTCTTAATCAACATATTATTTCTACAATTTTGTAGGGATAAAAACTGTATTTTTTTTTCCGGCTTCTCTCATATCTCATAGTTATTTGAGAAGAGATGTCATTTGGTGAAATATCGTTGACAAAAAAAAAAAAAAAAAAAAAAAAAAAAAAAAAAAAAAAAATTAAGATGGAGATAGATAGAGGCTATTTGGTTTTTTTTTTTTTTTTTTTTTGTTAGAGATATATAATCTCTCTTTTTGGAAGAGTCAAGTGATAAACGTTAGATTTTATTAATAGATTTTTTTTCTATTAATTAAAGAAACAAAAAACAAAAAACATATGCTCCCCAAATCTATTAAGAGATAAAAATAAGTATTGTAATCCTTTGGAGCATTTTTTTTTCTCCTTTAATTTCTATACCTTTAAAGCTCTGAAATTCTTGTATTTATTTATAGAATTATAGGATTCTTTTAGGTGATTGTTTTGATGGACTTCGTTTTAAGGCAATTCCTCTAGTTTCGACAACATGCGAGCCCAAGGGTACAGGCCTAATATATTTCATCACTATATTGTGAGTTGATGATAATGGTATATATAATGGTGTAAACATATATAGCAGACCCAAAAGGCACATAATCAAGCATAATGAATTACATATAGGGTTTATCTCTAATCTTTTGGCATAAAATATGAAATGAAATCCGAGTGGCCAGAATCAAAAAAATAAAAAATAAAAAAAATAAAAAAGAAAAAGAAATCCGAGTGGCCATGTTGCTAAAAAAAGGTCTCCTACATTTGCCATTGCTGATTGGAATAATGTGGCTCATATGGAAGACCACTGGTACTACTATATGCCTTCGTTATTGACCAAATCAAACACACCAGACTTTGCTGGGTCAAAGTCTAATCCATTGCACTTGATTATCCTATTGACAATAGTGGATATACAGTACTGCCTTTTTTGGGATAATTGTGGATATAGTGTTAAGATTATTGCTTCGTGGCCGGGAAAATACGAGAAAGTCTAAATTTGCACAAAATTGGACATATAACGAAGTTGCAAGTAGAAATTGTCAAATTTTTACTTGAAAAAATTGCCAACTGCTTGAAAAAAATTGTCAGATTTCTTGTGTGCATACCATTACTCATAAAATATTGGGTAATTACCAACAAAGTTAATGTTTGACATTTGGTCTTAAAATTGGTTGATTTCCATGATTACCTTATGGCCTGGATGGAGAGGAGAAGGAGAGGGAGTAAAGGGGAGTAGAGTAAAATTGGATAAAAAGAAACTAATTTTATACTAAATCTACTTTACTTTACTCTACTCTTCCTCCCTCCCCCTCAATCCAAACAGACCATTACTTTGGACATGTGGCATGTGCTAAATTTAGTCAACACGTCTGAAACTTAGACAGGAAAGATTATCAATTTGAAGCTGATCAGTCTCTATATATACTAAATGCATCAACCAAAGAAAAGACACATCAGCAAAGAATTAAGAGCAAGAAACCTGAGACAAGGACATTGCTTTTGATTATTAGCTTTGGCTGGTTTTACACATATATCTTTGTTAGTATAATTTTCTAGATAATTGTTATTTTAAACTCAATGGAAGGATTCATTGACATGTTGCCAGAAGAGTGTGTATCTACAATTTTGTCCTTCACCTGTCCAACAGACACATTCCGATCTTCAATGGTGTCATCCATCTTTCATTCAGCGGCGGAGTCCGATGTTGTTTGGGAGAGATTCTTGCCGGATGATTATAAGGATGTTGTGTCAAGGTTGGTCACTCCTTTGGCATTTACTACAAAGAAGGAGCTTTTTCTTTGTCTCTGCAATCCAGTTCTCATAGATGGTGGTAGAAAGGTATTTTTGAAATGATTTTCAAACTCACCCTTAAACATTTTTCTTGCATTCAATATTGATGTGTTTTGTAGAAAAGCTACTGAATTGAATGAATTAATTTTTTATAATTTGAAAATTGAGAGTGGGGAATTTTGAATCTTGGATATTTTTGTTAGAAATACCAAGAGACCAATTGAGTTAAAAAAATATTGACAAAAAAGAAAAAAAAAAAAAAGCCTATTCTAAACAGACCCTACTCACTCCTCCCTGTTTTTTTTTTTTGGTGCATGCATGGGTTTATGCGTGTAGCAAAATTTTTTTTTTAATAATAAACATGCATGCACGGAACGACTTTCACGTTGCAAGTGGTATTAAACATGTAAATGTTGCTAAAGCCATTGAATATTCACAATTGTTTTAATAGATCAAAGGATGAGATTTAAATTTCTATGCATATGGTGACAAACATTTATTTCACATGCTGCAATATGAGACTGGCAGATTTGAAATGGAATATGTCAAAGTCAAACACAACGGAAATGGGATCAACCATTTCATGGAATGTCCATCCCGACCCTCCAGTAGTATAAGAATCTAATTATATATAAATATATATATATATATATATATATATATATACACACACTAATTTATGGGATAATTAAGCATATATATAAGGGTACTTTATAGATTGGATTCATGTATTGCTTACAGAAAATGATGGATGATTTAAATATGTAAAATTTAGGTATAGCTTCTTAACTATTTTTTTAGTGAGTAAGTTTCTTACATTAGTTTTCGCAGTTTAATTTAATTATATAGTTGTATTAATCAATATAATAAAAAATGTGTTATTTCTCATCAGAGTAATTAAATTATATATTTATTGACCTATTAAGCAAAAACTTAAAGTATAGTAAAATATATCTCAATTTTCTTCTGCTTAGATAATAAATGAATTGACTTTAAATTGATAAGATAGATTACAAAGTATACTTAATTTTCATTTTCGTTTGATATTCTTAATAATGCAGAGCTTCAAGCTAGAGAGATTGTTTGGCAAAATATCATATATGCTATCAGCAAGAGAACTTTCCATAGCATGGGGCAATGATCCAATGCAATGGAGTTGGAAATCAATACCTCAATCAAGGTTACTTTTCTCGTGCTCTTTAAAAATTGCCTAGAATTTGATAATATAAAAGTATTATTCTACAGCTATGTTAACAACAATTCTTTTCACAACTTATTAAAAAGAAAATTTTTAATTGAAGCATCTTGTTCACATGGGCCGATAACTGGCACAACTTATATTATGTCCCAATTATAATAATTAACATCAATATTATGAAAATTTTTGTGTCATTAGACTTATTAATTATTCTATATGCTCAGACAAAGAAAGAGAGGGGAAAATGTAATAACCAAAGCTTTCAAATTGTCTTCCACAGGTTCACAGAAGTGGCTGAGCTTAGAACAACATGTTGGTTAGAAATTCGTGGCAAAATCAATACTCAAATTTTATCACCAATGACAAGATATGGTGTTTATCTTATAATGAAAATTTCTAACCGTGCATATGGGCTCGATTCAATACCATCTGAAATGTTAGTTGAGGTGGGCAATAAAGTATGTAATGGCATGACTCATCTTCGTCATGAAGATGGCAAGAAGCAACAAATGGAGTGCTTATTTTATAGAAACCGCACAGAAGTGTTGAGAAAGAGAGTGATAGAGGGCACTGAACGATTCCTAAGTGAAAGAGAGGATGGGTGGATGGAGATTGAGCTAGGAGAATTCTTTAGTAGTGAATCTTATGAGGAGGTGAAGATGAGTTTGATGGAGGTTAAGGGTTATCAATTAAAAGGAGGTCTCATCATTGAAGGAATTGAAGTAAGGCCTATAGATTCATGAAGGAATGTTTGCGTTAAAATGAGGGACAAAAAGAGTACAACAAAGATGATACTAAACAAAAAGAAAAAGACAAATGTGTTTGCTTTTCCCAATTTATGTGCGAATACATGATTTGATTAATTCTTCCATTTGTTTTATATTTTAAGGTGCAAATGTATAAGGTGAGGAAGATAGTAGAGAGTATCAGATTCTAATAGTAGAAAATGCGTACGGAGTACAAGATACATTGTATAAGGTCTCTTACTATAATTACCGTCAAAAAAGGTCTCTTACTAATTAGATTTCCACTCCCCTTGTTGACTTGATATTAGCTTGTGGTCCATTTTCCTTAAAAGGAATAATGTATCTCATAGAATTTCTTCCTTATTTAAATGTTATAAATTTATTTGATTTAGTTTGTTACTTCAAAAATTTCTATTTCTTTCAAACATAGATTGGTCATGTGTAAATTTAGTGAAAGGAACCAATATTTTGAAATGAACTATTTATTTGAACTGCAATATTATGGCATATGATTAATTCATCATACAATTTGGCTACACTTTAGACCTTGCTAAAATTGATTTATGTTGACACATAAACTCATTTCTTTTGAGGCATATACGGGCAAACTTTTTGAGTACTTTACATATACACTAATTAAGTAATTACATAGAAATATCCCTTATGATGGCTCTAAAATTCTTGCTAGACGTTTTGAATTGAGTACCATTCATAGATATAATAAAACTTTAGAAACCATTAGGTCATTCTTTTGTGCTTAATTCAAAGCCTAGTCACAGGGATAATATGACTATAATTTTTAAGCTTATGAATTTTCATGCTATGAACAGCAATTTATTTTCACTTATATGCTTGCTTTAGTTTGTTGGGATTTTAGTCATTTACTAAGCTGTCAAACTCACTTCTTTTCTCCATTTGAAATTTTAAAGAGTAGCAAGTTTGGGACTTTTGTTCTGGTTGCATGCATAATAATAAATGTTAGACAGATTTGCTTAATAAGTACTGTTGGAAGATTTTAAATTGGGTAACTTTCGTGCCAATTAATTGTAATTTCCTTATATTTTTATTAGCTTTTGATTTATAAGAGATAGGGTAGAATATTTGGGATGTCAGCTATACCGGAGTTGTTGATGAGAATAGTCAATGAAATTTTTCTTTATAACAGAATCTCTTTTAGATAAGTGATAACGATCATTGATATTTAGATAGAAATTCTATTCTAGTGTGTGTTTGGTAAAAATTAAAATTCAGCTTCTTTTATGGTACTTTTAGTAAAAAAAATTTTAGTTTCAGCAAAATAAGTGAATTCCAAATAGACTCCTTGTCTAATTTATGTGTGTTTATATGTAAAATTCTCTCTTAAAAACTTGAACCTCGATTCTTGTCCTTCACATCCCACAAACACTTATACTTGTGGAGTGAGACTCTAAACACTTATAATAAGGTATTTTTTAAAGGGCTTGCAGCTGTTGTTACATACTTAGTTAACCCTTACTTTTGGATTTTAGGCCTGATAGTCTCAGTGATCTATCTATTAATTGTAAGTTGTTGATGCATAACAGAATATAAAATTTAATTCTTAGTGATATTAATTTTTTATATAATTATTTTTTAAATTTCAGAATTTTCTGGAATAAGAATTGTTTTAGAAGTATTTTAGTTAAAATTAAGTCCTTAATATAATAGGGTATAAATTAAGATACGTATAACAACATCTTGTTTGTGATGTTCCCACATTTTTAGATTAATTTATAATTAACACTAATTAGGATTTTTTAGAGTTCTCTCCTACAATTTTGTGAATGTGTGTGTGTATATATATATATATATATATATATATATATTTATGAACGGTAACATGCATGATTTTTTGAATATGAAAAACATATACCTGACTAATATTGAAGAGTGGATATTGTCTGAGCCTCTGAGGGATGGGTCTGTGCAGTCAATACCTTTAGATGATTAGATCTGTTCGCAGTATAATTCTGTGATCACAGGCCGTGCACAGTGAAATTGTTGGGAATCGGCTGCCGTTACATGCAGTGCCGTTCGCACTGCAGAATGACGTTGGCCACCGCATGACCAAGTATGAAAAATCGTAAGTAACATTGTTCAAACTTCAAACTTTCATGAGGCAGTGTCTTGTTGAATATAGTTCGTAGTTTCACTTTTGTAAGCCTGCGTCTTGTTGTATGTAGTAATCTCACTTTCAGTCCTCCCGTCGCTGTGGCTCGACCACCAAAACCAACACCAAAACTTTAAACTCTTTCATTTTTTGTCACTATACACCGGATCACAAAATCTTTCGAGTTCCACTATGCATGCGTATGTAGGGTTTATATAGAGACTACAAAAAAGTTTGGTGCCGTTTTTGCCCTTACATTTATAATTTATTGTGTCATTATTTTTTTTATCCTTTATAATTCTATCTATTTAGTTTAGTTGCCCATGCATGCATGCATGCATACAATAGCGTCAACATGTACACACTTAGATGGACACACTTAGATGTACACTTTCTGACATCTCTTCGGTATTTTTGGGTAGGAAACAAAGCACATGCAGTTGCAGTCCCACTTAATCAGCTAAATGAAATGAGTTTAAACTCTGTCCGGATGCGGTATAAACCCTTTGGATTATGCCACCAATAATATAACAAAAATATATTTAACAAAAAATTGAATACATTTTTTCACGCACAATCCTATTTCATATTTCAAAATTGGAATATTTTGATTATAGATGAGTGGCATATAACAATTGTAGCACGAAAAAATTGAGGAAGCGAGTTTCTTCACGTAAATTGCAGAGGGAAATTCCAAAAACAATATGCTAAACCATACGTGACTACCGGAACAGTACATTTGAATACTGCAACTACAAAGAAAATATAAAATCTAAAGTCTCTATAGCAGCTAGGCCAAGGAATAGTTATATTTTGTTTCATCTAAGAAAAATTCCTAGGCAAGCTTCCAACAAGACGAAAATTCTGCGGGAAGTCACTTGAATGGACACTGCTGCATGGATCTATATCCTACGCTGCATTAAGATTTGTATCAGAACTCATTGTCCTTAAGTTTGCCTTTTCTTTTTGTTCTATTTGTTTTCCACAATTTTCTTGACAATATTGTGCTGCATTTAGATTTGTATCAGAGCCCATTGTCCTGCATCACTAACTTAACTCACCTCAACAAAGCCTTAATATAAATATTTGTTAGTAGAACAGCCAAACTTTGAACAAAGCAACTTCAAGCATGGGGCAAAATTTTTTATTGGAGCTTCAATTTTGACTAAGACACTAAACCCTAGCAATTGAAACCATAGAATCATCAGACCTGAAATGGAAAAAATGCTATTAGAATTATCTCACTGTATGCTTGCATTACTGAGAAATGCCCATATTCTGAATTGATCCTCTGTCTATAAGGAGATTGGCATGCAGCAAGTATGTGAACCATGGCTGCATCGGCTTTGTTCCGCACAGATTAAATTGCTAAACTGTGGTCAAATAATCACAAAAGTTACTAAAGCTTAAGTTAAGGTCAGAAAGTGACCTTCGAAGCATTCACCCATGTTAGAGATATATTAGCCCATTAACATAGGTCCAAGCCTAATTCTACTTTGTGTGCAAGCCAAGTCTCCTACTTGTACTAGAAGTCTATTAGTCTAGGGTTTAATCTACTATATATACACATGTTATAATTCACTGTAACACAGGATTTGTATTACACTATAATATATTATTGATGTAGCTCTTTAGGGTTTCCTCCGTGGATGTAGGCCATTAGGCTGAACCACGTAATCCTTGTGTGTTATTGTGTTTTATACTTTATACTTTCGCTTCCGCATCTATACTAGCATGTTCAACATGGTGTATCAATGTTAATATTTAACATGGTATCAGAGCCACCTTCTTGAGGCCATGGTTTTCTGTCCTTACGGTATATTTAAGAGCAATCTTTGTCTTCCTTGGTGTTTTTTTTTTTCCCTGCGTTTATCTTCTTTGACTTCCTACTGCTGCTGTCAAAACTCTCCGGTATAGTCAAGCCACCGTTAGAAGTCGCATCAACACTGCAAGACCATTACCTTTCTCAAACTACCGTCACAGAGCCAAACTTCATTCAAGGGATCTTCTCAACCTTATCAAATCTCAAAATTTCATTAAGCTTCCATCTTGAGTTTGAGAGGGGGTGTTAGAGATATATTAGCCCATTAGCATAGGCCCAAGCCTAATTCTACTTTGTATGTAAGCCAAGTCTCCTACTTGTACTAGAAGTCTATTAGTCTTGGGTTTAGTCTACTATATATACACATGTTATAATTCATTGTAACACAAGATTTGTATTACACTATAATATATTATTGATGTAGCCCTTTAGGGTTTCCTCCGTGGATGTAGGCCATTAGGCTGAACCACGTAACCCTTGTGTGTTATTGTGTTTTATACTTTATACTTTCGCTTCCGCATCTATACTAGCATGTTCAACATGGTGTATCAATGCTAATATTTAACAACTCACAATTAAAAGATATATAGCATTGGTATATTTTTCCTAAAAATTTGTCAATAAGCTCATCAGTAATCATGTACGCTACATGATAATTCAAATTACTCTTTTATTATAATGTCAATGAGTCGTCATAACACCAAGGTTAGAGAGAATGGAAAAAGAAATTCCAGTTACTAAATGGAAATGGGATCATTTCCTTACTCCAGAGTTATCACCAAGAACTGCTAATACAAGACTGCAAATCTTCATATGTACTAAATAGCAAGGAAAGACAAACCACAGATTCATAATAAAGCCCAGCATACATAGAAGTACTCATTCTCCGGGCCATTAGAAAACGCAGAAACGAGCTGTGCAGTAAAACCAATATTTTGAGGCAGATTTTTTTAGATTATATGCAACCATAAAGACCTTAGCTTGGTAGGTCTTAAGTTCCAAACATGCATAGGTAGAACAAAAAGAAATCAGGAAACAAAAGAGAATCAAAATTTTTAAAGTCAAAAGCATTACACCTTTACAGGATCCCCACCAATTTTGAACAAGTTAAAAGCTTCTCGCATAACTGGCCATGTCTTTGCCAACCTGCATTTAGTAAGTAATGAAATGGATTATACTTATCTTTCCACAATTCACACATTCAGATGGAAGTTCTGTAAGGTTGAATTTATTCAACCATGTAATTGGTTTTATTCCGTGCCAAATTTGCTTGTAATTCAGCATTTAGTAACCCTGTATTTAGGTGGGTTTGATGTAAGGGTAGTGAGTGAGATAGAGTGAAGATTGCTCAAGAGTGTGCAAGAAAACAGAGACTCGCGGCTGGGACTCGCGGGTGACTCGCGGCTGCAAGCCGCCAGACGCAGCACACGTGCCAAGCATGCTGGAAGATGAACAGTCATGCTAGCTGGAGCACTACAGGACAACTGGCCATACGGTTATCTCGTGACTGGATCTCGCGACTTAGTCAAGCCGCGAGGTCAAGCCGCGAGCCACCCCTGTTTTGTTAAACCTGACGTTTCACATTCCTCTCCCACTCCAGTATAAATACCCCTTTTACCCACGATTGAAAGAGAGCTTCCAGAGAGAATTTTGAGAGAGAAACCCTAAAGAAAAACTAGATTGTTTCACCCACAATCTATACCTTAGAGTCTCTTCAAATTCCTCAACTCTCTTCCTCTCCATTATCAAATCCTTGAGAGGCATTATACCAAACCTGGTTCTCACCATCATCATCACTGTGAGACAGTTGTTTGGATTTCTGGGAAGCAGTTAGGAAGGAACCAATCTTCATTGGTTGTTGCTACGGTCTAGTAGCGGAATCCGGGAAGCTAGAAAAGAAAAAGGTTCGGCGCAACCTCGTTGGAGCAAGAAGCTTGGAGGGCTTAGGTGCACTGGGTAGATTGGGCTTGGAGGGTCTATTGCTGTCCTTGTATCCCAACTGTATTTTCTAGTGGATTGTTTACCGCTTGGAGGGTGGCGGAGAGATTTTACGCCGAGGGCTTCGGTTTCCTCTTCGATAACACATCGCGTGTTGTCTTTGTGTTTGCATCTTCCTTCCTTTCTATCTTTGCCTTTTTATTATCTGCTATGGATTTTATTTTGTTATGGCTTAGATAGTTTTTAACCAATTTCATATTATAGCATATGTTAAGTTTCCGCACACTAGTTGTTTGACATATTGCTTGAATTGGTTAAGTTGTAATTTGAGGGTCTAATTGTTCAAAGGTGTTTTTACACATTTTTGAACTTTCAATTGGTATCAGAGCAGGTACACTGCTATTGGTTTCATTACCATTGTGTGATCCTTGACTCCCTTTTGAGATGGATAGGTCTCAATCCCTAAATGCACCTCCATATTTTGATGGTAGTAATTATGCTTTTTGGAAGGTTCGCATGAGAGCTTTTCTGTGTTCTATTGATGAATCTGTTTGGGATGCTGTTGAGATTGGTTGGACCAGACCTGAGGCAGCCAAATCCACTTGGGATAAGGCAGCACTTGCTGCATCTAATGCTAACAGTAAAGCACTCAATGCTATTTTCTGTGGTGTGTCTCCAGATGAATTTCACAGGATTTCTCATATTACCGTTGCCAAAGAAGCATGGGAGATTTTGGAAACCACCTATGAAGGCACGAAGAAAGTGAAAGACACCAAGTTACAAATGCTGACCACTCGGTTTGAGGAACTCAAAATGAGTGAGGATGAGTCTTTTGACTCTTTCTATGGGAAGCTAAATGAAGTGGTTGTCAGCAAGTTCAACTTGGGGGAGAAAACGGAGGACTCAAAGATTGTAAGGAAGATCCTTCGATCATTGTCGGAAAGTTTTCGTGCTAAAGTGACAGCAATTGAAGAGAACAAGGACCTTTATGACATCAAAGTACAGGACCTGGTTGGTTCTCTGCAGACTTATGAGATGTCGCTGCCCAATCAACGGAAGAGTAAATCTCTTGCTCTAAAGACCATTAATGAGAAGGTGGAAGATCAAGACTCATCGGGAGAAGATGTGGTTGACAAAGATGTTGCATACCTTATCAAAAATTTCAGAAAGTTCTTGAAATTCAAAAATAATGGCAAATTTGATGATAAAAGAAAATTCCAAAGTTCTGGAAGGGAGAAAAGGGAATTCAAAAAGAAAGATGGAAAAGAATCCCAACCCACACAAGGTGTCACTTGTTTCGAATGTAACGGGTATGGACACTTTAAGAAGGAATGTCCGAATTATTTGAAATCGAAAGGTAAAGTGTATGCCACGACCTTGAGTGACTCGGATTCGTCTGACTCAGAATCTGAAGAGAGCTGTGATGGAGAGGGGAACTATTCAGTTTTTATGACTATTGCTCATGTTGAGTCTTCAGAAGAGTTGAATCTGCTTGTACGAGACCTTGGAGAACATAGTGATGATGAATCACTAGGAATTGTTGAAGAATCAGATGCTAAAGAAGATGAAAGCACAGCAAATCTTCAAGAGAATTATAACTCACTCTTGGAGAAGTCGGGTGAGTACACAAGGGTGGCCAAGGCTACTGTGAGAAAAATGAAGAAGGCTGAGGAGGACTACAAAAGTCTCCTAATCCAATATAGGGAGGCCAAATGTGAGATAGAAATACTGAATGGTGAGTTGTCCGAAATTTACACAAAAGTAAGATTTCTTGAGAATGAGGTTGTGCAAGCAAATGCTAAAGTAGAGAGGGTCACCACCAAGAAGTTAGATGATGTTATCTCATCTCAAAAGAGTTTTTCAGAAAAATCCGGATTGGGATATACCGGAGGAAGTAGTTCATTTGGAAATGTCATTAAAGAAGTGAAGTTTGTAAAGGCCAAAGATCCAGTTGTAGCTAACCTTACTGGTGAGAAGCTCGAGGTGGAGGAGAAGAAGAATGTGGTGAACCAACGGATGTTAAATCCCCGTAATCAGTCTGTGGGCAGGTCTGAATCTCGTGCCAAGTCACGTCCACGACAACAAAGAGGTCCTAGAGCAACTTATGTGTGTCATTATTGCGGACTTCAAGGGCATACTCGACCAAATTGCCAAAAGCTGAGAGCAAAGAATAGTGCAACTCCTCAAAGGTCAGGAGGACCTAAAAATGATAGAAGAATTTGGGCTGGAGATCAATCTAGAGATCAGAATGGTGATCCCGGAATGATGAACGTGATGAAGATGATTGGTGCATTCACCAACTGCTTGGAAAGTTTCTCACGAAGGTTTGAAAGCCCTAACTCCCGTACCCAATCCTATAAGGAAATCACCCCAAACGCAAGTGACGTGTGGGTGAAAAAGGGTACTCATGCATAAGCATTACAATATGTCCATACATTAATACTTCCTATGCTTTGTGACAATGTTTGTTTTGTTTTACTTGCTGTTTTTGATGTTGGTTGTTTGCTTGTCTTCTTGTGAATATTTTTAATTTTGTCTTATCAATCTTTTTGTTTCTCGTGTCAAAAATCCAAAAATCACATAAAAATGAGAAAATCAAAAATCTTGATTGACATTGTTGAGTTTTTGTCTCAAAACTTGTTTTGCTTTGTACCTTTGTGCTAATGGCTTTGTGCATTTTCGAGCATTGTTTATTTTCATGAACTCATATCACTGTGGGAAAAATCTTGAAATCTATGTGATTGTTGTAAATAGATCTTCAAATTTGTCATGAATGATTAGTGAATGGTTATATTGATCTTGAGACATGCATAGACTTGTGTCTATATATCTTCCCACTCTTTATTTTTTGTTTTGCTAAAAAGAGCTCACCAAATGTAAATCTCCAAATGAAAAGAGATATTAAGCTGCAAAAGTCTGTCGCACATTCTAGTATTTGACTAGGAAAAAGGGTAAGCGACCTTATATTAAAGTGAATGTTTATTCAAAAAGCCAAAGACTTGTTCATTAAAGTGAAATATCAAATATCACTCTCACAATGAGAGGTAATTGACTCAAATGATCAAAAAGATCAAATGTTATGATTGAAAGTGGAGTCAAATGTAAAGCTCCAATTTATGTTATCAAGTTTTGTGGGAGGTCATATATACATACTTCTATAATTGAGATGGGTCACATGATCTAGTGCTAATTGTGTATGTCCTGGTTGAATTGATCATTGAAACTTCACATTAGACTAAGGACTATCTCATTGTTGATATCCACACACAACACACAAGTTTATGTTCAATAAATGCCATATTCATTTGTGTGATTGTACTTGATGAAATGTGTTTTCACATGCTCAATCTTTGTTAATTCAAGCACAAAAAGATTTTTGAGTGTTTTAGGTGTTTTTGGAAAGTATTTTGTTTGAAAAATCTGAAAATTTTCAAAAATCCAGTTTTGCCCTGTTTTGGCGGCTCAGTCGCGGGTATGTCAAGTCGCGAGCCTCAGTCGCATCTTCGCTGGTCATTTTTGGCGACTTGTTCGTGAGTGGAAGGTCCAGTCGCGAGGTTCACTCAGAGATTTTCGCGGCTCAGCTCGCGACTCACTCGCAGGTAGACTTTCCAGTCGCGAAAAACACTTAGAAAAATTTTTCAAATTTTCGTTCTTGAGTGCTTTGGAGGCTTGAGCTGGCGACTGTGTGGCGACTTAATCAAGTCGCGAAAATCGCGTGTTTGGCAGAAACAGGAGTAGTTTTTAAACCTCTTTTCAGTTTTCCCTCGAACTTTTGTGACTGTTCATCTTCTCTCTAAATTATCTTTTTTCCAAACACTTCGTGAATCCATTTTTCAAACCTCATTGATGCTTCATTTCTTATCCAAATCATCAAGAAAAGGTATGGGTTTTGCTTTCTCAATCTCATTTTCTTTTTTCCTGGATATTTTTGTTACTGTTTGGTTTGATATTGTGTTCGAAATACTTCTCTCTTGTGTAATGGGTATGGCGTGTCTTGTTTGATATTATTCTCATCTGTTTTCATGATGAGCGGTCACAATGTGATTTTCATTGTTCTGTTATTTGCCTGTTGTTGAGTCTGAAAATATTTTCTTAAATGGGTTTGCTGTCTATTTGACTTACTCATTTCTCTTGCTTGAGTATTGATATTGGTTTTCGGTATTAGTTATTGAGTTTTTATGATAACATAATGTATGTCTCTCAACCATGTGCTCTAGTGTGGATGATTGGTTTCTTCATGTTGAAATATTTTCCCCTTGTTCATATCTCTAGTGGAGTGATTTATGTTATCTGCTCTAAATGTTCGAATGCTGTATCTGTTTGCATATCATGGTCATGATAACCTGTCTCATTAACAGTTTTGTCAGTTGTTTTGTCTATCTATGTCTTTGTGCACCATCACCATTTTGCTGCACCTGTTATTTTGTGCCTCTTTGTATTGTTGGAAGTTTGGTTGGGTCTGCACTATCTTCAGTTTGTATTTATATATTGAAATTGTTTTACTGAATCTTGTTGACATGTATCTTGTGTGGTACTGTTGTTTGGTTCTTTGCTGTGGGCCTGTTATCTTGCAGATGTCTCGTCGATCTTCCAAGGGTAAAGACATTATTACTGACGAACCAACAACACCAGTTGCTAAAAGGACTCGTTTATCATCTCAGGCATCTCAAGATCCCAATGAGGATAGGTTCAGACTTCCGCTTAACTCACAAGTCTACTCAAACGTGTTTGACAAGTCAACCACTATAGTGGAACGGGTGATAGAGTTCAACACCTTAGGGACCACTTTCATCCCTCGAATCTTTGAGAAACGAGATTGGGCAAACTTGTTCTGGAACTTTGATGATCCAATGGATGAGCTGGTCAAAGAATGCTTCTCCAATGCAACTGATCTTGGACCTGAACTCATTTTCTGGGTTAGAGGAATAGAGTTTATTGTTTCCCCAGACTCCATCGCAGATCTTCTCGGCATCACCAGACCTCAGAATGTGAATATAACTCCTTACGATGAACGAAATCCAGAAGTTGGAGAAATTCTACAAATCCTAGGATACGATCATGAAGTATCCAGTGCAGGAACATCCATCAGCACCGCAAAGTTTGCACCTGAGTTGACCACACTGAAGTTGATCATGTTCACCAATCTCTACCCACTGTCCAACACAACATTCATCAATCTTGGGAGAGCTCTATTCCTGTGTGATCTTATTACAGGAGCCCCCATTGATATATGTGCTCACATCTACTACACCTTGAGGAAGACCACGTGTAGAACTGCAGCTCGAGGAATTATTCCATTTTGCAGTCTCATCATGAAGCTCATTCTTTGTGAAGGCATTACTCCTCCTGTAGATGGAAAAATGTTGACTCGTCAACGTCCAATTTCCTTGTTCACTCTTCAAGCTAGCAGAAGTCACTTCTCTAAATCACCAAGGAGTGCTCACATCTTTCCGGTTACTCCTTCTGCCCCTGACTCAAAGACACCTGCACATACCACATCTACATCACGCGTTGTTCCTGAAGCTTCACCGGCTAGTATTCCGCAAGCACAGACTGCTCCTCATACTGATAGAGTCGGCAGTGTACTTGAGCATATTCAGAAACGCGTTAATGAGCTTGTGACACTTCTCTACTCCACAAACAACCATGTCCAAATGCGTCTCGAGACTATGGAGAATCAGTTAGATGATATTCAACGAAAGTTGGACGAGAGCCTTTAGTTATTCGTGACAAAAAGGGGGAGAGCATTCAGTAAGGGGGAGAAAGTTTCAAAGGGAAGTGTGCATAGTGATAGGGGGAGTACACACATACTTTTGTCATATTTTTTTGTCTTATCCTCTAAACTTATAGTTTTTGGTTTATGTTTGTTGGACTAGTTAATGTTTATATGGGTTTGATACACTGATGGGTTTGATACACTGTGTTTTGGTGTATAGTTGTTTCTAATTCATAACTTATACTCTTGTTTTAATCTTTAATATATTTTGATGATATTATTCAGGATGTTTTGTTGGTTTGTACCCATGTGCTTTTGTAAGCTTTTAGGGTTTATGTTTTATGCATAGTTTGTAGGCTATATGGTTTGTACCTTGCTTAGTGCAGCCTTTATGCTATGTTGAAATCAGTACTTTAATCTAAATATTCTGCATTTTGGTTTATGTACTGTCACTCTTGTGCCCTTGTAGGATTGTTCCTAGATGCATATACCTTATGTGTTATGCATTGGTTGAGTCTTGAACATACAAGTGTCTTGTCTTATGCTTGTTAACTTGTATGTCCTTGTGTTCATTCCAAGTGTGAATGAGCACTGTGATCACTACCTTGTGGTGTTCACTTGGTTGATCAAGTTATGGTTTGTTTCTTAACTCCATCTTTGCTTGATCACATATTGCCTGTTTCATATGCATTCTATAATTTTCTGCATACAATGATCATGGTGTATTGTTGTGTTTCAGGAGTATTATGTTCATATGATTCAAGTGCTTCACAGCTTCTAGAGTTAGGTGTGAGTGAGTTTTGTTCAACTGTTCCCAACTCACATGTTAAGTCTAGAGTTTGTTTTAGGGTTTTGTCACGGAATAGCCAAAGGGGGAGATTGTAAGGTTGAATTTATTCAACCATCTAATTGGCTTTATTCCGTGCCAAATTTGCTTGTAATTCAGCATTTAGTAACCCTGTATTTAGGTGGGTTTGATGTAAGGGTAGTGAGTGAGATAGAATGAAGATTGTTCAAGAGTGTGCAAGAAAACAGAGACTCACGGCTGGGACTCGCGGGTGACTCGCGGCTGCAAGCCGCCAGACGCAGCACACGTGCCAAGCATGCTGGAAGATGAACAGTCATGCTAGCTGGAGCACTACAGGACAAAACAGGACAACTGGCCATACGGTTATCTCACGACTGGATCTCGCGACTTAGTCAAGCCGTGAGGTCAAGCCGCGAGCCACCCCTATTTTGTTAAACCTGACGTTTCACATTCCTCTCCCACTCCAGTATAAATACCCCTTTTACCCACAATTGAAAGAGAGCTTCCAGAGAGAATTTTGAGAGAGAAACCCTAAAGAAAAACTAGATTGTTTCACCCACAATCTATACCTTAGAGTCTCTTCAAATTCCTCAACTCTCTTCCTCTCCATTGTCAAATCCTTGAGAGGCATTATACCAAACCTGGTTCTCACCATCATCATCACTGTGAGACAGTTGTTTGGATTTCTAGGAAGTAGTTAGGAAGGAACCAATCTTCATTGGTTGTTGCTACGGTCTAGTAGCGGAATCCGGGAAGCTAGAAAAGAAAAAGGTTCGGCGCAACCTCGTTGGAGCAAGAAGCTTGGAGGGCTTAGGTGCACTGGGTAGATTAGGCTTGGAGGGTCTATTGCTGTCCTTGTATCCCAACTGTATTTTCTAGTGGATTATTTACCGCTTGGAGGGCGGCGGAGAGGTTTTACGCCGAGACCTTCGGTTTCCTCTTCGATAACACATCACGTGTTATCTTTGTGTTTGCATCTTCCTTCCTTTCTATCTTTGCCTTTTTATTATCTGCTGTGGATTTTATTTTGTTATGGCTTAGATAGTTTTTAACCAATTTCATATTATAGCATATGTTAAGTTTCCGCACACTAGTTGTTTGACATATTGCTTGAATTGGTTAAGTTGTAATTTGAGGGTCTAATTGTTCAAAGGTGTTTTTACACGTTTTTGAACTTTCAAGTTCTACTACTATAAAATGGACAGAACCATCAAACCCCCTCCAATTAATTCACTTTGTTCTAATTACCAGGACCTTTACCTATAGATACTCGTTAAGCAGTGAAATTTATTCTAAAATCATAATATAACCTACTTTAGTACTGTCGGGTTATATATATATTTTATCGTGTCCCATGCGCAGGGAAATATGAAATATCTATTGGTTGGTTAGCAGGTGAAGTCATCAAAATCAACACAAGTGGGCAATGGACAAATTTAGGTAATCCTTCTACATTTGAATAGAGTCAGTGATGACGTTCCTTCTTTAACAATGAACATTACCTCAAGAAATCGCTTCCTTGCTTTTCCTTGCTTCAATAACTCCATATAATTGAGCTTCACAAAGAAAGCACCATATGGACTCCCTCTGTGTCATTTGAAATTTGTGCAACATCTATCCGGAATTGCTCCGCCCCTTCTTCAAACCTATTGAGAAGAAAAACCCACTTCAGTCTAGAGGATGAATGAAAGCAACATGTTTTTTTCTTAATTCCAAATTTCTACTTGTAATTTCTTTTCTTGAATTTTCTCATCAACCAAACAAAGGCACAAAGAAACTAGAACCACTAAGAAATTAGTACCTATCAAGATAGTACAGTGATAATCGCCTTTGCCAAAGATCTGAAAACAACAATCACCAATTCAATCTAATCCAATTCAACAAATAATACAAATCCAAATCACAAAGATGCATTATAAAAATAAATAAAATAAAATAATTCCCTGCAACCTACATAGCTTTTGACGAGGGTCCAACTCAATTACACTACAGAACCCAGAATCATCCTTAACAATAACAAAACATTCCAAATTACACAAACCCAAAGGTACATAAACTCAAAGATAGAAACTTTAAGAACTAAAGTGTGCAAGTACATGAAGCATAACATATATATACCTGCCTAAAGAGCAGCATTCCACGTCTAATGGAAAGTATGCGGCTTCACAAGCATTGTTACCACCAGTTAAGGCATCCCAAATGCCAGAAACTGAAGGAATGAACAATCTTCTGGACAATGTTATGTTTGTGGTTGGGTTTGGTGGTTGTGAATTATTGAAGGAATAATGGTGTTGAACAAGTGTGAGTTAGAGTGGGTTTTGAATGGAGATGAAGGTGAATGTATAGAGGGAGTGAACTGTGAATAAGGGGAAATGGCAATGGTGAGTTTAAGGAAGTGGGTCATGGCCATAGATGAAAGAGAGACAAATTGAAATGGGTAACTGAGAAATATGAGATTGGGAGTTGAAACTTAGAAACCAGCAAACAAGAGAACTTTTTCTTTTTTCAGCAAACAATGAGAGACAAATTTATGGAATAGAAATCGTCAGCTTCATACTTATTAGTCAAGAGAAGAAATCTCTCTCGCAAACCACATGTGAGTGAAATGTCCTATAAAATCTACTAATAAGATAATTTTTCTTTAATTAGGGATGGAAGAATATGACATTACTCGATAACACGACATGCTATAATGTTATTATTATATTTGTTGGAGACAAATTTAGTATAAATGTGTTCCTGTCAAAGTGGATTTTACATGTTTTTGGACCATTAATAAATAGATTAATTTTTTGTATTGACTTGCTTAGCATGCAATTAACCTGAAATAATCCAATTCATTAATCGTCTTAAGGTGTGTTGATGTGTTTTACTTTTAACATGAGCTTGTTTAACTTTCCTCTCCAAAAAATAAAATTTCATATTTATCCAATATATATTTGAATTTTAAATATAGAATTGAGTAATTAAAATAATTTAATGATCATATTGATAAATTATAACTCTAAAGCCCCCAATCCTATTACCTAAAATAAAGGAATTATTATTTTTAGTATTTTTAAAATTTGATTTTATTATCTTTTCTTGATTGTGTATATTTTCAAATTTTGATGAAATTTTGTTTCGTTGGAAAAAGAATTTTTAGGTTGCATGCTATTAGTACTTTAATTGATGTTATTATGAACTATAATCTGCATAAAATTTATTTCTTTATAATTATTATAATTTAATTACTTAAAAAATATTAAAATGGGGTTATATTCTTTAGATAGATTTTAATGTGTGTTAATCGTAACAACTCAATATAACTCATTTAATAATCATGTTGAAACGGGTTTTTAATGTTTGCCAAACATGAATAATGTTAAATATGTTACATGAATTGTGTCATATTAACTTGTTTAACAAACCTATCGTATTAGAATTAAAAGGTTTTGATACAATTATTAACAAGTCAGGATTGAAAAGATAGAAATGGAATTTAAACATATCAAATCCAAAGTTCCAAACCCATGGTCCATAGAGCATAATGGATTTGATATGGGCTATCTACTAATCAATTTAGGCCATACAATGGTCCCCGTCCACCTGGTTGGTTCAAAATTAATTTTAATACCACCAGCAACAAAAGAAACAATAGTTGTTCCACAGTCCCAAATATCCTATCCACAAGGCAAAGCCTGCTTTCAAGATCTTGGGTTTGGTTTCGACATCAAATCTAATGACTACAAGGTGGTCATGATCTTAGAAAGCTATGAACATCTTGAATTACCCTTTTATGAACGAAAAAAAATTTAGTGTTGCTAAGGTATATTGTTTGAGAACTAATTATAGGCGGTTTCAAGAATTTTTTTTAGGGTTGTCATTAAGAAACTTAAATTATACAAAATTTAATGAAAAGAGAGTTTTATATATTGACAAAATAAAAAATAAACACACACACGCAAACACATAAAATCTTACAATTTCCTTCTATGAATTTTCTTATTTTGAAATCGTTACATGATAGTATCATTATCAATATTACAGGCTACATCTCTTCAAAAATTTAGTTAAATAAAATTTTTCTTAGAGATTTTCTTTTTATTTGTAAGGATCTGATATATTGTTAAGGGTGCCAAAGTTTGATGACAAATTTTGGCTACAAGTTTAGTTGTAGCCTAAGGATATAACTCTCACTAAACAAATTAACATTGCTACATATTTTAAAAATCTAACTGTTGAATTACATGTTCTTTATATTCTTAAAACACATGCCAAATTTCATACCAATCAGATGTTATTTACTATTTGATTCATAAACTTATTTTTAATGTATAACTTAGACTATAAAAACTCGAAATTAAACATTTGATTGACGATATAATTATTGATCTTTAATCTTTTAAAAATTTTGCAAGTATGAAAGATATAAGAAGAAAACATAATTAAATTATGGATTTTTTTAAATTCACATTCAATAAAAAAAAATATTGAATAGATTTGTAGCCTTAGTTTACAACCAAATTTGTTGCCAAATTTTGTTGAAAGTTTAATTATGTTGGGCCTAAAAAAAATTAGGGTAATAACAAATTTTTTTTAAAGATAAAAAAAGAAAAAAAAAATTCATAAATTTTTAAATTTATCCATAACATTTTTTTTTTTTTTTTTTTTTTTTTTTTCAGGTTAAGGTGGTCTCGTAACCAACTTGGACTCTTATGTCATGGAGAAAGGTTCATGCATGCGTGCCGGGTAATATTTTAAACTTTGTCATAGGACATACACGAAAGGGATGCTTTCATGGTGGGCACATCATAGTGATAAATGCAATCAGTGCATTTTATCATTTGATATGAGCAATGAGTTATTTCTAACAACTCTACCAGATAATAGTGCTATTGGGTATCACCATTATATTCAAAGAAGGTTTTTCTTGTTAAATGAATTGGTTTCTCTAGTTATTTTTATAGAAGATATAGAATGGTTGGAGAGTTTTTTTTCATAGATGGCCGTTGCTAGAATTTGGTGTTAGGGAGTCATGGACTAAGCTATTCACTGTTGGACCTCCTTTGGGAATTGAAAAACCATTAGGGTTTTCGAAGAATGATAGCATGTTTTTGGAAAATAATGAAGGGAAATTACTCTTGTATAACCTCTCTACCCAAGAAATGACTAATCTTCAAATTGGTGGAGAACCGAAATCGTTGCAAATGATTACTTAAGTGGAGAGTCTAATTTCTGTCAAAGGAGAAAATGACTATGAGGACCAGGACTTCTCATAAAAAAAGGTTCAAGACTCATGATCTATCATGCCTCATCTTCTCTTAAAGTTAGTTTAGTTTCCTCTGTAATATGCATAATCTGCCTACTCCAATCCTAGAGGCTTGTTGCCTCGTAGATCAGATTATTGTTCTGTTTTTGTTCTTTAAAAAGGTTGCAATTATCAAAAATATGTGTCGACTAACAAGCAATGATTTTTTCACCATATTTTCTGCTAAAATTTGAATGTTTCTTGATATTTTATATCCTTACTAGTTTGGGATGCACGTGCAAGGCACGTGCTTGCCAATTTAAAAAATGGTGATTAAGTTCAATTTTAAAATTTATTGATAATATTTAAGAGTGCCTAAAAATTTTATTATTATTTAAAAAAAGAGATTAATTTTGGTATAATCCTCTCCTTTCTTTTTTAACTAGGGAGTATTAGGGTGGATTCTCATATAGTGTAATAATTCTCTCAGCTTTCCAAGCACAAAAACAACGCAATATACACTTAGAATGAGGGGACGACCTATATATTATATCATCAAATCTGGACAGTGTACAATCTTTTTTATTCCCTGATCATATTACTTGCACAAGATAGATAAGAAACACTTTAATTACAATTCTACGATTATAGAAAATTCCACCTAAAAATAGTTCGAAGGAGACAGTCCCCTTATTTGTATAACTAGTTGCTAACCTAAGCTATGCATGGGAAAGTTCAGCAATCTTATTTTGATAATATTCATCAATCCATAGTTGAATTTTGTAAGAAGTCACATAATCTTTCCCATATATAAAATATAAAGATATGAGCATGTGGCTTGAAAATCATCACAAAAGAATTGAAATGCTCTTTTTTATAATTTTTTGAGTATGAACTTAAGAACTGTGTCAAAATTACCAAAAAAAAAAAAAAAATCATAAAATCTCAACAAAACATAAATTAAAATTTTTTACTATAAACGTACCTATATAAACTACTACTGTACATGTAGTAGTGTTTTGAAACTCATTGGACCAGGAGATCCAACCGGGTTAACTAGGAACTGGCCCTTGGGTTGGTTTTATATTTCATGGTTCAATCATCTCAACATTTTGGTAAAATTTAATGAAAATACGCTGCTGGCAGGACTAGGACTTGCTCTAACCAGGTGAGATAACATCTCCAGCACACAAACCATTGGGTCACACGCATCTTGTTGGTTAAGAATGAAACATTATTAATTATAAAGACAATTTATGTACCAAATATATTAAAAAAAATTCAATGATACTATGCATTACTTCAAAAAAATAATAAGCTTATGTTTTATTATATTTATAAATTGTTATTGTAAAGACTCAATTTGTAACGATCCCCAAGGAGTATTGGGTTCGAACGTTAAAGACCCAAACAATAAAATTTGTAGAGAGTGGACTAAAAGGCTAGGTCTTGATTATCGGACAGTAGTTAGTCATAGTGTTTATGATGATTGCACAGAGGTGAACCGAGCATATCCAAAAAGACTTTCTCCATGGCACGGCCTGAGTGGCTCCGGTCCTTGGACCTCGTCCGAGGAGTTTTATGTTCTTATTATTCTTTTTACGTTAGGGTTCAATGGTCCTAGAGGCGATCTACCTCTTCCCCTTTTGGCTTGCTTCCTCCTCCTTTTATACTAGCTTTTTTCCCCTCATGAACGTCCACGTGTAGGTTTAGCTTTATAGGGCTGATACTGGTCTTATCACCCCATACCCAAAGTGGTTGGGGGTGATTGTAAAAGATGAGGAGCATGACTCTATCAGACGCAGAGTACTTAATTGCAGTAATGACAGCCTTTCCTTTGTTCTTTGTCGTCACACTGTTCAAGGGTCCTTTCTCCATTAATGCGGAGGTGACAGCTTATCCTAAAACCACTCCTACACTGTACTCACCCTTTCTTCTGGGAGCGCTCTGGGGGCTGCCTTTGATGGCGTGCCTTTCTTCCTTCTAGATTTTGGGATGCCGAGGACAGGGTCGTCCTCGGCTATATCTCTAGGCCATTTGGACTTTCGGCGCATGTCCTCCGAAACACCTCTCCTCAACGCGGGCCTTGGGCCCTAATGGAAAGTGGGTCGGGATCCCAAATTCTCTGGCCCCACAGTTATATTTATATAAATACAACAATATATAACATGTGGTTCGCAATTTCAATTTTGCTACATAGGTGTGTGAGTTGTGTACTAACCAGAAAAGAATTACATACCATAATATTGAATATTGCCAGAACGACTCAATTGCTACAATATACAACCTATATGTAAAGAAAGGATAATATATAACTATGATATGCTCTCCACCGATAAAAGTTCTGAGGTTGATTTTCTGGAACAACTCATTTTTCTTCATTCTTTGCTTCCTAGAGCCAAATTGATGCGTTCAATATATATTTGGCAACATTTTTTTTTTCTTTTTAATTTTTGGGTTTAATTGAGATATCTTATAATTTTTTTTATTGGGTTATTAAATTCATGGGTTTACTAAAGTCCTAACTAGTGTGGATATATTTTGTTTTTTGTTTTCTGCTTTCTTTGTTTTTGTGAAATTGTTTCTCAAACTTGGTTAGTTTTCATGGTTTTCTATGTCCATTTGATTAGCTAATTTTTTTATCTAATCCTTTAGAGGATATACAGCCCCCTGAGTATCAATTCATGGCCAGCTATTGGAGATGATAGATACATGTAGTTTTGGTTTTGGAACTTTGGTCATTATTCTTGAAATTATTCGTGGACTAAAGAGCAGTGATATCAGGAATGATCTTGAAGAAAAATACCTCCTTTAACGCTTAAGTTCCATAATCAATATGGTCTACTATTCCCAATAATATCTTAATAATGTGGGAAGGAAATATCTATATCTACTGCATCTTGAAAATACTTCTTTGTTTTACCTTCAATAAAAGAAAAATATTTTCCACTATTTCAATGGTCATTTTGTGTGCCTTATGACACTATTCATTGACATCAATCTGCATTTTCTTTTTATTTTATCCTATTGAAGCTTTGTTGTTGAGTCTTCTCTTACCATAGTTCTAACCAATGTTCTCGGTTGATATATACCATGTTCAAGTTGGCAAGTGGTTCTAGATGCTATGGCTGCCTCCATCATATGATATTGAAACACATTGTTTGGAATTATGTCTAACAGTAATAGTAGTTAACTTTCCCCTGTTTCTTAGGAACTCAGAACAGGGAGTGTGTGTTGCTGCATTTAGACATGGTTTTTTGCATTAATTTGTGTCATGGATGTTAAATAGTGCATTTAGGAATTTTTTTTTTTTTTTCCATTAATTTGTGATGTCTCTTTTGGTGGAAGTTGTTTGATCTTTTGGGTCCGTGAGTAAATGATCTATGGCTGTTCTTGTTTTGATTGTGTGTTTTTATATGCTATACATGTTCCAATTTTTTGGTATAATTCAATTCTGAAAGATGATTGTTAAATGGTGTTAATATTATAGCAATCTTAACACTTTTCATCCTGAATGCCACTGGGTTATTCAGAATTTTTTTTCTAATTAACCTTAAATATCAAACAATTTTGTTAGTTGTCACATTTCGAAACAATCTAGGAAAACTTTTCATCTTGAATGCCACTGGGTTATTTAGAATTTTTTTTCTAATTAGCCTTAAATATCAAACAATTTTGTTAGCTGTCACGTTTCAAAACAATCTAGAAAACTGGCATCTTGAGTGTCTAAAACTCGAGTTTCAAGATAAAACTCAAGTTTCTAAGTCTCGATTTGTAAATTGTGGCATTTGACGTGGAAAAAAATCCACGTGGAACTCGAGTTTTTAAGACTGAAGTTCCACCATTTTATTTCCCTTCTTCTTCCTCGCCTCTATTTGCGTCTATTCGTTCTTCCTCATTGTTGAAGACCAGATCATCCACCCAGTCACTAAAGATCAGATCGTCCATCAACGTTCTTCTCCAACCAAATCGCCCACCCAGCGTCTCTTCGTTCTTCTTTGGTGTTGCAAATCTCCAACCAGATCATCTTCCTCTTCCTTTGTTCTTCTTCAAGTCATATAAACCAAGTCTTCAGATTTAGCCAGTTTAATGGAATTTCCCCGACAAAAATCAAGTCTCAAAGACTCGGTTTTGCTTTTTAGAACTCGAGTCTTATAGACTCGAGATATATGTGGCTAAATTGCTCCACAGTAGCAGTAGAACTCGAGTTTGAAAGTCTCAATTTTTGTCATTGATCTCGAGTTTTTAAAACTCGAGATGCTAGTTTCCAAAATTCTTTCGAACGTATGTTAACTTATTATATTTTTTCCCCTCACTATGCTAGCCTGCAAAATCCCTCGGATTATTCATCTTTCTTTGCATCTGTTTAGAGATAGTGTCTTTAGAAAAAGAGTCAATAAGACATTAATTTAGGAAACATTGATCATAGAAAAAGTGCTTCAATGTATTTGATATTGGTGTATCTCTATTCTTTCAAAACGTCTTAGTATTTATCTAGAAATGGTATATTTAGGAAAGCATCTTCAAGACATTAATAAAGGAAACATGTATCAAAGAAACAGTGTCTCAATGTGTTTGACACTGGTGTATCTCAATTCTTTATAAAAAAAAAAAAAAAAAAATCCCATTCATTTATGTCCCATCCTCCCCTCCAAAACAATCCTTGCTTTGATAATTATGTGATGGAGCATAAATATTTTTTATAACTATAATGTTGCAAGTTGTACTATCAAAATTAAAATTAACATGGAAAAAGAAAAAGACTAGGAAAAAATATTATATTTTAATCACATTGGTTAATTAAAACATTTTAATTACTTTAAATTTTATCTTTAGACACATTTTTTTGTCACTTCTTTTGTGGGATTAGTTCACCATACAAGTTAAACTTATGCCAGGTTAGGGGTTCAATCTTCATCTACACCAAAAACCAATTGGTTTCTTGGTCTGATGATAAAGAACTATTATTAGAAACGGACACCATAGGTTGAAACTATATCAATTAAAAAAAATAAAAAATAAAAAAACTAAGCAGTTAAACAACATCACCGGTGAAAGGGGAAAAATCGCAACACCATATGATATTAAAATTCCAACTAACCTATTTCTACTCCATGTTGTCTACATGCTACAGAAAATTAAAATTATTCAATATCCAATACAGTTAATCAATTACAAATATAAAATGTAATTCAAGAAGAGAGAAAAAAAAAAAAAAAAAAAAAAAAAAAAAAAAAAAAAAAAAAAAAAAAAAAAAAAACAAACAAACAAACTTGTGAAAGAGTTTTAAAAACTTTAAACGTACGTGTTGAATTGTTTTATTTTTTATGGGGAAATATGAAAATTCATTCATTTGAAATTGAGTTACAACAAAGAGAAACAGAGAGGACATAACAAGCACAACAGAGACTTACAAGCCACAATCCTCTAAGATTACATGCCTCACAAAACTTGGACACATACCCTTCCAAATCCGGGAGACACCAGAGGAGCTGGCAGCTCTTGCTAAATCATGGGCTGCTCTGTTGCCACTCCTTTTCAAATGCTGAAAAGAGCACCAGGTGAAGGAAGAGGAGACATCTTTGATGTTCTGAATAATGTGCCCCTGATCACTGCCGGTATCACAGCCAGAAATACCCTGAATAACTGAGAGTGCATCGGACTCTACAAGGACATGGGAGATTCCCAAAACTGAAGCAAACAGCACCCCTTCTTGCAGCGCCAAAGCTTCAGTGGTTTCTGCAGAGAAAGGCGCCTGTAGGACTTTGCTTGACGCTGCAATGAGAGAGCCCATACAGTCGCGAATCACCACACCAATACAAGAAGGTTTATCATCATCAAAAGCAGCGCCGTCAACATTAACCTTGTAGAAACCCGGGGGAGGGGCTTGCCAAACCGATGGGGCAGGAGGCGGAGAAAAAACAGGGAGGGTGCAAGCAGCTTTGTACTCGCCCAGTGTTCTATTTGCCATCTCCCAAACCTGCCCTGGAGGAGTGCCAGAGTCATAAAAAATAGCTTGATTGCGGTTCCACCAGATGGACCAAGCCACTGCAAAGAAAAGTTCTAGGTCATTTGGGGAACCTTTATCAATAAAGTCTAGAACAATGTCCACAGGATCTCTGGCTGAGTGAAGAACATCAACTGGACAATTGTGCCAATGTGTCCAGGTTAGCTTAGCATGATCACAAAGGAAGAGAGTATGGGCAGTGGATTCAATAGCCATGTCGCAAAGAGGGCAGAAACTTGAACAATGAATACCCCTGTGACTTAGATTGAACATAGTGGGAAGGCCATTGACACAAAAACGCCAAGCAAAAATTTTGAGTTTTTGAGGAACTTTTTGACTCCAAATCCTTTTACACAGCAACGTTTTTGAATTTGATGAGGAACACTCCCTAACCTCATTTGAGTCCACAAGGGAAGAAGCAATGTGGTATGCGCTTTTGACAGTAAAGACCCCCCGCTTATTGCCAATCCAAATAAGGTTGTCTTCGGGGAGATTATAATTAAGGGGAATTTTTAAAATCTTGCTAGCATCATAGGGCAAAAACATGGACTTGACCAAATCTACTTTCCACCATTTGGTATCATTATCAATAAGGGAAGATACCATAGGATAGTTGTCAAAATCAGTTTGGGGCGTAATCACTTTGAAAGAGGAGGGCGTTGGCAGCCACTTATCCTCCCAAATATGAATTCGACGGCCATTACCCACCCTCCATCTAGTGCCTCTCTTAATCACCTCAAGACTATTATGAATACTTCGCCAAGCGTAAGAGGGGTTGTTTCCTTTTTTGGAGTTAAGGACTTCATCATGGGGAAAATATTTGGCTTTAAATATCCGAGCCATCAAAGTGTTTGGGTTGGTGAGGATTCTCCAACCTTGCTTAGCCAACATGGCAAGGTTGAAAGCTTGGATGTTTCTAACCTTCCTCATCAAATTTTCAAGGTCTTTGCAAAGTGTCTTAAGGAGTTGGAAGCAACTCATTGTGTACGTGGGCACTGCTTGGGCAACCGCCTTGATAAGGATCTCTCTCTCCCCAATTGAAAGGAGCTTTCCCTTCCAACCAGCCAGCTTTTTCGCCACCCTTTCCTTAACTTCCGCAAACACCAAAGCCTTAGATTTGCCAATGATGGAGGGGAGCCCCAAGTATTTATAGTGCCTGGAGTCTTGCATTGGTCCAAGGATATTTAAAATGCATTCCTTTCTCTCTTGCGGGGTGTTTGGGCTGAAAAAGACGGAAGACTTGTCAGTATTGATTTTTTGCCCCGAGGCCGCTTCATAGCGGCTGAGGATGTTAACAAGATGCTGACATTCTTGGACCGATGCTTTGCAAAAAAAGAGGCTATCGTCAGCGAAAAAGAGGTGAGTAAGGGAAGGGCAGCCCCTGCCGATAGCAATTCCATTTATTTGCTTGTCCCGAGCAGCTTTGTGAAAGAGAGCGGAGAGGCCTTCAGCACAAAGAAGAAAGAGGTAGGGGGAAAGGGGATCCCCCTGCCTTATGCCTCTTGTGGGGGTAATGTTTCCACAAGCCTCACTATTGATAATAACTGAATAGGACACAGAAGAGATGCAATTCATAATCAGGTCCACCCATTTTTTAGCAAAGCCCATCTTAATCATAACCTCATAAATAAAGTTTCATTCTACTCTATCAAAAGCTTTACTCATATCTAGCTTAATAGACATGCAACTTTCCTTCCCCTCATTCTTGTGGTTTAAATAATGCATAAATTCAAAGGCTATTAAGATATTATCCGAAATAGGATGACCCGAAATGAAAGCACTTTGATTTTCAGTGATGATACTTGGGAGGATTAGTTTGAGTCTATTAGCAAGAACTTTTGATATGAGCTTGTATGTAGTGTTGCATAGGCTAATTGGGCGGAAGTCTGCCATTTTTTATGGCTGGTTGGATTTTGGGATAAGGGCAATATTAGTCTTATTAATTTCAGATATAGGCATATTTGAGTTCAAGACATTTAAAACCATGTTTGTGATATTTAACCCTACAATGTCCCAATATTTATGGAAAAAGATTGCAGACATACCATCCGGTCCAGGAGCTTTGGTTAGGTGGAGCTGCTTGAGTGCAATGGTGACTTCATCTCTTGTAAAGGCCTTGGTGAGCTCAGCATTCATATCCTCCGTAACACACCTAGATAATGCATGGGTGACTTCATTAATTCCACTTGGAGAGGAGGTGGAATAAATCTTCTCAAAATATGATATTGCAGCAGCAGTGATGCTGTCCTTATTCTCACACCAAACACCGTCATCATTCCAAAGCCCCAAAATGGTGTTTTTTTTCCTTCTTTCCGAGGTGTGGGTGTGAAAAAACTTTGTGTTTTGGTCCCCTTCCTTGTACCAATGAGTCTTGCTGCGCTGTCTCCAAATGATCTCTTCACTATCTAACAGATCATTAATTTCCCTTCTAAGTTGGTTGACTTCAGCCCCCTTATTGCCTCTGTCATCAATGGAAAGAGACGAGAGGGCTCTTTTCTTTTCTTAGATTTTCTTTGTAATATTTCCCACTACATTCTGGTTCCAAGTTGAAAGAGTAGCAACACATCTTTGGAGGTTGGAAGCAATCCCATCCGGCGTGATGGCAAGGGTGCCGAAGTTCCAGGCAGCATCAATGACTTCTCTGCAATCATCTCTTTTGGTCCACATCGCCTCAAAATGGAACCTACGATTGCGCTTATTAACCGGGCGGGAGGGGTCTGTGGTGATAAGAATACAATGGTCTGATGTTGATTCAACCAGATGATGCACAATTGGATCCTTGAAATGATTAAGCCACTCAGAGTTAGCAAAGGCTCTGTCCAAACGGAGCAAAATTCTGCTGCTCCCCTCCTTCATATTGCACCAGGTAAAATCAGGGCCACAAAACCCCAAATCCTTAAATCCACATAAATTCACAACTTTCCGGAATTTGTCCATTTGGCATTGAGAACGAAGAGCACCACCTGCTTTTTTAGTCATTGAAAGAATTTCATTAAAGTCACCACAGCAAAACCAGGGAAAATTAAACTGACTATTAAGAAAAGAAAGGAGTTTCCAGGAATCTTCCCTAAGATGAGTTTCAGGATGCCCGTAAAACCCAGTGAACCTCCACAAAAAACCATTGCTAGATTCTGTAATAACCGCATCAATGTGATAGTCTGAATAGCTCTTAATTTCCAGAACAGTGTCACTGGACCAGAGCAGAGCAAGGCCACCCCTACGTCCCCTACTAGGAACAATAAGTCCATTTGAAAAACCTAGCTTGTACTTAACTTTCTCCATACGCCTGCTAATCAATTTTGTCTCTGAGAGGAAGACGAGTTTGGGATTCCAGCGCCGCAAATAATCACGGAGCACAAAAACTGTCCGGGGGTTCCCAATTCTCCGGCAGTTCCAACATAGGGAATTCATTGCTCCTAGCGGTGCTGCTCAGCAGTCACCGCCGATCTCTCAATGTTATTTTGTGCTTCAGTTTGACATGACTCACGTTGTTTCTTCTGGGGCTTGTTTACGTTCTCTGCTAGAAACTCACACGTTGCTGCTCTTTTGGAACCTGAGAGCCTAATTGGACTTTGGTCATTAAGATTAGTGCTTTGAGTTCCCCTTCCTTGGGCTCTAGCAATCCTTTTAATGTTTCTTCTTTTCAAGCTTAAAGAAATGTTGCTGGACTCACTAATAGGTGTGGGGCTGTTAATGGGCTTCTTTGAATTTGAAGTGGTGTTGGTGGGCTCACTTTCATGGGAGGAATTGTTAATGGGTTTCTTTGGGCTGGTTGGTTTATGGGCCTCTAATGCATGCTTATAACAGCCCATAGCAGAAGGCATGGCTTCTGTTTCCTTTCTTGCCTCTACCGACATTTGGTAGTCACATGAAAGCTTTTCTAGAGAGGGTGCAGGGCTCAAGGAACGTACCGTGTTGTCGCTTCTCTGTTTTTCTGCTGACAGTGTGTCTAACGTGTAGCCTTGGTCCTGGTTCATGTTATTGGAGCTCGTGTGATTTGACTGGGCTGATGAGAGCCCCATCTTCTCCGATCCTATGCTCGCCGGACTGGTGTTCATCGGAAAAAACCGATTACCAAGGTCCTCATCCATTCGTTCTTCATGCCCACTACTGCTCGCAGCTTTTTGTTTTTCCAAACCTCCCCTGGCTCCATTGTTTGCACAGAGCCAATCCCCATATTGTCTGCTGCATTCAGACCTGTCTTGAGAACTAGAGCAATGCTTTTCATCATGACCCAATATTCCACAAAGAAAGCAGAAGTTTAGGAGCCTTTCATATTTGAAAGTGACCCAATGTTTGTCTCCTTCCATGTTTACAATGTTTCCACCTGTTCGAAGAGGCTTGTCAATGGGGATGTCCACTCGTATTCGCAAAAATTTTGCTTGCTCCGACAACCAAGAACGTCTATCTGATTCGATATATTTGCCCAGCTTGCTGCCAAGATCCTTTCCAACTTCCTCTGTCATACTTTCAAATGGAAGACCCCAAACTTGGATCCAGAGAGGAGAGTGAGTGAAAGAGATGTTTGTTACTGATAAACCTTTCCTCCATCTGCAAAGGAGCAGGAGGTTATTGTCGAAATTCCAGGGACCATTTCTCTTAACCCATTCTAGTTGATAACTTGAGCTAAATTTGAACTGAAAAATATTTTTTCCTACATCAACGATCCGTAAATCCGAACCCATCTTCCAAACTGATCTAAGAGTTGATTTAAAAGCTCTCATGTTTTGGTTTCTGTCAGCTAGAAGCAGGCCAAACAGACTCAGCTCGCACTCTTCTAAGAGGTTTGAGCTGCTAGCGGTTGATATGGAGATTTCTTCTTCTTCCTCTTTAGTAAGTTGGAGATGCTGCAATCCATCAATAACTACTTGTTCCATCTCAATGGCTGTGAAATATCAAGCCCCAAGGGCTACTAGAGACCCAGGCTTGACCCGTATCAGATGAGGGAGTGAGAGACTCGTGCTAGAGCGAGAGAGAGGAGCTCCTACTGAGGGAGAGCGTACGTGTTGAATTGTTAACAGTGATCCTAGTTAACAGGTAGATTACTTTTTTGGGATTCCATGCTTTTGCTAGTAGTGCTCCTCCAATTAAATGGGCAAAGAATATGAATTAATACAAAATAATTAAATATTAAGAACATAAATAGAAAAATATAAATATAATAAATAGAAGACAACATTAAATTATTAATTATCTCACCAATTTGTGCTGGTAATCAATCAAGATTAGTTAAAGTGCTTGAAGTTTAAGTTTAAGATGATTCCGGATCAAAAAAAGCTTGAACAACATTTTCGAGCAAAAAATTAAATTTGATTTAATACACAATAAAAGTTAACAAAATTTTAATCTTAACTATACCTTTCAATCAATTTTTATGAGGAATTAAAGATTGTTCATAGAGAGTATTGGCATGAGAAAATTTAAAGGTATGATGAATTTTGTTATAGAAGAGCTTAAACACCACCCCATGACGCCCATTGGAAGGGTTTTTGGGGAAAAAAATTGTTTTGAAGTTTTTTTTTTTTCTTTTTTTGGAAATCATGGGTTTTGAAGAATCTGATGAGTTGCCATTTATTTTAATACTTTTTAAGGACAAAATAAAACAAGAAACAAAAACTATTTTTATTTAGAAATAGCTCTATGGATAAAATGGTCTATGTTTTATCAAGGACAAGTTCAGGAGTCATATTACATTGTAGAAATGTGTGAGGCATCCATACATGTCTGATATATCTACTGGTCTTTACTAAGTAAGGGCTATGTAATGTTTAATTAATTATTTTATGGACACAATATTATTACATCAACTCAACCAAGTAGTGATTTTTATTGCATGGTTGCCTAAAACAAAATCATGAGATGAGACAAGCGGTAATAGAAATAAGGTGATAATGAAATTAACAAGTTCAAATAGTGAAAGAAAATAGATTTTATTACTCGAAGCATGGCTAAGTAGTTATTTGGAGCGAGAAAAGTCAAACTTGTTTTGTAATAGATTTTTTTGAGAAAGTGCATGTTCATAGACTCTTTTATTTTTTTGGTAAAAGTTAATAATTTACATTAATTATAATTTGAGATTATTATATTTTCTAATCACCAAAAAAAAAAAAAAAAACCTAAGTGTGTGATGAGAGTAATATAACGAAACAAGAGCATGTGGTTTAATATAGAGGTGAGCTTAATCTATGGGCCTATTACCTAATGATAGATCATTTATTTTAACAAGCCCATCACCTAAATAACTAGCCCAAATAAATTATAAAGCCAACAACAAGCCCATAGTCTAGAACGTTGGTGCTTTTAATCTCTTTTGTCCATGTTTATTTTTTCATTCACTCCAAAGCTCCAGCCTATAACGAGAGCCATCGCTTATGCAAACGATACCGTTTTCCTAACACGCTTAAAGCCAGACGGTGTCGTTTCTCCAAGACCCGTTAAAACACAGTGAAGCCAAAGGATTTTTTTTTTTTTTTTTTTTAAAGAGAGCATAATTTTCATAAAAAATTTTCTTAATTTTTATCTCAAAATAGTTTGAGATTCAAAGAAATGGTAAATCGAGAACAAGAAAAGAAAACAAATGGACTCCGAATAGAATTTGAAATTTCTGGAGAGGAAAAGTTCGTTATATATTTGTTTTTTCAATGAACACCAGAGAGCTAGCTCGTGAGTCTCTCTCACTCTTTCTCTCAAAGATTTTTCATTTACACCCACTAGAGACTAGAGAGCCTCCCCTTATGTCTCCTAACCAGCTGCCTGTTATTTCATAAATTGCTACTGGTTAGCTTTGTATTCTTTCCCTCTAGCTTCCAATGGCTCTATGAAAATACAGAGAGCATGGCTTGGTTGTTTTTGGTTTGACAGCAAAAAAGACTACACAGTGCACACCTTACCCTTTTCTTCATTTTGTTTTTTTTTTTTTTTTTTTTGCCTTTTTTAATTGCAAAAAATTAAATATTTTTAAATTGAGAATTTGATAAAATAGAGGTGAAAAATGATACAATGATAAAATAAAAATAAAACCACAAATAAAAGTAAAATCAAAATCAAAGTTAAAAAGACAAATGAGAGAGAGAGAGAGAGAGAGAGAGAGATAGATTTGAGAGTTTTTGTGCTTCATTCAACTAGTTCATCATTGGGGGACACATGCACAAAATGGTATACATTTTTGTCTACAATATTTTATAATTAAATCTGTATATAATGATAATTACCGTGTACTTGACAAAAATTCTCATACAAATGTTGTCCATTATTGTTCTCACGATCTAAAATGGGCTAGCATTGTTTGGGTTTCTACTAAAGCCTAGCACTGTTTGGTTATATTCTTTTTTTTTTTTTTTAATGATAGGTTATATTTTTGTTTATTGGTAAGTTATGAAGATATTTAATAGTTGAATCTGGATATAAAGTAATTACCTTGTGCTTGACAAATTTTTTCACATGCAGATGTTGCGTGTTAAGGGTTCACACGGCCTCTTTTTTTTTTTGTTTTTGGTTATACAAGATAGAAATTTTACTCTATCCTAATCCTTTTTTTTTTTTTTTAGAAACAGACCATTTGTATTATTAAAGAAGGCTAGTGGAATCAGCCTATAATACAGATAAAAGGTCCGGTGGTACATCTTCTATCTAGACTGACATATGTGTTAAAAATTGTGATTTTCTTGCTAAAGAGTGCGCTACATTATTACCCTATCTACGTACAAGAGATATTTTAAAGTTTGAAAAGTGTTCACTAAGGAAAAGTAAATCTTGCACATGGCGTCCATATGATGTGAAGCTACTGCACTCTGTTTTCAGAGCTTTGTACAAAGTCTCTGAATCTCCTTCAAGAATGATTCACTCGAAACCCAACTCCAAGGCAAACTCTAGGGCTCGTCTTGCTGCTAAGGTCTCGACCTCAATAACTGAAGGTGGCAGTGGGATTTGTTGCGCTATAGAAGCCATGACAAGGCCATCACAGTTACGCACAACAATCCCGATACTTGTTGTGTCCTTGTCTGCAAATATGGCTCCGTCAAAATTTAACTTATACCAATATTCAGGAAGTGGTGTCCAGATGGCTGGTAGCTTACTCCTTGGTGTGATTGATGGTAAGGGGCTGGAGTGGGACTCAATCTGTTGCTCTCGAGAGTGCTCCAGCACCTTATTAAGTCGGATTGTAGGCTTGCTTAAGCAGAGGTTATTCCTACGCTTCCACAAATTCGATAATACCACCATGAGGAGCTTGGGTTCCTTCAAACCTACAAACACAGAAACAATAAAGTCAGTGAAGCATGTTTTTTGCTTGAGGGTGTCCTGGTTCCAAGAAGGTGTCGTCGTCCATAGGCTTAACAATTCAAGGCAGTGATAAAGGGCATGAAGGGTATCCTCTTCGTGCTGCTTACATATCTCGCAAAGGCTGTTAGAGACAACTTTACGTCAGACCAGATTTTTCTTGGTAGGGAGTGAGTCCATGCATGCTCGCCAAATCAGGTGTTTCACCTTATTAGGAACATCAAGGCTCCAGAGCTGTTTCAGGGGGTTTGATGTTGATGAGCTTGGCTGACAGGCTAGGGACGAGTCATGCAAGAATCTATAACCCGACTTGACCGAGTAGACCCCGTCCGAATTAAAAGGCCAAATTAGTATATCATCTTGTATGGATCGGCAAAGTGGGATCTTTTTGATAATTGATGCCTCAAAATCATAGAATACTCTATCAATTAAGTCTTCTTTCCATACCCTATTTTCTTGATCAATGAAGTCTCCCACTCTAGTTGTCTCACCACCCTCTACCATTTGTGAAATGACTTTCGGACATCCAGATGTAGGCAGCCAGTTATCACCCCACACGAGCACCAAATTTCCCGACCCAATACGCCATAAACCTCCCCGTTTTATCACATCCCTTCCCTTGATTATGCTCTTCCAAGTGTGAGATGCACTCGATGGACATTTTGCTTCCAAAACCGTGGAGTTTGGAAAGAACTTGGCTTTGAAAACTCTATGAAAAAGGGATTGAGTGTCATGTAGCAACCTCCAAGTTTGTTTTGCCAAAAGTGCGTCATTGTACAAGGCGAGATCTTTAAACCCCATACCTCCCTAATTTTTTGGTTTACATAGGTCTTGCCACTTCACCCAATGAATTTTTCTATGATCACCCCTTTGACACCAAAAAAATCTACAAATCAAGGATTCTATTTCATGACATAGAGTAGTGGGAAGCTTAAAACAACACATGGTATAGGTGGGTAAGGCTTGTGCAACGGCCTTGATCAAAACTTCACGACCCACTTGAGATAGAAGCTTTGCTTCCCACCCTTGTAGCTTCTTCCATATTTGTTGCTTGATGTGAGTGAAACTCTCCTTTTTATTCCTACCAACAAGAGAGGGGAGGCCCAAATACTTCTCATAGTGATATATCACTGTAACTCCAAGCATGTCCTTGATCAAAGTTTGCATATCTCCTAATGTGGATTTACTAAAGAAAAGTGTAGTTTTGGCTCTATTAATTTGCTGCCTCGATGCTCTTTCATATGTGGCCAATACATCCAACAAGCTTTGGCATTCACTCTCTCTTGCTAGACAAAAAATCAAGCTATCATTAGCGAAGAGGAGATGAGTAATTTTGGGTTCATTTTGGCAAATAGACACTCCTTGAATGTCTCCATTTGTAGCTGCCTTCCGTATCAAACCATGTAATCTCTCAGTACACATGAGAAAAAGATAGGGCGAAAGGGGATCGCCTTGCCGAAGTCCCCTTGTGGGTGAGATCTCTCCATGGGGCTCCCTATTAATCAAAATTGAGTAGGATGCAGTAGTAAGGCAAAGCATCATAAGTTGTACCCATCTCTCATTGAAACTCATCTTCCACAAAACTTTCTCCATGTAGGACCATTCAACTTTGTCGTAGGCCTTACTCATATCAAGTTTTAAAGTCATAAAACCTGTTTTGCCTTTGGTATGATTCATCATGGGGTGTAAAGTTTCAAAAGCCACTAGGATGTTATCTGAAATCAAGCGGTTAAGTATAAAAGCACTTTGATGATCAGAAATAATATGGGGTATGATAGTTTTCAGTCTATTAGCTAGGACTTTAGCAAAAATCCGATACAAAACATTACTCAAACTTATGGATCTAAATTGTGTCACATATTCAGGGTTCTTCACTTTAGGGATCAAAGTTATAAAAGAGTGACAAAGTGATTGAGGCAAAGTACCTATGTTTAGATAGTGCAATATAGTTTGAGCAACATCAGACCCAATCAAAGACCAGTAACTTTAGTAAAACAATGGAGGCATACCGTCGGGGCCGAGTGACTACAAGGGTGCCATCTATTTTAATGCCGTTTCAACCTCTCCAATAGTGAAATCTAAGAGCAACATTTCATTCATATCATTAGTGACTACATGAGGTATATTCTCCAAAACTTCCTCCATCCCTCCCCGGTTGGCGGTTGTGAAAAGATCATTATAGAAGTTTACAATGATTTCATTCACCTCAGATTGTCTAGTGCACCACCTGCCCGTGGGATCATACAACTTTGTAATGTAATTACGTCGCCATCGTTAGGAAGCTCTAGTGTGGAAAAATTTGGTATTTCGATCCCCGACTTTTAGCCATAGGATTTTTGCTTGTTGTGCCCACATTTTAGCTTCCTTGTCAAGAAGCTTATTAATCTCAGCCTCCAAAAATCTCATCCTTCTTGAGTCCCCTGTACGTATCAAGTCCCTCTCCGCCTGCTGTAAACCTTTTCTTTTTTGTTGCAGTTCTCATTTCACACTTCCAAAAGACTTCTTACTCCATCGTGCTAGTTCAATGCCACACTTATCAATCTTTTTCACCACCCTTGTATCCCATGGGTCAGTTACTTGCTCTTACCATACTGCTTCTATTGGATCGCTACAGCCCTTTTCCGTCATCCACATCTGTTCAAAGCGAAACGGTTTTTGAAAACCTGAATCCATACCTTCAGGTGTGATCCATAATGGTTTATGATCAGAGTTTTTTGTGTCTAAGTGCTAAATTTTTGTATCCGGAAACATTGTGAACCACTCATTTGTCACCACAGCTCTGTCCAACCTTTCCCACACAATGAAATCCAGGTAATGTTTGTGCCAAGTAAATGGGAAGCCCACAAATCCTAAATCCATAAATTCACATTCATCAAGGATATTTCTAAATAACTGCATTTGGCCGTGTGGTCTTGTTCTACCCCCTGTTTTTCCGATTGTGGTGTGATTTCATTAAAATCACCAGTGCATAGCCAAGGTGAACTACTCCTTCTCTTCAACTGTCTCAGCTTGGTCTAGGACTCATGCCGTTTTTATGTGTCGGGTTTGCCGTAAAAACCAATGAATCTCCATTCATTTTCCTGGTTTTTGTTTATAGTGGTATCAATATGATTAGGAGAGAAAGTTTCAATATCTAACTTGAAATCTTCCTTCCAAAACAGTACCAGACCCCCTGCCTTATTCCTTCTTGGTACTTCAAACATGTGCTTGAATTGAATTTTCCTTTGAACTAATTCCAGCCTTGCTCTATTGGTCCATGTTTCGGCTATAAACACAACCGAGGGATCTTTTGCCCACACCATGTCTACGAGCTGATCTTCTGTACATAGGTTCCCAAACCCACGACAGTTCCACACTAAGAGACTCATTGCTTCTGGCAGGGCTGGTAACCAGCCTCCACCAATATCTGGATATTTTCATGATCAGATTGAGAAACTGCAAGTTTCTTATTTGGTAACTCAGTCTGATGTGTATCAGATGGTGCTCCTCTTTTCTGCTTCACCGGTTCTATATTTGGTAAAACTTATTCCCTGTCAGTTCTGATGATTCTCTTCCATGTACTTAGGGAGTGAGTGGTGTAATGAAGTTTGGTTGGAATGGGGATGTCTAGGGAGTTTTGAGGATAGGAGGAAGGTGGTGGGTTTGACGTTGGTGCATGGGCAAGTATTTTGGGTTGTGTGGGCTCTAGAGAGTTATTAGGAGTAAAATGTGGGATATGGGAGGAAGGTGGTGGGATTAACGTTGGTGCATGAGGAAGTATTTTGGGTAATGTGGGCTCCAGAGAGTTATTAGGAATAAAAGGTGGGATATGGGAGGATATTTTGGGTAGTGTGGGCTCCAAAGAGTTATGTAGAGTAAAAGGTGGGATATGGGAAGATATTTCGGGCTGAGGTGTTGTTTGAGTGGTCAAGGGGGCATTTTTGGTATTTATTGGGTTATTTGGGAAAGGCATGTTTCTTGACAATTTATTTTGGGTGTGATTTCCTCCTCCAGGTATCTCAAAATTATTCAGAGCACAATCAATGGCATTTATCTGTTCCTCAAACGTATCTAAGTTTTTGTGTGGGCATCAATTCTGGGTTACGTTGGGCTTGGCCAGCAAGGTTGTTCTCCTTTTGGAAAGGTGATTTGAAGTTTGAAACTGACATGTCCGCCTTCAATGCACCTGCCTTTTCTGTGTTAGTAGATGTCTGATCAACCACCTCAATTTCTACCGCTAGCGTCCACCGGGGAGTACGTGTGGTGCCGCTTCGACCTGCGCCTGTTTCCTTTCTCTCATAGAAACCTGGGACCATTACCACTGCCTTGCATGAACCCCTGAAAGGAGCAACCCGTAGCCAAGAGCCATAGTGTTTATCTTTCTCCTCCAAAGTACCTGCACTGTCAATCCACAGGTCACAGTCACGGTCAGAATGTGTTAGACAGCCACACCAATAAGAAAGATTTGGCAAGTGTTCATATTTAAACGACACCCATTGCTCCTTTTTTTCTTTGAGGGTCACCACCCTGCCTCTACATAAGGGCTATGATATATCAACCTGTACATGCACTCGCATAAAGCCGCCTCCGTCTTCAGTTAGAGTGTTTGGATGGCGTAGAACCTGCCTGGCTATTTCACACAAACCTTCTGCCACTCTGGGATTCATGAATCTAATTAGGATGCCATGTAGTTGCACCCAAAAGTGGGTATGTTTAAAAGGCATATTCTCCCCTTCTGATTCTTTACTGTATCGCTGAAGCACCATAAGGTGCTTATCAAAAGTCCAAGGCTCATTTGCCATAATTGTCTCCACCTCTGCCTCATTGTCAAAAGTGAAAAGAATAACATGGTTGCCCATATTTTTCACCTTGAACTCATTCCTAGATCGCCATAGTGGTTTGAAAGTTGCTGTAATTGCTTCAATATTGAGGGCTTGCTTTGTTAAGAATTTTGCAGCAATGATGTATTCCGTTGTAGCTAAATCATTGTTCAACTGAAACTTGGGTCCTTCCTGTTATGTGAGGGAGAGCCCTTTCCACTGCCTTGTGAGTTCTTCCATGAAAAAAACAAATGTAAGGCTCCTTTGTAAGAGTGTCTCTTCTCAGGTAAAAAAGCAAAAACAAAAGAACCCAAGCGCAAGCTTGTTACGCAAAGGGACACCAGCACCTTCAAAAAGGGACAACCGTTCTACAGTCTAGGAGAGGTTTGGTAGACCAACCTCTGCTAGCGACAGAGAAACTTATTTTTTAAATATTTACACTTTTAAAAATTATCCTAATCTAAGTGTATATGTGTATGAAACTTCTTTTTGGAGACTTGAACCGCGGCTCTTACCCCTACACGCTACAAGCACTTATACTTGTAGAATGACCACCGCACCAAGAGTGCACGGTGGCCACATGTCTTAAATAGCCTAGCATTGTTTGGTTATATTTTTGGTTTATTGGTGAGTTTTCATAATATCATTTTTTTTTTTAGAAACTTCATAATACCACTAATAATCAGAATTAGCAAATGTTCATTGATGCTAATAAATTGTTCTTCCTTAATAGTGACTACCTAATGCATAAAAAATTCTACAGGTGAAAATCAGATTTTTTTTAACTAAGAATTAAAAAGGATTGTGAAAGAGTGTGAGAGTTTTCTGTGTGGTAGTAATTCCTATTATAAATATAGCAAGGTTGTCATACCTGGACTGGACTAACTGGTCCAACCCGGTTAACCTTGAACTAAATGAAAATTTGATTTTTTAATCCAAGTTGGATTCCATATTTTCTTTATTTTGAGTTTAGATTATATTTTTTCAATTTATCATATTACCTCCCTCTTAATCTATTATTATTTGATAATTTTATTAGTGTTTTAAGAATTATGCTTTTATTATTATTTGATAATTTTATTAGTGTTTTAAGAATTATGCTTTTTACATGTGAATATACTATTTATAAATTTATGTCAAAATGATTTTATTTTAGACATTTTTTTTTTTTATTTGAAAGGTTACTAAACACAAATTTTTTACACGTATTTTTGCTTTATTAATTTCTATTAACATTATAAAAATGCTTTATTATATTCTAAGCAAGCATAGTGTAGACTAAATCTTAACTTTTATAGTAACATTATTTTTCTGCTAACAGTTGATAGGTATTGGGAAATTGGATTGGTTCTAGGTTATATGCAGCATTGTAAGTGCAATTCTGAAATCATGTTCCAATTTTGTCCACACCAAATATTATTTTGTATACAATTTGTATTGTTCCATATTGGTCCTCATTGCACCAAATCCTTGGCTTCAATCTAAAAGTCTTTTCAATTTCATCATTGATTTCACTGGTATAAGTTCGCATGCTAGGTTGAATTCATGTTTCAGAAAAGGATAAAAAATTATTAAGGAAAAAAAAACACAATGTTTAATTTTTTAAACACGATTGAACATTATAATAAATATGCAAACCTGCTTTATACAATATCAAGTATAGGTTAAGATTTCTTCTCAAAAAAAAAGTATAGGTTAAGATAGTTTCCAAAAAAAGTATAGGTCCTTCAACTTTAAAAATAGCTTTTTCGAAGTACTCAGATTGAGTGAAGGAAGTGCAGGCGCCATGCTTTTTTCATTTGTTATACCAAAAAGGTCTATTGCATCCTATGTGTGATGCAATAAAACTTGGCCACCAATAGTTCATTCCACTTAGGTGGTTATTCAGAACTCTTTGCACCTGTAGTGTGTAAAGAATAAGAAATACCTAAACCGAATAAAATTAATAATGGTAACTAGTACTAAAACAATTATTTTTAGACAAAAATATAGTATTTGATACCTCAAAGAAATAAAAGTCAATACTTCCAGGACATGAGACCCCTAACCATTCTTTTTGGGCCACATACCAAGAAGGGTGAATCGGTATGTTCAGACATAATCATAGCATGCTACTTAATTTGTGTTGCAATAGGATTCTAACCATTGCAACACAAGGTAAAAATAATCACAATCACAATCACAATCGTTGCCATCAACAATCACAATCACAAAAACCAAACACAAAAACAAAAGCAATTTCATTTTACTCCCTTACATGCACCACACAATCTTACAAAGTTATAACAATAATACATAAAGGGTTGGGATTACATAAGACCTTCTACTGCTCTAATGCATTAAATATTTGTAATATTTTTACAAATGAAATTTGTTACTAAATACAACAAATAAACATATGCATGAAATATATGTTGACAGTATTGTATATAATTAATGAGACTATGCAATAATCCTAGTATACTCTACTACTAATATGGTACAATACAAGAAAAAATGTTTGTTACAACAAAAAAAATCATTGTAATAACATCAAAGTCATTGCAATAGTTGAAATGAGATGGTGTAATAAAATTTGAGGTAATAGGTTTGTGTAACAAAAAGTTTCATTGCAATAAACTCTGATTATTTTAATGATAAATTTAATGCAATAATATATATGTCATGCAATAAAAATTTTATATTTCAAATATCTTGTAATAATATGCTATTATGATATTATTAAATTAAATAATTGACAAAAATAATTCAGATCAAATTATTGCAATGATATCTTTTTTGAAAGAAAAAAAAATGTTTCATGTTTGTCATTACAATAGATTGTAAAATAATTAATACTAAGTTATTATAATAATATCTTCATATTTATTTTTGCAATAGATTGTAAAATAATATATATTAAGCTATTGCAATTATAAATTCATTACAATAAGCTATTATTTTGAAATTTTTATTGCAATAGAATACAAAAAATGGATTGGGATTCGATGCAATAGCAAAATGCTATTGTACTGTGCAATTAACCATAGGGTGTGAGAGAGAGGTGAAAAAATAAAGTATAAAAGTGAGATGGTAAAAAGTTGAGGGTTCAAAAATATTTAGTCAAGGGTTGAAATTAAAAGTCACTTTTAATCTCAACTATTGATTTCCTATTGCATGGTGCAATAGTGTTGGATCTCAATCTTACAAAAATAACTGATATGATCAAGTTATTACAACAATATTTTTCATTTTAACTTATTGCAATAAAATTTTCTAATATAATAAGGTATTGCAAAAATATGTGTTACCTCTTTTAATTGGAGGTGACGAGCTTCATTAGAAATTTTAGGGCATGAGACAATATGCCCATTCTTTTGTGGCCACATCCCATGAATGATGAACCGATTTGGCAATTTATCATAACATGTTACTTCACCAGTGTTGCAATAGGATTTTGGCCATTGCAACACAAAGTGAAAGTAATCATAGTCTACAATGTTATTGTTGCCATAACCAACCCCCAATATAAATATGAGAACCAATAAGAGAAACAAAATAAATTTCATTTTTGCTCCCTTACACTACACAATCTCACATGTTATAATAAAATAATGCGTGAAGAATGGGGTTTATATATAGGTCTGAACCACCCTATTTCTTTAAAAATTGGTAATACTTTTACCATTGAAAATGGTTACTAAATATAACTAATGAACCTATGTATGATATGTATGTTGATATAGTTTGTATATAAATCAATGATGTTACCAAAAAAAATTTGAGACTATGCAATAACTTTTAATCTCAACCATTGATTTTCTATTGCATGGTGCAATAGCACCAAATCTCAATCCTACAAAAATAACTAATTTCAAGTTATTACGATGATATTTTTCATTTTAACTTATTGCAATAAAATTTCCTAATATAATAAGGTATTGCAAAAATATATGTTACCTCTTTTAATTGGAGGTGACAAGCTTCATTAGAAATTTTAGGGCATGAGACTGTATGCCCATTCTTTTGTGACCACATCCCATGAATGATGAACCAATTTGGCAGTATATCATTACATGTTACTTAAACTGTGTTGCAATAGGATTTTGGCCATTGCAACACAAGGTGAAAGTAATCATAGTCTACAAGGTCATTGTTGCCATAACCAACCCCCAATATAAATATGAAAACCAACAAGGGAAACAAAATAAATTTCATTTTTGATCCCTTACACTACACAATCTCGCAAGTTATAATAAAATAATGCATGAAGAATGGGGTTTACATATGGCCCAAACCACCCTATTTCTTTTAAAATTAGTAATATTTTTAACATTGAAAATGGTTATTAAATATAACTAATGAATGTATGTATGATATGTATGTTGATATAGTTTGTATATAAATCAATGATGCTACCCAACAAAATGAGACTATGCAATAATAATCCCTACCCTAGGATTAATTATTAATGACAAAATTTGGCAAAAAACTTGGTTGTAACTTAAGGCTACTTAATATCTTTTTATTGAATGTGAGTTTTGACAAATCCCTCATTAGATTACATTTTCTTTTTATATCCTTCATATTTGCAAAATTTCCAGAAGAACAAAAATCAATAGATATATCATTAATCAAATATTTAAATTTCACATTTTTGTAGTCTAAATTTATGCATAAAAAATAAATTTAGAATTGAATAGTAAATAATATATGATTGATATGAAATTTAACATATGTGTTGGTGAACATAAAGAACATGCAATTTAATAGTTATATTTTCAAAATATATAGTTATTTTAATTTTTTTAGGGAGAGTTGTAACCAAACTTTGTCAAACTATTAAATGGAATGTCTAGTTCACGCTTTGTAGGTCACTAACATGTATTAATGAATAATGACTTTCCCGCTTTTTTTAAAATTAAGGAGGAAGTAACTTACCATTTTATCCCGTAGAAGCAATAATTTCACCAAGTTATCCAATAGCATTCATTATATATGAAATTTATTTGCAGACTTTTGACTTCCAAAATCATAAAATCAAGGTGTTTAATTCATTGTCAAGTGATAGTAATGAAAACAAAAGATAACCACACAAAAATCTAATAACCAATTTTCTACATTGGATTATTTTAAAAATCAATGGACTATTAATTTAATTTACAAGAATTGTAGTAGATGAATATGGTATTAGCTAAAAACCATTTGACTATTAATTTAATTTGCAAAAATCATGCTTAATTAGGTTGACAAGTTGATAGTTGTTGAAACAATTGCAACCATCCGATCCTTCTGAACTAATGCTATATTTGTGAATTAATAAAACCATTTTGACTTTAAAGCAAAGATATTGTTGAACAGGAAAGAGGAGGGGGAGTGCATTGTTGATTTTGAGTCCATTCATAAATGCTTCTTTGTGGTCATGTACCACAATTGTTAGACCTCTTCACAATTCACAAGAGCTCAATTGCAATTTTTTCCTAATTTATTTATTTATAGACAAAATTTAGTTACAAAATTGGTTGTAACTTAAAGTTACAACCTTACTTAATAAAATAAACATTACTACATATTTTGGAAATCTAACCGTTGAATTGCATTGTTGATTTTGTCAATTTGATATTATTTACTATATAATCTATAAGCTCATATTTTATGCATAATTTGAAACTACAAAAACTTGCAATTTAAACAATTTATTGATGACATAGTTATTGATCTTTAATTTTCTAGAAATTTTGCAAGTATGGAGAATATAAAAAGAAGATATAATCCAATGGTGGATTTGTCAAAATTCACCTTTAATAAAAAGATATTGAATAAGATTGTAAACTTAGGTTACAACCAATTTCGTAGTTAAATTTTATCCTTTATTTATTTGTTGTTGTTTTATGAAAGTTGATGCTAATTACGAAAATCACATTCCTTTTATGGAATGCAGGTGCTTTTGGCGATGACAACTATCAACTATATAGCATCATAGTTAGTGGTGTAGGTAGAAATTTAACAACTTCAAAATCACTGCCACCATTTTCTTAATCACATGAAACATAATTTATCTTGTTCTTTACATCATTTTCTGTATCAAATAGATAAAGGGGAATGAATCTTATCTAAAACGGATTTTTATCTTTAAAAAAATAAAAAAATTAGTTCACTTTGGTCCATTTCAGTCTCATTCGGTCCACTTCCCTCCCTCTGGATCCACTTCAATAAGTTTTAGTCCACTTAAGTCCATTCGGTCTACTTTGGTCCATATAGATTGGTCCAAAAGTAAAGTGATTTACAAGTGAATAGATAAAGACTTGATCTAAGCCACCAAAAAAAATAAATAAAAACAACAAAATTGTGAAAGTGAGAAATAGATAGAGACAAACACACATAAAAATGAAATTGTAAAATTAAGTAAAAAAATATATCGATAAGGAATTGATGAAAAATAATAAAAAGATGGAACATAGAAGTTATTTGTGTTGCAAAGTAATTAAAACTCACATAAATATTAATGTAAGTGTTAGCCACCAATATTTTAAGGCAACAAGATCATTTTTTTTTTTTTTTTATACAAGGTAGAATTTCTATTCTAGTCTAATCAAGTATATATGTATGCGAAGCTCCCTCCTGGAGACTTAAACTTCGATCCTTGCCACCCACACCTTACAAGCATTTATACTTGTGGAGTGATCATCGCACCAAAGGTGCGCGGTGGATAAGGCAGCAAGATCATAAGCTCTAGTAGCAACCTTCTCATCATTGAATGCACCTGTATACAAATAATCTTGAACTCTTAAATCATCAATGGTATCTAAACAATATTAGATTTTATATATGGTCACGTTTTTGCTTAGGGTCCACAAACAATACGATACTCATGAAGAGTGTTGCAAAGAAAAATAAATACTAACCCATTTTTGGATTTTGCAAACATGTTTAAAAGTTATAACTATGAAATATTTCAAGTGTTTGTTTGTTTGTTTGTTTTTTTTTTTTTGAAAGGTTAAGTTTTTGATTTTTGAAATCCTAAGAATTGTAATATCCCACTTAACATATTGAAAATAATAGTGATGTGTCAAATCTATTGCATTTATTAAGTAGTAAATAGTCTTTAACCAACAACCATAGCATATGTTATATACTTCAGAGTCTCAGGCACCTATCTAAATTGTAAAATTTTATGGGTATACAAGTTCAGGTAATATGAGTTTTATGGGCTCTGATGCTAAATTTTAGCATATCCGGAGTTTTACAACTCCAGATACTGATGCTCTAACTCATAGCATCACTTTCCATGAAGACAAGCAATACGGAACCAGGATTATGAATTGGTAGTGCCAATAATTTGTAAACTGTGGTTGATTGAGCTGATCTGTGGAAGAGGACCAAATTTTATTTCCTTGCCGCGCCCAATTCAAATTACGCCCTAATATACCTACAATTTTTTTATTTTTGGCAACTCGGGACCTAGTGTGACTCCGTCTTTGAAGACAGGCTAAGTCTAAGCTTTAGCATACCTCCATTGGTACTGGGCAGAAATTCTGTCATATTCAGATCGGGTTTATGGAATCAAGAACTCTTTATATATATAGTAGTAATCTCACCTATTCAGCCATTATATCTCGATGTGGACAATAGTATGACTCCGTTATATTGATCTAGTAGATAAACGAGAACAAAGAGCCATCCAAAGTGAGGATGATAACTCTAAAGCCACTCTTGGCTTTTTCAAAAAGTTCGGGATACTTAATATTTATAAGGGATTGCATAAAGCCTAAAAGCCCATTGAAGTATAATGCCTACCCCACAAGGCTCTAGACATTGCCAATCAGGATGATTTCTTTCACACTGCTATGATATCGTGGAAACATATATTGTTTCAGCTAAATAAAAATTATAAATAAGATTTTACTCAGGTGAACCCCAATTATTATTATTATTTTTTGTGTGCAAAATTTAAATTTATATATATGAGATATAACTTCAACCTATAGCATCCTCCATATAATGTTTTCTTTTTTTATCATTAGATCAAAACAATATTTAATTTTTTGTGTAGATTGGATCGAATACCAAATCTCTTATTAAATAACAAATGAACAAACTAAAACCCACAACCCCAATTGTTGATATACAACATACAACCCTACTTAAGCTAAGCCTAATATAAAAACCAAACAGTAAAATATCTCACAATTTGGATAACTATAAATGGCGGTCAACCGTAATTTATTGAAAACACAGTTTTCAATATGGTGTGCATTAAAAAAAAAAAAAAACAAAACAAAACAAAACAAAACAAAACTTTTTCCCTTTTTTTTTTTTTGAAGGTGAAAACATTTTTCTTTAAATCCCTGAATATTTAAAATCCAAAAGCATTCAACCAATCTATTTAGGAAAAAGAAGCAATTTTTAATTTTTTATGGCGATGTCACAAGATTAATAATTATCTTTTCTCTGGCACCTATGCTCCGCAGTAGGGATGGCAATTTTTTCCCGTCCCGCTTGACCCACCCCTCCCCGCTTCACCCCGTGCGGGTTTTCCCCGGCCCCGCAAAGGTGGTGGGGCGGGGATGGGGCAAGATTTTAGACCCGCACCACGGGACGGGGCAGGGATGGGTTTAATCTTTTTAGACCCAACCCGCCCCGCCCCACATTAATAAGGGTTAAATTGTAATTTTATCATACCCTAAAACCCTATTATTTAAACAAAAATATCATCAGCTTATTTTATTCTACCTAACGTGGCTCTACCTCTTTTTTCTCTCTAGCAAAGTTGGAAATAAGGTACCAATTTTAACATTTTTTTTGTCTTTATTAGAAACAAATTTATATACTATTGAATTGCTAATTTCATTCATGATTCATACAGTCTTTCTCAACTTACTTTTCATCATGAACATAATATATTTTTTTTAATGAGTTACGGGTCTGTGGCTCTAAATTTGTGTCTGTGTCATTGTTTTTGTAATTTTGTATGGGCATTTGGCTGCTTAACAACACTGCTTCTTTATGCTTGTTAAAATCCATATCTATTTTACAAGCTGGGTTTTTGTTTATAATTTATTTATAATTTCAAGTATATTTTTATTATTGAAACATGTCATTTTATTTGAAAAAATGGTAATAGTTGTAGGAAAAATTAACAAGAAATAAAGATTTACGATGTAGGGTGGGGCTTCGTGGGGTCTTAAGGGGCAGGGATGGGGTAAGAAATTTTCCCCGTCATGCGGGACGGGGCGGGGATGGGGCAAGAAAAATCCATGCGGGGCGGGGGCGAAGATCTCATCCTTCGGCCCCACCTCGCCCCATTGCCATCCCTACTCTGCAGTCCACATACCATCTTTCAATTTGTATATCATTTATAATGATATCTTTTGAGGGTTTTTTTTTTTTTTTTTTTTCCACCTAGGAAATTAATTATGGGTTCAAAAATCAAAATGCCATTAATTTGGGGAATTTTAGGGTTGAAAACTATTTTAGAAAAGTTTTGGGATTAAAATGTAAGTTTGGCCCGTTTGGGAAGCTGTGTTTGTGGCTTGTGGACCCACGGGTTGGGCTTAGGATTCTAGATGGGTTAGGCTGGAGCTTTTAATTTGATTTGGGCCCAAGGTTCTGTTTTGAGGGCTATGGCCTATGAGAGGTTTTTTTTTTTTTTTTTTGGCTGCTGTTGTTTTTGGTAGGGTAGAGGGTTGAGGATGATCGATGTTGATTGGTGGAGGATGAGAACCAAAAGGAAAGAGGAAATACCAAGGTTAGGCCATGGGAATGGGGTTTTCCTGGGACCTTGGGGACCTCTCAAAATGGGCTGATGATTGTTTTTCTTGTTCATAATGAATAATGAATAGGAGAAAAATAGGTATTTATATAGGGTTTTGAGAATATGGATAAAAATGGTAACTACTCAAGGATAAGAATGCGATTGGTGACACCACTCAATTTTCGCCCATGACCGGTCAAATCAAAAGGAATTGCATGGTCTTAAATATAGCACCAAAATTAATCTAATCGCATGGTTAGATTTCAATTAAAGCTTAATTAAATTTAGCCAATCGCATAAAAATTAAAATATGACATATTATGCTTAAACATTTGAAGTTTGAGGGTAGTAACTATTTTGTAGTGGGGCATACTAAAACTGAGCAAAGCGATCTAATGTTGGGATTGATCTCTTGGGGTGAGTGATTTTGCATTAGAGCATCAAAGCTCTAAAAAACCTGCACAAGACTCTCTAAGCTGATAGCCTAAAATTGAAAAAAATGAAAATAAATTAAATCGTCTTGTGATAGGATAGGTAATGTTTAGTGGTTTCAGGCTTTATAAGTGAATGAATGTTTAGAGGAGAAGATCAGTTAGATAAATGCTAAGCAGTAGTCAAGATTAATCATCACCTGTACATGAAGCCAAATAATATGAAATGCTTCAAAATAAGAAGACTATCTAGAGAAGCAAATGTACAGTTAATCATGTAAAAATAGCCTATTATCCGGTCTACTTTGCTGGCTAATAGGTTTAATTATAGGGTAAATTACAATTTTCTTATCCTGTCTACTTTGGTAGGCCAATTGATTTAATTACAAGATAAATTACAGTTTTTAACCCTAAATTATCATCCAAATTATACTTAACCTCAAGAACTATTGAAACGCATGATTAATCCTCCAAAGTTTATCTTTGTTTCAATGCTCTCTGCCGTCTGTTTTAGTATTAAGTTTGACGGAAATGAGCATTGAAAGACCAATTTACTCCTCTTTCCAAAATAGATTACTAAAGGGTAAATTAGTCTTTCAATGCAAAATTATATTAAAATTAACTACAAAACAAACGTCAAGGGGTTAAGTGTAACATATTTTTAAAATTGGGATGCTGATTATGCATTTCGATAATTCAAGAAGATAAGTGTAATCAAGAAAATAGTTTTTGGTAGAAATACGTAATTTGCCCTAATTAATATTATAAAATATCATGGAACCTACTCGTGCTCTCTTTGGAAAACTCACCTCTAGCAAGCTAACTGTGAGGTCCCTTTTCAAATAGCTTTTGGGAGGACACAAAGATGACCTAGTCTATGGTGCAGTTTGGATAGCACGTCCACGTTCACATTTTCAACTTTGCGTGTTTTCAAATGTTTTTCTTTTTCTTTTTCTTTCAGAGCCGGTTTTGTTGACTTTTCAACTGTGAACAGTGCATTTTTGCACTGTTCACAGACCCACAAACTCCACTTTTTATCAATTTTTTCATTAAAAATGGGTCTCACTGCACTATTCACACATTTAAAAATTATTTTGCTACAGTGTTTTCAGTTTTCAGTTTTCAGTTTCAGCAAAATAAGTTCTATCCAAACAGACCCTATATCCCTCTATAAGAACTTAGTAATTTTTGGGCAGCATTTTTTGTTCATACAAGAAGTCACTCTTTTCCATAAACATTTCATCTTGACATTCATATAATTCGGGCTTTGCTGAACTTCAGATTCTCACACGCACGGAAACTTTGTGTGTGTTCCTCAAAATTTTGGTATCCCATTTAAATCTTAATCATTCTGTTTGTTGAAAGTAGGTAAGAATACATAAACTAAGGAAAACGACCTATTTTGCATTTTTACAACCAAAACTACCGCATTGAGTCTATATATATAATTAATTAAAGTTAAGAGTATGTTTCTCCTATCTGACAATTGTCAAGGTAGTTTGTTCACTGTAGATTGAATCTAAGTACAAAGAGAGTTCTTGATCGCTGATAGCGTTATGAATTTGTGTAAAAATGTTCTATTGTTAAAAAAAGTTGGCAGTTGAGCAATAAGAGATACCAGTTGAACCTCGGATGTTTCTCATAAAAATGTCAATTGAGCCACAAAACTCTTGAAATACACGTGTTTTACTTAATTGTTTTTGTTTGAATCCTTTCTTATTTCACCGAGAACTTGATCCAACTGCACATCTTGCGGACAACAATCCAGCCATTCAGGTCGTTTTGTGTGCACTTTAATGCCTCTTCTTGTGTTTTTGTGGTATTCTTGCATTTGGGTCAGCTTGATATAAACTAGTGCGATTTTTTTTTTTTTACCAACATATTAAACGCAATAAACTAGTTCCAACTTCCAACTTCCAAGTACCCTTCAGGGGAAAAAAATCCAAGTATTTTTTTTTTTAAATAATAATAATCACATATACGTCATTCTACACGCGAATCTGTGTGGGGGGCATGAATGATGATAGTCACTTACAATTAAGATTCTCAAGCAGCCAAACAGAATGCATGGGCTGGTCTTACAAAATATCATGCGCTGTCTTTTCATGCCATTTTTTTTTTCTTTTTATAATACGTTAGTTTCAAGTTGGCGAGGGTATAAACTTTGAATATCTTTATTAAAACTATTAAGAGATACTAACTAATTGAATTATAAGAATTTTTTTTTAATGAAAATCAAGAAACTTTTATTAAAACTACAAAATTTGAACAAACTATTCTGAATTTCCAACTAATTTTCCAACTAATGCTTGCTTTGCTATTGCTACATCAAAGAAAACTTGAGGGGCAGAGCCTAAATAAACAAACCAGCCAGCTTGTTCGATAAAGACCAGGTTGCTAAGTAATGGGCTGCACCATTTGCTTCTCTTAGAACCCAGTTAAACTGTATATTCTGAGAGAGATTTTCCAGCCTAATTGTATCAGCAATCAAAACTGCAATTCTCCATGGATCATCTCAAATATTCATCAATAAATAAAAATTAATTTTTTTTATCAAAGGAAAACCTAAAAAAGAAAAATCTTTTAATTAGATGTGACAATAATTGTTTGTTTTTCTGAGTTTTAAAGTGTATAAACCATTAGTATCTATTTGGTATGTGAGTTCAAATAACAGTTTTTAGTGTTTAAATAATGAAAACTGTGAGTCCTAAAGAATAGTGTGTTTGGTAGGAGTGTTTGATTAAGAGTGTTTTTGAGTCATAATTCTAAATTTAAAGTATTTAAACGCTGTATTTTATGTACTTATCTGCAGTAGCTTTTAGTTTTTGTCTAATAGTTTTGAGTAGCATTATTATAATTATTTTGAAAATTATTGGACCCAGATGATGTTGACCGCACATAAAACACACAATTTTTCTTAAAATGTTAGTAGTTAGTGTCCCTTATGTAGGAAAATGGTCCCATGCATACAACTTAATTTGGTGAGCTAATCAAGTTGTCTTGCTTAACACAATTGAATCTACTACTACTATTTCGACGTGCTGAGATTCCCATCCCAACAGACACGGAAACATTTAAAAAGCAGCCTTAGCTAGCGTGATAGTGCCTTCTTTGTATATAAAGAGCTCTCTCAAGCTCTCTCCATCTTTTCTTTTCTTTTCCCTTTTTTCTTTTTTTTCCTAATCACTCTCCACCTTTTCTTTTTCATGCATCTGACCACCAAAGCACATAATACATAGAGTCATGGTTGTTAAAATCCCGATCTAGATCCTACGATCCTACGATTTTACGATCCTACCTACCCAAAACGATCTAAATCTTTTAAGGATCTTTGCGATCGTTCAAGATCAGTAGGATCATACGATTCTGATGATACCAAACGACCTTGGTTTCTTGTAATCTTCTTTAACTTGATAGAAGGCTTAGTTGGACCCAAATGAAAAATAAAATCCTAATAGACCAAGTTTTTCCACTCTAATGTAGAGAAAGTGTCAGTTAGACTCGAATAAAAAATATTCCAATAGAGTGTCACATTTTTAGGTTTTTGGCTTCTTTAAATAATGCTTACAAATTAATATAGTGATATATGGTAATTATATCAATGAATGTATAATTTATGTGATTATTTAACATACCAATGTGTATTTTTTGTTTTTTTCTCAAATAATGTAGGATCTTACGATTCACGATCCGATCCTACGATCCACGATTCTACCTACCTCTCACAATCCTACATAGGATCTCGATTTTGACAACCTTGCATAGAGTACTGTTTGTTACACACGTGTGTATATACAAACGTGCATAATAAGTTTTAGCCTAATACATAATATGTGGACAGTCAGGTTTTTTTTGGTGGGGGACGATCAAAATAAATATATATAATATAAAATATATGCATCTAGTGAACTGGGGTATTAACTCTTTGCAAGCCTAGGGCACTCGAAGAATTGAGCATCTGTAAGATTGAGTTATTTGACACACGAACTCTGTTTTGGCCACCACTTTGAAAAGAAAGTATTTTTCGATTAAAATATATATATATATATATATATATACACTATATATGGAATGGAAGAGCCATGTGGATGTGAAACCTCTTATGCAAAGACACAATCCTTGCCCAGAGGTGCAAAGTAGGCTCTGGTACATCTATAGAAGTGTATTATAGATTATGGGACCGTTTGGATCAAACTTATTGTTGCTGAAACTGAAAACTGATATTAATAATTTTTTCCTGAGTAAATTGGCTGTGGGTCCCATGAACAATATTGCTACAGTGTATGAACAGTACTGCTACAGTAATAATTGTCCCCTGCCTTTCAGCAAAACGCGTGAAATGAAAAAAAAAAAAAAAAAAAAAAGGAACGCAAACGTAGAAGCAGGTTTCAGCACAATCTAAACGGCACCTATGTATCCAACAAAGAGAAAAAAGGGCCAAATAGGAGCAAGCTTTGGTCCATAGGGCATCCATTAACATTTCTCATGTGATGATAGAATGATGAGTAGAAGCATGAAAAAGAGAGTACATATAAAAGTTTACGTGATTCGGCCTAAAAGCTTACGTCTATAATGAGAAAACCCTTGACGACTACATATTATATTAAGAACTTATGTTACAATGAATCCAATATATAGTTTATATATTAGAGAATATTTTACTAACTTTAGACTAACCATAAATCAACATAGCCTACGTTTGGATTGCACTGAAATTATTTCAATGCATGCGTTTAGGCTTTTTAGTGGTTCTTGTGCATTGTTCACAGAACTCTCAAGTACTTTTTTTAGCAAAAACAACTTTAAAACTAAATCTCGCGACACTATTCACATATTTAAAAATTATTTTGCTATAATATTTTCAGTTTTCAGTTTTTAGTTTTTAGTTTTCAGCAATAACCAATATCCAAACAAACCCTTAAAGTTAAAATATGATTGTTTTATTAGTACATAAACCTACAATTGGTATGAGCAACCCAGACCATAATATGTCTAACATTTTCGAAGTTATGCAGTTATGCTCCTAGTTACAATCATTTGGCCTCCTTCTTTCAATGGATCCAAGCATATAGACTATAGTCTATACTAAAGATTGTTGCTCAAGGAACAACAAATGCATGTTTTACCCATCTACACGCCCAACTCAATAAAGAGGCCCACAAAATGGAAAACATATATAGTGGAACTCTAAAACATCCCATGCATGTCTAGTCACTCTATTTATATATGGAAGCTGTTTCATAATGTTCTTCAAAGTACGAGCTCACAAGAGGAGTAGAAGACATCTAAATAGGAACAACTCTTGTGCATTATGTGGGGAACAACCAGAGTCCAGACTCCAGAGACACAGGATCAACTATCTTTCTGATTCTCTGAATTGCCACTTCTCTCACGCCATTACTGCCTAGCTAACGTGTCTTTGTAATTTTGTTGCACCTGTACTCGAAAAATAAAAAATTAATCACAAAAGTGTTTGAAATATATACGGAATCATTTCATACATACAGACAAAGGAAAAGGTTTAACTCCAAACATATTTACAAATATTTTTCTCAATCATTAAATATTCAAGTATAATTTTAGTTGTATAACTATTTTAATGAATTGTGTTATTTATTTTAATAATACATATGAATATTCTATTAAATTGTCATTAGAATAATTTTTTTAAAAAAAATAATTTGATAATTAAGCAGGGTTGAATGTTTCGTTTTCAAATGTTAGGAGGTTCAAGGCTCTACGCATAATACAACAACTATTAAAACACATGGCTTCAGCCAAAAAATAAAAAATTATTAAAACACATGGCCAAAAAATAATAATTAAAATTAATGATTTTATATTTTGATGACCTAATGGTCCAAATCAAAACTTGTGTTGAAAATGGCCAACAACACATCATTGAGCGTGAAAAGGCACCACGGATTAGAGATTGGAGAATTCGGTGGAAACTGGAAAGAAGCCAAACACGCTCACAAGTGACAAAACCGCAAAAGACTTCTCTCGGTATGATAAACTGAAATTATCGCGACAAAATCAAGACTTTCCGTCCATGTCATAATGACGCACAACGTGCGCACCATACGTTACTTTCCTGATGCTAACTAATCTCGCGCGCCATCTAAAAGCGCGTCAAGCGCGCGTAGTTTCTAAAAAAGCCAAACTAGCCGAATAGATGGCATGTGTAGCAGGCAACGATGTTTGTGAGGGCCCTCCAATCTGCGTGTTCTAAACTTTTAAGCCTTTTGAAAGGGCGCGCATCTGTCCAGTGACTTACATTTATTTTTGGAACATATTTATTTTTTTGACACGTGTTATAATCGCAACAAATTTAATATCTTGTGACACTAAAGAAAAGCCACACTTCTTTTGAAAAGATCTAGAACTGCTATAAATGCTCTTGATGAATTATAGATCTCATTCATTTTATATATATGAGGTGATATCAATATTACATAATTTATATAGAACAAAATTTAGGTACAGATATTTTAGATGTTGTTCTTTAGATTTCCCTATTAAAATTTAGCCATATGGTTATTTAACTAAAAAATAAACTTTCATTCCATGAGAAAAAATCCACATGGGACAACACGGAAGTAGATGAGCACCAACTTGATAGTTGGAAAATTTATTTATGCCAACATTGAATCAAGGCTTAGAGGTGATTGGTAATGGCTAACACATTGCTGCATAGCTGACTAAATGTGGTACTTGAAGAAGTTATTGGAGACTTGACGGATTGATCTTCGAAACCTTGGTTACACGAGTCTGCATCGTTCATGGCAGCTGAGACCCATGTATTAACATCATTATATTTCTTAGATCCCAAGGCACTGGTCGAGGACTGAATTTGATCAATTGCATCTCCATAGTTCTCAGCGCAATCAGATAGGGCTTGCTTCAAGCCCTCGTCCGTTGCCGAACCTTGCTGTTTTTTGACTTCCGCATTTACTGCTTGAGCTTTAGTCCCTGCATGTTTTAGTGCAACTTTGGCTATAGTCAGGAGATCTTTTGCTGATTTGGCCTCAGAGTCCGATTGAAGAGTGCTTAGGCATAGTGGCTTGTACGAAGTGTAACCACAAGCTTGCGCAATCAAGTTCTGGCAAAAAATTTGGGTTGGAAAGACAGTCAAAAGAAGCACAAAGACGAGGCTTGAAATGGGATTCATGTTTTCACTATAATGTTTTCTTTTCAAATAAATTTTGTTTTTTTAAATAGGTAAAGTCAATGTAGTGATAGTACTTTTTTTTGGGTGTTTTTGAGAAACTTGTAGCTATTAGACTATGGTTATATAGAAAAAAGTTGGGATGTGATCGGTTCTAAGTTCAACTACCTATTTTAAAAGTTGATCTATAAAAAGTAAATGGAATATTTTAGCACGAGATTGAATTACATATGACCACACAACCACACTGTTTAATCGGTCTCTTTGACCTTACAGTGGTTATTATGAGTTGGCTGAATAAAAAGAAGCTTCGACCCAAAACACGATTATTATTATGGTTATTATGAGTTGGCTAAATAAAAAGAAGCTTCGACCCAAAACACGAATATTATTATTATTATTATTATTATTATTATTTATGAACAAATATTCTGTGAATATAATATATGAATTTTACTAATGCGTGCAATGTAAACCATTTTGTGAAACTTTTAATGAAAAAATAAAAAAGTGATCAACTTTTTTGTTAGCCTTTTTAATTTCCTATAAAAGGATTCCTAAAATGGATGGTAAATATGTGCCATAAGGGCATACATTAACGTGACTCATAATAGTTATATAAATATATATATATATATATATATATATATTTATATATATATATTGTGGTGGCATTTTCCTAATAACCCTAAGTTCAATGGGCTCAAGCCGCCAATTTATTTGTATTCTTGGTTAGGTTTAGTCCATTATGGGAGATCTCTAATGCAATTTATGCTATGATGGACAACACCCTATTTCTATTTTACTATTAGGCTACTTCGAATCAAGCCTAGTCGAGAAGGCTTTCAAGCAGCTGAGTAACCGATTTCCCTATTTGAAATTTGAGCAAGATTTCTCTGATCCCAAGACTGTGTTCTCACTTTTCTCTTGTGTATCCTTCTCCCAATTTTCATTCCAACCCCTTATTTGGTTTTCCTTCCTCCTTTTATACCATACTCTTAGTGGAGCCCTTATGATGGCAGAATATTCCATACGCGTGTGGGCCCTACCACCCTTAGGGCTTAAGTGGTTCTTTGTGTCTACAGTACTATTCATGCTTGTCAAATCATTTATCAAAGGTGGGGCATGAAATTATGACATTGTAAAGATCATTTAGTAACTTGTGCTTAATGCTAATTTTGTGCTCAGCAAGATGTTTGTCCCCATATTAACACATGTCCTCAGCGAGGCCAATTATCATTGGCGGGACCTTCCGAGGTGAGGCATCTCTGACCATGTTTCACCAAGCTAAGATGGATGACAATAGGACCAACTGGCTTCAAATGGGCCAAGCCCAAATTAGGGGCATGCCTTTCTTTTTACCCCTACTATATATATTATACTAATAACAAGACTCTCTATTTAGGTTTCATCATTTTGTATATTAAAATATTCTCACACAAATTCTTAAACTCTCTAAAATACCGTAACCTTATATATATATATATATATATATATATATGTTTTCTTTAGAATCTTTTTGTAAAATGTAAATAAGTATAAAATGATTTTTTGGATTGTTAATTTTGGTTTTAAAAGGAATTAAGGCCCTGTATGGTTATCATGGGGGTGAATTCATTTTCTCTTTTCATTTTTTAAACTCATTTTTTTTTTCTCAAATCTTGTATTCATTTTCTCTACCCAACCCATTTCATGTTTGTCATTATTTTCTAGTCTAGTTTTTACTTTGTTTTTTCACTTTATATTTTTCAATTAAAAATTCAACACGATTGAGAGAGAGAGATTGTGTGTGTTTTTATGGGACAAGTCAATGTTAGAGGGACCTATATAGTTTTTTACGAAAATGCCATTGTATTCATTTTCAAGAAAATAAAAACACCAAAAAGTTGTATTCAGTTTTTGTATTCAAATCCGTTTTTTTTGGATACTGAAAATGAAAATTGAGTGCAAATACAGAGTCAAACAAGTTTTTTAGTGGCAGGTCCAATGAAAATTGAAAATGAATACAGAATACACCCTTTTTCACTCAAACCAAACAGGCCCTAGGAGTATAGTTTTGAGGATACAATTTTCATTTTGATACAGAAGCCCTGCTTCTTCTGTAGAAAGACTTTTCAAGATTACGGTTTTAGCACTTTGATCTGCCTCTTTGCTCCCCGCTGTTTATGCACCACGCCAATATTCCATGGTTTTTGCCTTCTTTGTTCTTTATTTCTTTTGGGTATCCTTATTTTGAGTCTTTTTCTCTTTCTGTGGTTTAAATTTCTCACACGGGTTGGGTTCAGGGTGGGTTTTTCTTATGCCCAAACCCGACCTGCGGGCCTCCCCCCATTACCTGAACCCACCTCGTTTAATAAATGGGTTTTTTTCTAAATCCCCAAACCTTCCCCATCGAGCCTTGCAGGCCCCGTCCCATCATGCTCGGCCCAAAATCATAAACACAAATTGAGAAATCAAAAAAACAAATTTATGATTTATGATTTTTCCTTTCAAATTCACAAACACAAACACAATTCCTAACACAAACATAAATACAAACACAAACACAGAAATCCTAATACAAACACAAATCCTAACACAAACACAAACACATAAATCCTAATACAAAAACAAATCCTAACACAAACACAAACATAGAAATCCTAACACAAACACAAAAATTTCAAATTTGTGATTTTCCCTTTCAAAATCACAAACATAGATACAAACCCTAAATTACAAGTTGTAGGGTTTAATAAAATCACAAGTTTAATTTGTTACATCCCTAAATTTTAGAGTCTAAAATATATGTTTCTCCTTTAAAACTTTCATTAAACATTGGACATTTCTCTTTTTAATACTTGCCTTTGTAAATATCCCATAATGCTAAATTTGCTCATTTTGTGAAAGGAGTTGAGATGGGAGCATTCGAGGACAATGAAGAGGCCAATTTGAAAAGTTGAAACCTTCACAAAGGAAGCAGGCTCCCAAAACCATCTGTAAATCGACAATATAGCTTCCAAAGGATCTTGAAGACACTTTCTTTGAATCCATATGAAAGACACTATAATTGGCCCTATGAAGAAGAGGTTGGAAAGGGAGGAAAGAATCACAATTGATTATGAGGTTTTTGTTTTGTTGAAATCTTGAAATCATGTGTTGCTTGGCCTTGTATTTAATGATTTTAACATTGAAAAATAAAAGGGAAAAAAAAAACCTTCTCTTCTATTTTTTGGGTAAGGGTTAATTTAGAGCATTTATTATAATTTGGGATTACTACATTTTTCAATCACAAAAAAACCTAGGGGTATGATGAGTATTATGTGTGGTGAAACAATTTTTCATCACACCCTAGGTTTTGTTTTTTTTTTTTTGGTGATTGAATAATGTAGTAATCACAAATTATAATAAATGCTCTAAATTAACCCTTACCCCAAATATAGAAGAGCCTTTGAGTACGCACTATCTTTCTTTACATTGACATACAACTAATAGGCCAAAAACTATAGATTTTCTCAAAATAATAAGATTCCAAGCAATGAATAATGTTTAAAGATACAAAACTATAATCTCACCACTAACTTCTTGCATAGCCTTAGAAGAGCCTTTGAGTACGCACTATCTTTCTTTACATTGACATACAACTAATAGGCCAAAAACTATAGATTTTCTCAAAATAATAAGATTCCAAGCAATGAATAATGTTTAAAGATACAAAACTATAATCTCACCACTAACTTCTTGCATAGCCTTATGCTCAATTGGCATATTGCGTGCCAAGTTACAGATATGTGTAAGCCGACAACTTCGTCCAACCTCATGATTAGGTGGTATTAGTGATGCGTCTGTTGATGTTGAATTAGAATGCGCAACATCTTCTTCATTTAAATTTTCTAGCTTCCCACTAAAATGTGATCACCACCTAAAGTTTGTTGTCTTTGTCTTAAGTAATTAGCACGATGTCTTGCCAATTGAATATTTCTGCTTTCATTGTTTTCTCGTTGGCTTCTCAGGCGAGGATAATATTTCCATCATTCTTGACGACGTTCTATGTCATCGTTATTCACCATTTCTGTATTTTGCAAACTCATTTCTACATAAAATTAAATTAAATTTATAGTGGTTGTTGCACATACATACACAATAAGCAATAAATCTTTCCTTGTCATAGATAGCATGTATTAAAACCTTAAAAAATTGAACTAATTTTGAACAAATTAATCACATGAAAGAATTGTAATAAAATGTGCAATTGTAATAAATTTTTACTAAAATAGGAGAAATAAGTTACACTTCTTAAAATTATTAAATTATTATTTCAGGTAGAATTTTTGAGAATATATTTAAATTTAGGTTATGAATTGTTAGATCAATGTGATCAAAATATGATTTAAAAAATGTTTATTTTATTTTCCAAACTCATTTCTAGTTAAATTAGATTAAATTGCTGTACTCATTTGACACACTTTAAAACAAAATCATGCCTTTTTGTAAGGCCATGTTCAAGTTCTAGTTAGCTTGCGAATTTGCTTACCCACTGGAGCTAATATTAACATTTAGCCACTTACTACACATCCATAACAAAAGTAAAAAGAGCTTATATTTAAAATTTAGCAACTAACATTTTTTTTTCTTTTATGGCTAAAGACTCAAATTTTTTTAGTTTTAGTTTTTTACCGATGTGCATCCACACTTTTTTTTTTCTTTTCTTTTTAGTGGTGGTGTTCTTTTTCTTTTATTTATGATAGTTATCAAGTTGTATTTAATCCTAAAATTTAGTCATGTACTACACATCCATATCAAAATTTTAAAAAGAGCTTATATTTAGAATTTAGCAACTACCATTTTTTTTTTCTTTTACGGTAAAAGACTCAAATTTTTGTTGTTTTAGTTTTTTTGTTTTGTTTTTGTTTTTATGAAAGTTATCAAGTCATGCGTTTTATCCAAAAAAAGCTACCCCCATTTTGGAAAAAAAAAAAAAAAAACATAAAACTATCCCACGTTCTATCCAAAAAAACCTTACCTAGCCACCCTTTTTTGTTTTGTTTTGTTTTTTTTTTTTTCAAATTCAAAGTTTAAAAATACCTTATCCTTTTCCCACAGTAACCTACATCAATAGTTCTATCCAAAACAAAAATCATTCATACATGATGAAAATGATTGTGGAAAAGAATATAACAAAACAAAAAAAAACCCTCATCTGTACATAACATGAAAAAGAAATATAAAATAAAACCTAATTTTTAGGATATTTGATTTTGAAAGAAAATAAAAAGCTAAATTTTAGGGAAATTCAAAAGATTAGCGTGGGGAATTGGTGTGACCCTTATCCTTATTTAAAAGTTTATCAAAAAAGAAAAACTACACCTTCAAAATTTTCAGATTAAATTACTTTCTTTTTTTTAATCTCATGTTCTATTCAAAAAACACTACTCGGCCACCCTTTTTTTTTTTTTTTTTTATAATTCAAAGTTTAAAAATACCTTATCCTTATCCCACAAAATCCTACATCAATAATTCTATCCAAAACAAAAATCATCCATACAAAATGAAAAAGAATGCAGAAAAGAATATAACAAAACAAAAAAACCCTCATCTGTACAGAATTAAAAAAAAAAAAGGTGAAAATGAAATATAAAATAAAACCTATTTTTTAGGATATCTGATTTTGAAAGAAAATAAAAAGCTAAATTTTAGGGAAATTTAAAAGATTAATGTGGGGAATTAGTGTGACCCCTATTCTTATTTAAAAGTTTATGAAAAAAGAAAAACTACATGTTCAAAAATTTCTGATTAAATTATTATTTTTTTTTAAATCCCATGCTCTATCCAAAAAACACTACCTAGCCACCTTTTTTTTTTTTCAAATTCAAAGTTTGAAAATACCTTATTCTTATCCAATGGTAGCCTACATCAATAATTCTATTTAAAACAAAAATTATCCGTACAAAATGAAAAAGAACACGGAGAAGAATAGGACCCAAAAAAAAAAAAAAACCCTCATCTATACAGAATAAATAAATAAAACGTGAAAAAGAAATATAAAAGAAAACCTAATTTTTAGGATATCTCATTGTGGGGTCAAAGAATTTAACAACCCTGGCCCACCTTATACTAAGCCCAAGGCCCACGCCGAGGAGGAAGGAATGGCCAAGGACGAATGAAGAAAGCCCAAGTGGCCCAGAAACATCGCTGAGGACAATTCTGTCCTTGGCCAACCCAGATCCTAGTAAGGAGGAACGGCTCGCCATCAATGGCAGCCTCCCAGAGTGTCCTAAGAAAAAGGACAAGTACTGTAGGATAGCCACGGGAGCATGGTGTAGAAACAACTCAAGGAGAAACTGTCACCTCCGTATTAAATGCCCACAACTAATGTTCTGGCCGCATTAATGAAGAAATGACCCCTGAACAGCGCGGTCTTGGTTGCTGCAACTCACTGAAGGTTTGGGAAGGTGGCTGATGAGACAGGCACTCGAGTAGTGACTTGCATGATCAACAAATGGAGGGCCAAAATCGACTGGGGAGGGATATATAATGTGAGAAATCCTCCAGAAAAAGGGGAGGAAAAAAGAAAGGAGAAGACTGTAGCAATTTGCATAATCTTAAAAACCTTTATAACCTAGCACTGAAGAAATAATAAGAACACTAAGTTCCTTGGACAAAATGCCCGAGGACAGAATTTCATACTTTAGTCCATATCCTTGTTATTCAATCCATTCATAACTGTGTCTGGTTGTTATAATCCTTACTAAGACCTAGTTCTTAAGCCTACTCTCTATAAATCTATTGTATTGGGCTAGTTGGACTTGAGTCCACTCATCTAGTAGCAGAAGTGCTCAAATTTGAAAGAATTGGTGTGACCCCTATCCTTAAGTTAAAGTTTATCAAAAAAGAAAAACTACAAGTTTAAAAATTTCGGATTAAACTATTTATTTATTTATTTTAAATCCCACATTCTATAAAAAAAAAGTACCCGGCCACCTTTTTATTTTATTTTATTTTTATTTATTTAATTCAAAGTTTAAAAATAGTACACATTTGTGGATAACTACATCTTGAAAATCTTTGGATAAAACTACCAGTCTCCCACATTTGCTTAATGCATGATTTATACATGTGGGTTGCAATAACACTCCCCACATTAAAAACTTCTCATTTAATTCTAAAATGTTGTGTTTTAATCCTAAAATTTAGCCATGTTCTACATATCCATAACAAAAAGTGGAAACAACTTATATTTAAAATTTGGCAACTATCATTTTTTTTCTTTTACGGTAAAAGGATAAATTTTAATCCTAAAATGTAATGTTTTAATCCTAAAAGTTAGCCACTTACTACACATCCATAACAAAAGTTAAAAAGAGTTTAAATTTCAAATATATTTCTTTTACGGTAAAAGGATCAATTTTAATTCTAAAATGTAGTGTTTTAATCCAAATAGTTAGCCACTTACTGCACGTCCATAATAAAAGCTAAAAAGAGTTTAGATTTCAAAGATATCAACTACCCTTAAAACTGAGAAAGGGTACGTAACATTTTTTATGGAGCAGTAAATTAATAATTATAAAAAAAAATGTAAATTGAATTTTACATAGAATTATACAAATGATAAATATATTAGGCTTTTTCAATTATGACTCAATCTTTGGAATAAAAACTGGTGTATAATTGATGATATGCCTTCGGTCAGAGAAGCGTAATTCCTATAAAAAAAAAGAGTAAATACCTATAAATAAATAACCAAACAAAGTAGCTTAATTCCCTTAAAAAAAAAAAAAAACATAAATTCCCAAAAAAAAACCCGAAAAAAGAGTTTGTGTTTAATTCTAGACCAAAACAAAATGAAAGAACTCTTACCATTATTCTTGTTCAAGTAGCTAGTTCAAGTACAAACCCTCCTATTTGAAATCTCAAAGTCAACCACGATAACAAGCCATTGTCAAACACCCTTGAATCCCTAATCACATTCATCCACAAGTAAGTACTCCTCAAACTATGAATACTTGGCAGCCATGGCAGGTAAGAACTCAAAGAAAGTCAATGATAAACAAAACAAAAGAAAAAAAAAATAAAGAGGAACTTGCAAAAGATAGAACCTGAAAAGTTGTTGGAGCCTTTGACAGTAAATGTCTTCAATCTGAAGAAAAAGAAAGGCGAATGTAGAGCTAAACTAAATGTCTTCAATTTGAAGAAGAATGAGAGATAGAAAGTGAGATAGAAACTGGCAAAGTGTACGTACGTGAGTTTGTGGATCTTAAAGTGTATGAGTTTTAATTTACATATTTATCCCCATTAGTTGAAAACTTGTAAGTGGGTATTATAAGAGTATTTTAGGCATAAAAAAAAAATTGAGGAATCCAAGCAGGGGAAATCCCTTAAATAATAATATAGATACTTTTTCTAAAAAAGTATAGGATGTGTAGGGTCACAATTTTAGAACCCAAAACCTATCTTGTGAAGTCTTGATCCAAAAAAACCCAACACAATGAATTTTGTAGAGTATGGGTTAAAGAACTAGGTTTAGATAAGTTAGACAGAGGCTTTACATGGGATAAAGGTACACATGTACAAGAACAAAGGCCATTACGTTGAAAAATCTCACAGTCTGAGAAGATTCAAGAATTAATTTATGTATACAGACTAGTACATTAGGGTTCCTTTGCATGCCATAGTATTCTGCCATCTTTTTTTCTCCCCCCCCCCCCTCCCTTATGGGGGTTTTTATATATTATATAGGCCCTTCCTTATCATCTGAGCTTTACACTTGTTGATCATCCAAGCTCTCACTTGAGCACCCATCCCATCAAACACCTCCTTCAGTCCTTTGTGAGTTGTGGTAGCCAAGGTAACACTGTTCAAGGGTCTTCTCCACATTAATGCGGCCAGGAAAGTAGTTATAGTGCATTCAATGTGGTGGTGGCAGCTTTTTCTTAGATATTTTGTGTTTCTTTCCTTTTCACGTATTTAGGGGATGGGTTTCAATGGCTTAGACGTACTTCCACTCCGGGCTTTCAGTGTCCGAGGAGAAATTCCTCCTCGAACCTTTTTTCTTTATTTCAAGTGATAGGCTTAACTTGAATCGCTTAAACCACGTTGTCTCCTCAAACGGGATGGTGTCCTCGGACGGGCCCAAGGCCCAACTCGTTACTTTGGGCCATAGTCCCCACAGGATGAATTATGATATTCCCACTAAACTACATTAAATAATTTTTTTAGCAGAGCAAAATCAATTAATTAAACTACAAAATCAAGTATTTAACTAATTTAATGTTTATATGCACATATAGTCATAATTCTCTGTTAAATTCAAAATATTTACAATAGAAAGCCTTTCTCTTTTTCTTTTTCTTTTTTTTTCTTTTTTGAGATAATCGATAGAATTTTATTAAAATTAAGTAAAGTCACGTATACAACTTGAAAAGAGGAACCCAAGCAAGCTGAGCTTGTTCCCCGATAATAGGACAAGAGAAAGTAATAAGAAAACTCCCCCCAAACTCCCCTATTTCCCCTGCTTCTTGAAATGCATATTCGGGCTTATTGTATTTTTACAATGGTCACTTATGCAATTATGCTTCTTTGACCTATAGGCAGTTGAGGTTGTTAGTGCGATAGGGCAGGCAGGGTATGTAACCAGAGGGTCCCCGAGGGATGTGCCCCAAGGAACTACACTAAGATGAATACATTAAAGAATTTTGAGAACTCTGTCTCACGGTTGAGATAGAGAGATTTCTTGTATTTACTTATATAGATAAAATGTTACAAGGTGGGATCTGTACAATATAATTGATGTAAATGTAATTAGAGATATATTAGGAAAGAATAAATAAAATATGGAGGAGATCACGCCTATCCTTGTTGGTCTGCAGAAACTAAGGGTGCCAGCTGTAGGAGGAGATCACGCTATCCTTGCTGGTCTGCAGAAACTAAGGGTGCCAGCTATGGTCTTGAATCTTTGTTGTTATCACTCCCCCTCAAACTAGGCCGTGGATCAGGACAGAGGCCAAGTTTGATCCATAATGCCAAGAATGGAAGCTTGGATAATGGCTTTGTGAAAATGTCAGCGAGCTAATTGGTAGAGGATACAAAGCGTGTTTCAAGAGAGCCAAAAGCAACCTTTTCACGAACATAGTGATAGTCCAATTCAATATGTTTGGTACAACCATGAAAGCCTGGATTGACTGTCATATGCAAGGCACTTAGGTTATCATAATACAAAATTGGAGGGCAAGAGAGAGGTATGCCAAGGTCTCGCAAGAGAAAGGAAAGCCATGTGAGTTCAGTTGCAGTAGATGCCATGGAGCGGTACTTGACTTCAGCACTGGACCTAGCAATTGTTGATTGTTTCTTAGCACTCCAAGATATACAGTTACCACCAAGGAAAGTACAAAAACCAGTTGTAAAGCAACGACTAGTAGGGCAACCTGCCCAATCTGCATCGAAAAATGCATAAAGATTAAGGGTGCTAGAGGCTAAAATGCGCATACCAAGGTGAGTAGTACCATAAACATAGCGCAAGATACGTTTAACAAGCTTGTAATGGGCCAAGGTAGGAGCATGCATGAATTGACATACAAAGTTAACACTACAGGAAATGTCTGGTCTTGTGAATGTGAGATACTGAAGACCACCAACAATGCTCTTATAATGAATAGGATCCGAGTACAATTCATTATAGTTTGGCAAATGTCGAACTTTGGATGGCATGGGTGTGGAGATTGGTTTACAAGAACTCATTGAGGCACACTCTAAGAGATCTAGTGCATAGCGGTGTTGAGAGAGAAAGAGACCTGTGGGGATTCGATGGACTTCAATACCAAGAAAATGATGAAGAAAGCCAAGGTCTTTAATCTAGAACTCACGTGCTAGTTGAGAGATAAGCCATGTGATTCGAGATGGATCATCACCAGTGACCACCATGTCATCTACGTAGAGAAGTAAAATAAGGATACCACCTTGGGAGTGACAAATGAACAAGCTTGGGTCGGTTGTGCTGCAATAGAACCCAAGAGCAATAAGAAATTCACTAAGTCTATCAAACCAAGCTCTAGGAGCTTGTTTAAGACCATATAAAGCACGACTTAGTTGGCAGACATGTGTTGGAAGCTTCAGATCAACATATATAGGTGGTTGTTGCATATACACAGGTGAGAGAGATGCCCATGAAGAAATGCATTCTTGACATCAAGTTGATGTATTTCCCAGCCTTTCACAATAGCAATTGTAAGAGTGAGTCGAATACTTGCAGGTTTGACAACTGGAGAGAAGGTTTCTGAAAAATCAACACCATCTACTTGGTTGAAGCCCTTGGCTACTAAACGAGCCTTGAGACGTTCAAGAGAGCCATCAAGATTAAGCTTAGCTTTGTAAACCCACTTGCAACCCACCACGTTCATATTAGGTCGATAAGGAACAAGAGTCCAAGTGTGGTTGGTTGCAAGGGCAGCAAGTTCCTCATCCATGGCAGTAGCCCAACTGGGATGGCGTTTTGCAGCTGTGATGGATTGTGGTTCTTGTGGGATGTCAAGTGAAGCCCGTGCAACATGAAAACCATGATATTTTGGATTAGGCCGAATGATTCCAGCCTTTGACCGAGTGACCATAGTATGGTTGTTTGATGCAATAGGGGTAGGTGATGAAGCAGAAGGAGGGGGCACATCTTGAGAAGTGGACTCCATAATAACATCTGATGGGTTGGAGACTTGAGCAACATTAGATAAGCTTGGAGAAGAGTTAGCCCTAGATGAGAAAGGTGAGGCAAATGACTCAAGTTTGGGCTCCATGATGGAATTTGAAACTGAAGGCTTTGAGAGAGTTGGCAGTGCTAGTGCAGACAAAGATGGTAATGTAGATCTGCTAGCTGGAGAATTGCTATCTGAAGATGCAATTGGGGTATTTAGCTCCCAATCTGAAAAGGTGCACATCTCCCCCTCAATTGAATCTTTGTCATAGAGTTTAGTGGGCTCGCTATAAGGCAGGACTGCTTCATCAAACACAACATGTCGAGAGATATACACACATCCAGTTGGTGGATATAGACATTTATAGCCTTTATGCTCTATGTTGTAACCAATAAACACACAAGGAAGAGATTTTGGCTGCAATTTGTTAGTCTGATAATCACCAAGATAAGGAAAACATTTGGAACCCAACACACGGAAAGTAGAGTAATCAAGATGCTTTCCATAAAGTCGAAAGAATGGAGATTGCATTCCAAGGTGTTGAGATGGCAACTGATTAATTAGAAAAACAGCTGTTGAAAAGCAATCCACCCAAAATTGAGGTGGAAGCCGAGCATGAAACATCATGGTTAGGCCCAATTCTGTGATATTACGATGCTTTCGCTCAGCTTTCCCATTTTGTTCTGGTGTTTTTGGACAGGCAGATTGATGGTGAATGCCTAAGTTGATTAAATTCTGCCTAAACTCATTGGATGCAAATTCTCCCCCTTAATCACTTTGGAAAACACAAATTTTAGCATCAAACTGACATTTTACATATCTATAAAATTGTTCAAAAGAAGCAAATAAATCTGACTTCTTGCGTAAAGGAAAAAACCATGTGAAGTGTGTATAATCATCAACAAAGATTGCATAAAAACGAAAATGTTCCCTTGATTTTACTGGGGCTGGTCCCTATAAATCACAATGAATTTTGAAGAATGGAATCTTTATTTCATTTTCAACAGGCAAGAAAGGCAGCCTACCAGATTTTCCCATCTGACAGCTAGTGCAAACTTTGAAAGACTTGGACTTTGAATTAAAAGAAATAAGATTGCTTGAATGTAAATGATCTATAACTCGGTGTGGATGGCCAAGTCGACGATGCCAACAATCATTATTAGCTTGTTGAAATCTGTAAGAGAAAAAGGCCTTTGGATCTCCATCAACAGCAAATGGTCCACCTCCATCAAGAGTATACAGTCCATCTCGTTTACACACTTTCGCTACTATTTGGTTGGTTGTCATGTCCTTTATCACAAAACCAAGACCATCAAATTCAAAAGTGAAAGGAAAATCAGTTGTAAGCTTGCTAACAGAGAGTAGATTTTTCTTTATATCAGGGACCAACAGAACATCATTTAATTTGATAGAAGAAACACCAGTACCAATAGTTGCTTGAACAATATGAGTAATGGGCAAAGTTTGTCCATTTCCAACCATTACACCATCAGATCCATGATAGGGAGTTAAAGAATCAAGATTACCTAGATCGTCTGTGATATGATCTATTGCTCGTATCTGGGAACCATTTAGAATCTTGACTATTAGCAATCTTTATAGCTGCAAGTGCTTTTGGGATATCATTTGGAGAGAATGAATGATTGAATCGATTAAAGCACTTAAGAGCTGTATGATTCCGTTTGTTACAGATCTAACAAATAGGAACCTCATCCTTACTACCAACTGGCTGGTTACGGGACTGTGAGGAATTAAAAGTCTTAGGAGTAGTTTGGTGACCTTGAGCAAAGCCACGTCCTTTGGAATTGAATGATATTTGCCCTCCATTATTTTTTATGTTCTTGTTGCTGCGTTGGCCATAGAAGACCATTTGAGGAGCTGGTTGTGCATCAAGATTATGCTGTTCAGCATAACTCTCTAGGAGAGTAACTATTTCTGAATATGGTAGAATAGGAGGGCGAAGCATAGTGGTGGTGAACATTGCATATTCCTTGCCAGGTCCATTTAGAAGCCACCATGACTTCTTTTGATTCGTAACTGGTTTGCCAATGGCAGCAAGATCATCACAGACAACTTTGAATCGGCATAAATACACAGCCAAAATGTCAGTACCCCGAGTCATAGAAGTGAGCCACTGCTTTAGTGCAACGCTACGATCAGATGAAACTCGTGCAAAGGCATGTACAAGTGCATTCTAGGCCTGAAGTGTTGAGACCGACAACAATGCCAAGGACTTCTTCAGATAGAGTGGCTGTCAACCATCCTTTGACCAGACGGTCAGATTTTCGCCACTTCACAAATGTAGGGTTTGGATGTGGATTGGACTCAGCGTCCATGATAAACTGTGATGGTGGTTTAGTTTCACCTGTAATAAATCCTTGAAGATCATAACTCTCAAGGATGTTTAGCATTTGTGTTTTCCAAAGAAGGAAGTTTGTGGAAGAGAGACGGAGTGATACAAAATTAGCAACATTTTGTGTCACTGGATAAGGGTACTCATCAACTTAAGATGAATTTGATGAGGATGACATGATTGAAAAAGGCAGAAGGAAATCTCTCTATCTCACTAGTGGCTCTGATACCATAAAGAATTTTGAGAACTCTATCTCACGGTTGAGATAGAGAGATTTCTTATATTTACTTATATAGATTATAGATAAAATGTTACAAGGTGGGATCTGTACAACATAACTGATGTAAATGTAATTAGAGATATATTAGGAAAGAATAAAGAAAATATGGAGGAGATCATGCCTATCCTTGCTGGTCTGCAGAAACTAAGGGTGCCAGCTATGGGAGGAGATCATGCTATCCTTGCTAGTCTGCAGAAACTAAGGGTGCCAGCTGTGGTCTTGAATCTTTGTTGTTATCATAAATGTGTTAAAGGTAGGAACCAACGTTTAACTTCTATGAATAGGCTTGCAAGAGAGTGAAGTGACTCATGATATGAGAAATAAACGCTCTCAAATGGATAAGCGAAGCAAAGCAAGCCAGTAAAGACTTAGGAGCTTCAAACTATTAGTAAACTAAGGAGCTCAATTGCTCTCAATCCCCCTGAGGGGGGACTTAGGGGGGTAACAGTCCATACTATGAGTTATGAGCTAGTAGTATACTACGAGTTATGAGCTAGCTGTACTAGTGTAACAATAACTGTAATAGGAATAGCAATGATGGGAATAGCTACAGGACTCTAATACCTTACTACAGTTCTCTCTTAGCCTTTTCATCTATTGAGAATAGGGCTTTCATGGAACTCTTTTTAAGGAGTACTACAACTACTATGAAGTTTCTTGTATTAACTACCCCTTTATGGTAAGGTAAACCTTACCCCCTCTCTTTAAGGAGTGAGGGTTGTTGCCACTCTGATCTCACCACCGGTTAGGCATATGGAGCCTTCGAAAAGCTTGTGTTAAGCAAACAGCCATGTCACAAGATTTTTGAGCAGAACCATATACCTAGTTTAATTGTATGGAGCTGACCGTCCTAAGCACCAAACACGCCCAAAGTTTGCAGCAAGGAAACAAGAAGGTTCCTCCTTCCCCAACCTATGAAAAGGGCTACATGAATCCTATAGCATCTTTGGATAACCATTGCCTTCTTGTCTTATAGCATTAATACTAGATACCACTAGGGAAGATGTACAAGCTATCCCTGGCACCGTTCCTGCAATAGCAGGGGAGTAAGGCGTTGTAAGGTTCAATGGTCACTTACGCAATTATGCTTCTTCGACCTATAGGCAGTTGAAGCTGTATAAAAATTAATGTATTCTTAAGATTACCTATTCCCACTAAAATTTCAATAGATCCTCCCATTAAAACCAAACCCTATTGGTCCATGATAAATCAAAGCGCATCCACAAACCCAAACACACTTTGAAAGAGTGGGGTATATAGGGTCAAAAAATAAAAATAAAAATAAAAATAATAGGCCTTGGTACAAAATCTCCATGGATACGTTGATTTGGTTGGAAAATTTCATGTTTTTATTTAATTTTTGTTTTGGGCCTTGTTTTAAGGAGTTAAAAAAAAAAAAAAAAAAAAAAAAAAAAAAAATTCTACCATTTTTAGTCTCAAGAAAATCTGAATCTTAAAAATGATAGAAATATTTCAAAATTTTTTAAAATGTCCATCCTAATAATATTCTCAAAACCTTCAAATTAACATCATTGAAACCTTCAAAATTAACAAAATATTGTAAGTTGAAACCTAAAAAACACAAAAAAATAATTCAAAAATCCCTAAAATAATCAAAATATCCTTCTAAATTGATAGAAATAAACAATGAGAGAATTTGTAGAGTCCAATAGTTTAGACTTCACAACAAGACAGTCTTGAAAGGAAAGGAGTAGGCAGATAATAATGGTAGGCGGGCTTATTGTTTTTGGAAAAGAAAAAACATTTTAATTTCTTTATTGTTTAATTTGTTTATAATTCTATATCCTACGAGCCTTTGAAAGTGTAAAACTAAAAAGTCCTCTCTTTTTCTTTCTTTCCTTCTTCACAATAATCTACCATTTAGCCCTATAAATATTGTTTTCGATGGCTGCAATTTCAAAAGAAATCATAAAACTTTTTCTATAATTAAATTTATCTCAAATTGTTACAAAAGTTTTTGCGATACAATTGCATAAATTTATGCCATATGGCTCTCAACAAATCTCATAATGTAAGGCATACCGAGTCACTAACATATTTGCACACTAACATAGACAAACATATCTATTTCACATAATGAAGATAGAAATAAAACAATTAAATTTTGATAAATTCATGTTAAAAAATTTTGCATTTTCATTTAAATCTCACTCATGACCCTTGTGCATTAATGTGTTAATCACTTAGTCCATCCATTTATCCATTCTGTTTTAAAAGACTTTATAAGACTGTAATTTTTCCAGGTATTAAAGAGAGATGTGAATTTAACCTAAAATTATTCTTAAGCATGTTGAGAACTTGATATTTGCTGAAAATAATTGCAAATTTGCGACTATTGGATCCACTCAAGTAATGATATTTCTAGAAATTTTAATCAATTTTAAGTGAAGATGTGGCAATGTTCAATTTGGGTGCATTCATAAATGCATTTACATTATTTTTATTGGTTGATTTTTAAGAATCGGTAGACCGGGTCACGTACCTATGACCATTGCATTCATTTTGTTTTGCATAATTGATGAAGTGGTGCTAATCATTTATCACATTCAATTTATGGTTTTCAAGTAGCTTTTCGTAATGACAACTCTTATAAGTTATTTTTAGTGTATGACAATTGACAAAGTCAATGCTTAATAGTTGCATATTTCTCTAATATGATTTCTCATTTTCGTGCTAAATGTTGCACAACGTACACATACATGTGCACTAAAAATAAACCATCCCCGACAACACAATACCTCAAAGCACCCACAATTGTGTCCACCCATGGCTAAGAATTCACACTCTCCACTGCCAATATGAACCACAGCAAAACCAACTCAAACTGCTAGCACCATATAAACCACTAAGCTAAATTGCAAACCAAATGAAATAAGCCATCTACACAGAGGAATTGGTTAGTAGGTTATTTACAACAACTAATAAGTTGTACCATGGTTAAATTTAAATTATGGTACAACTATATATTAAGTTATAAATAGAGCACTTGCATTTCATACTTGCAATCAGTACTTGTTTGTTTGTTTAAGCTCTAGTTTGTGTTTTTGATTCCTAGTTTTAGCTCCCCCCTCTTTGTATCCAAAAAAAAAAAGAGAAAAGGTTCTAGCTTATTTTCTTCTGACTCAATGGCAATACATATTGTTCGTCTACCTCTCTTTTTAACTCTATTCATTTCATGTGTCAATGTTCAATCTTACAAGCCCGATGTCACAGTTGCCATTGATGGCAGTGGCAACTTCAACACCATTAACGAAGCCATATCAAAGATTCCAATAGACCGTAACAGTCCATATGTTATTTTAATCAAACAAGGGACATATAATGAAGCGGTTTACATAGCTCAAAACATGTCTAACTTAGTTTTAATTGGAGAAGGCATGGAGAAGACTATTGTTCAATTTAACAAAACTGCAAAACAAGGTTATGGAACTTCAGGATCAGCTACAGTAGGTAAGGTTTTATTCTCATATTAGTCTTAATTTTTTTTTTTTTTTTATTTAACTTTGCATGTAATGTTGTAAATATCTATTAACACATGTTGTTGTTTATTTATTTTTTTAACACATACTGATTATTTCATTTATATTTCTTCATTTAGATATTAGCGCCAATGATGTGTTTGTTAAAGGTATTAGATTTGTGAACAATGCTGGACCTGATGGTGGCCAAGCTGTGGCTTTGAGAGTAGCCGGTGACCGAATTGCAATTTACCAATGCTCCATACAAGGATACCAAGATACGTTACTGACAGCATATGGTATTCATTTCTTCCGAGAATGTGAAGTTTATGGCACAGTAGATTTCATATTTGGGAATTCACGAGTTGTCTTACAGAATTGTGACATTTATGTGAGGAAGCGTACGGAAGGCACTGTGAATATGATCACAGCTCAAGGTCGAGGACAAGTGGAAGATACAGGAATAGTATTACACAATTGTTCCATTAAGGCTGACAAAGATCTTCAACCTTACCCACAAATCAAAACATTTCTAGGCAGGCCGTGGTATAGTTATTCACAAACCATTGTCATGGAATGTTTTCTAGACAAATTGGTTGACCCTGAAGGATGGCTTCCGAACAATGACAAGAAAAGCTTATCCACTTTGCATCACGTGGAATATGCTAATTGGGGCCCAGGAGCCAATACAACAGGAAGAGTTAAATGGCCCGGGTATCATATTGCCAAAAATTCTGAAGAGATTAAACATTTTACTGTTGAAAATTTTATTAATGGTACCCAATGGCTGCCAAGTGTGGGAGTTCCTTTTGTTGGTGGTTTTATAAATTAAATATTGTATGCATTGAAAAGGAAAATATCAATTAAAGAAATTATATATATATATATATATATATATACACACACATATATATAAAGAATTTGGTCCTTCCTGACTCGTTGGAACACTTTGACTCCATGCAGATTTTATTTCATTATTTTTCAATCCTTGACTTCTATTGTTTTTATCCTGATGGATATATTACTTTGTGAACTAACCAAATGTCATCTATTGCATGGAGAGTTGACTAAAAAATATATGAATAAATATTAATTTTTTTTAAAATAAACTAAAATTTTTTATAAGGTTAATGGGAAATAATAAACACCTAAACAAGCACTAACAAAAAATTGTTTAGTAAGTTTTTAAGTAGAAAGCATTCATATAAATATATATATATAAAGTCAAAATTGAGAGAAAATCCAATGAAATCCAAGATTGAAGTCTAATTTTGTGTCTTTTGTAGAATCAATTTCTTAATTTTTGTGCAAGTACTTATCGTGCATTGCAACAATTGAGAATTTTGTTATTTTCATATTAAATGTGACACCGCTTTCAATACAAAATACTTCTTTAAAAAAAAAAAGAAGGATTCTATAGCATATTGAGCTTTTAGTTTTAATTTTTTAAATTTATTTTCATTGAATAAATATGAAAGCAATTTTTTGAAGGAAATTGTAGTACCGAATGTTGTTGCAATAATGTATTGCTTCAAATGATTCTTTGGCAATAAGATATTGTTTCAACAGTTTTGTTGCAATAAATACGAAGTACAATTAATTGAAAAAACCTATTGCAATAAAATTTTTCATTGCAAAAAGTTATTGTTTTAAAGTTTTTTATTGCAATAAGTTATTATTGCAAAGGGATTCATGGTAATAACATGTTTCTAAAATTATATTGGTGGAAAATAGGGTTTTACCTATTGCAACAACATTTTTAAGGCAATAAAGGAGTTTTGCATATTGCAAAAACATATTTTAATGTGATATCAATAATTATTAGTTACGGTTAGTAATTGTTTTTCTTTATTGGGAGGAATGTGTGTCTGTGATTTAATCCAGTAGATAATTGGTTATTCCATGAGTGACCATATGTTGCATATTGTGGTATCAGCTCATTAGTCTCATCAATTTTCTAAGTCCAGTGAGAGGGGAAGTTATTGTGTACTCCCTTTCACATGAAGAGTGGGTCCCACACATAGGTCCACGCTAATATAAGGTTATAAATAGAGCATTTACTCTTTGTACTTGTAATCCTTCTTTGTATCCAAACACAAGAAAAAAAAAGTTCTAGTTTATTTTCTTCTAACCACCTTTTTTATTTTATTTTATTTTTTTTATTTTATGGAAATACATATTTTTGTCCTAGCTTTCATTTTAACTCTATACTTTTCATGTGTCAAAGTTCACTCTTATAAGCCCAATGTTAAAATTGCCATTTGAAAGCTCGGATTTGTGCTAAAACACAAGAGCTTATTCAGACCTCCAATTAAAAATTTCGGTTAGATTGCTTTTACTCTGCCTTAAACTAAGTGCAGAATAAGAGTATATAAGCGCAATAAACCGATAGTACTACCCTAAGCTATATTCATCCATCATCAACAATAAAATGAAAGCTTAAAGAGTAGAGAAGAGATATGCAAACACCAGATAACACCAAGACGTGTTATCGAAAAAGAAATCAAGGAACTTGGCGAAAAACCTCTCCGTGATCCTTCAAATCGAAATCGATCCACTAGAGAATAAAGTTGGAGTACACGAATAACAAAAGACCCTCCAAATCTAGTCTACCCCATGTACTAGAGCCCTCCAAGCTCCTACTGCCAACAGACTTCTCAGAATTTTGTCTTCTCTAGCTTTCCGGATCCCGTAATTCAGCCCAATTACATCTGCTAATGAATGACTCATTCCAATGCTCTCCAGTAGCACCAAAATCTCACTTAACACTCAGAATGGGTGTGGTAAGTATTTTGGCTGGCAACCTCTCAAAGATCTAGAGATGGAGAGGTAAGAGTTTGAGAAAAACTACAAGGAAATGTGTAGATGATTGTGGGTATAACAATCTCTAACTCTCAAGTGTATTTGCTAGGGTTTTCTCTCTAAAAAGCACTCCTTACAATTCGTTGATAATAAGGGTATATATAGTGTGGGTAAAGACTTGGTAAAGCAAACATAGCTTTTTGCCAAACAGAAACTTTTGTGGGTCCTTCGCGGGTTGGCTCTTCTCGCGAGATAGTCACGAAATTGACAGCCTGGCACAACTCTTCATCTTCCAGTCATGTGCTCCAAACGTGGCTTTTTCGTGGGTTGCTTCTCGCGAGCTAGTCGCGAAATCCACTGATTCAATTTTTGAAGCTTGATTCTTCACCGATCTCTCACACTTATCCCTTACACATAAACCCACATACATATAGGGAAAATGATTGAAGAAATTATAATCAAATTTGGCATGAAATTAAAACCAACACAATATAGTTGGAAATCACAACTTTACACCATTGATGGCATGCAGTGACAACTTCAGCACAACGAAGCCGTATCAAAGATTTCAATAGGTTGTCACAATCCATATGTTATTTTAATCAAACAAGGGATATATATTGAAGTGGTCTACATTGGTAAAAATAAGTCCAATTTAGTTTTAATTGGAGAAGGCATGGAGAAGACTATAGTTCAATTTAACAAAAGTGCGAAACAATGTTATGAAATTTCAAGATCGGCTACAGTAGGTAAGGTTCTATTCTCATATAAGTCTTCAAATTTTTGTTTTTTTTTTTAATTTTTAATTTTTATAATTTTTTATTTGATTTAATTATCTTTGCATGCAACGTTGTAAATATCAATTGAATAATTTTTTTTTTCATTTATGGACATGTTGTAAATATCAATTAAGTAATTTATTCATACACGAAAATATATTGCAATAATATATTGTTTCAAAAATTTTCATCTATATATATATAAAACCGAAGCTTTTGAATCTCCCACAATTTTCCACATCAGCAATACTTATATAAATAATAATAAATCTTTTTTTTATTTCCACCAAATACAAATTACAAACCCGATCCTAAACGCAGAAATCAGCCACAAACAAAAAGCCACGCCCACAGTCCAAAATTCATCAAACAACTAACCAACCATTACAAATCCGTATCAAATTCAAAGACCCAATCTCTACCAAATATCCCTCTTCTCCCTTCACCTAAAGTGCACACTGTTAGCCACACCTATTTGTCTCTCTTTTGCTCGGAACTTCCACACCCAAAACTCCCAATTAGAAATCAATGTGTAGGTGGCTATCGCTGCTCAAGTCGATGTCGTTGAGAGGCTTGCTATGGGTAAGTTAGAGACATAGATATGTGGGTTTTCATTGGGTTTGAGGGTGTGGATCGAAGGTTGGGTTGTATTGTGGTGGTTGTCTACTTTGGCAGTTGAGTTGTATGCATTTGTTGCGATGTGGATTAAGTTTTCCCCTTCTTTTTTGGGTAATGGCTGTACTGGATATTAGCTGATGGTGGTTAGGATGAGATTGGTGTATTTGGAGATTGGAGCAAATTTGGTTGGGTTTTTAGATTTGGGTTTTTGGTTGGCTATCATAACTTTTTTTTTTTTTTTTCCTTATGGATCTAGAATTTTGGGTGGTTGTCAGTGGTGGGTTATGTGCATAGTTGTGTAATTGTGCTTGCATTTGGTGGGTTTTGAGAACAATGGAATTTTTATTTTTATTTTACTAAAAAAAAACACTAAAAAATGATTTCTAAAACATTTCCAATTATGCAACTATGTACCGTAAAATGAAAACATTTTTCGAAAAATATTTTACATGTAAAATATTATACATTATAAAATATTTTATTTAGAACAACAAACAGCGTAAACATAATGGAAAATTTTCATTTGTTATATATTTTCGTTCTTTTACCATTTTTACAAATAGTTGATATTATTCAATTTTCCTTTAATCAAACGTGATTCCAGTTTTTGAGTATGTTATGAGTAGAAAGCCAGCCTATTCATTTTAAAGTGAGTTTTTAAGCAAAGTAAATATATATTATTTTTCTCAAATTATTTCGTGCATTGCACAGGTTAGCAACTATGTACAATCAAAGTGGAAAAGACAAATAGTGAAAACATTTTACTAAAAATATTTTACATGTAAAATATTATACATTATAAAATATTTTATTTAGAACAACAAACAGCGTAAACATAATGGAAAATTTTCATTTGTTATATATTTTCGTTCTTTTACCATTTTTACAAATAGTTGATATTATTCAATTTTCCTTTAATCAAACGTGATTCCAGTTTTTGAGTATGTTATGAGTAGAAAGCCAGCCTATTCATTTTAAAGTGAGTTTTTAAGCAAAGTAAATATATATTATTTTTCTCAAATTATTTCGTGCATTGCACGGGTTAGCAACTATGTACAATCAAAGTGGAAAAGACAAATAGTTGTTAACATCTACTTACACAATAATTTTCCTGTGCATTGCATGAGTTAGCGACTAGTTATAATAAATATGAAAAAAAAATTCGACGGAAATAGTAATACCAAATTTTGTTGTAATAAGCTAATATTTCGAATATTCTTTGGCAATAACATATTGTTTCAAAATTTTCGCTACAATAAATACAAAACATTATTGGTTGAAAAAACATATTGCAAAGACATTTTTTGTTGAAAAATTATTGTTTTAAAGTTTTTCATTGTAATAAGTTATTACTATAAGGGATTAATGGTAATAACACGTTTTTTTGAAAGGACTTTGTTAACAGGTGCCGGCCAGCACCTGTTAATGAACTAGTTATGGTTCATTTATAATTTATCACAAATCCCACTTGCATAGGAAATTGGCAAAGTTTTATTTTTCAGCTGTGTTTTATCACAAAATAATTTGACTTTTTTCATTTAAACCGGCACACATTCAATACATATTCAATTTTTTCCACATCCCTAAAAAAACGTGAATAATTTATTTTAAATTTTATCACATTAACAGGTGTTGTACGGTACCCTTTAACAGCACCCTTTTTGAAATTATGCTTGGAATGGGTGGGAAATATGGTTTCACTTATTGCAACAACATATTTTCAAACAATAAAGGAGTTTTGCATTTTGGGAAAGCATATATTAATGTGATATCAATAATTATTAGTTACAGTTAATAATCGATTCTCTTTATTGGGAAGAGAATGTGTTTTATTTGTATAGATTAAGAAGATGCGAAAGTTAGTTATCATTTTAACAAATTGTCAAAAAAAGAAAAGAGGATAGAACTGTAATTCAACAAAATTAAAAAACAAAAAACTACAGGAGAAAAACTCCCCAAACTTCCTGTGGGGTCCAATAATTTGTGGCCCTGGCCCATTTTTACATTGGGGCCCAAGGCCCGAGCCGAGGAAGGTTATAGCCGAAGATAGGTAATAAAAATCTAAATAGTTTTGAGACACAGCCGAGGATGATTCTGTTCTCGACATATCCGAGGTCTCCCTGGAAGGAAGGGCAAAAACGGTATAGGAACAGTTTGGGAAAAAATCTAAAATATCTAGGTCAATAGAGAAGGGTACGCTGGATAGTATAACGACCAAGGACAAAGGGAAAGCTGTCCTTACTGCCATTCAATACTCTGCACCTGACAGAGCCATACTCTTTAGCTTTTACAACCACTCCCAACCACTCTGGGTATGGGCTGATGGGACAAGTATCAGTCCTGGAAAATCGAACCCACACGTGGACGTTGGATAAGGGATACAGGTTAGTATAAAAGGAAAAGTAAGTAATCCGGGGAAAGGGGCTGGGAAAAATGGCCAGAAACCAGAGCCTCCCAGCCCGCCTCCAAGAGAAAGACTCCTAGGGCGAACACGATTTAATTATGTATGAACATCACGGAAAACCACCGTCTCGTGACCAAGGCCTAGCTTTTCAAACCCACGCTCTATAAATGATATTGTTTGGGCCCTCTTTACGTACGAGCCCAATACTATCTCGGGGTCGTTAAGAATCGAGTCCATACAATTGGCGTCGTCTGTGGGAAGGCTTGTGTCCTGGCACAGGTGGTGGGTTGAGATAATCACTCACATAATTTCCAACAGCCGAATGTAGTGTTTTAACGTAGAGTCCCACTAGGGGTTACGTTTCTTTACTAGGGGCTGCGCTTCGTAGCGTCAGCAGCGCGAATGGTTCTAAGGGCTTGGCCGAGGAGCTAATCCCCCTAAACCAAGATCTCACACCATAGTCGAGGGGTTATTTCCCCCAACTACTTAAAAATCAAGTTTTGGACAGAACCAAGGTATTGCATGGTCCTCGGACTCAAACCTATGGAGGAATCAGCTACTTAAGAAGAATTCTAAGTCGCTCAGTCCTCGGACCAAATACCAGAAAAGGTTAAGGCTATGAAAGTTATTAGGAAGATGGCGAAACGCCTTATTACTCAGCGACCTACAGGGGCTGTACATTTCGGGTTATATATCCTCGGATGATTACTTCCTACACGGCATCGAGCATTCAGCTATCACCTCGATCAAATTTGGGGTATACAACCCATTTTCATGTCGGCATCGAGCATTCAGCCATCACCTCATTCAAGTTTGGGGTATACAACCCATTTTCAGGTTGGTCTTATTGTACACGATACCTCTAATAAGTTCATAATGACATCTTTTTTCTTGGTAAGGAATTTCGGCCCTAAGTATTGTTTTCTCAAGTCGGCGTTATTATGCCAGACAGCTCTAATAAGCTTATCATAATATCTTTTTCTTTTTCTTCTTAGTAAGGATTTCAGCCCTATGTATCATTTGTTCAAATCGGCATTATTATGTCGGATAGTTTCAATAAGCACAGAGCAAGGTCTTTTTATTAACGGGGATTTTGGCCCTAAGCGTCATTCAGAGTATAAAAATAAAAAAAAAGTCACAGGGTAGTACGTCTATTCACGGCATAACCATTTCAAAAAGAAGAGATAGAACATACGAAATAAAGCAATGATGACTTTTATTAATATAAAGAGGTATTACAGAGTACAATGAAGGGCTTAAACAAGCCTATGTAGGAAACGAATTACAAAAACAATAAAAAAAAAAAAACAATAAAAAAACAACAACAACAACAACAACAACAAACAAACAGCCAGAAATCTTTTTAAGCTCTGCTCCCAAGTCTTTCCAAATTCTGCCCCAGTAGCATCCATATTGAGAGGAGGACCTTCCTTGGTGGGGGAGGAGAAGAAGAGGAAGAAGGAAAAGCACCAGGATGGATCTGGTGATGGGAAAGAAGAAGAAGGAGAGGCAAAAGGAGGCACCAGTGAAGGAAGAGAGGAAGAAGCAGGGATACTTTGTCCCTGCATCAGTCTTGACTCCTAACACGCTGGTGTCATGTTAGCTATGCTCATAAGAGAGCGGCTGGTACTGATAATGGGTGACCCTAGCTCAGTCGCGCCAAAAGTTTGACGCGACGAGCCCCTGCTTCGGATTTTGACTGAAAGGAGGATGAGAAGTATCTTGAGTTTCTGTCATCACTGCCCTGACTGAGCCATTTTGAGCTTCACAAGAACGTAGCATTTCTGGGAAGAGTATGGTCTCTTCATTCCCGCTCCTATTGTGGACGAATCACAATTCAAGGTGTAAGCAAGCGGATAAGGGAAACTCTAGGGGAGGCTAAGGGTTTTCAGGCTTTAAAAGGATTGAAAGGTCTCTGTGTAAGAGAGGTAACCTCTTGCTTCCCTTCTTATATGAAGGGCAAAACGGGAGGCATTTAATCTGTCCAAATTTCCAAGAAAATCGGTAAACGAGAATATACTCATTCCACTTCCCCACGCCGTCAATAACCGTTGAATTTAAATGGTCTCGTAAAGGGAAATCATTAAAGGCGCGTTTCGGATAATGAAGCAGCAGGAACGCATCATGAATGAATTCAAAAGAATGTCTAGTAGTCCGGTATGTTTCCTGGATAGATGAAGAGACGCCCACATTGATGAAGGGCAGATCTAAGCAGACCGCAATAAAGGCGTGGCATTACCAAAACCCTCCTGTCCAACCAAGAGGTCGGACAGCAGGATTTTGAGGGGCTATTGTGGGGTCCAATAATTTGTGGCCCTGGCTCATTTTTACATTGGGGCCCAAGGCTCGAGCCGAGGAAGGTTATAGCCGAGAATAGGTAATAAAAGTCCAAATAGTTTTGAGACACAGCCGAGAATGATTCTGTCCTCGGCATATCCGAGGTCTCCCTGGAAGGAAGGGCAAAAACGGTATAGGAACAGTTTGGGAAAAAATCTAAAATATCTAGGTCAATAGAGAAGGGTACGCTGGATAGTATAACGACCAAGGACAAAGGGGAAGCTGTCCTTACTGCCATTCAATATTCTGCACCTAACAGAGCCATACTCTTTAGCTTTTACAACCACTCCCAACCACTCTGGGTATGGGCTGATGGGACAAGTATCAGTCCTGGAAAATCGAACCCACACGTGGACGTTAGATAAGGGATACAGGCTAGTATAAAAGGAAAAGTAAGTAATCCGGAGAAAGGGGCTGGGAAAAATGGCCAGAAACCAGAGCCTCCCAGCCCGCCTCCAAGAGAAAGACTCCTAGGGCGAACACGATTTAATTATGTATGAACACCACGGAAAACCACCGTCTCGTGACTAAGGCCTAGCTTTTCAAACCCACGCTCTATAAATGATATTGTTTGGGCCCTCTTTACGTACGAGTCCAATATTATCTTGGGGTCGTTACGAATCGAGTCCTTACACTTCCCACTAGATTAAAAAATAAAAAAAAACTTCCCACTCCACTTACACAACCAATTACAAATTCCTCACAAAAACTTCTCTTTTTCCTTTGTTTCTCTCCGTCCACTTTCCCACTTAAAGCTAGTTATTCTCCATCCTTACCCTCCCAAATTTGGAATGGTGACTATTTATATAGATAATATGAGATACACAGCCCAAAAAACTCTCCAAACTTCCCACAAGATAATAATAATAACTTTGCACTCCACGTACACAACTAAAACTAGCCTCGCACAACCAATTGGAATGGTGACTATTTATATAGATAACTATGAGATACACCACCCTAAAAAACTCTCCAAACTTCCCACTAGATAAATAAAAAAAAACTTTCCACTCCACGTACACAGCCAAAACCACCATCACACAACCGATAGCAACTTCCTCACAAAATCTTCTCCTTTTTCTGAGAAATTATTAAGTCCACTAAGAGAACTATTGACGTGGTTCTTTCTAACCTTCCAACCAATAAAATGCTATTATTTATGCAAATGTGACATCATCTAATAATTTTTATTTTTTATTCATTTTGCTAATTAGGAAGTTCACTCACATATTTGCACAGATGACATTGTTTCATTGGTTGGGAGGACTATGTTAGCAATTCTCCTAGTAGACTTAATAATTTCTACCTTTTTCTTTGTTCCTCTCCCCCCACTTTCCTACTTAAAGCTAGTTACTCTCCATACTTGTCCTCCCAAATTTGGAATGGTGACAATTTATATCGATTACGACTGAGATACACTGCCCCAAAAATCAACACCATTGAAACATAATCCAAAAGATTATAAAATTTTGATATGTATAAATCCAAAAGTCATAATTTGTGCCCAAGAACCAAATTCAATTACTGCAACTCTACGCTAAGGGAATAGTGCATTAAAGCGTTCAAAGCACCCTTTCTTAGTGCACTATTATTATTTATTCACCCTTTCTTGAAGGATCATTCTAGTCAATTATATTCATTGTATAGCTTGGGTTTGCCATTTTACCTAAAATAAATAAATAATAAAATAAACTTGGGTTTTCCATTTAATTTGGAGAGAATTATGTTGCATCCAGACTTAGATTACGCCTAGAGGTTAATTTTTGCATGTTGGAAGTTAGAACTACTCTGACGGATTTATATGGATTGTTTAATCTGTTGAATTTTGACATTTCAAATCATTTTGAATTATTCAGTAGATTTAAAAGTCTTATAAGTTAAAACATATGTCAATATATAACAAACTAAAGTATAGCATAGATGATTCAAGGATTGTGTGGCAGATAGTATGAATAAGAAACTAGGGAAAGAAAATTATGATAAAGTTTATAGAAAATATTTTTGTACCTCAAATCTTGTCACAACTTGACATGTATGACTATAAATGGTAGTAAAAAGTTGGAGGGTCACAAACTGACAAAAATAAACTTGGGTAAGAAAAATATAATAAAATTTAGGCGAAAATCACATTTTAGTCCTTACATTTTCAAGCGATTCCCATTTTAGTCCCTACATTTTATTTTTACCGCTTTTAGTTCTTATCCTGAAAAACGCTTCCCGTTTTGGTCACTGCCATTACTCATTTAACAGAAATATCCTATTTGGCAAACGGTCCAACAGTAAATACTGACATGTCTATTAAAATAATATTAAAAAAAATATTTGCATTTTTAAAAATGCCACGTCAGCAATTTAATTTTTTAAAAAAGCCACATCAAATAAAAATAATATAAAAATTTCTAACCTAATTATTTTTTTTTAAAAAGGAAAAGAAATTAGTTAAATTAATTTTTTTTCCTTTTTTTTGGGAAGAACATGAAGAACGTGTTCTTCATTTTTCTTCCCCAACTAAGCTTGGCCAGAAAATTAAAAATTAAAAATTTACTTTTCTTTTCTTGCATTTTCTTAGCCAATGTAATTAAGGAGTCTAATGTATTGCATTTTCTTCATTTGTACTGCATTACAAATTTATTTTTAGACTACACCATTCTTGGAGACCAAATAAAAATAGAGCAAAGATTCAAATTTTAACAATCATTTTTGGTGTTCTCTTTTCAGTCAAGTTATCAAAATAGCAAAAGAGTAAGCAAGAATAGAACACAGAGAATTTCCATATAAGATCTGATGCAAAACCCAAAAGATAAACTAGATCTAGAACTTAAATCAAATCAAAATCTAATCTAAAAAAGACAGACACAGATCTAAACGAAAATGTCAAAAGACAATGTTTTTAGTTATTACCTTGCTCTTGGTGACGAAGTCGTTGACGTTAATAGCAGGGAACAAGAGGGTACCATTGGCCTGCATCTGGTAAAGCCTCTTAACTCCAGTGGTTGTCTCTTCAGACACACCAACCAATCTTTGCTTCATCTTGTGGTACCTCTTGGGATCTGTCTTCAACCCATCTCTGATAATGGTCAGCACAATCTGGAACTCGGCATTGTCGGTGGAAGCTGGGTCCGGAAGAGTCCGTTCTTCTCAAACAACTCCTCGGCCTTAACGCCCTCGTGGATGAGCAGAGTGGCGTCGCCACCGTCATCGACTATGAGATCGGCCTTAACCCATCTCTGATTGCTCTATTTTTCTTTTCTAATGTTTTTAATTTTTTGGGCAAGCTTAGTTGGGGAAGAAAAATGAAGAACACGTTCTTCATGTTCTTCCAAAAAAAAGGAAAAAAAAATTAATTTAACTAATTTCTTTTCTTTTTTTTAAAAATAATTAGGTTAGAAATTTTTATATTATTTTTATTTGATGTGGCTTTTTTCAAAAATTAAATTGTTGATATGGCATTTTTAAAAATGCAAATATTTTTTTAATATTATTTTAATAGACACGTCAGCATTTACTGTTGGACCGTTTGCCACATTAGATATTTCTGTTAAATGAGTAACGATAATGACCAAAATAAGAAGCGTTTTTCAGGATAGGGACTAAAAGCGGTAAAAATAAAATGTAGGGACTAAAATGGGAATCGCCTGAAAATGTAGGGACTAGAATGTGTTTTTCGCCTAAAATTTATAGACAATATTTTTGTACCATAAATCTTACCACAACTTTGACATGTACAACTATAAATGGAGGAAGAAAAGTGGAAGGTCATAAACTAATTAAGAAAAATATGATAAAGTCTATGGAGAATATTTTTGAACCACAAATCTTGCCAGAACCATGACGTACAACTATAAATGCCGGTAAAAAGGTAGTGGGTCATAAAGTGATGATTTACCAATTATAATCTTATATGTCATTACTTGTAACAAATATTATGGCAAAGTAGGTTGTCACGAGTCTTTTGGCCCAATATTGCTAAATCCAGAGTTTATTTGCTTTATAGGAATTGTTCTAAGTTATTTAGGGAATTGAGGAAAGAGAGTGAATTTCAGCAACGGTGTTACCGAAATTCAACAAAAGTATGAGAGAGAAAGAGAAAAAGTGGGAGAGAGAAAATTTTGAATTTCGATAATCACATTACCGAAATTCCTGCTGCCCAAATCTCCGAAAACCAATTGTGGCAATGCCATTGCAGAAATAGGGGAAAAAAAAATTTTTGTGGTAATTGTGGCAATGCCATTACCGAAAATGGGAGGAAAAAAAATTAATGGTTGCCGAAATCTGGGGAGGAATTAAAAAAAAAAAATGCGACGTCCACAATATTTTACAACATTTTCACAACAAATCATAGGTGATTAGTTATTATTATTTCAAATTTGAATTAACACTGAGATTACTTTTTTAATCCAACAATAACAACTTGCCACTTAAAATTTGTTGTAAAAATATTGTAAAAATTGTGTGCACATATACCGAAAGATTAATAAAAACATGTACACTTAATTTAACTGTACGTAGTTTTTGAACACAAAAACACAAGGGAAGTATAAAATAAAAACACAAAAACATGAGGGTTACATGATTTAACCTAACGGCCTATGTCCACGGAAGAAAGTCTAAATGGCTACATCTTTAATATATTAGAGTGTAGTACAAATCTTGTATTACAATGAACCATATCATGAGTATATATAGTAGACTAAACCCTAGACTAATAGACTTCTAGTACAAGTAAGAGATTTGACTTGCACATAGTAAAATTAGGCTTGGGTCTATACTAATGGGCTAATATATCTCTAACACCCCTTCTCAAACTCAAGATGGAAGCTTGATGAAACCTTGAGATTTGATAAGGTTGAGAAGATTGCTTGAATGAAGTAATGTTGGTTTAAGGAAGGCAATGGTCTTGTAGTATTGATGTGACTTCTAATGGTGGCATGACTATACTGAAGAGTTTTGACGGCAGCAGTGAGGAGTCAAAGAAGATGAACGCAATGAAGAAACATCGAGGAAGACAAAAATTGCTCTTAAACACACCATAAAGACAGAAAGCCATGGCCATGGAAAGGTGGCTCTGATACCATGTTAAATATTAGCTATAATATATTCCATGTTGCATATGCTTGTATAGATGTGGAAAAGGGAAGTATAAAATAGAAACACAAGAACACAAGGGTTATGTGGCTTAACCTAATGGCCTACGTCCACAGAGAAAAGCCTAAATGGATATATCTTTAATATATTAGAGTGTAATACAAATCTTGTGTTACAGTGAACCATAACATGGGTATATATAGTAGACTTTACTCTACACTAATAGACTTCTAGTATAAGCAAGAGACTTGGCTTGCACAAAAAGTAGAATTAGGCTTGGGCCTATGTTAATGGGCTAATATATGTCTAACATATTACATTCATGGTAGCGGTTTTTGCTTTGGGTCATGTAATTTTCCCAACTTCCACAACATATGTCACTGCCTTGCATCCGTCTTGGAGTCCTCATAGTTGCACCAAGCTATAGGCTTGCATCGGTGCATAGGCTTTCGGTAGCCATAGATGATGCAATGAGTTCTCTAAATGGTTACAAACCCTAGCCATGCATGGTGACATTGGTTGTGATACGTGGTTTGTTAGGGTTTATGGCCTAAAATCCAATTTATTGGCATGTTATAATAATTAAATTGTTTAATTTTATGAGACTATTTGTATGTGAACTAATTGGACATTATCATAGTCATTGAGATGCATTGTATGTGATTTATGTGATTTAGTTACAGAAGATATAAATCACAAGTTCCTTGTAAACTTAAAATGTAGTTCGTAGTCGGTGATGAAATTGGGCGTTTCATCTGCGAAGACTATAACACATCAACTAAGATGGTTTGTCTTGATCATGGAAGTGGAGACTTCTAGTTGATGTGTTGATGTGTCTTAAGTGTGTAAAACATATTGAACTGGACCGCTGTGAGATTAATTATTCAATTAACAACAGTCACAAAATAATAAATCTCATGACTTCTAATTTTATAGACTTTCAATCTTGAGAGGATAGTGAACCCGATTATGAAATGTAGGTTACTTTGATATATCAAGAGTGAGATATAATTTAGTGGTCAAAACCTTAGTATGTTGGGTACCACATGTAGTATTAAGGGAACACATATTCTCAAGATGAAATCTATAATCTCTTTCTACAGAGACACAAAATATTTCCTTAAGATAAGTTTAATGGAAACTGATTATTCAAGGCCGGCCACTTTAGTAAAGAGTTACTAAAGTTCATATTTTATGAAATTAGATTTCATAAATATGAATAACTAAAAGATTAAACTAGGTACTTAAGGAATAAAATAGTTGTTTACAAAGTGATAGTTTATTATAACTTTGTTCATTATGGATATTTCATGGAAGGGTCAAATGATATCATATTAGAGTCATGGGATATAATTTATTGATAAAGCCTAGAGTGCAATTATATTTCCATAGTAGTACTTGTTATATAATTAATGGTAACTTTAGGCTTGTCAAGAGTTGACAGGTAAGTCTGAAGCCCATTGGAGCTAAAGCCTTATTAATCCCTTTGGTCCCATCCCAAGCCACACACTTAGGCCTAATTGAGCTAGCCCAAAAGGCTAACCCAATAAGATAATCAGTTTTTATTTAATAAGAGTTATTAAATAAAATAACTGTTAAGGTAGTTAATATGTATGTATGATTAAAAAAAAGAGAAAACAGTTTTTCTTTACAAGATTTTTGGAATACATTGTTCCAAAAGGAAAATTAACGTATGTAAGAATTGATTGAGAGATCACTCATTTTGGGCACCATGTGAAATTGGGATGAAGATTGAAGGTATTCTCAAATCTTGTTTTTGGATTTCAGTGCATCAAGGTACGCTTTCTGTTCATTGTTCTAAAATTCAAGGTTATATGTTATCTCTCATGAATGAAGTAGATCCTTGTGTTTCTTCCGCTGTATATTTTGTATGAGATGCAAAACTAGTTTTTCCAATAGGGTTTTTGTAATGGGTGACTCTTTTGGAGGGAACGTGGCTCACCATGTAGCACTTAGGCTTGGTGTGGGTTTGGTTGAATTGGAGCCAGTTCGGGTGAGAGGTTATGTGCTCTTGGTTCCATTTTTTGGTGGGAGTGTGAAGACTAGATCCAAGGAAAGAGGCCATGTGAAAGTATTTTGGAATTTGGACATGTATAACGGGTATGGAGCTAGTGCTCAATATTGCCAATATGCTATGTATAACATATGCTATCTGAGAATCAATGACTCTGATCTTCTTCCAACAAGAAACAGTTTTGCACATTTTGCCAACAATAACTAAACTACATAATAGTTTAATTATTACAAAATCCAAATATAACTTCTTTTTTGAGAAATTATGGCACTTGATTTTTTATATTTTTGTTTTTGTTTTTGTTTGTTGTTGCTGTTGAATGCTTGATTATAAAGTTAGACTGTCATTTAATCCAATTAACATGGCATGATGCATGGTTTATAACTACTTTATATGAGACTTGTCCTTGACATATTAATAGAGTATGTATTAAGTAAACGACAGTATTTTATATGAATATGTAAAAATTCTTTCTTTAATTTCAATATACTATCATTTTAACTAAAAATTTCATAGCTTATGTGAAAATGAAATAAAATTAACTAGATTCATTTTATCACAATAAAACAATCATGTTCAAAAAGTAAAAACTAATATAAATAAATTAAAAAAAAAATTCTTTTTTCTTACTGAATTAGAGCAATCAAGAATAAGTAAAGAAAGAGCATAGAGCAACAAGTATAAATAAGGATATCTGATTTGTGAGAGAAAATGAGAAGAGAGGATAAAGATTTGTTTCTCTAGAATAAGGCACTTTCTTATACAAAACTGTTGGGATGAACAAATGCTCTCTCTTGTTCTTATAAGCTCAGCTCACACACTTACTTCCTCTTCATACATGCAAAGGATATGAGTCTTGGCTTATATAGTGTGAACTAAAAAGAAGATTAGGATAAGAACATAGCAGAATGCCAGCAGATATTTTGCGACCTTGTTGCGGCTAATTGGTCGCAACATGGTTGCATCAATAGTCTCTCTGGATCTTTTGCCACGTGTCACTCTTGGGCTGTCTGGCTGCTTGCAGGTTCACCTCCAGGCACGAGATCTCTGGTTGATGTAGCTTTCCATAGTTGAGGGAAGGCTCAAATACATCTACCTTTTTAATGGACTCATCGCTTTGAGCTAATATAGTTGTCGAGGAAGAGAGCGGTTTGAATGGGAGAGGAGACTGAGGATGAAGTTCTCTATGTCTTCTTTTGTGTTTTGTTGGATTTTGTTTAGGGTTTCTCAAGGAAAGAGACGTCCTTATTTCTTTTTATAGTTGTAGGCACTTGGCTCAAAATTGAATGATGTTTTTTTTTTTTTTTTGTATGAAGCTGAAAGCTCGAATTTGTGTTAAAACACAAGCACTTGTTTAGACCCCTAATTAAAAATTACGACTAGATTGCTTTTACTCTAACTTGGACTAAGTGCGGAACAAGAATAAATAAGCGCAATGAATCAATAGCACTACCCTAAGCCATATTCATTCATCATCAACAATAAAATGAAAGCTTAAATAGTAGGGAAGAGAGATGCAAACACAAGATAACACTGAGACGTGTTATCAAAGAGGAAACTGAAGAACTCGACGAAAAGTTTCTCCGCAACCCTCCAAGTCGAAATCGATCCACTAGAGAATAAAATTGGAGTACACAAATAACAAAAGACCCTCTAAGCCTAGTCTACCCCATGTACTTGAGCCCTCTAAGCTCCTGCTACCAACTGACTTCTTGGAGCCTTGTCTTCTCTAACTTTCTAGATCCTGCAATTCAGCCTAATTGCATCTGCCAATGAATGGCTCCTTCCAATACTTCCCTGCAGCACCAAAATCTCACTTTACACTCAGTATGAATGTGGTAAGTGTTTGGGCTAGCAACCTCTCAAAGATCTAGAGATGGAGAGGTAGGAGTTGAGGAAAACCACAAGGAAATGTGTAGATAATTATGGGTATAACAATCTCTAACTCTCAAGTATATTTTCTAGGGTTTTCTCTTTGAAAAGCACTCCTTACACTTTGTGAGTAATGAGAGTATATATAGTATGGGTAAAGACTTGGTAAAGCAAAACATAACTTTTTGCCAAACAGAGACTTTCGCGGGTCCTTCCCGAGTTGGCCTTACCCTCGAAATAGTCGTGAAAATTACAACTTAACATGACTCTTCATCTTCTGGTAATGTGCTCTACATATGGCTTTTTCACAAGTTGCTTCTTGTGAGACACTCATGAGCCAGTCGCAAAATCCACTTATTCATCTTTTGAAGCTTGATTCTCACCGATCTTTTACACTCATCCCTTACAATTAAACCCACATACATATAGGGAAAAAGATTGAAGAAATTACAATCAAATTTGGTATGAAATCAAAGCCAACACAATATAGTTGGAAATTACAACTTTATAAAAACTAAAAACGCATTTATAGGGAGCAAACTTTAGAACCCAAATGGCATTGGTTTGAAATAGAAAAAAAATATTCCCAAAATCAAAGCTAATCTACAAAAATTTGTTAAACCCAATCAAACACATGATTACTATAAACATTTGGAAGACAATTCACAATGAAAAATAAAAAATTGGTGAGTAGGCTTTAATTCGCCTAACCTACTGTACTTTAGTTTAAAGTCCTCATTGGCAAAACACCAAATATCGAAACTCCACATCTGCCATCACGAAAAGTAAAATCATCTACTTGGATAATAAAGTTAGGAATAATTCTGTGAAATGTGCTCCCTTTGTAGTGAAGAGGCTTCTCATTCTCCACTGTTATGAGAGGGCTCATCAATTTTGAAACAAAAAAACATAAAAGCTTAATGGCCATGGTAATAAACTTAAATCATAAAATGGCACAGCGCAGGGAGAAACAATTCAAAAATATAGAAGTAGATTTCATGTAATTAAAAATATAAAAAGGGAGCAAAAGTTACTTGGCTGCCCATGCAAAGAGCTTAAGAGTTTCCTTCAAAGAAAATAAATGCAAAAGTCAGTAACTTCCTTTAGCAGTGAGATATAAATTGAGATGTGTATAAGACAGCGGCTTCTAGTTTACTTGGGAACCATACCTATAGTTTTAGGAATTGTATTACCAAAGATGATGTACTATGTAACCCAAACACAATAAAATAAGCGCACAATGCATTGCAAGGTTGGTTATCTTGCTAAAATAAACATTGAGGAACCTTGGAAGTTGGAACAAAAGGTAGGTAATTCAGTCTTTAATTTGAAACTCTTATGTTACTATACATTCAAATAGTGTAAGAACTATTACAATTATCGACTGTGTACATATATCTGATCAGTTAATTAATAAAACTATACATTGAAGCAGTGTAAGAACCATCACAAGTATCCACTATAGACATGCCTGACTAGTTAATTAGCAAAACTACACATTCAAACATTTTAAGTAAGAACTATTGCAATTAGTCAAAAAATAAACTTTCTTACCTAGAAATCTTATCAAGGGCCAATCAAAATCGAATAGACCCATCTGCAAGTTATAATTTCAGATAGAACCCACTATAAGATTCCACTTAAAACAACCCCATTCGATAATCATTCAAAAAATAAAGGGTGTCAATCAAAATCGTAAGCAATTGAAGATTTATGTGTGTGGTTTAGGGTTCTCGGTCTGGATATTTTTTAGATACAAAACAATGGATTCGGTTTTTTAAAGATTTTGGGTATAAAAAAGAATAAGAAGACATAAATTGATTTTAAGATGATCAACCCAACAAAGATGTCAAGACCAAAAGAAATACAAGTCATGGGATTTTCGAAACCTTAAACGATTATTATAAATAAATGCTCCCGGCTAATCTATCGAAAGAAACACATATCCAAACTTAAGCGACTAAGCCTAAATTGAAATACCAAAACCTAAACCATATTTTATAAGCAAATTTTTAAAACAAAATTTAAAACTTTAATGGTAATGTTTTCGAAGGCATAACGGTGGATTGAAGCCAGAAAGCGAAGGGAGATTGGCTTATGGCGGTTAAGTCCTCAGATTTCTTTCTCTACCCTTAATGTTTGTTGTTTTATATTTTGAATTGAAGCACGCAAAAAAGTGTTCATAATAAAGGCAGAGTTGCAGAGACAAGGAATGTTGGGGAAAACGATAGAGAGAGTTTAAAAACGAAATTGAAAACTTTACCAGGAATGCTTTTGGAGAAAGAACTGTTTGACCACAATAGAGTATTGCATATAGAGCAAACCACAACAACGATTGCAAGTTTGCAATAATAATATTGAAATGAAATGCCATCCAAAAAAAAAAACAGTTCCTTCAATGGGACAAACAAAAAGGCACAATTTTTCGATGTTTTTAAATTTAATTGTGGCACAAATTTATAGAGCCACATGGCCCAATAAAGAGCGGACAACAAAACGTCAAACGTTTCGCTTTTATATTATTATTATTATTATAAAATTTATAAGTACATCTGTTTGTTCATTTAGTCCCCTTAAACCAGATTGTTTAGCCTAATGAATTAACCAAGTTCATTATTAGGTTTATTATTCAGATCTAAGTTAAACAAACATATATAATATCATGCACAAATGCAGAAAAGTAAATAATACCACGATATGATGACTCAGGAAAACTGATGAAACTAACCGTTTCAATATAAAAATCTAGGGAGGATTTGACCTAGCTATCTTCAAGGTAAAGTAAATCCACTATAAGAGAATCAAAATTTTTACAAAAGATTTAACCTTAAATCTATTGCTACCTCATGTAGTAACTTACTGACATGACCGCGTGCAAGTTTTGAATCCACAAACTCCTTTTTTTCTTGGATTTACAACAACACAAGCTCCTTTACTTGTGACTTTAAGATCCTACTCAAAGATTTTAGATCACCATTAGTAATAATCTTGTTGCAGCAACTAGGTTCTACCAATACTTGATTGTAGATCTTACTCCGGTAGATTCTTGTGTGGTTAGAATTGTGTAGTTAGAAGGTACAGAACTTCTTAGATCTCACAAAGAGTAACACACAAGTCTTCCAAAAGTTTCCAAAATGTAGCTAGGATTTCCCTTTTATATGTGGACAAGTTGGAATGAAACCTTAAACGTTTTCGCGGGCTTGGGCCTGATTTAAAAATCTGTAGAATTTCTTTTCCGGTGATTTTCAATCGATCGAGCCTAATTCTCAATCAGTCAAGCAAGGCAAAAAGTGTCTTCCTTTTTCTGTAGTCAGTTGAACTTGAAGCTTGAAACCTAATCCTTTAAGCATTGCCTAACACATAGATTTGACATGTTTTGTTCTCAGTTTGCCAACACATTTAAAATATAATTCTAAACATTTAAACCTAAATCTTTAGAACCTAACAACATCAATTGTCTATATTTATAAATCAACTTACATTTTAATTAGAGGTTGGCATGGTAAGTGATATATAAACTTATACTTTTTAATATTTTTAATGAATAAATATTTATCATTTTTTTTTAAGATAGTTAATACTGCAACTCAAACCATTTTCCCCATTTACCCCTAAGCAATTTGTGTATGAGGATGTGTCAATTAAGTTACAAAACTCTTGGTGTATTTAGCCTATTAAATTGACTAATAAACAAAAAATAAATATCTATATCTATTTGTAGGGGCAAAGGCCCAAAGGCCCAAAATCATACAATGGGCCTTGGGCCCCATACGGGATGGTCAACCATGTCCGAGGAGAGGACGTAGATACCAAAAGGGGTCCCAATCCAGTTCTCATAGACCTGAAGTCACTTAAAGGGCAGTCCGAGGAGAAATGTCTCCTCGGACGTGACGAGACATGCATTCTGCCTACTAAAAGGATCCACCCCAACGAACACAAGTAGCAAGGACAAGCCCTACAGACCCGTGGTAAAGAAGGAAACGAAAGATGCCCAAGGAGAGGCTGCAGCTGCCACATTAAATGCATTGCAGCTACTTTTCTAACCGCATTAATGTGGAGAAGACCTGTGAACAGTGCTGCCTTGGCTACCACAACTCACAGAAAGGTGGAAGGGGTGTCCGATGGGACAAGCACTCAAGTGGGAGTCCAGATAATCAACAAGTGTGAGGCCACGATGGCTTCAAGGAGGCTATATAAGAAAGGGAGTCCTCATGAGGAAGGGGACGCAAGAAAAGCAAGAGGAATAGAAAAAGAACTGGAAAACTGAAAGTAAGAACCAACAAATATCTATCTCATCTCCTTGGACTGAGAATATATGGACACTAATAGGATTTTCTTGTGTCCAAGTGTTGTGTAGCCCAAACTTAGTCTCTATTTACTTCGCTAAGGCCCGGTTCTGTAACACACTCTCTACAAATTCATTGTTTCAGGGCCCCTTTGACCAAGACCCTATACTTGTTGGGCTTAGGCCCCAAATTGAGACCCTACAATTGGCGCCGTCTGTGGGGAGAATTTGTGCCTCAGCAAGTACGACCGTTAGAAATGGAAGGATCAAGTCTGTGACAAACGGGACCCACAGACTCCTAATGGTAGGACAACTTCCTTAACCTCGAACGGGAAAGAGATCAAGACAGGCGACGAAAAGGTAGTGTAAATACCTCCCATACGAGTAGAAGCCGCTCGAGAGGGAAAGGTCATGCATCCCAGAAGCAGGGCGATAATAGGGCTTTCCAGCAAGAAATCGACGACCTGAAGAGGAAGTTGCGCCGAGCACAGCGGAGGCGTCCTTCCCCTAGTTCGGACACCAGCGATGAAGAGGACAACAAGTACAGGCGAAGGTCGAGAACCCCACCAAGTGAAACCTTCTCCTATGAGGAAGAGCAACCTCACAAACGCGGCCACAGAAGTCCGTCTTACAAGGGCCTAGCAAACGACGCCATGAGTAAGGCCCTGGACTGCATCTCTCAGTCACCTTTCACGCGTAGGATAGAGGGGGCTGAACTTCCTCGACAGTTCCACCATCCCACTTTCGCCATATATAATGGTCGAATGGACCCCGTAGAACACGTAAGTCAGTTTAACCAGAGGATGGCCGTCCATTCCAGAGACAAAGCTTTGATGTGCAAAGTGTTTCCATCCAGTTTGGGACCCATGGCGATGAGGTGGTTTGACAGCCTCAAACCAAATTCCATAAATTCTTTTAAGCAGCTAATCCAGGCTTTCGGTTCTCGCTTCATAACGAGCAGTAGGGTTCTTCGGCCCTTAGATTCCCTCCTTGTCCTTATCCATGCGAGAAGGAGAGACCCTGAAGGCCTACTTGAATAGGTACTGAGAGATGTATAACGAGATAGAGGAAAATTATGATCACGTCGCCATCAGCACCTTCAAGAGAGGCCTGCCGACAAAGCACGGTTTAAGGAAATCCCTGGCTGGGAAACCGGTCACCAGCGTGCGCCAGCTCATGGACCGAATCGACAAGTACAAGAGGGTCGAAGAGGACCAACAAATGAGAAAGGGAAAAGCGAAGGGTGTCCCTCAAGAAAGGAGGGACTTCAGGTCGGACCGATTTAGCAACAACAACCGACCGAGAAGGGATTACTCGGAGCAGTCTAGATCCATCGGGGCGCAGGCAGTCCACGCTGTGTTCCAGGAACCATTACATAAGATCTTAGAGAAAGTCAAGAACGAGCCGTTCTTTCAATGGCCAAATAGGATGGCAGGCGACCCTGCGAAACGCCATCAGAGCCTATATTGCGAATACCACCAAGAACCAGGGCACACTACTGATGACTGCAAAAATCTGAAAAACCACTTGGACCAGCTGGTCCGAAAGGGAAAGCTGAGACATCTCTTTCACCATTCCGGTGGCCGACAAGAGCAAGCGAGCGTCGAGGCAAGGCAAAGCACCTTGAGACCGCCTATTGGCACGATAAATGTCATTCTCGCCGCTCCAGGAAGAACTGGCTCCCATCCTTTCAGAGTGATGTCAGTGGCCCGGCTCCCCGTTGAAGTTAACGACCGTGAGTCTAAGAGGGCTAAAGGGATGGCCTCGCCCATACTCGGATTCTCGGATGAGGATAAAGTTGGAACCATCCAGCCCCACGATGATGCTCTAGTTGTCACACTCAGGATTGGGGGATATGATGTGAAGATGGTGCTAGTCGATCAGGACAGTGCCGTGGAAGTAATGTACCCCGACCTATACAAGGAGCTGAAGCTGAGACCGGAAGACCTGACAACATACGACTCCCTTTTGGTAAGTTTCGAAAGGAAAACTGTTACTCCGAAAGGCCAAATTAGGCTGCCTATACAAACAGGCTCGAACATAGTGGAGGTGGACTTCATAGTGGTGGACGCATATTCGCCCTACACCGCCATTGTAGCTAGACCTTGGCTTCATACCCTAAGGGCTATATCCTCAACCTTACACCAAAAGATGAAGTACTTGTCGGGGGGTCGGGTTAAAGAAGTGATAGGGGACCAAGCCATGGCCCGGCAATGCATGGTGTCTGCCATCTCGTGAAGCCCGAGTGCCGAGCCTTTAACCTCTACCGAGAATGGCTTATAGCAATTAGCAGCCCTAGCTCCGACCCCAGGTGGTGGGGGACTTGCCGAGGAGGCAAGTTGTGAGGATTTGGAAAAAGTTCTTGTGGGCTCCGAATCCGGAAAGATTTTTTCAGGTTAGTTCGGAACTGCCATCCCAAGAGAAGGAAAAGCTGATTGATTTTCTCAAAGAAAATGTGGACGTGTTTGCATGGGACGCCTACGAGGCTCCAGGGGATGATTCGAATTTCATATGCCATCATGTTAATGTTAGTCCGGCTGTTACGCCTAAGAAACAACCTCCTCGGCGACCGTCGAAAGAGCATGCTAATGCGGTGAGAGAGGAGGTGATGAAACTAAAGAAAGCAGGGGCTATCAAAGAAGTTTTCTATCCCGAATGGCTGGCCAATACAGTTGTGGTGAAGAAGAAAAGTGGGAAATTGCAAGTCTGCATGGACTTCGTGGACCTGAATAAGGCCTGCCCTGAGGATCCTTTTCCTATGCCTCGGATAGATCGATTGGTGGATTCAACTATGGGGACACCCTCGAATGAGTTTCTTAGACGTCTTTCAAGGATACCATCAAATACCCTTGGCCGCCGACAACCAAGAAAATACGGCTTCTGTCACCCCCATTGGAAACTACCACTATAAGGTGATGCCTTTTGGCTTGAAGAACGCCGGGTCCACCTAACAGAGGATGATGACCAAGATGGTTGACGACGTAGCAAATCAAAGGGGTTTTGGGGTGGGGCTTGTCCTGATTTCCCCCGAGGGGATTACTATCGAGAAATCACTAAAGTTGGGCTTTTCGGCCACGAATAAGGAGGCAGAATATGAGGCCCTGTTGGAAGGAATGTCCATGGTCGAGAAACTGGGCGGGAAAACCATAAACATGTTCTCGAACTCAAGACTTGTTTTAGGACAAGTAAATGGGGAATTGGAGGCAAGGTATGAAAGAATGCAAGAGTACCTGGTCCAAGCTAAGCGCTTGCGGGTGCATTTTAACTATTTTAGCCTAATGCATGTATCCAGGAGTGGAAACACCCATGCCGATTCTCTTGCCACGCTAGCCATCTCCTCGGCGCAATACCTACCTCGAGTTATACTTGTGGAAGATCTACACAGACCCTTGGTGGTGAAGGCCGAGTTGATGCATGTTCGTAGCATTAGGGCAGGGCCTAGTTGGATGGATCCTTTGATACTGTTTTTAAAGGAAGACGTCTTACCCAAAGAGAAGAGTGAGGCCGACAAGATTAGAAGAAAGGCTCCTCGATTCTGGCTGTCCGAGGACTTGAAATTGTATAAGCGCTCATTTTCAGGACCGTATTTGCTATGCGTACACCCTAATGCCACGGAACTTATCCTAGAGGAATTTCACAAAAGAATTTGTGGGAGCCATACAGGGGGTAGGTTCTTGTCCCGTAAAGCTATAACCCAAAGTTACTAGTGGCCGAGCATGCAGAAAGAGGCGCACAAATACATGAAGAAGTGCGACCAATGCTAGAGGTTCGCCCCAAATATACATCAACCGAGCAGGACCCTCAATCCGCTGTCCAGCCCTTGGCTATTCGTGTAGTGGGGCCTGGATATCCTAGGACCATTTCCTAAAGCAGTGGGGAACAAAAGACTCCTTCTCGTCGGTACTGATTATTTCACAAAATGGGTCGAAACCAAGCCACTGGCAAACATTAGAGATGTAGATGCCAAGAAATTTATTTGGAAGAACATCGTCACCAGGTTCGGAGTCCCTCACATCCTAATCTCGGACAACGGTCTCCAGTTCAATAGTAAAGCCTTCAGAAGGTATTGCAGCGAGTTGGGAATTGCGAATAGATACTCCACACTGGCTTACCCACAGGGGAATGGGCAAGCCGAAGCCATCAACAAGGTCATCATAAATGGGCTAAAGAAGAGGTTAGATGACGTGAATGGGAGATGGGTGGAAGAACTGCATCATGTCTTATGGACGTACCATACCACACCGCGCAGATCCACAGGGGAGACCCCCTTTTCAATGACCTATGGAGCCGAGGTCGTCATCCCCCTAGAAACAAATTTCCCAATGCTGAAGACCAGCACATTTTGTCCTAATGTCAACAACGAGCTGCTGGAAAAAAGTTTAGACCTCATCGAGGAAAGAAGGGAAAGAGCAATGGTCCAACTTGCCTACTACCAACACAAACTTAAGCAAGGTTATAATGCCAAGGTGAAACTAAGGCCACTAGCACCTGTGGATCTGGTATTAAGAAAAGTTCTGGGCACTGCAAAAAATCCCGCGTGGGGAAAGTTCGAACCAAATTGGGAAAGGCCATATTGTATCGCCTCGGTGGCCGACATAGGGGCCTACTTTTTAGAAGATTTGAATGAGCATGTAGTGCCACGTCCTTGGAATGTAAATAACCTGAAAAAGTATTATTATTAATGAAAGTTCGTACTCTTGGTATTACCCACTGTGCATTTTTATCCAAGAATTAAATAGAACCCAAGTCCTACGTAGCTCCTCGGACCACAAACTTGGGGGAAATTAATCACTACGCAGTTTTTATCTAAGTGTCAAATAGAACCCAAGTCCTGTGTGACTCCTCAGACCGCAGGTTTAGAGGAAATTAACCACTACGCAGTTTTTATCTAAGTGTTAAACAGAATCTAAGTCCTGCGTGGCTCCTCGGACCACAGGCTTGGGGAAAATTAACCACTATGTAGTTTTTATCTAAGTGTTAAACAGAACTCAAGTCCTGCATGGCTCCTCGGAGCACAGGCTTGGGGGAAATTAGTCACTACGTAGTTTTTATCTAAGTGTTAAATAGAACCCAAATCCTGCGTGGTTCCTCGAACCACAAGCTTCGGAGAAATTAACCATTACGCAGTTTTTATCTAAATTTTAAATAGAACCCAAGTCCTGCGTGACTTCTCGGACCATAGGCTTGGGGGAAATTAACCACTACGCAATTTTTATCTAAGTGTTAAACAGAACCCAAGTCCTGTGTGGCTCTTCAAACCATAGGCTTGGGAGAAATTAATCTCTGTGCCATTTTATCTAAGTGTTAAACAAAACCCAAGTCCTGTGTGGCTCTTGGGACCACAAGCTTGGGGAAAATTAACCACTATGTAGTTTTTATCTAAGTGTTAAACAGAATTCAAATCCTGCATGGCTCCTCGAACCACAGGTTTGGGGGAAATTAGCCACTACGCAGTTTTTATCTAAGTGTTAAATAGAACCCAAATCCTGCGTGGCTCCTCGGACCATAGGCTTGGGAGAAATTAACCATTACGCAGTTTTTATCTAAATTTTAAATAGAACCCAAGTCCTACGTGGCTTCTCGGACCACAGGCTTGGGGGAAATTAACCACTACGCAGTTTTTATCTAAGTGTTAAACAGAACCCAAGTCCTGTGTGGCTCTTCAAACCACAGGCTTGGGAGAAATTAATCACTGTGCCATTTTATCTAAGTGTTAAACAAAACCCAAGTCCTGTGTGGCTCCTCGAACCACAGGCTTGGGGGAAATTAACCACTACGCAATTTTTATCTAAGTGTTAAATAGAACCCAAGTCCTACGTGGCTCCTCGGACCACAGGTTTGGGGGAAATTAATCACTGTGCTATTTTAACCAAGTACTAAACAGAACCCAAATCCTGCGTGGCACCTTGGACCACGGGCTTGGGGGAAATTAGTCACTATCCTCTCATTCATACTTAGCCGTATTACTTAAACTACGAGTAATGGGTTATCCTTGGAGGTCTAGTAACACAGTCAAAATTCATTCACAATGAAGACAAAAATGGAAGCAGTAAAATGAAGTTCAAAGAAGAAATTATATCATTCATTATGCTCTGAGATGCATCATCTTATAAACATTAACAAAAGCTAAGGAAATGAAAAACAAAACAAAATAACTACAAGAGAAGTCCTACACTAATGTCCTAAGCCTTATCCTAGGTTGAGCTTTTTGCAGGATCCTCAACCTCAAGACGGTCACCTCCTGCTGTAGGTTTGGGTCTGGCCTTCTTGGCTTGCGCAACAACATCCTTTATAGTGAGGGCGTCCTTAGGCAACTTGTCCTTGGCTAATGGCTGTACCTCCTCGTTCTCCCCTTTCCCTTCAAGTATGATGGGATCGGGAACAGTGGTCGGGGCGGAAGGGGGCTCCTTAGGGGTATCCGAACCTAGAATCTCGCGAATATCCTCAGGGAAGAAGATATTCTCGATCCTTCTAAGGTCGGAGTCCGTAGGAACTCCTACCCAATCCAAGGCTACTCCCTAGGACTCGGTGACGTAGTCCCTACAAACCACAGCCACCTCCTCAGTCAGCCTGGCTTCAGTATCCGCCACTCCACGCTCATAGGAGGCTGCCACCGTAGCTTCAACCGCCTCCTTGGCCAAACGAGCCGCCTCCTTTGCCTGTAGCAGCTACGCCTTGAGGTTCGAGACCATTTGCGTCAACCTAAGGAATAACATCTAAGCATTGTACCTAAGTCTTACTCATTTATATATATCCAATACATGTATCCACCCTTTCACATGAGAAATGACCTCGTAAGGACTCCAAACTTGTGGAGTCTTCCTCAATTTAAAGGAGTAGATGCATGTATCAACTAAGGATGAATGAGTTGCACTCTAGGAGTGGAAGACTAGAGCTTATGCTTGAAGAGTGAAGTGAGATACCTTGATCATAAATGTTTAATAGATTGGTTAATCACTTAAATAATTTAAATCCAGTAAAAATCGTTCAAAATTATTTATTTCAAATGAAGGGGAAAAGGCCTACAAATGCTTGGATGGTGTGATCATACTAATTCCACTAATCTTAGTAAAATTGTCGATTTTACTCCAATCTTACTTCTCTATTAATCTTTGTGATTTGAATCATTTGAACAAAGTAAGATTGTAAAATCATATGATTCTAATAGCCTCATACAGTACCAAAGTTTAAGTGACTAAATTGGCAATGCCATATATAATTTAAGAAATAATAATTTAATAATACAAATAAATAATAATAATAATATCTGATGCTATTTATTAGTAAATTTTAAAACAGTAAATAAGTTACAATGAAAGAAAGTGTGGAGCTAAATGGAAAAACTATAATTCTTCATATTTTGTTAAACCAAAAATAAAAAACAAACAAACAAAAGTAACTATTGAGTTACCCCCATTCTCATTTCTATGCACAAATGTAAACTCCCAAGAAATGACAATAATCAGAAGCAACAAGATCTCTTTAATCAAGTGAGCATACATAATCATTGGGCAATAGCTACATTACATGACTTGGAATAAACTCAGCATCACCACACTTTGAAAAGAAAATGGATTTGTCAATAAGTATTGCAGGGATGAAATTCTTTACTTGCCAATAGGCATCGATCAATGGACTAGACTTGTGCACACAATAACATTAATGAGAAACTTTTCCAACCACTTTTAGAATTAAAGATTGGAGAAAAAAGAGGAGTCAAATTATCTTTTCATGATTTTGCGTAGAGATGGCTTTGATGAGAATTATTAGTAAAAGAAACTTGAGAATCGAAATTGAAGGAGAAAATCATAACTGAATTGCTCAACGCAATTTTAAAGATGTTGTAGTCACTGGTACCTCTATTAGATAACCACACAAAGAAAACCTATTGGACATCCTTTTTTTTTTTTTTTTGCTAAATATTGGACATCTCAAAGTATTTCAAAATTTGAACAATATGATAAAAATGTGAATAATTTTTTGAGAATATATATATAATTAATAAAGGGCCCTTCTTTTTTAAGGAATATAACCCCCTTTCATAAGGAAAAAAAAAAAGAAAGGGAAAAAAATAATAAAAAAGACCAAGAAATGTGATAGTTCTGATCCGTTAAACCAATCACATTGAACGAAAAAATCAGGTGCTAATGAGACCACGTAAAAAACTGGGTCCATAATGGAAAAAGTTCTTTTTTTTTTTTTTTAATGGAAAAGGTCATTTCTAAGGCCCTTCGTAGAAATTTCTAGGAAGGGATATAGAACCATCCTCTAAAGACCACTCTTATTCTTGGGGCGGAAAAACACTTGTATAATTAATCTCCCATGGACCATGGTACACAAGAGAATCTCCTTTTCTTTTTTTTTGGCATGTTGTGCATTTCTCACGTGCATGTATGATTACTAAATATATTGGTTTTATGTGCATGTAACATAAGTATATACAATATGCATTCAAGGCTTAAGATACCGGCTATTAAAATAATAACAAGGTCTATTTTTTTTTTAAGGTTTTAATTAATTTATAGTGTCCGCTTTTGATAATTATGCTTATTATCATCAAACTAAAATACTTATAGGTTTTCAATTTTTTGACGTAGACGGGAATTTAATTCCATATTTCTTTAACCTTTAACATATTCAATAATATATTAAAATATATTGTCAAATTGTCATGCATTAATATCATTTGGTTTGGGATATATAGATGAAAAATAGTTTTATGTTTTTTTTTTTTTTTTTGGGAGGCATTTTTAGTTAAGTGGGAGTTTTTGTATAACTCAAAAAAAAAAAAAAAAATAGTGGATGATTTTGTTGTCAGTGTTGTTGCGGATAAGCTAAGGTATCTTATTTATCGGATACATTCGTCCTACAACTTACAATATATGAGTCCTACACAGTTATAAAATCGATACGTGGTGATGGTAGTTGAATGATCGACTAAAACTTCCAACACCAGCCGAAAAGCTCTTGCCAATACAGCACAAAAGGTTTTGTTCCCATGCCACTTTATTGCATTTACAACCATGAAATGCACTCACAAAAACCTAGTTTGAAATGATGAAGCCTGCACGCTTCTTCCTACAAAATTTTCAAACACGCAATCATATATTTGTTTCCACACTAACAAAGCATTTGGATCATTGCTCTCGTCTTAAACATGCTGTATCATACTTCCTTCCTACCACATTCCATCTATTTTAACATATCAAATCACAGTGGTCGAGTATAAATGAACCGGTACAAGAGTTTAGAGAAAAATTCTAGGCTACTAGCTAGAACACAATTTTTATCGCAACTTAGTTATACGGTGTAATGTCATGATTGGTGCAATACCACATTTTTCATGAACTCACACTCACTATTAACACAACTTTTATCATGCACCAATCACAGGACAGTATCTCAAACATGTTGTAAAAAATATATATAATATAAAATTGAGTTAGTAGACTTATAGTTAGATTTAACATATAAAGCACACAACACAAGTCATAAATATAGTGAATGACTGAATGTGATAACACGTTTGCTTCTTCTTTTTTATGTTTTTTTTTTTTGGGGGTGGGGGGGTGGGGGAGGGTATAAGTCATGTTGAAACTATCCTTTCACACTTAAGTAAGGACTTAAGCAACTACATCAGTTCGTGCAAATTTTCTGTCTATTTTGCAAGAAAAAACTTACTTTTTCTATTTTACACATCCACTTTTACAAAACACCCACATCAGTTTATTTATTCTACACATTTATTCAATAAAATATTCAATCTTTTTACATTTTTTTATTATTTCCTTTCCTCTCCTCTCTGGAACAAACTCACAAACTCGTCTTCTTCGTCAAGCCACACCCACACCCAGCCCGCCACCCTTCAACAAAATCCGTCAAGCCACACCCACACCCATCCTTCAACAAAATCACCCACACCCAGCCAACCACGGTCTTCTTCGTCAAGCTACAAACCCAACACAAACCCAAAATCACCCACACCTAGCCACCAGCCACCATTGACGACATTAAACAAAAACGACATTGACTCACTAAAAGACACCAATCAAACAACCTAATAATCAAACTCTCCCAGCGATTCGACTCGTTCGCCGCAACTCATTTTGCCAACTCTGACCCACTCAAGGACTTGGCCACTGATTCACCAATCTTCCACAACAACAACAACACCTCTTTCTCTGCTGGAGATGATGCATTCCTGTCGCAGCCAGTCTCGGAGATCTACGCCGATGAAGTGATCGGTGAGGACTTCAATGGAGGGTTTCCTAGATCGGACGGTTCAATTTCGCCCCCTCCAATGGAGATGGAGCTTGAGGAAGGCTTCGCTCTCAGGGAATGGAGGAGGCTGGACTGAGGGACTGAGGGACTAGAGAGAGAGGTTAAAGTAGAAGCTGAAAAGGAGAGAGTGAGGTGAGGAGAGAGAAATAAATAATAAATTAATAGATAAACGAGCTACAATAACTGTGTAAATATAAACGGTTACTGTAACTCATGGAAATATTTACACATTTTTACACCTACTGATATGGGTGTTTTTTTGCTCAAAATGTGTAAAATTTGCACTTTTTTCTATTTTAGAAAACTATAAATGAGCTGATGTGGTTGCTCTTAGTACAACAAGCTCTTCTATAAAAATTACTTCTCTCTCTCTCTCTCTCTCTCTCTCTCTCTCTCTCTCTCTCTCTCTCTCTCTCTCATATATATATATATATATATATATATATTCCAACTTTAGGATGGATAGAGTTTGAATCCATGATACTTGTTTTATAACTTACTAATAAGATAAAACACCTATAAAAATAGATGTTTACATATAAACACATATAAAAATAGGCGTTTTATCTTCTTTTTTTGCTAATATATGTGTTTACATGAAAATGAAACCTTTTTTTTTTTTTTTTTTGCTAGGTAATTGTTTATGTGGGTGCGGGGGCTCGAACCCCCGAGCTCACAATTTCATGGTAAACCGAGTACCACTTGGGCTACAAGGCCCGGTACATGAAAATGAAACTTACAAACTGAAATGTTTGCTCTCTTGATCAATTCTATGTTGAGTGTCTTGCATTTGTTTTTGGGACGTATCAAAATAAGCTTTAAAAAGATTAATTCATTTCTTATACCATTCCTACTTACTCAAACATTAATATCTATTTAAAGTACTTTGATAAGTGATAAACAATCCCTTCTTCGTCAAGTAATGATGTCATTATAGAACACATACACGAAAAACAGGTTAGAGAAAATGGTATAGACCTTTTGTAACCTATAGTATATTGGCCAACCATCTTTAAAAGTATAGGTTTCTTGTTATTTCAACGAGTATAATTTTTTTTGTCAAATAAAGAATATAATTTTATGTCATCAAATAAAGAATTTAGGTGAGAAGAAAATGCTCATTTGTTGATGTGATAATTTGTTATTTACATAAATCTATTATATATACAACTTTTATTAATATCAATTTCAACATACCAATTTAACACTTCTAAAATAAATTATATAAACTATTGAGACCTTATCATAGATGGTAAGTTATTATTAGTTCTAATTTGACCTCACTTCTGAAATTACTTTTTTAACAATGAATAACAGTTAGTAGTAGGTTCTAATTAACTCAACTAGTAAAATCTCTTATGGTTAAATAAGAAATCTGGGGTTTAATTCTTGTCTACATCAGAAACCGATTGGTATCTTGGTCTGATAATAAAGAGCTATCATCAAGAGCTATCATCAAGAGCGGATGCCATAAATTAAAATTTTCTTTAAAAAAATAGTAATAATCTGCCACATAATATTTGGTAAAAAATATCATAAAAAATATTATTTTTCAAATTCAAGCATCGAAGAGTATCATTTTTTTTTAATGAAAGCAACTAAGAGTATCATATTCCTATCCTCCATTACACCGAAAAAATAAAATAAAAGAGAAATAATGAAATATACGAGGGGATCATATCCTCCACTTCAATCTTTGTCGCACTTTCCTAAAATCAATCAGATCTGAATCTCTAATCCTACGCATTATGGGACCACTCACATTGTCCAATAAATCCCAAATTAGAAACTGACAAAAACAACAACAAAAAAGGGTCCCACAAGGCGCGTGAGAACCGAGTATGGACTTTTGAACCCAACCAGCCAATCCCAATCCCTCAAAAAGATACAACCACAAAAGAAAAAACCGCGAGAAAATTTATGTTGAATAGTCTTTAAAAATGAAAGCCACGAAACGAAATAGCGCAAGTAAACCGACAACATAAAAAAACTGGTGAGTGGTATGTTGCGTTGGAACATAAAACATTGTACATATGTTGAATTGTCTCCCATCTTGTCCTATTTATTAATAATATATAATTTTTATAATTCAACCAACAAAAAAAAAAAAATGGTTACCATTGTTGAGAGGATAACCAGTTGAGTTATAGAGATTTTGATGCTATATATTTTTACAGATAAATAATAGATGAATAGAGATAGGGTTTGAATATAGACATGAATACAGTATCATTAGAATATCATTTGATATTTTTATTTTCTACAATATGTGAAAACTTAATATAGATTGTTCCTTATCTTATAAGCCTTTTTTGGTATAATTTATAAGTTTGGTTTACATTATAGGTTAGCTTTCGTCCAATTTCTTTAAAAAAAGCTTTTGTCTTTTTAAGAATTAAATTTATTTCCAAAATAAAATTTTGGTTTCTGATTTTTTTTTTTTTAATTTCCAATGTATAATTGTATTTTTAGTCAATTTATTTTCTAATTAAAATAAATTAATGAAAATAAAATATCTAATATATACACACACTAGGAGTAGCAGCCGTTTGAGAAAATATATATATATATATTTTTTTTAACTTCTTATTTAAACACAATGTATTTTAATATAAAAAATAAAATATAATAAATAGACTTTTATTTTTTGGTTGAATAAAGGAAATATTATAGAAGGCCACCCACAAAAGTACACAAAAAAGGCAAAGTGCCAAACAGTACTAAGAGACCACACAATCTCAAAATTAGAGCATTTGCATCAGTTCAGTCATGAAAAAATTTATGTCTATTTTAACATAAGAACATACATTTTCTATTTTACATACTCACTTTTCAAAACACACCAAATTAGATTATTTATTTCATACTATATTTTACTAAAATATCAATTTTTTTAAAAAAAATTTCTCTTTCTACACAAATAATAACCATTTTTAACTCTCTTTCTTTATACTCGAGATACGTAAAAAAAAAAAAAAACTAAATGCAAAATGAATAATGTCTATATAAACTTACATGACTATTGTAATAACCACATTAATGTGAGTGCTTTTAGCATCTTACAGTGCAAAAATCCAATTTGGAATAGCTAAGATGAGGACAAACTTTGAATTGAGTTACAATCCACCTAAGCAGGAAGATTATTGGTAAAGCAGCTTAATAATTTATTATGAGTGTAAACAAAAGAACTTATGGAATAAAAGGAAAGAGATAAAGACATTAAACATTTAATATGTACAACAACTTTGTCACTTATCTTTTAAAAAGAAAAAAAAACAAGGATACAATAAAATCTCACAATATTTTCACAACATCTTTATTTTGAGCTCAGATGAGTCTCAAATTTTTTTTTTAATTTATTTCATTTTATTTTGACATATAGAGTTTGTTTGAGATCCGCTTATTTTACTGAAACTAAAATTTTTTTACTGAAAGTACTATAAATAAAAGTAAAAGTTACCTGAAATAGTACAGTGGGATCCATAAATAGTACTAAAAAGTACTATGGAACCCATAAATAGTATAAAAAATAAGCTGAATAGTAAAATAAACTGACAAAATTAAGTCATACCAAACACATACATAATACCTTTTTTGGATAGCACGTTTATGCGTTTGCGTTTGCGTTTGCGTTTTTTTTATTTTTTGAAAGCGCGTTTCTCAGTTTCTATGGCTGTGATGGCTTTTTCAGTGGGTCTCATACACTATTCACGAGACCCACAAATCTCTTTTTTTCACTAAAATTTTTATTAAAAATTGGTCCCATGGAAATATTCACACATTTAAAAATTATTTTGTTATAGCATTTTTAATTTTCAATAAAATAAGCAGTATCTAAATACACTTTTAGAGTTATTTACTCAACTTATTGGGAAAAATATTATAAAATTTTGTTGGCTAACCTTTTTTTTTTTTTTTTTTTTTTTTTTATTGCTGGACTTTAGTGGATTATGACTGAAACCAAAAAGTCGCGAGAAAATGGGGTGAAAAACAAAGTGATAATTTTAAGATTGAAAAGACCATTCACCCAATAGAACGAGAAAGATAAAAAGCGAAAGCGACAGTGCGAAAAGAAAAGAAAAAAGAAATAAAAATTTGGGTACGATACGACTGGACGTGTGAAGCGAATATTCACTAGATTTGAATGTGTGGTTTCGATTCCGGAGCACACCCTTTCTCTATCTTCCATTGTTCTTATCACTCAACAATGATAAGGATACAACCACAGATACAATAAGTACCTCTACAGATCAGATAAGTAGATGTGCTTATCACTGATAGGTCAGTAGAAAGAGAAAGGACCCAAGCTTCTTCTCTGTACAAACGCATCGAAGATAGCGAGACCAAGTCTCTCTCTCTCTCTCTCTCTCTTATCCGCAGCCTTTGAAACCCTAGAAACCTCGGATTCAGAGCTGAGAAATCGCCGGAAAGAGCTTGAATTTCGAGGGATATAAGGTTGTTTTGAGCATTTCTGAGCTTGGAGTGTGTGATTTGGGCTTAATTGGGTTGTTTCTTTGGTGGGTTTTGAAGCTTTTTTTCTGTGTCTCTCTTTGTTTGAGCTGTTTTTGTTTTGGTTGTTTGGGGGTTTTGGGCTTTGTTTGTTGGGGTTTTTTTGGCTGGGAAAGATGTCATCTTTGAGCAGAGAATTGGTGTTTCTCATACTTCAATTCCTTGAGGAGGAGAAGTTCAAGGAGTCTGTGCACAAGTGAGTCTCTGTTACTCTCTCTCTGTGTGTTGCTTTATCTCTTTGTGTTGATATATTTTTTTATATGCTAAATATGTGTTTATGTATGTGTTTTTGATGTGTTTATGTGATTGGTTGTGGAGGGAAATGGGTGAAATAGAAGGAAACGTTTGTGATTTCAGCTTTATATGTATGTAGGTGATGTGGATTTTGTTTTTGTGTAGTGAAAACTGAAAAGGGAAAGTTTGTGAATTTGAAGTTTGTATGCATGTATGTGTGTGTGAGACTTTTGGGTGTTTGTACTCAACTTGGTGTACATGATAGGGCTGAATTGTTGTATTGATTCCAGTTAAGTGGAATTTTTTATCGATTTTTTTTTGGTCTGGTTTTAGGTGATAAGAGTGGAATTTGATGTAGGATTAGCTGTTTTTCTGTTTTTGGAAATTAGAAATTAGACTGTTTGGAAATGACCATAAGTGAAGGGAAGAAAGGGAGGGGAATTTTAAAATAAATTTTTGTTCCATTGTTTTGGGTTCTTAAAAGTGATAATTTCAGTTAAACTTAGAATATAACTGCATTGGTTGTCAACGAGTGGGGGGTTTTGTTGTATTCAAGTCCGACAAAAATAAATTTAAGATGTAGGTTCCATTAAAAAATAATAATAATTTCTGGTTTTTGGCTTTTGGCTTTTGAGAAATTCTGGAATTGAAACCGGAACATGTAATCTGAATATGAAGAAGAAAAGGAAAGGAATTCTTAACTTTACTAAGCTATTTAAATTTGTTGGTGGGCTGAGTGGTCAGTGGTGGACTTCATCGCACTCAAGTTTCTTTCCATTTGTCTCTGTCTCTCTGTCTCTCTGTCTCTCTCTTTTTATTTTTATTTTTTTTTTGGTAAATTAAATTATTTCATATGAATTGGTAATTTGCTTGGCCATTTTTGTTTACTGAAAAAAGAAATTTTGGTTTTTATAGGCTTGAGAAAGAATCAGGGTTTTTCTTCAACATGAAGTACTTTGAGGAAAAAGTTCAGGCTGGAGAGTGGGAAGAAGTCGAGAAGTATTTATCAGGATTTACCAAAGTCGATGATAATAGATACTCCATGAAGATATTCTTTGAAATCAGGAAGCAGAAGTATCTTGAAGCACTTGATCGGTATATTTAATCTATATTTGTTATAATTTTTTTTTAGAAATTATTTCTTTTTATAGAAAGAATAATCTTTGCCTCCTCTTTGTGTGTTTAATGATATTATAGGCAAGACAAGGCAAAGGCTGTTGAAATATTAGTGAATGATTTGAAAGTTTTCTCAACATTCAATGAGGAATTGTACAAAGAAATCACTCAGCTTTTAACTCTTAGCAATTTCAGGTAACTTCTCATACCTTTATGGTAAATGGATTTATTAGCTGGTATAATATTGATCAACTAATTCCTTCTGTGGCCTGTTTAATGAATTAAAAAAACGTATGCAAAGAAAGTAACACTGGGTTTCTATTTTTCTAAATTCAAAGCATGGAGAAGGGGATAAAAAGGGGGGTTTTGGGGGCAGGATTAAAAGATTTAGTTAATTGAGTTTGGTTTAACAACTTGGCTAAGTCACTCTATTTCATAAGACCTAAAGCAAAATATAAGGCAAAATTTGAGTCTCATCTTTTTACCTTTCCCACTTCTGCTCATAAACCTAATGAAGCACCCCAGAGTGTTATAAGAAGCGCTAGGTGTATATATGGTGTAGTTGTTATGAATTTCTATCTAAGACAGTGGGTATAACACATTGTCTGCAGCACCTGAAAATGACAGGCATGTATTATGTATTGGATATTTGTTGATGTTGTTAAATTATAATGGTAATTTGGTGGTAAATAAAATAATAGAAATTAGGATAAAGAAGACAGAAATGTATTGATTGGTCACCAAGGCAGAGTGAGATTGCAAGAATTTGATTATTGCTGGCTTACACTGGTATAATTCACTACATCGGTACAATTTGCGAGCAAGTGATCTACTATCTGAGTTACAACCCTAAATTTATCAAGGGGTGTCTATGTGCTTAAAAATGTTAAGCCTTACCCTGAAGATTCCTTTCCATATACATCTCTCCTTAAGAAAAAAAAAAAGAGAGAGAGACAAAGTTTCAAGGTAGAATTCTAATTTATGGTTCTGCTTGTGTTATTTGTGTTGAAGTGTCTCAAGAACTTCCTATATCTATTAAGGTGTGATTATTTTCTTACCAGGGAAAATGAGCAGCTGTCCAAGTATGGTGATACCAAAACAGCTCGTAGCATAATGTTGATTGAGCTTAAAAAACTCATAGAAGCAAATCCCCTGTTTCGTGAGAAGCTTGTTTTCCCTACTCTGAAGTCATCAAGACTTCGGACTTTAATAAACCAAAGGTATGGCTGATGATGTATGGGGTAAGCAGGTTAAGGTTTTGAATTTATCCTCTTTTGTTGTGCTGTTATACCATCTTTGCATTTTTCTAAATCCTTTCTATATAAGAAGCTGCCCTACTTGTTTGTTCCTATAGAATAAGGAATTAGTGTATTACTGTGGCTGTTGCTATTTCAACATTTGTACTAATCATACATTTATGTCTTCTTGCAAGAAAAAATATTTTCCTAAAACAGCTCTCTCTCTCTTTCTCTCTCTCTCTCATTATGCTGTAAACAAAAATACCAATGCAATTGAGGATTCTTGTCACTCCCTTGCCCCACTCTCATGTTATCTTATATATAGCTTATAATGATTCTGATTGTTGTGCCTATATATGGTTGTCTGATATCTGATCTCTGACTGTTGTCTATGTAGTTTGAATTGGCAGCACCAGCTTTGCAAGAACCCAAGGCCAAACCCAGATATTAAAACTTTATTCACAGACCACACTTGTTCACCTCCAAATGGTCCTCTTGCACCAACACCTGTCAATCTCCCAGTCACTGCAGTTGCAAAGCCTGCTGCTTATTCCTCACTTGGAGCTCATGGTGTATGATATTATGCACTGAGAAAATTTTATGCCTTCCTTCCCCACCCCCCCCCCCCCCCTTCTCCCTTTAAAGAATACTAAGTAATAAAATGTTATTTGTGGAATAATTAATATTTTTTTTTCCCTTTTAATGTCTGTAGCCCTTTCCACCCACTGCAGCAGCTGCCAATGCTAATGCTTTAGCTGGTTGGATGGCCAATGCCTCTGCTTCATCTGTCCAAGCTTCTGTTGTTACTGCATCATCCATACCTGTTCCACAGAATCAAGGTTAGAAATTTTCATTAGATGAAATGGGCATATAAGTGGTTCATCTTTCTTTCAAAGACAAAGGATTGGTTTTAACTTTGAAGAGCATGAAACTTATACCAAATTGTGCTTATAACATCTTTCTTCTTGAGATGCAAAGTTGCCCTTAAAATTGTAAAACACTAATTTTTTTATTTGATTCATCTGTTTCTTTTCTTCTTTTATTTGGAAAGAAAAAGGAAAAAGGGGAGGGGGTGGAAGTATGAATGAAGAAATGTTGAATATCATTGTCAATAGTTACTGATTTCTAGTGGCATTTTGAATAGATTTTGGAGGGGGCTTTTTTTTTTTTTTATTCTTGTCCAATTTTTTTCACTCTGCTTCGGCAGGTGTTAGTAATAGTCACTTCAACCTGAAGGATATAATCTGATATGGGTTCTCAAGTTGATTTCTACTTATTTAATTATCTCTAAGTAGATATGTATGTATGGCATGATCTACTTTTTAATTTAAACAGTTCCAATCTTGAAACGTCCAAGAACACCTCCAGCAGCTTCAGGTATGGTGGATTATCCGAGTACTGATCATGAACAACTAATGAAACGGTTGCGGTCTGCCCAATCTGTTGAGGAGGTAATATTCTCAACGTTTCTTTACTATTTGTGATTTTGAGTTCTTGCCTCTTGTATTTCTGCTACTAAACCATATTTAGTGATCAATTCTGGTATTCCTTTCTGCTGCTTTAATTTTCAGGTCACATATCCGACCACTCGACAGCAAGCTCCTTGGTCACTGGAGGACCTGCCTAGAGCAGTAGTTGTAACACTGCATCAAGGATACACTGTCACAAGCATGGATTTTCATCCTTCTCATCACACATTGCTACTTGGTACAATAGTTTTATCTTGGCCCTTCTTACAGTTAATTGCTAATTTTGTTACAAATAGATTATTGTTTAATTTATTTATTTAGTTTTTCCTTTGTCTGACTTGTAGTTTCTGTTTAACAGTTGGTTCTAGTAATGGTGAAATTACCCTCTGGGAAGTTGCCTCGCGTGAGAGGTTGGTTTCAAAGCCATTCAAGATATGGGAAATAGCGTCCTGTTCATTGGGGTTTCAGGTGTCTAGTCTCACCTTTTAGTGTGTATCATACAATGTCTTAGTATTAATTTCTTAATCTCCTTTTTTGTAAAGTTAATAATATAATTTAAAAGTCAATAAAATGTATCTTGAAATAATGCTGACATTTTGGCAACTTTATTGGGTTTTATTGGAAAACTAGTATCTTGATGGTGGACCAATAATAATACTCTCTCCGTCCCAATGTGTTTGTCCTCTATTCCATTTTGGGATGTCCCAAAATAGTCCTGTTTCTAAAATTAAAAACCACTAATTTACTAATGTTTCTATTATGCCTCTACTTTATTTCCAAAACCATTTTTGATAAATTTATTTAAGGGTAATTTTGAAAACTTTTACATTTTTATACAGTAAACAAGACGATAAATGATATTCCTATAAAAAGTTGGATTTTTGAAATAGGACAAACAAATTGGGACAGAAGAAGTAATAATTAGTACCATGGTGCTCGAGAATATGAACCTACATTCATTTTGGAGTCTGACAATTGGGTTTCTATTCAGGCTTCTGTTACCAAAGATACACAGATATCTGTCAGCCGAGTTACGTGGAGTCCAGATGGAAATTTTGTGGGTATGTGAACAAAGTGGTTGACTAAAAATTTTAACATGTCAGTTTGTGTATCTTATTAGTTTTCTTGCTGCAGGGGTTGCATTTACCAAGCATTTGATTCACCTGTATGCCTATCATGGATCAAATGATCTTCGCCAAAATTTAGAGGTGAAGTGATGTTTCTGCTTTTTTTTTCTTGGAAAAATTTGTATGTGTAGCTTGACTTGTGTTCCTTTGTCATGGCAGATTGATGCCCATATTGGAGCTGTGAATGACTTGGCCTTTGCCCATCCAAATAAACAACTATGTCTTGTGTCCTGTGGAGATGACAAGCTGATAAAGGTGAGAACCATTTTTTATTATATGCTACAATTGATGAAAAAAACTCCACATTATCTAAATGGAAGAGTTGAAACAGGTGTGGGATTCGGCGGGGCGAAGACTATTCGTCTTTGAAGGTCATGAGGCGCCAGTATATTCCATCTGTCCTCATCACAAGGAGAATATTCAGGTATAGTGAAAGGAGATAGCTTTATGGGTTGTCAAAATATAATCTTAGAGCGGTCATCAATATTTGAATCATATAAGAAGGCTCTAAAGCCGATTTAGTCCAAAATCCTTGTACATTATATAACACACATATATTACTCATACAACCGAGCTTAAGCAGTGTTTTTAAGGTTGACTAAGTATATATTTATTTCAATCTCAGAATTTACACTTTGATTAACTTGTAATGGTCATGGTAAAACTTGAATAGTGTGATGACATTCACCTGGTAATTGCCATCATCTAGCCCTTAGTTCCTACCATATCATATCTGATTAACTGCTACTTAAATTTAAATTATACATTAACTGGCTGTTCAATAATCCCTTTGATATTAATGACAATTCCACCATGATCATGGCTCTTTCTTGCGGCCAACAACCTTCAAGACATAACTGCCTCCACTGCTACCAAACACTTCAATTGCATTTGCACCACCATCACACAAGTAGCTCCACACAACTACCACCTTATAACTGTAGTCAACTTGACTACCTGCTGTAGCCAGAGCACAATGGTTAAATGCATGCATGAAGGTGGGGTAGGCGTTGCATTTAATTCTTATAGTTATAACACCCCACCCCCCCCAAAAAAAAAAAAAAAAAAAAAAAAAAACAACAAAACCCAAATAAAAAAAAGAAGTGCTTTTACATCATTAGCATTGGCTTCCCATTGCTATTACACTATAGTTGCACCTCAGTTACAGCCTCACCATCTTAGTAACCATTGTGCTACCAACTTTCAGTCACAAGCTTCACCATATGTTGAAATTCACTGGACCACCATTATTACTCTGCCTTTGTCATCATTACTGCTGCTTTACCTTTCCATTAATGCCTATTCCATTAGTGCGAACTCCCATGCCTTCCATACATGAATCCTGAGTGTGAAGCATTTATCGTATATTTCAAATTCTTTTTCCTAGTGAAGAACTTGCTTCATTGGCATTAACAATTGCACTTGTGAATTTGCAGTTCATATTTTCAACAGCTTGTGATGGAAAAATAAAGGCCTGGCTATACGACAATATGGGTTCTAGAGTTGATTATGATGCTCCTGGACACTGGTGTACTACAATGCTTTACAGTGCTGATGGAAGTAGGTAAGATTAGTTGAATCTATGATAATAAAAAAATTAAAGTGGGGTAAATATGCAATTTATGTTCTCTCTATTCCATTTAGATGTATCTCTTACCTCTTCTGGTTTTATCTTTTTTTCAGGTTGTTCTCTTGTGGGACAAGTAAAGATGGGGATTCTTTTCTAGTTGAATGGAATGAAAGTGAAGGAGCAATAAAGAGGAGTTATATTGGGTTTAGAAAGAAATCAGCAGGTGTTGTGCAGTTTGACACAACTCAGAATCACTTCTTGGCTGCTGGTGAGGATAGCCAGATAAAGTTTTGGGATATGGACAATAACAATATTCTCGCTAGCACGGAGGCCGATGGTGGGCTCCCGGTCAGTATTACATGGATTATTTTGTAGATCTTCTCTGAGATATCTCTGCTTTTAAATTGGGCTCTTACATCATTTTATCAATTGTTTCAGAGCCTTCCTCGCTTGAGATTTAACAAGGAAGGGAATCTTCTCGCTGTTACAACAGCAGACAATGGATTCAAGATACTTGCGAATGCTGCTGGTCTCAGATCTTTAAGACCCATTGAACCCCCATCTTTTGAAGCATTGAGATCGCCCATTGAATCGGCTGCAGCCAAGGTTTAAATCATATCTTTTAGTTTTGCTTGCATGCTTTTAAAAATATTAAATAAATATCTATTGGGATCTCCTTTTTGTGTCTATTCATTAGGTATCTGGCTCTCCTGCCATAACAAATGTCAATCCAGTCAATTGCAAAGTGGAAAGGAGCTCTCCTGTCAGGCCTTCTCCAATTATTGTATGCAGCTTGATCTTTCTTACTTGGAATGTGAAATTTTTGTTGAAGTTTATATGTTGGTTGTAGCAGTAATTATGCATGTTGGTTAGCTTGCATTTAACATATATGAAGAGGCACATGCGCTATTTAAATCCTCTGATTTCCCTAGTTCTGGGTTTTAACTAAAACATGTCAAGGAAATAAATAAAGCAGTCAACTTCCTTCTCCTCATGTATTAATTTCTTGACATGGTTCCCTTTTATGGGCCTGCCTTTTTAAACTTATACTTTTCATGTGTGGTGAACATGCTCCACATGAAACATGCCTAGTGACTGGTTCAAGGATGTGGCACTAGCTGTTTTAATTTTTTTCCCCTGCTTATGATATTACTTTTTCTTCTTGGGAAAACCATTTTCTATTATTTTTCTTTCCACACCCTTCCCCCCAAACTTTCTTTGTAAATGAGCTACTGCATTTTGGCAAATACATTCTGGCAAAGTGTTGATTTTTTTTTTTTTTTTTTACTTTTATATCTTTGAAGAATGGAGTTGATCCAAATGGAAGAAGCATGGAAAAGCCAAGAACCATGGAGGATGTAACTGATAGAACCAAACCTTGGCAGTTGTCTGAAATTGTGGATGCTGTCCAGTGCCGATTAGTTACCTTGCCAGAAGGCACAGATTCTTCGAGCAAGGTTTGTGAAGTATCTTGTATTTAATACCTTATTTTCAATAAGTATTATAAATTTTACTAAAAGTTCAAAAGAATTAATACACAGGTTGGTTATAATGTGACCTCTCAACTCTCTGCAAGTTTACTATATTTGACTTTTTATTATAAAGTTTATATACTTGATGATGCATTCTGTCCTATGTTTATACTTAGGTTGTTCGACTTCTATATACAAATTCTGGCATTGGGGTTTTGGCACTTGGGTCAAATGGTGTTCAGAAGCTGTGGAAATGGACACGGAACGAACAAAATCCAAGCGGAAAAGTAATTGCTAGTTTAAAGCATGTTCACTTAGTTTTTCTTCCTTTATATTTTGTGTGTGTCTGCTTGAGATTCTTCTTTCTTGGAGGAGATTTCTGAAGTCTGTGTGTGTTTAAAGGCCACTGCCAATGTTGTTCCTCAGCACTGGCAACCAAACAGTGGTCTTCTTATGGCTAATGATGTCTCAGGTGTCAACCTTGAAGAATCAGTACCATGTATAGCACTATCAAAAAATGACTCATATGTGATGTCAGCCTGTGGTGGAAAGGTTTCATTATTTAATATGATGACATTCAAGGTAAGTCATTCCATACGTGTCTTGCAAACTTAATCAAAATTGGGATTATTAATGGATTGCCATCAATTGCTCTAATTTGTAGGTAATGACAACATTCATGGCAGCACCCCCTGCTTCTACCTTCCTAGCATTTCATCCTCAAGATAATAACATCATAGCTATTGGAATGGAGGATTCAACTATACACATATATAACGTTAGAGTTGATGAGGTAATTACTTACTACATAGGTTAATCACACCAAACCCCCCCCCCCCCCCTCTTCAACAAAAAAAAGTGATTTCTTCTGCTCTCTTAATATAAACTGGTGTGAATTATATGTTGTTTTAAGGTAAAATCAAAACTGAAGGGACACCAGAAGCGGATAACTGGTTTAGCTTTTTCAACGAATCTTAATATCCTAGTTTCTTCAGGGGCTGATGCTCAAGTAAGTGGCATACGTGGTTCTTTTGCTATGTTTAATACTATTACAGTACAATAATAATTGTCAAATAACTTGTCAGTTTGTTGCTTTATCTTAAATATGTTGCCCAGTTGGGAGGACATTGTACAAGCTTGCTGGAGCATAGGGGTGTCAATGTTCGACCCAACCCGCGAACACGACACGAACCCAACACAGTTTTTTCCGGGTTAGGGTTGGGCCTTAATGGGTTTGGGTCATAAACGGGTCGACCCGAAAGTGACACGATAAGAAACGTGTCATAAGCGGGTCAACTCGCGTAACCCGCAATAGACACGTTTGACACGCCAATTTATTTGTGTCAAACCCGAAATGACCCACTTAATACAATCCGTTTAACTCGTATAACAAATAAATAATTATTTTATTTTATATTTGTCAAATACCTTTTATATCCAACATATATTTTAAATTTAAAAAGAAAAGTAAGTAATTACAAAAATTTACAAGCGATGTAATTGAAAATTAAAACTTCACAAACCATAAATCTCTAAACCCTACAAACCCTAAACCTCTAAAATTGGATGAGCTTGTGGAAGATGTTATGAACTTGGACATCAACAAAGAATCTATGGATGATAATCGTGGTCATAGTCAAGATTAGTCTACTGTTTGCTCAAATTCTTTCAATATTGATACTTAGCATTTGGCGAGTTCCAAGGATATTATATTTTTGTTGAACTATGTTATTTTATTTTGATTAAACTATGTTATTTTGAATTTGGGTTGAAGTGTTGCACTTCTTTTGGAGTGTAAAGAACTTATTTCTAGATGAATGTTATATTTTTATTGAACTATATTATTTTGAATGTGGGTCGAAAACTTAAAGTGTATGCACTGGTTTTTGGGATGTAAAAAAATAATAATTTATAGATGGATGTTATATTTAATATTATGCAGGTTGAAATGGGTTGTGTTACATTCGTGTCAACCCAACACGACTCGCTTATTAAACGTGTCAAATGGGTTGGGTCAGGTCAACCCGCCTTATTAACAGGTCGGGTTAGGGTTGAAGGATCCTGACACGATTATTAAATGGGTCGGGTTAGGGTTGAGCCATTTAGTCTAATACCCCTACCTCGACACGACACGAACCCGACACGCTAACCCGAATTGACACCCCTACTGGAGCACATTTATTAAATTATTTAATCTAAAAATTGATAAACATTTTAGGATGATGGCTAGGTTCTAGTTTTAATATATGTCAACTATTTTGTGCAGCTTTGTGTGTGGAGCATTGACACATGGGAGAAGAGGAAGTCATTTACAATCCAAATACCTGCTGGAAAGGCAACTGTCGGCGACACTCGAGTACAGTTCCACTCTGACCAAACGCGCTTGCTGGTAGTCCATGAGACACAGTTAGCTATATATGATGCCTCAAAGATGGACCGCATACGGCAGGTAGGAAGTTTGTCAAATGCTTGTAAATAATTTCTTGGAACACGCTTGGTGCATGTGCTTATGCATTCTTCTGTTGCAGTGGGTCCCACAAGATGCACTGTCTGCACCCATTTCTTATGCAGCATACTCTTGCAATAGTCAACTAGTTTATGCTACCTTTTCCGATGGCAATATTGGGGTGTTTGATGCTGATAGTCTGAGACTAAGATGTCGTATTGCCCCATCAGCATACTTGTCCCAGGCAGCTTTAAATGGGTAAGTTAGGGCATCGTGGTTTGTACACCAAACACAGTCATTTCTGTCTAATTTTCTGAAATTTGATCATTGGTATTGAAGCGTGATAAAAAAATTTTCATAGCATATTACACTCTTGTGCAAATAAACTTCCTGCCTTTTGTTTGCCCTTATACATCCTTGCTCTTCTGAGCTAGCACTGTTGCTTCATATATTGGTCAGTATATATATTTTTTGTAACTCACAATAAGCTTGAAATGCATTGAGTGGTTATTCATACTGATTTTCATGCTTTTGGTGTCATTATATGAGTCTTAGAATCTGTGTTGTACTCTAATGTAGAAGCCAATCTGTGCACCCTCTTGTTGTTGCGGCAAATCCACTGGATCGCAACCAATTTGCTGTTGGGTTGACTGATGGATCTGTAAAGGTTATAGAGCCAACAGAATCAGAGGGGAAGTGGGGTTCAAGTCCACCAATGGATAATGGGATACCAAATGGCAGGACAGCATCATCATCTATCGCAAGCAACCACACACCCGATCAGACACAAAGATGAGATCCCATGTATTTTACATAGTGATGTTAATCCCATCTGTATTTTATCAGTATAGATTCTTAGGTTTTTATTCCACCATTTGTTCCTTGTCAAAGATAAGCTTGGACAAAAAATGTTAATGGTTAGAAATACATTCTTGTATACGTAATTTGTTGTAGTCAACTCATAAAATGAATTGTATCTTGTAGTAATATCCTGTTCCTCGGAACAGTTGTAATGTATTTATTCTTCTTTTCCTCACTGATAAATATGGTCAAAAGGTTTTTAATGGAATAGAGATCATTAGATGGCATGTTCTAATATTGGCAATGAAAATGTTATTTCTTCTGTTGTAGAGGACTAGTCGCAAGCAATTAGCTGATAAGCCTTTTTCAAGGCTTATCTATATATTTTTTTCACACAGAACAATACTAGAGGTACAAGAAAATTTAATTTGTGATTGAAATAATATTATTTTCATATAGGTTCATCAGTGACATTATTTTATAATGTATCAATCAAAACACACCACATTAGCAATTGTTAAAAAAAAAAATTTTGAAATTTTTTCCATCATTAGTTTATTCACATGATATGCCGTTTCTCCCATAGTTGAAGACCTTTGTTTTTTAATTGGTAAGTGGAATTTGGTAGTGAATTGGGACTCCATAGAGCTACTGTTGAGGGTGACTTGGTGTTGGTTGTGAAGGCCCTAAAATGTAAGGATAATGGTTTAGCTCCCTATGGCCATTTGATAAACGATGGGTCGTTATTTTCTGGTTCTTTTTTAGAATTGTCATACTCTCACATAAGGAGAGATGGTAACAGAGTTGCTCATAGTTTAGTTAGGCTAGCCTTAACAAGTAACAACACCAAGTTATACTGTGTAGATGGAGGATGTTCTATCTCACACTTTACCTTTTGTTCAGGCCGATTTGGCCGCTCTTTAGTTCCTTTCAATAAAAGTCTTCCTTGTCCACCAAAAAAAAAAAAATTTGCATTTAGTGGGTCTAGAATTCCCAATTTCACCCTCTAATAAATTAATATGGGAGAATTTTTTATTAGAAATGTGTTAAAAGTGATTACGCTTTGAGCCTCTATTTTTTCCTAAACCAAATGCCATTTTCTATGCCATCTAGAGAATATAAAGAAAATGACATGTCGTTGATTTCTTCTTCTAGACAACATGGACCAAAACAATGCCTATTCACACTGTTTTCAGATACTCAAGATGACCAGGACAAAACAAAATGCTTTGACTATTGACATCACATGCTCTTTTGAGTATACGGCTTGTCTAGATGACACGATCACAACGATATACCTATGTTGGATGTTAGATGACAATGCTACAAATGACCGTCCTCTTCATGCCACATCTTTGTTGCCTAAATAGTAAATGGCACTCAGGACCAAAAAAAAAAAAAAAAAAAAATTGGTCATCTATGATAAGGGGGGGGTAATGCTAATAGTTAAAAAAGGGGGAAAAAAATGGAACTAGTCTACATGAGAGAGAGAGAGGCATTTGTGGCAATCTAAAGAGATGAGCTTGCAAGATTAATACTTTACATAAGATGTCACCTTTAAGCAAAAAAAGGTTGCAAGATAATACTTGATGGAAAATGTCGCTATTGTGCTCCTTTAGGCTCAAAAGGTCAAGGCACAGTGAAATTATTCATTGTACTACAATTCTCTAAAATAAGATGAGTCACTTTGTAAGATTTTAAGAAAAATTTATGCGGCCCATATTTAATTGATAAATGAAAACTCATGTTTTAAGAATTTTATTTGTGAATAATGTTATGGCGAATAACAATTTATACGTAACTCTCAATCAGTATAACCCATTTGGTTAATAAACATCTTGAAGTTAAAAGTTTTAAATTTCTTGATAGAAATAGGGTTATGGAACAAATCTTCTATTTTTTTGGGCAAAAGTTAATAATTTGCATATATTATAATTTAGAAATTTTTTTTTTTCAAACAAATAAAAATGATAAACTTTAGAGAATAGCAGTAACTGTAAAATTTTTTTTTTTTTTTTTTTTTTGAGCTTGAAGGAAAAAAAAATCTTAAATTTTAAGAATTCTCTTTTTAAATTCAAAGTGAAATTTTTTATTTGACATTTATGATCCTATTTCTAAATGAAATTACCCTTCATTAATTAGGGTATTTTTGAATTAAGTAAAAATCCAGTTGAAAGAAGGAATCATCTTATGTATAGTATAGATATATAGTCTGTCTCCATCAAAAAGAATTATGTAAGGTAAAAGTCATAGACTAAAAGACACATTTTATAAATACACTATCATATAGTGAGTCTCCTTTTTTTCTAAACACTTAAATAATTATGGCTAAAGGTATTTTATGTTTGTTTTGTTTCCACTAAAAATTTTCTTACACACTTGTGAATTGTACATAAAATATACTCTTACTAGACTGTGTTTATATTCAATACCCAACAACAAAAGATTCTCACCCTTTTGTAATGCAATGGTTCTCTCAAATTAACATATAAAACCCTAACTAAAAGCACACAAAACCAACAAAATGGAAGAGACCCAGATAATCATTACCTCTAATCTTGCATTATCAAAGAAAAAATACCACAAAACAGAATATATATATATATATATAAAGATGTGGAAAGAAATAAAAGAGAGACTACAACATAATAAAAGTAGGCTAGGAAGACTAAAAAGACTCACTACTGAGCTCAAAGCCCAAACGCCTCCTCAGTTATGTCATCCTCTGGTGGTGGGAGTGGGTTGACGACTTGTCTAGCCCAATTGCTCTTCATTTTGTGTGTCACCCAACAGCAGAGAAAGCACACTACAGCAATGAAGACAAGGGCAAACCATATGATCAGGATTCAAGATTATGATCTCCTTCTTTTGGGAAAGATCAGAGGGCACAAATGGTCACTACAAGAAAAAAAACTCTATTGCAACAAATTGTTTTGTTGCAATAAAGTCAAAATTTTTGCAATAAAAACTTATTGTAACAAAAATATTTCGTTACACATTATTGCAATAAACTTTGTGGTAATAGGCTATCATGACAAAAGTTTCGTTGCAATAGCATTTTATTGTAATAAAATATTTTTATTATTATTAAAAATACTTTATTGCAACAAAAATATTGTTGTTATAATTTATTGCAATGTCATTAGGCTCCACACTCTCAAATTTTTTAATTTGTAAAATAAAACAATGGATTGAGAGAATAGGAAAGAGAGAGAGGCAAAGTGTGCGAGATAGAAGGGAAATGGTTATTTTTGTAATAATGGGTAATGAAAAATTGGTGAAAATAAAATGTGGGAGGGGATTAGTCTATTGCAAGTTATTGTAACAAATAAAATATTGATGCAATATATTAGTATTTTTAAGTCTCTATTGCAACAAAAAGTAATATTCACACATATTTATGTTTATTGCTATTATAATGTCTCTTTGTTGCAAAATAGTTTTTTTTTTTTTTTTTGTCATGTATTGGGTATTGACGGAGTTAGGGACGCGATAGGTCTAGGGTTAGCCAAAAAATACCCTTTCCTTTCTATCTCACACAAAAAAATAGCAATTTTTTTTACTTAATTTGTAACAATAATGAACCTGATTATTAATTTGTAACAATAATGAACCTGATTATTTTACTATATATTGATGTGTGTTTTTTCTTTTTGTTTTAATTTGACAGGTTGTATTTACACTGCGCTATATATTGCCTCATTCACTTTTATTATAATTTCTTATATTAGAAATAATATTATGATCCAATAAAAATATGAGATTGGTATCAAAAAATTTAAAAAAGGCCAGAGGGTAAAATAAAAGACTTAAAGATTGGCATCCAATCCCTGTGTTGCCAACATAGCGTGATTTATAATTAAATAGATTAAGTTGTTGTGGATATGAGATTGATTTGATGTTTATGGAATTAATATTTGTGCAAATTCCATCATTAGTTTTGAAATGTAATTTCTTCTTCCTCTTTTTTGTTGTAAAAATCAGGTAAATTTAAACTTTATAAAAGTACTTTGATAATAGACTAATAACACAGGCGGACGAAACTATACATGAAAGGGAGGGAAAACTATAGCCTCTAATAGTCCATTTGGATTGATAAAGAGTAGAGTAAAGTAAAACTAACTCAAAATTAGTCTATTTTCAGTCAACTCTACTTTATTCTCCTTCACTCTCCTCTCAATCCAAATAGGCCCTAAGTTGTGAAAAATCAATTAGACAGTTATATAAATATAAGAATTTGTGTGTGTGTGTGTTTTGGTTTTAAAAGATAAAGAGATTGGAACTTTCAAGTAGGGATGGTAATTTTTGCTTGACCCACGGATACTCGGTTTGGCCTGACCCTAATGGGCTGGGTTTTACCTGAACTAATTAAAAATATTATCCCTAAAACAAAGCTACGAGATATTTTAGAAATAATAAAAATGTCTAATTTACATTCACTTTTATTTTATATATATATGAGAAGATGATATTGGTTAGGGAGTACAAAAGAGAAATTGAATTAAGAATCTGAGTTATATTATTAATTTAGACCTTTATATCAATGAAATGTTTTGCTTACACTTTAATAATTAAGCAAAGATATATAGGGATGGCAATTTTTGCCCAAGCCACGGATACTCAGCCCGGCCTGACCTTAATGGACCGGGTAAAACCCGATCTGATTAAAAATAGGGTCAGGTTTGGGTTTTTAAAAAAAAAAAAAAAAAAAACCTGAAGGGGGTCCGGGTTTTTACAAAAACCTAACCCGGCCCGGTTAATATATATGTATAGTTACTAAAATACCCTCATATATATATATAGTTAACCCTACCTCACCTTACACTCACAATCTCTTCAGCAGTTCAATCGCCTCTCTTCTCTCTTTGTTCAGCTTACCACTCTTCACACTTACTCACAATCTCATCGATGCCGTAGCACTCAAGCAACTCAAGCTCAACTCCAGTTTCCACTCTCACTCTCAAGTCTCAACTCAAGCGATCATCGGAGATCATTGGCGATCATCTTAAGTCTCAACTCAAGCTCAACTCCAATTTCCACTCTCACTCTCACCACGAAAATCTCCACAACCCCCACAAAACCACAACCAATCATTGGATATCTTTGTGGTTTGGATAGAGAGAGGCCGAGTAGGAGTCCAAGATCGGAGATAGAGCCTTGGTGGACCGAGTTCTCCAATTTTTTTTTTTTTGGGTTTATGTCCTCTCTCAAATCTGAGTTTGTGTTTGTGATTCTATGAATCTATGTTTGTGAATCTGTGCTTGAAAGGAAAACTCTTTTTTTTTTTTTTTAGATTGTTTTGCAATGGATGCCCTGAAATGGTTGTTGAAGCTTGCGGGGCCCAACGAGACCCGACAGGCCGAGTTTGGGGGCTAAAAACAAAGACCTATTTATTAAACGGGCCAGGTCCAGGTAACATAGTAAGACCCGCGGGTCGGGTCCAGGTATCCAAAAACCCGCCCTAAACTCGGCCCGTTGTCATTCCTAAAGATATACAAATACAAGCATGTAGACTTGCTTAATTTTATAAATGCATATATATATTGATATTATATAGTTTGGTCCCAAACAAAAATGTCTGGATTCAGCCCTAGAAAATACCAAATCACTAAAACACTGAACAAATTAAGTTCATTTTCAATACGCACACTAGGAATTAACCAAAAGTCTTTTGAAAAATAAATTCGAAATTTATTGGCTCAAGTGGTATAGATCCACGTACATTATCAATTTGATTTGCCTATTTGCTCCTGAATATACCGTTATTTCAAGTTTATTCTTTTTTTCATGGCCACTAAATATATCCAAGTGTCCTATGTATTGGAGTAAAGGAAATAATTATAGAAAATTAATAACCAATATTATATTTTGTTAATTTATTTAGTCACACCATGTCATGAAGCAAAATATTTTTTGGAATAAAAATTCTCAATCACACTCTCAATATAGTTGGTAGAGAATAACATGAAGCTTTTTCTTTTGGTAATTCAATAATTGAGGTAGGGGGATTAGAATCTTAAACCTCCGTTTAAAATAATAATAAATAGTGTGGAACTATATAGTAAAATCAGCCTACTGGCCAGACCGAAAAGGCAGATTCAATGGGGAAGATTTTGGTCTTAATTAGGAGAAAAATTATGGTCTTCTAAAATTCATGAAAGGATGAAAATATTATGGAGAGAGGATGTGGATGTTTTACCATTATGAAAGATTTTGGTCTTTGGAGATCAAACTATGATCTTCTAAAATACATGACATAGAACTAAAATGTTATGGAGATCGAGTACGTGTATGTGTATGCTAGTTTGTAATGCAGTAGGAAACATAATTTTTCCTTCATGTCATATGGAAGAAGAATTATGGACCTCATATTGAAGACTAGAATAAGTCATTAACAAGACCACATGCACAATATCTAAGTCTAGAAAGTGAAAAGCAAAAATAAAGCCCAAGTAAAATTAAAACAAATATTTTTATAAATACCAAAAAGAAAGAAAAAGAGTATCAATAGTATGAACTTCCCCAGCAACTTACAAAATAGTGAAGGGGTTCCAGTATGATACTAAAGCGAAATTAAAAACCAAAGTAATTAATAGACCGATAAAAAATATATGCTAGCACAAGGTTTAAACTTGGGGTTGATCCTCAGGCATGAATCTCCTCCAAAACCAATGCTCCTTCCACACACTTGTCATTTCCTCAATGGGAATGTTCTTGGTCTCCGGCAAGAAGAAATAGACAAAGAGGGTCATGAGTACCACGAAAAAAGCAAAGAGGATGAACAAGCCAAATTTCAAGTGACAGAGCATGGTAAGGAATAGTTGGGCCACAATGAATGTGAAAAGCATGTTCACACAGACAGTGATACTCTGTGCAGCCGATCGAATCTCTAGTGGAAAAATCTCACTTGGCACTAACCATCCTAATGGCCCCCAAGACCACGCAAAAGCAGCTACATAGGCACAGATGAAGAACACAACAAGGCCAGCGTACCACTTCGGCAAGTCAATCACTTGACCTGATACTCCAAATTTCCATCCAATGAAGACTGTCACCAAAACCTACAACATATATGCAATGTAATTTACATTATATAAAAAATTTATGGATGCAACTTTTGATATAGGAATATAAATGAATACACATGAAAAGAAATGTAGTTAGACTTTGTATATGCGTGTTACCTGAAATATGAGCATTTGAATTCCACCCTCTAGGAAAAGAAATCTTCTACCCCATTTATCAGTACCATACATGGAGACCAATGTAGCAAAACAATTTATTCCACCAGTGATAAGTGCGGATAAGAGAGAAGCATTATCCCCAAACCCAATTGTTTTGAAAAGCTGAGGAGCATAGAACATGATAACATTGATGCCTGTAAATTGTTGGAAAAATGGAATAGCCATGGACATAATCAATTGAGGCCTATACTTTCTATTCCGGATGTTTCTCCAAGGGTGTTCAACAGCTTTGGAGGCTTCACTTGCTGCCACAAGATCCTCGAACTCGGCCTCAATTTCCTTATCAGAAACACCACGAATTCGCTTGAGTATTGCTCGGGCTTTTTCGGGTTCATTCTTCTCGAGCATTGAGTTTGGGGTGTTGGGGAGGAAAAATGATGAGACCACAATGAAGAGGGCAGGAATAGCTGCACCACCTAGACTAACACGCCATCCATAGCCACCTTTGATCTTGGGTGTGAGGTAGTTAACAACATTGGCCATCAAAATGCCTACTGTAATACATAGTTGGAAGATAACGTTGAGAGAACCTCGAAGTTTGTATGGAGCCATCTCTGAGAGGTAAAGTGGTACAGCCTGCATGCAATTGAATAAATCAAAGTTATTTAGTGACATATTTGTACAGCTTATATACTAGTTCAACTTTGAAAGAAATAAAATAAGCTTGTGAATAATTCTATCAATTAATATATAGAATTAGTAAATTTTCATTTAAACAGAATTTTTTTAGTCATAAATTGAGGATTTTAAGAATTATGTACTTCCCCTATAAATTTAGGATAAATGCATGATGTAACCCTAAGGCAACCCATGAATTAGGATTGTGATTATTTTTCGAAGCTTTTTTTTTTCTTTTTTGAGGAACAACCCAACACGGGCTGAAAATAAATAACTAAAACAAGTCTTTTACAACATAATTGAAAATGTTTGGAGGAACAACCTCCCCCCAAACTCTTAACGGAAAAGAGAACTTAGCATCCCTAGCTAAAGCATGGGTAATATAATTACCCTGCCACCTTACATGGATGATAAAGTAGGATTGAAAATAACCCCTTATAGACGTGAAGTCTTTTACTAAGAGCCTAGCCTACACATTGGAGTCCTTCCCTGTCTGCAGACTTTTCACCACGAGTTCTGCATCTCCTTCAAAGCACACCTTGCAAAAGCTGAGTTCCCAAGCAAAGATTGCAGCTCTTCGGGCCGCCAGCATTTCCAAAGTCTCCACTGATGTTGGCATGGGTACCTTCTCGAACAGAGCAGCTAACACCTGCCCCTCATTGCTGCGTATGACCACCCCAATGCCTCCCTCCTGCTCCTCCCCAAACACTGCCCCATCAAAGTTCACTTTCACAGAGCCCTCAAGTAGGGGCTGCCATCGCAATGGTCCGGCCCTTTTCTGTGGTTCATGCCACTGCTTCCCCTGCTGAAACTCATCTAACAGGGTCAAGGCAAATTGGGCAAGCTTCGAACTTGGCAAGGCCGATTCATTGATTTGTAGTTTGTTTCTTCGAATCTAGATTAACCACGCAATCATGATAAACTCCTCCACGCTTTTTCCTTCTGCCTTTATGATGCTAACTAGATCACCCATTGCTTCAATGCACGTGAATTTGCTCCTAACCTCTGCAAAAGAATGCACCCACCCCTCAAGGATATTGTCACAGTTCCAAATTGCGTGGAGCACGTCTTCACCTCTACACTTACATTGATCACACAAAGGGTTGTCCAGCACTTTCCGTTTCTGAAGGTTTACCTTAGTTGGGAGCACATTTGAGCAAGCTCGCCAAAGGAACACCTTAACCTTGTTTAGGACTTTCAGTTGCCAAATGCTCTTCCAAAACCATTTTACCTCGTCAACTTTGGAGCTAGATGGTAAGGCCTTCATTTCAGTCTCACTTAGCATTTAATAGCCTGTTTTTACTAAATAAGCTCTTGACTTGCACCTCGGCCATGTAACACTATCCTCCTGGTCCATAACAGCCACTGGAATGCTCTTGATTCTTTGTGCTTCAAATGGCAAGAAGAGGGCTTCCACAAGCTAATCATTCCAACCCTTACCCTGTGTTGCCAACAATTTTGTGACTTCCCAATTTGTGGCATCCTCATTCTTTGGAGAAACAACACAAGCCGAGTCTGCTCCAGGCAGCCACCTATCTCCGTAGATGTTAATCTTCCTTCTGTTCCCCACGCTCCAAAGCAAACCGGTTTGGAAAGTTTTCTAGCCTTAGCAATGCTTTGCCAAGCATATGATCCCAAAGCTACCTTTGCATCAAAAATTGACCCGCTTGGGAAGTATTTTGCACTAAAAACCCGATAAAAGAGAGAAGAACAATCCACTAGTAGTCTCCACACTTGCTTTGCAAGCATAGCCTCATTAAAATTTTCCAAACCTTTAAAGCCCATACCCCCCAAAGCCTTTGGTTTGCACAAAGTTTCCCGATTCTTCCGATGGATCTTTCGTTGATCTCCCCTTTGCCTCCACCAAAATTTCCTTATCATCATCTCAATATCATTTAATAATCCGGATGGGAGTTTGAAACAACTCATCGTAAAAGTGGGTATAGCTTGAACTACCACTTTTAAGAGCACCTCCCTACCCACTTACGAAATGAGCTTTTCCTTCCAACCTTGCAACTTACTCCACACTCTCTCCTTAACGAAATTGAGACTCGCCTTTTTCTTCCTCCCAACCATCTCCGGAAGCCCAAGGTACTACTCGTATTCTCGCACTTCACTTATTCCCAAGAGATCAAGAATTTCTACTTTCCTCCCCTCCGGGGTGGACTTGCTAAAGAACACGATGGTTTTTTATCTATTCAACTTTTGCCCCGAGGCTTGCTCGTACAAACTCAAAATGTGTTGAATGACATCCAAATTGCTCATTGTAGCATGGAAAAAAAGGAGAGTGTCGTCGGCAAAGAATAAGTGGGTGATTTTTGGGCCATTTTTGCAAAGAGAGAAGCTCCTAATAGCTTTGGACTTGGCTTCCTGTTGCAATTGACAATTTAAAGCTTCAAAGCAAATTAAGAATAGGTATGGGGAGAGGGGATCTCCTTGTCTAATACCCCTTGTTGGTTGAATATCTCCCTTTGGCACACCAATCACTAGAATTGAGTAGGAAGCTGAATTTATACAACTCATGACCAAAGCCACCCATTTCTCATTAAAACCCATCTTCACCATTGTTGCTTCCAAGAAACTCCACTCCACCCTATCATAAGCCTTGCTCATGTCAAGCTTCGATGCCATGAAACCCCCTTTTTTGACTTTTGGTTCTTCATGTGGTGCAAGGTTTCAAAAGCTACAAGTATATTATCGGAGATTGCCTTGTCCGATTGAAAGGCACTTTGTGATTCCGAAATAATTAGAGGTAACACCCCCTTGAGCTTGTTTGCAATCACCTTGGATACAAGCTTATAAATGATATTACATAGAGATATAGGGCGAAATTCAAAAACTTTTGAGGGGCTTTTTACCTTAGGGATAAGGGTGATGAAGGTCCGATTTATGGATGGAGGAATAACACCCGAGGTGAGGCAACTCAGCACTGCTTCAGTCACATCATCGCCCACTAATTGCCAATAATGTTGGAAAAAGAGAGATGGAAGTCCATCAGGACTCGGAGCCTTCAACGGTTCCATTCACTTTAGAGCCGTGAACACCTCTTCCCTAGTAAACTCAACATTTAGTAATTGGTTCATCTCATCCGAAATAGAACAAGGAATACCAGCTACTACTTCCCCTATCATGCTCGGGTTTAAGGAATTGAAGAGGCCTTGGTAATAACTAACCAAAATATTTGCAATCCCATCCTCATCCGAACATACCTCCCTACCTGGATCTTCAAGTGTATCAATTTGATTTCTTCTAAACCGATGAAGGGCCTTACTATGAAAATATCTAGTGTTATTATCACTCTCTTGCAGCCATAGAGCTTGGGATCACTGTTTCCACATTTGCTCTTCACTCACTAGGAGCTTTGAAATCTCTCTCTTCAACCTTTGGACCCGAGCCATGCTTCCACCCCTTATTGCAGCTTCCTCAACAACTCTTAGTTGATCTTTTTTCTCCCTAAGGCTTTGAATCACATTACCAAAAGCAACTTTGCTCCACCACTTCAAGTTTCTACAACATCTATCCATTTTTCCCTCCACTCTTTTCATTAGGCTGTCTTGGCAGTCATAGGACCATGCATCCTCAATCGCTTCCCTTCAACCCTCATCTCTCATCCACATTTGTTCAAACCTCCATGGCTTGTCCATTCTTTTTGGAATACCTGCTAAATAAATCATGATCGATTTATGATTTGATGTACCACTCTCCAAATGGACCACTTTTGTAGCCGGGAACATTGCTAGCCAATCCACCGTACTAATCACTCTATCAAGTCTCTCCCACACTGTATGCCCCTTTCCTTGCCCATTACACCAAGTGAACTTGTTACCACTAAAACCTAGGTCTTGAAACTCACACTCATCCAACACATCCCTAAAAACCTCCATTTGCCTACTTGGTCTAAGCCTTCCCCCCAATTTCTCATGAGCTCTAGTGATTTCGTTGAAGTCTCCCACACACAACCAAGGTAATGAATGTTTGGAATTTAATCTTCTCAAGGTAGCCCAAGAGATATGATGGTTATTTGTGTCAAACTCCCCATAAAACCCGGTAAACCGCCACTCTTCCTCCTTCCCTTTATTAACAACGGCGTCAATATGATTCGGGGAATATGTGTCCATCGAGAAATCCACTTTTTTCTTCCAAAAAACCACCACCCCCCTACCCCTCCCTTCTCTAGAAAATTCTATCATGCCATCAAACTTTAGGTTATCACGTAAATAAGTTAGCCTAGCTTTTTTCAGCCATGTTTCAGCTAGGAACATGACTAGGGGAGAATGAGTTCGAATTAAATCACCAAGCTCTTGCTCTGTCTGAGGGTTCCCAATCCCCTGACAGTTCCAGCATAAGAGATTCATTGTTGTTAGCGGGGCTACACCACAGCCTCCACCATTAAATCACTTAGTTCATGACCAGAATGGGAAACTAGCCTCTTCTTGCACGGTAACTCACTACAATCCACCTCTGAAGCTAACCTTTTTGTATTCTTCACCCCCCTAGGCACCACATTCTCTATGGGACGTGCATGACATTTTTTCCTTGTTCTTTTTACCTTTTCCACCCTAGCACTATTATTTATAATGCCCATAACATTTGAAATATCACACAGTGCAGAGTGGGTAATAGGAACACTTACGAAGTTTGCCTCATGTACCCGTGACTATGTAAAGCCCTTTACACCAGCCAAGTTTTCTGCATGCCTATCTGCTGACTTTGGGGTAGACCCATCAGCTTTCCTAGCTATCATTTGTTCCTTAATTCTCACATTTTCCCCTTCTAGGTTGTCCCCTAAAATCATGCCCCTCACCTTGTCAAATCTGCCCAGTTCCATGTCAATCTCCTTAAGTCGTTCCTCGAATTTCTCCCCTGAATCTTGGCCACCCGATTTCACCAACTCAGCAACCGTATCCTCTGTTTCAGACTCAGCTGATATCCCATTAAATGCCTCCTGGAATCTCGCTATTGCCTCGGTTTGTGCGTACGCCATCGTGGGAGGTTGGTCACCATTCAACTTTACCAGCGAGTTCACCCCACGCTACTCAGCACCTTGTTTTTGTTGGGCATTTTTTGCAGTGTAGAAACCCGGTACCTTAACCACAAAGTTTCTTCCTTTCACAAACGGAGCTGCACGTATCCACGCCCCATATGCTTGACTCTCCTTCATGAGATTTCCTTCACTCTCAATCCAGAGGTCATAGGCTCTATCCACATGGTTCAAGCAACCACACCAGTAGCAAATATTGGGCAGTCTTTCATACTTGAAAGACACCCAACTTTGCTCATCGTGAGACAGAGATATTAGCCTCCCCCTACACAGTGGTTTATTTATATCAATGGTGACCTTCATCCTCAAAAAGCTTCCCCCATCCATCTCTCCCTCATCGATCTCTTGACAAACCATTCCAACTACTGCACTGAGTTTTTCAGCTACTGTTTTATTCATAAACCTTAATGGGACATCGTGAATCTGAACCCATATTGAGATTTTATCAAACTCTAAATCCTTGAAAGGGACTTCCTTGTCATACCACTGCAATACAACGAGGTGTTTGTTGAAGCTCCAAGGGGCATTGCTCATTATCCTCTCCACCTCTTCCTTCTTTTCAAACGTAAATAGTAAAACATGGTCACTACTTCTCCTAACCTTAAACCCCTTCACAGACCTCCACAGAGGGCTGTTCTTGTCACTGCCTCAACATTTAGTGCCCTCCTTGTAAGAAACTTTGCTGCCATGGTAAAGTTTTTGGTTGATAACTTACCGTCCAAACCCACCTCTTCACCCTCCCTAGCATTCAAAGACATTCTTTGCCAATGTTTTGTAAGATTGTCCATTTTTTCTATTACTCTCACCTCTTGTGTTTCCCAAACCCTAGCAAAAGAAACCTAACGTCTAACCCTCTCCAAGCAATAAATTGCTTGAGTTGCACAGAATCCTCCTAACAGGAACGACAGCTTCTATAGCCCAAGGAAAGTCTACCGGTGCCCTAGAGACGCCTCCTTAGTGACAAAGAAAAAAAATTTGGTAGCCAGACTTACCTAGTTCAGGCTAATCTTGAGTATTATTTTTCAAAGCTAGTGGCTTCATTATATTACTTAAAAAAATTATTTATATTACTTTTTGATAATAAAAACCAAATAATTAAAAATATAAATATATTGAAAAAACTGATATTAGATACCAATAACAAGAAATAAATTGGTACAAACAAAAGCTTAATTATTTTATTATTATATCTAAAAAGATCATTACCCAATGCTAGTCCCAGTTACGTAATATGATTTAGGAAGGATAAAAATTAAAATTTGCATGTAAAAGACTAAAACTAAAAGCAGTAAAAGCAAAAGAGAGAAAGAAAAAAACAAACAAGAAAAGCAAATAATTAAGGGATTTTATATTTACCTGATTAGCAAAGCCAACACCAATACCCAATAAAATTCGACCAATGATAAGCATAGCAATATTTTGAGCAGCAGCATTGATGATAGCTCCGACCAAGAAAACCAAACCACCAGTGAGCATGGATATTTTCCTACCCAACTTCTTGGTCACCCATGATGCACCAAACGATGCCAAAAGTGCAGCCAAGTATAGAGAAGATGTAAACATGGTCAGTGTCACACTGTCAAATTTACAGTACTGATTGGTTGATTTATCTAAGGCCTCCTTATGATAAACCGAAGGGAAAAACTTTTGCAAGAAGGTATCCATGGATGTCACACCACCTGTATACAAAATTAGAATCAAATTAAACACATCAACATACTTGCGTGGAACGTACGTGAAAGAAGAATTAAGGGTAAAATGCAAAACTAAGGGCTTGTTTGGTTAGTTTTTTTCATCACTCAGTTTTCGTCACTCGTCACTCGTCACTCATCACTTATCACTCATCACTCATCACTCATCACTTAAAATACCCCAACTCCCACACCCCATCCATTTGGCATCATCACTCAACTTGTCATCACTCAATTTTTTCAACTGTTTGTGGGCCCCATACCTGTAACTTGGTGCAACTTTTACATTTTTTTTTCCTTTAACCCCCAATACCCAAACTCAAAGAAAAAAAAAAAAAAAAAAAAAAAAAAGAGATCAGAAACCCAAACCCAGTGAAAAAAGAAGAAGAAGAAGCCACCTAGTGTGAAAGGAAAAAGAAAAAAAAGAAGATGAAGAAACCAAACTCACCGAACCCAATGAAGAAAAAAAAAGGGTCAAAAGTTACGGCTGACTCTGATCATGGGACCCAAAAATCAGTTTCCATAACTCATCACTCAAAAATCAGAGAATTGAGTGATGGAAATCATCCAAAACCAAGTTAAACAATCATCTATCTGTGGGACCCACTTGTTTTGGATGATGGATCATGAAAATTGAGTGATATCACTCAGTTTTCATGCTATCCAAACAATCTCTAACCCTCTAAGTTTCTTCAAATTTCATTTAAGTCATCTAACTTTTTTTTTGTTCATTTCAGTCTTCTAACTTTCAAGTTTATTTAATTAAGGTTTTTCCATCAACTTTTGCTATATGTTGTGGTTAATTTTTCAATTTATAAATTTTTCTTCAAATTTTTTAAATTTAAAAAAATTCAATTAATGATTGAAAAATATTTTTCAAATTTTTTATCAATATATTTTAACAAAAGTTAACGGAAATACCTTAATTGAATAAATCTGAAACTTAGAGAACTGAAATGAACGAAAGTAAAGTTAAAGGACTAAAATGAAATCTGAAGAAAGTTAAAGAGTCAGTTTTGCATTTTAGCCAAGAATTAATTATGGAAAATTAAAGAAACATATAGTACGATTATATATATTGTGGTTCTTGAATGCATGCATGCTTACCTGAGATACCAATATCGTAACCAAAAATCAAACCCCCCATGGCAGCGACAATGCAAGTTACCAACACATAGAAAGTGATTTCTCCAGGGTAATTCTTTGTAGGATCACCATTGTTGGGACCAATCCCTCCAGTAACCATAGCGAACAGCAAGAAAAAGAGAATAACAAAGATCAAGAATAAGGACGAGAAAGAAAGAAGCAGAAAATATGAAGAAAGAGAGATATGGGTTAAATTAAAGAGTTTATGGTTTCTTATATATATATAGAAAGCATAAGGTGGTGTGTAAAATCTTTATCCTGCTAGCTACCCATATATAGAAAGCTTAAGGCAGTGTGTAAAATCTTTATCCTGCTAGTAATATAGTTACTATATTGTACAATCACTGCTAGCTTATCCTGCTAGTAATAAAGTTACCATATTGTAATTAATTACTGCTAGCTTTGGCTCAATCGTCATGCACCACGTAATTGGGTTCTAAATTTCTAATAGGATACCTTTTATTTTAAGGACAGTTTTTTTCATTTCTCATAAAAGTGATGTTAAAACTTTTCTAAAATGGATTGTTAACCAATGTCCTAAGGGCACTCGTTAGCATTTCTCTTATTTTAAAAGTTTTTTTTGTAGTCTAAATCTTCTTTTTTACTTTTTCTGCTCCACTTTATGCTCTACCAATAAAAACTTGCCACATATTCACCTAACTAATTAAATACTACCATTATTGACTTATTAATACTACCATTATTAATTAATGGTAGTAATTAATTAATTAATTAGGTGAACATGTGGCAAGTTTTTATTGATGGAGTATAGAGTGGAGCAGGAAAAGTAGAACAGAAGATTTGGACTCCTTTTTTTATCCTACAAACTAGTTACTAATCCGTATGATACGCGAGAAAACTATTAAATATAAGTTTTAAAATATTTTTGTTAATTTTTTTGCATTTGAAAATTTTTTGCCATTGTGGTGGTTTAAAAAATTATTTAAAATATCCATTTCTTTATAGTTAGCTTAAATGTTTATAAATAGGAGAAGACATTAATGATGAGTGAGTTCAAGTTATACCTGGTATAACTTTATAAGAGTTACACATTTTTAAAATCATAGATTCCCATTAGATCTTACTGTTATAAATTACTACTTGCTATCTCATTAATACAAAGTCATTGAATGCCAAGTCAACTACTTTTACCGAATTTTCTCACATTTATTGCCCAACATCCCTCAATCACCTTCCCACTACCACAGTACCACCCCACTGAAAAAAGTGCCAAACTTGGCAATTCCATGGAGATCATTGAAAAATAAAAATATTACAGAGTTTTCTTTTTAAGTCTCGTGAAAATATCTTTGAAACAAGTCTCTTTCCCATGAGAGTCTTACGCTCTGTTTGTTTCACCGGAAAACTATCTATATAGATAGTTTTCCACATTTTCCAGTGTTTGGTAGCATAAAAAAAAAGTAGTCAACGGAAAACTATCTTTAGTCAATGGAAAACCCTAATAAAAACAAGGCTTATTTTCTATGAGAGGTTTTCCAAATTTTTTTTTTGGAAAACAATCTCTCTCTCACGCATCACATCTCCTATAAATATTATTTTTTTCTTTACCCTCTGTAGCCGCGGGAAACAACTATTTTGGCGCCTCTGTCTCACAGTCTCACGGTAAGCTCTCAGTTTTCTCCCTTCTCTTTGCTTTTTCTCTCCTCTCATATTCTCACTGTCTCTCCCCCTCTGGTCTCTCCTCTTTTCAGTTTTCACAGATCTCTCTCTATCTGTCTCTCACGGTCAACAACTGTTCCTTGCAGTATTCCCACGGTAAGGTTCTTGATTTCAATTACGCTCACACGGTTTACTATCCAGATCTTCAATGGTAGCCATTATTCAATTATATGTCACTGTGATTATTGTCAAACGTTTTGTATACAAAAACATGAAAAATCACGTTAGAAATAAACCTGTGATTTAATGACTATTTGGCTCTTGGCACGTATCTTTTCTATATATTCAGGCCTATGTGTCCAGCCATGATAGAGATATAGAAGAGGAGGTTTTGTCCATATATATTTTCATGTTAACGTCATATTAGAATCCTCTCTCAATGTGTAGGGAATTAAAATTATTAAAGATTTTGTTGTTGTTGTTGTTGTTGTTTTCGTTAGGAGCAATGCTCTGTTTCTCGGTCCAGAAACAGAGTGTTTGTAAGCCAGTCAAAACGTGGTCCAGAAATAGATTGTTTTTAAGGGCAAACGTCCCTCCTTCACCATCTATTACCTTGTCAATTTTTAGTCTTTAATAACAAACTCAATAGTTATTGTTTCTCTTTACCGTAATTTTTGACACAATGTATAGACCAAATCAGTATCAGGTACCATTTGCTCCCTTTACCGTAATTTCGTAATTTTTGACACAATGTATAGACCAAATCGGTATCAGGTACCATTTGCTCCCTTTACCGTAATTTTTGACACAATGTATAGACCAACAATAGTTATTGTTTCTACTAGCAGGGGCGGCTGACCTGAAAAAAAAATGTATATATATATATATATAATATTGCTTTACTAAATTAATACTTTTAAAATTATTTTTGCACACTTTGTTTTAAATCTTACACATTCTGATCCCATATCAGTTTATCTCACAATCAAACAACAACTTATTGTATTATTTATGAAAGGATGAGTGTGGTTGTGTGAGTTAATAGTTATATAGTGTAAGTGGAATTGAGTTTTTTTTTTTTTTATTTAGTTTAAAATATTTTTATAAAAAAATGACAAATATATAACCACAATTGCATAAAAACAAAAATATTATACAAATTTAACAAAATAACATGGTCATACTTATATTGACAATAGATAATGAGAACTGATAATAGAACTATAATGAGATTATTTTAAAATATAAAAACTCATAGAAAAAAATTGTAAAATTTTATGTATTTGTGTGTTTTTGTTTTCAATAATTCAATATATTCAAATTTTTTTTTTTTCTAAATTAAACGATTGTTTAATTTAAGTTTCTCAATGACCTCCCTAGAAAAAATTCCTAGAGCCACCATTGGTTTCTAGTATTTATGGAGTGATGATGTTGTTACCTTATAGTTTTGTCTCATCAAACTTAAAGTGTTCATTTTTTTTATGAAGTGATTTCTCGATGTACCTATATATATGAATGCTTTCTTTAAGTACACATTTAATTCATACTCATCATTTTTTTTTTTTTGGGAAATATAGATGGATAACCCATCACTTCCTGCTGCCATAATGGGGGCAGCTACATCTGTTATTGCTTTGGGTGTTGTTCTTTTGAAAGGACTAAGATCTAGAAGAATTATGCCTAGAGAACCTCATGTTAATCGAGAGTATGAAAGAGAGACATATATGAATGATATTCTTTGTAGAGGTGATATACGTTGTCTCCATCATATAAGGATGAGACCTATTGCTTTTTATGCGCTATGCAAAATTTTGAGTGAGAATAATCTACTTCAAGAGACCATTCATATGTCCATTAAAGAACAAGTGTTAATTTTTTTACACACTATTGGACATGATGTGAGGTTTCAAGTTGTTGGTGGGAGGTTTTATAGATCAGTTGAGATAGTGCACCGATACTTTAGGCATGTCCTTAGAGCTATTTTGCAATTATACAAACACATGATTAGAGAGCCTGACAAAGATACACCCTTGGAGATAAGAAATAGCAGCAGGTTTAACTCCTATTTTAAGGTAAATTCCATAGGCTTTTATTTTCCTCTTTTTTATATATACATATAAAGATATAAGATAAATGTAACTTATATTGGTCGTAATTAGGATTGTGTGGGAGCTATTGATGGAACTCATGTTCGTTCATCTGTTCCAATTCAAATACAAGGAAGGTTTCGCGGCAGAAAGGATGGAACAACACAAAATGTCCTCGCTGCTGCTACCTTTGGCTTAAAATTCACTTATGTATTAGCTGGTTGGGAAGGAAGTGCCCATGATTCACGTGTCTTAAATGATGCACTCTCTAGGCCAAGAGGATTAAAAATTCCTGAAGGTATTATAGGAATAGAAAGTGATTTTATTATGGATAATAGCTTTTGGAGTGATTTTTTTTCCTTCTGATTATGAACGTGTAGGTAAATATTATCTTGGTGATGCTGGTTATGGAGTTCGGAAAGGAATTATATCCCCTTATCGTGGTGTTCGTTACCATTTGAAAGAGTTTAGTGATAACCCACCAAGAAATGACAAAGAATTATTCAATCTTCGCCATTCTTCTTTACGTACTAGCATTGAGCGTTGTTTTGGGGTTTTGAAGAAACGTTTCCGTGTATTAGATGCAGAACCTTTTTGGTCATTCCCAACACAAGTGGATGTAGTCTTAGCTTGTTGCATAATTCACAATCATATCATAGGAGTTGACCCTTTAGACTCAATTATGAACAATGGGCTTCGTGGTAGTCCACTTGCAAATGACAGTACAAGTAGAAGAGTCCAACAATCACAAAGGGAAGTCCAAGAAGAAAATAGAGAATGGGTTCAAATACGAGATAATATCTGTCGTAGTATGTGGGAGGATTATAATGCTATGGAGTGATTTCATACTCTTTATATTAGTTGGTTGTGTAATGGATTTTTTTTTGGTTTCATATTATCAAGACTTTTATGTTACAATTATTTTTGTTTGGCATGCACAACCCCAGTTCATATTTTGTATTGAATATTATTTATATTCTTCTTTCATTTTGTCTCATTTTTCTTGTGAATATCATTGTAATAGAATTGCAATGGGAAATAAAAAGGATACTCAGAAGGTCAAGGACACCAAGACCAACTTCAGGTGGTCACAACCAATGCAGAATTTATTACTTGAGATACTTGCAGATGAGGCTCTTCATGGAAACAAGCAATCCAACACATTTAAACATGCATCATATGTTAAAGTAGCTGAAGCAATTACTGAGAAATTTATGACTGAATGTACTCCAAAGCATGTGGAACATCGCTTTAAAACACTTAAAACCAATTGGAATACAATTGCATTACTTCGTAATAAGAAAAGTGGGTTTGGATGGAATGATGATTTGAAAATGATCACCTGTGATAGGACAGTGTATGATGAAGAAGTCGAGGTAAGAAACTTTTATTATTTTTATTTTATAGGTAGAAACTTTTTAGTCTGTATCATTGTAAAGTTTAAAAATTTTCATTATTCTTATTGCTCTCATATTAGTTTTTGGCTCAATTCCTTTCTTTTCTTTTTTTTTTAATTGTTTTTTTTCCTTTCTTTACACAGGCACATCCAAATCATGCACAATTTCTAAACAAGAAAATTGAGATGTTTGATGAGATGGCTTTGGTTGTGGGTAAGGATATGGCCACAGGAGGTTTTTCCAAGGGAGTAGGTGATATAGGTGTAGAAGCATTGGATGACTCACCTCCGCTTGTTGATGCTGATGTTGATGACATATCCAAAAAGAAGCAAGTTGATCCCTCACATGTGGCCTCAAATGAAACAAGGTCTCACAGGAAACGAAGTCATGCTACTATGATTGAAGATGCTGTTTACCAAGATTTGTCCATACAACTTGGTAAGGTTGCTTCTGCAATAGAAAAGATTTCTGAAAATCAGCTAAATTTTGGTAGTCTTTATGAAGAAGTTATGAAGATGGATGGATTTGAAGAAAATATGCTTGCATCTGCATTTGACCATTTGAATGGGGATGAAAAACAAGCAAGGTCATTCATGTTGAAAAATGACAAGCTCCGTAGACAATGGCTGCAGAACTTCTTTGACAACTATTTAAGCCAATTTTGATTATGTAGGCGCATTTTTGTTAGAATTTATGCTTTTCTATTTGGACAATTTGGCATTTTGGTATTTATCAGACTATTTGGCATCTAGTTTGTAGGTTTTGAGATCATTATAATGGGTATTGGTTTGCAACTTTTAGTCCTTTTGTTTCATGGGCATGTGGATTTGGAAGCAACTTTTAGTCCTTTTGTTGGCTAAAAATTATTTTAATATGGAATGATTGGTTTGCTATTGTTACTAGTGGATATTGATTGCATAATTTTGGTGGTTAATAGTGTAAGTGTCATGCTCAATCATGACAGGAAGCTAAGAAAGCTATCTGCTACAAAGGTGTGGGATGGTAAAAGTTTTCTAAAAAAATAAGATAGTTTTTCAAAAAAATAAGATAGTTTTCCAAAAAATGTTTGTACCTACCAAACACTAGAAAACATTCTCAAGCCCATTTTCAAGGTCATTACCAAACACTGGAAAATGAGATAGTTTTCCAAAAAATGTTCTCTGGAAAATGACCTATTTTCCAGAAAACATTAATGCTGAAACAAACAGAGCGTTAAGGATAGAGAATTTCTAGACTGGACCTGTACTACCTTACATGCGCAAGAATGGTAAAATGATTCAACGGCTTGTGTATGTATAAGTATATATGTATGTCCAACAATTTAGTTGACAATGATGGCGTCTGATTGAACAAATTGCAATTCACAACAAGAATCAGTATGCCCTTAAACTAACTCCGGGTATTTCCAAAAACTTGTCAATCACTCCAAAAATCACCATCTTTGCACCTTCCTCAATCCTAACTCACCGACACTTATGGTCACTGGGATGTGGTTGAATAGATGAATGAAAATTTGTAGAACAGGTTCACATGTGCATTTATCCCCAAAAAAAAAAAATTAATAATAATAATAATAATAAAAACAAGAAGAAGAAAGAAAGGAAAAAAAAAAAAAAGTTTGACCACTCTGTCATTAATACATCCCAAAAAACCTAGCATTAATGACTCTATATTAATGGGATGTGGTTGAATAGATGAATGAAAATTTGTAGAACAGGTTCACATGTACATTTATCCCCCAAAAAAAAAAAATTAATAATAATAATAATAATAAAAACAAGAAGAAGAAAGAAAGGAAAAAAAAAAAAAAAGTTTGACCACTCTGTCATTAATACATCCCAAAAAACCTAGCATTAATGACTCTATATTAATGACATAAGAAGTAACGATTTATCACCATTGAATCTGTGGGGTCAGAAAATTCGTGGCTCAGGCCCACTCTACATTAGGGCCCAGGGCCCAAGCCGAGGAGAGTCATTGCCGAGGACGACCTCCTGCTCGGCACTTCACTAAATGCCCAAAGAAAGGAGCAAACTAAGTGTAGGGGCAGGGCAAGGGAAAAAGCCGCCAACACAGTAATACGGAATTTTGCGTTTGACAAGCCCATACTCAAACCCATGCCTTTGTGCTTTTCTTGCAACCCCCAACCACTCTAGGTATGGGTTGACTGGACAGGCCTGCACCCCAAAAAGTAAAATTAACACGTGAACGCAAAAAGGGGAATGGAACACTAGTATAAAAGGAGAAGAAAACAAAGCTGGGGGGGGTCTTACAACTCTTGCTAACAGAGGGTTTAACTAGTCAGGCCAGGCCCGCCCATGCAGTATTTTCCCATTGGAACTACGACTAAACTGCTCACCTGTGCCCAAGGTCATACCTTTCAAGCCCACTCTCTACAAATCATATTGTTGGGGCCTTTTATATGCGAGCCCAACGTCGTTCATGGGTTGTTAAAAATCGTGTCCCTACAATTGGCGCCGTCTGTGGGGAGGGTTTGTGTCTTGGCATAAGCGATAGTTCGAGACAGTTCCCTTGGCATTTCTACCGGCCGGTTATGGTGTTCTAGCGTAAAGTTCCATTAGGGGCTATGATTCTTGAATAGGGGCTACGCTTTATATCGTCAGCCGCGCAGATGGTTCTAGGGGCTCGGTCGAGGAGCTAAGTTCCCTAAAGCCAAGGCCCCGAAACCAACTACTTAGACGAAAAAGTACAAGTTTTGGACAGAACCAAGGCCTTGTATGGTCCTCAGACTCAAGCCTCTGGGGAAACCAACTACTTAGACAAAAAAGTACAAGTTTTAGATAGAACCAAGGCCTTGTATGGTCCTCGGACTCAAGCCTCTGGGGAAACCAACTACTTAGACGAAAAAGTACAAGTTTTGGACAGAACCAAGGCCTTGTATGGTCCTCGGACTCAAGCCTCTGGGGAAACCAACTACTTAGACGAAAAAGTACAGGTTTTGGACAGAACCAAGGCCTTGTATGGTCCTCGGACTCAAGCCTCTGGGGAAACCAACTACTTAAGAGAAAAAGTACAAATTTTGGACAAAACCAAGGCCTTGTATGGTCCTCGGACTCAAGCCTCTGGGGAAACCAACTACTTAGACGAAAAAATACAAGTTTTGGACAGAACCAAGGCCTTGTATGGTCCTCGGACTCAAGCCTCTGGAGAAACCAACTACTTAGACGAAAAAGTACAAGTTTTGGACAGAACCAAGGCCTTGTATGGTCCTCGGACTCAAGCCTCTAGGGAAACCAACTACTTAGACGAAAAAGTATAGGTTTTGGACAGAACCAAGGCCTTGTATGGTCCTCGGACTCAAGCCTTTGGGGAAACCAACTACTTAGACGAAAAACTAGAAGTTTTGGACAGAACCAAGGTCTTGTATGGTCCTCGGACTCAAACCTCTAGGGAAACCAACTACTTAGACGAAAAACTACAAGTTTTGGATAGAACTAAGGCCTTGTATGGTCCTCGGACTCAAGCCTCTGGGGAAACCAACTACTTAGACGAAAAAGTACAAGTTTTGGACAGAACCAAGGCCTTGTATGGTCCTCGGACTCAAGCCTCTGGGGAAACCAACTACTTAGACGAAAAAGTATAAGTTTTGGACAGAACCAAGGCCTTGTATGGTCCTCGGACTCAAGCTTCTGGGGAAACCAACTATTTAGACGAAAAACTACCAGTTTTGGACAGAACCAAGGACTTGTATGGTCCTCGGACTCAAACCTTTGGGGAAACCAACTACTTAGACGAAAAAGTACAAGTTTTGGACAGAACCAAGACCTTGTATGGTCCTCGAACTCAAGCCTCTGGGGAAACCAACTACTTAGACGAAAAAGTACAAGTTTTGGACAGAACCAAGGTCTTGTATGGTCCTCGGACTCAAGTCTCTGGGGAAACCAACTACTTAGACGAAAAAGTACAGGTTTTGGACAGAACCAAGGCCTTGTATGGTCCTCGGACTCAAGCCTCTGGGGAAACCAACTACTTAGACGAAAAAGTACAGGTTTTGGACAGAACCAAGGCCTTGTATGGTCCTCGGACTCAAGCCTCTGGGGAAACCAACTACTTAGACGAAAAAGTACAAGTTTTGGACAAAACCAAGGCCTTGTATGGTCCTCGGACTCAAGCCTCTGGGGAAACCAACTACTTAGACGAAAAAGTATAAGTTTTGGACAGAACCAAGGCCTTGTATGGTCCTCGGACTCAAGGCCTTGTATGGTCCTCGGACTCAAGCCTCTAGAGAAACCAACTACTTAGACGAAAAAGTACAAGTTTTGGACAGAACCAAGGCTTTGTATGGTCCTCAGACTCAAGCCTCTAGGGAAACCAACTACTTAGACGAAAAAGTATAGGTTTTGGACAGAACCAAGGCCTTGTATGGTCCTCGGACTCAAGCCTTTGGGGAAACCAACTACTTAGACGAAAAACTAGAAGTTTTGGACAGAACCAAGGTCTTGTATGGTCCTCGGACTCAAACCTCTAGGGAAACCAACTACTTAGACGAAAAACTACAAGTTTTGGATAGAACTAAGGCCTTGTATGGTCCTCGGACTCAAGCCTCTGGGGAAACCAACTACTTAGACGAAAAAGTACAAGTTTTGGACAGAACCAAGGCCTTGTATGGTCCTCGGACTCAAGCCTCTGGGGAAACCAACTACTTAGACGAAAAAGTATAAGTTTTGGACAGAACCAAGGCCTTGTATGGTCCTCGGACTCAAGCTTCTGGGGAAACCAACTATTTAGACGAAAAACTACCAGTTTTGGACAGAACCAAGGACTTGTATGGTCCTCGGACTCAAGCCTTTGGGGAAACCAACTACTTAGACGAAAAAGTACAAGTTTTGGACAGAACCAAGACCTTGTATGGTCCTCGAACTCAAGCCTCTGGGGAAACCAACTACTTAGACGAAAAAGTACAAGTTTTGGACAGAACCAAGGTCTTGTATGGTCCTCGGACTCAAGTCTCTGGGGAAACCAACTACTTAGATGAAAAAGTACAGGTTTTGGACAGAACCAAGGCCTTGTATGGTCCTCGGACTCAAGCCTCTGGGGAAACCAACTACTTAGAAAGCAAAACTACAGGTTTTGGACAGAGCCAAGGCCTTGTACGGTCCTCGGACTCAAGCCTCTGGGAAAACCAACTACTTAAGAGGAGAATTGCAGGGTTTAGACACAGCCTGGACGTTATATGGCCCTAAGAGTCTACCCCAGATGAGAGTTACCCATTGATAGTTGGGTTAATTCCTAGACCGACTGAAATCCGCAGCCTACCCTCGGATCCTCGATACCAAAGGAATTGGTGCAACTGTTATAGGGCCAGGTGTTGTCAAAACACGGCCAAAGCCCCTCACTGCTCGGCAGCCCCCTCAGAGGGTATATTTAGTATTTATCGTTCTCGGACAATCGCCGCGCCTGCATTACGGGGCATTAAGCCGTATCTCGGTTAGTTTCCTGAGTTTAACTTACTAGGAATTATCGTATTTATACTTGATAATGCCGATAAATTCAGATTAGTAAGGTTCTGTTTCAAGATTTCCTGCTCTAAACATCACTAAAGGAAATTACATACATTAGCGAACCTGTTCACAAAGTAATTGCTGCCGAAAGGAAAGGTATTTAGAAAGAAATAAATTCATCTTTTATTAAGACAAAGAAATAGTACAGCGTATAATGAAAAGCTGGAATAAGCTTATACTAAAGCTAACTACATAAGCTAAAAGAAAAGATACAAGGGAATGAAGAGAAAATCGAAGAAGAAGCGCAGAGGAGAGGTTGGCTGCTGTTCCAAGACGTTGTTTAAGGAAACCATTCCTCAACACTTTTACATACCTATAACTCAGGCAGCCAAAGAGCCCAACTTGGGGCCTGCATCGTTGAAGAAAAGGTGCAGGGAACCTGACTTTAGGCTAGCACCGTTGAAGAAAAGGTGCAGGGAGCCGGAAGTGGAGGAGCCTCCGTATAACCACGCCTGCGATAGAGCAGACGGCGCTGGTAGCAGAAAACCTTACTTTTGACGCGTCAAGAATCTGACGCGACCAGTACCTGCTTCGGATTTTGGCTAAAAGAGGTAGAAATACCATCCTCACCTTACCAAGATGGAAGATCATCTTGAGTCTATGTCCACCTTGTCCAGACTACATCACCTTGAGCCTCGGAGGGACCTGGTGCCTCTTTGGCGGGTGTAGTTCCCTCACCCCTATACGTGCCTTAGGCATATTGCACTAAGGGTGGGAAGCACTAAATATGGAGACTATGATTATGGCTGAAGGATTACGGTTGTGAAGAAAACCGAAGGGTTTGAATGTAAGAGGAATAACCTCCTGTCCTACTTATTTAAAGGGAAAGGAGGAGATATTTAATTTATGCAGAGTTCCAAGGAATGCTACGGACAAGGAATAGTTGGCTCAAGTTCCAACGCCATTCGTGACCGTAGGATCTGAAGATCCTCGTGAAGGCGCACCTCGAGTATAGAAGTGTCAAAGGACTCCGCGTGAGTGGGTAAAGGAATGACTCTTAATTTGGCACGTCCCCCGTGTAAGTGGAAAAACACAAATATTAATGGAGTGTAGAATCAGAGCAAGCTATGATGTAAGCCCAACATTATCAAAACCCTCCTCCCCAACTAAAAGTCGGGCAGCAAGCTTTTGAGGGGCTATTGTAGGGCCAGAAAATTCGCGGCCCAGGCCCACTCTACATTAGGGCCCAGGGCCCAAACCGAGGAGAGCCATTGCCGAGGACGACCTCCTGCTCAGCACTTCACTAAATGCCCAAAGAAAGGAGCAAACTGAGTGTAGGGGCAGGGCAAGGGAAAAAGCCGCCAACACAGCAATACGGAATTCTGCGTCTGACAAGCCCATACTCAAACCCATGCCTTTGTGCTTTTCTAGTAACCCCCAACCACTCTAGGTATGGGTTGACTGGACAGGCCTGCACCCCAAAAAGTAAAATTAACACGTGGACGCAAAAAGGGGAATGGAACACCAGTATAAAAGGAGAAGAAAACAAAGCTGGGGGGGGGGTCTTACAACTCTTGCTAACGGAGGGTTTAGCTAGTCAGGCCAAGCCCGCCCATGCAGTATTTTCCCATTGGAACTACGACTAAACTGCTCACCTGTGCCCAAGGTCATACCTTTCAAGCCCACTCTCTACAAATCATATTGTTGGGGCCTTTTATATGCGAGCCCAAGGTCGTTCATGGGTCGTTAAAAATCGTGTCCCTACAAAATCTAATGAGGATCTACTGTATAAAAATGGTGTAACTCTTGTCAAATTACATTAGGTATAATTTAAACCCATCTCTCTCTCTCTCTCTCTCTCTCTCTCTCTATATATATATATATAAATAATTTTTTTTTTTTTGAGAATGTAAATAAATTATATTGTAAAAGGCAAACAAAAAGAAAATTTTGATAAATATTAGTAATATATTGTTAGATCAAATAGTATGTAGGTTGTTAAATACAATATCTGTTTGTTTAATCCTAGTCTAAATTAACGAATATATATATACACACACGTTGAGGGTATGTAGTAAAAATTAGAGTTTACAGGGCTTTTACAAATCACATTAATATACTAGCAGTTTGCACTATATTGTAGTTAATTTATAATAATAAAAATATCTAAACTTGTGTTAACATTAAAAAATATGATTATTCCAATTATTAAGACTATATTACGGGAGGTTGTGTATTTTAAAATACTAAATTGTGAGGATAAATTTAACGAAGACTTTATGTAAACCCTCCAATAACATTTTAGATACATTCTTCACACATCAAAATACTCTCACCCACATAGTTGGTTGGTGAATGGGTATAGTTGATTTTATCATAGTATAAAGATAAAAGGTATATATTTGTATACTTCTGACACGTAGATGAAATTTTGCAGAACACAATTTAATAGAAGAATGTATTTCGTTTGTTGTTGCTGCACTTGGTAAAGAGGATCCGGGAAGTCATGATGATGATTGCTTGTACTCAAAAATAGATATAACTATATTCAAATGAGAAACGTAAGTGCAAAGATGATTACATGTGTCATTCAACCGTTTTTGGAATAAGCTATAGAGGTTGAATATGTCATCTAACCATTTTATACACTATTAACATTAATAGTGTATAAATTATCACATCATTCAAAATTTTAAATCATATAACATTAAATACACTTTAAAATTTGTAATATTTAATTTATATCATGAATTTGATCCATTTCAAATGTTGAAGAAATAGTTTTTGACTTCAAAACCATGGTAACCTCTTGTCTAAGGAAGTTGCTTGTTAAGTTTTTTAGTTGGCAAATTACATGACAATGTAATAATTCAAGAGTTGAGTTATTTAATGTGTGAAAATGCAAGCTCAAAGAAGGCATACACATTGTATAGATTTTGACTGTCATTCAATCATTTATTTATTAATAGAAATGTCCACGTTTTGATAAAGGCTCAATTGATCAAAAATTAGGTTGGACTTGTTTTAATTTTCTAAATTCGATCATTGCATAGAATTTTGTACCCTATTTCTATATCTTATAAAAGGCAACTTATACATGACTTCAATAGGGATTTGATTTTGAAGGCAATTGCCATGCACTTAAACTAGAGAATATCATAAATATATTTATTAGCTTAAAATTTTAGTTTATACACAACTTCAGTTGAAATTTTGAAAGCTATTGTCTTGCACCTAAATTAGAGAATACCACAAATTCATAATACGGATTATAACTTTTCCCAATAATTTATATATTTAGACCACTTAAGAAACTTGAGAGAAAACATGAGGATAAACAATTATAGAATCTCTCTTAAAAAATTATTTACATCCATATTTATATACAATGAGAGTTTCAAGTGCTAAAATGCAATGTATAAACTCTAACCTTTCTAATAACATGAGGATAAAAAATTATAGCAATTCTCTTAAAAAATTATTTACATCTATATAATTAAACTAATTTACATCCATATTTATATAAGATGAGAGTTTCAAGTATTAAATAAATGCAATGTATAAACTCTAACCGTTCTAGTAACAATGATGAGAAATTGCTTCCTAAAAAAACAAAACAAAACAATGATTAGAAGTGAGCATTTAAAAGAACATTATAAATTGCTTTTACAAGAACAACTATCTCCTAAAATACTGTGCACCCTTAGTATGATAGTTATTGTATAGAACATAGATACAAAATTCTTATGGGGTGAAGGGTAAGAGCCGGGTTCAAGTCTTCAAGAATGAGTTTCACACACATATACACTTAGATTAAACTACACTAGAATTTCTATCTTATATTAAAAAAAAAAAAAAGTGAGTATTTGTTCATTTACTGTTGGGCTTGGGCTTCATTCCTACAAGTGCATTTGAGCATATAACCATTCATAAAGCCCAATTGGGCTTTTGCTCTTCTCCTACAAAGCCCAACACCACTCCCATTTTCGAACACGTTGCCCAAAACGCACCGTTTTTCCCCTCCTCCCCTAAACAGATAAAAGTTAAAACTCTCTCTCTCTCTCTCTCTCTGTGTGTGTTAGGGTTTGAAAGCTTTTGGCTTTTGCGAGGCCAATAGGAATGGCGAACCGTACGGACCCAGCGGCGAAGAGCATCAGGGGGACGAACCCACAGAACCTGGTGGAGAAGATCCTGAGGTCGAAGATTTACCAGAACACGTACTGGAAGGAGCAATGCTTCGGTCTAACGGCGGAGACGCTGGTCGACAAGGCTATGGAGCTCGATCACCTCGGCGGTACTCACGGCGGTAACCGCAAGCCCACGCCGTTTATGTGCCTCGTCATGAAGATGCTCCAGATTCAGCCCGAGAAGGAGATCGTCATCGAGTTCATCAAAAACGACGATTACAAGTACCCCTCTCTCTCTCTCTCTCTCTCTCTCACACACACTCTCTATCTCGTTGGTTATGGTTATTGCTTTTGGAATTGATGGATTGAGAGATAAAATTAGGGTTTTTGAGGGGATTGTGATTGATTTTGATGGAAAATGAAGTGTTATATGTGTGTATGTGTGCGTGTAGTGCTTATAGTTGTTGCTTTTAGTAAAAAATTAATGGATTGTGAGCTAAAATTGTAGTTATAAGGATATTTTGATTGATTTGATGGAAAATGAGGTGTTATTTGTATGTATAGATGGTGTATGAGTGTTGATTTTGGACTGAGCTAAAAACTAGAGTTATAAGGTGAGTGTGATTAGAGTTGATGGAGAATGAAGTGTAATATATACAAATACGTTCTCGTGCACGCATAAGTAGGGGTGGATGTAGTTGTATCTTGTTTGAATTTTTTTTCTTGCTTTGTGAAACTTCTGTTTGGTTGATGAGAAAGTGGAGGAAGAAGATGGAAAAGTAAATATATTGGAGTTGCAAAAAGATATGGATATATAGATGGCGAAGTTTTCTTTTTGATTTTTTTAGTAATTTCTGTTTTAGGGATAGCTGCTAAGGAAGTAGAGGGCAAGGAAAAAAAGAGTGAATTCTGGGGTTCTTGCGGTTGCTGTTGATTTAAAAAATAATAAAAAAAAAAATAAAAAATAAAAAAAAAAACAAAAAAAACAACAACAACATAAAATATGAAAGGGAAGCTGTATTTCAGACTAAAAAGAAACGATAAGGGAATTTGGTGATGTTTGAGTTGATTATGTTTTGAAAATGTTACTTGTCAATTTTGCAGAATTAATAGTAAAAGGGAAATACAAGCTGATTTAAGTGAATTTTGTCCTTCATGCCATGTTTTGAGGGTTTGGTATTGAAATTTGGAATCTTAGGAAATTGGCAGCCCTGATTTATATATTTTTGTAGAGTGGGCCATGCAATGTCATCCAATTCCATGCTTCTGAACATATATAAAATAAATGACGAAGAAATATTATTCTTGCTTTGTGTTGCTTAGATTTAGAAATTCTTTGATAGAAGGCCAGCTCAATTAGAGAATTTTGTGTTATTGGGGTTCATGTTTTTTCATGGAGTTTATAATAGCATTTGGATGCTGAAATGGAAATATGGAAAAAAAAAAAATGAATAAGATACACATACATTTTTAATACGATTGTTACTTTAATTTTCAGTGTGTGTTAGCATGTTGGTTTCACTTTGATTTTTGTAGAAGTCCCTGTGAAGTGCTATTTCCCTTGGATTTTAACATCTTTCAATGCTGCATTGTGCAGATATGTGCGGATACTTGGTGCTTTTTATTTGCGTCTTACAGGAACTGATGTCGATGTCTACCGGTACCTAGAGCCTCTGTATAATGATTATAGGAAGTTAAGACAAAAATTACCTGAAGGAAGTAAGATCCTCAACATATTTCTGGAATCTGCCATGATTTCTTTCTCATTGATGCTTTTGACATCTATTTGCTATTATTTTCATATGCATTTATAAATTTCATGAATACACTAACCTACCTGTGTTTTGCCTTCTAATTGTGTCAGAGTTCTCTTTGACACATGTGGATGAGGTTATTGATGAACTTCTAACAAAAGATTATTCCTGTGACATTGCATTGCCACGTATCAAGAAAAGGTAATATTTTTAATTAAAAGTAGGATTACTTGACATGTATTTGTGAATTTGATCCCTTTCATAGGATTCCTGCTGTAATTTTATGTCTTCATTTTGTGTTCATTATACTCTTTGAAAATGTGTGCTTTATGATTTTCTGTATGCCTACAGATGGACTCTTGAAACACTTGGTTCATTGGAACCTAGACGAAGCGTTTTGGAAGATGATTTTGAGGAGGAGGAGGAGAAGGAGGAGAATGATCAACTTGATGGTTTAGAAGATGAGGCTCATGAAAAGGTTTGCATTTCTTCATTCCTGTTTAACTTCTGTTTTTGATAAAAGGTTTTGGAGGGAAGAAAAGTAAATGGAAGGATACATAAGTGTAATATCTTGTATGGGAGAAAAATTATGGAGAGAGAGAGAGATAGAGAGAGAGAGATAGAGAGAGAGAGAGAAGGAGGGAAAAAAAATGAGGGGGTTAGTGATGTATTATTTTGTCACTGCATATAAAGAACAAGTGTTTCGATATATTTCCCTTCTATCTCACACATAAAAAAGAGTCAGTTCGCTATATCTCCCTCCTCTTTTGACTAACAAACAACAGAAGCCAAAAATGTCTCCCTTTACGCCACTTTTCATCCTAAGAAGAGAGTATTGTTAGTTTTTACTCTTCCTGATGATAGGTCCTATCAGTACCTCTCTCTAAGGATACATACTATTAGTTTCTCTCATTCCTTCTCTAAACTTCTTGACATTATGGAAAAGAAATCTTGCTTGTAATGTTTCTTTCCAGTCTTATGATTCATATTTTGGTGTAACTTCTAGCAGGATTATTACCGTGGGCGAAGCCCTGCCAGGGAAAGAGATAGGGACAGAAGACGCGACCGTGACAGATACAGGTAGAGTTATTTTTACACTTCTGGTTTCTGATTTATTTTGTGCGATATTGATTGAATGTTAATTTTTTTTTTTTTATTATTATTATAGGTCCTTGTTTAATCATCTTTTATCTATGGATATGTTGTTGAGATAGACACCCATGTCTTTTAACAGAATGTTTATTTTTTCCCCTAACGGAGAAGCCTAATTTTTCATCTTGTTCTAGCGCCTTTTTTATTTTATTTTTATTTTTTTCAGTCAAGTTGTCCTATTTCTCATTTATAAGCATATTTCTAGCTTATGTCTGTTTGTGATTGGTCTAAGTGAGCAAGGTTGGGTTTGTGCTCTTCATATTATCTAATTGCATGGTTGGTTTCACACATACCACTTGACGTGGTTCTTAGTTAAATTAAGTTACATCTTATACATACAAGAGTTCCTACATAACATGTGAAAGTGATCTGCATATCACAATTTGACATGCTTTGGTCTTTTTCCAATCAACCATTTTGTATGTTATCCAATTCCACAGCTGCCTTAGTAATGATAAGCCCTCAAATTACTGGAAGCTGTTGCCCAAATGTATGCATCTATGTCAATGCCTGTGTCATTCAGGCCTTATGTTTCCACTATGGCATTTAAAGCCGTTTAGTGGCGTAACAGTGCTTCCTATAATAATATTTCATGATCCTGCCAGGTTTCTCTGCACTGACAGTGTGCAGTGAGAAGTATGATGGATCGTACATTACTATTTAAGAGCGAATGTGATATGGTCTTCTTTGTACTTTCTCATTTAGAATTGGAATAAAATCTATTTTATTTACAATTGCTTTACGGCTCTTTTTTTTGGAGAGTAGTGCAAAGTTCTGCGCTGCTTTTAATTTCTTTCACAATTAGGTAACTACTCCACAGTATTTGTTGCTATAAATCCAACTAAGGTGAAATGGTGTCCTATTTTTTGGTTTTGAGAAAGGGGGGTGGGGATGGGTAAGCCATTTTCTTAATCAATAGGGTTGGATATAGGCCATTTTCTTAATCAATAGGGTTGGATATAGGCCTCCTTTTTACCTATTTATTTATTTTATATAAATTCTTAGCTTATACGTAATTGAGCATATTTGGACAGAGTCTGTTAATGTGTGATGTAGAAGCTTATATCATAGTGTGTCAAGGAAGCTGTCATGCAAGAACATATGATAACAGAGGCAGGCACACACCCACCTTTAAATAGTTTGCTTATTGACCCTTTCACCTTTTTTCCAATTGCGTGATAATTGAAGCTACTATAGTGGTTAAACGGCTTCCTGTAGCAAGGTATTTTGAATCTGCCAGTTTTCTTTGTTCTGTTATTGTCCAGAGAGAATTATGATGGATTCACAGTATAGGTGTGTTTTCATGGGTCATCAATTTTCTTCTATTAGTGTGTGAGACGATTTCATTGCACTTCCTATATTTGTAACTGATGAAGTTTACCATGTCTTCAATCCTTAAAAGATGTTATAAGTTTTTGAACTTGGTCATTTTGTTATTCCTGTTTCGCAGGGAACGAGACTATGATAGAGACTATGACAGAGATTATGATAGGGAACGTGGACGTGGACGAGATAGGGATAGGGATAGAGAGAGGGACAGAGACAGGGATAGGGACAGGGACAGGGACAGGGATAGGGACCGAGACCGTTACCGCTTGCGAGATGAAAAGGATTATGGTCGTGATCGGGAGCGAGATAGAGAGTGGGAAGGTAGGGAGCGGGAGAGGCGAGACAGGGACCGTGGCAGGAGGAGGAGTCACTCAAGAAGCCGAAGTAGGAGTAGGGATCGGAAGGATCGTGAGGGTGGGGAGCACCGGAAGAGACATGCACGCAGCAGCACCAGTCCCAGAAGACGGGATGGAGCTGAGGAAAATGGCACTCGGGAAGAGCCTAAGAAGAAGAAAGAGAGAAAGGAGAAGAAAGAGGATGGAACAGACCACCCAGACCCTGAGATTGCTGAAGCTAATAGGCTGCGTGCATCCCTTGGGTTGAAACCTTTGAAATAGATGCTAGTAGCGTAGTGTGCCAAGTGATCATTTTCTGTTAATATGGATGGATATATAAAGTTTGTGGGCCGTTACTTGTAGCAAGCGCTGGGATTGCCAGTATTGAATGTATGTTCTAGTAAGTGGCAATGGATGCCAAGTACAGATCTTTCATATTTATGCCCCATTGTTTATGTTTTTTCCATCACTTTGAGAATCAAACCAGTTTTGCCAGCATTCTTTTATGTTTGGCTTCTGCTTTAACTGTAGTCAAAATATTCTATTAATGCTGATGAGAACTGCATACTCATTGTGGGCTTCAACATCTTTTTTTCTTTTTTTGAGAAGGATTGTGGGCTTCAACTTGATTATGAGAAACACATATTAAATTCTAAAATCCTGTTATTTAGAGGGATAAAGGGATTTTGCAGCATTGTATAGAAGTTTATACTCTCTCTATTTAAACAAGTCTTTGGTGAGAAACAGAACTTGGGTTCATTGCAAAGGTGAAGGCTGTGGTCTGGCTTATGGTGGGTTTGGAATGTATGAAACATAGCCCCTCAAATGATGTGTAAAACAGGAAAGAAAACAATGTAAAATCATGATCATGGCCTCATAGGAAAAAAAAAGAAAAAGTCCCTCTAATTCTTGTTAAATCCAGTATAAATTTAATTTCAAAAGAAAATCTGTATAAATATTGGACCAATACTTTAAATGGAATTTATCCAGAATAGAGAATACCAGTGATTGCCAACTGATCTACCATAATTCTTATATTTGAGGAATCGGTTAGAAGATCTATCACATAATTCTAAGAACAGCAGAAGAAAAAACAGTAGGAAAGCTACGACATGATTTTTTTTTTTTTGTGAAAACATAACCATTGAACATTCTTCAAATATATTACCTACTTGGACTCAGCTAAACTTTGCTAATCCTGGCATAAACAAAGATTAAATGAAATGAACTTTCAGTTCCTAACCAAAGAACTAGGAACTTCCCCTATAATCCTCACCAAGGACCTCTGGTAACAAAATGCCATCTTTATCATACTGAAGGGTGCCAGAAAAACCAAGAGGTCTGCACTTCTCTCCCATTAGAATCCTCTTCTTGCATAGTTCCAACTCTCCCTTCTCTTCTTTATCTTTGCCATCATTTTCTTCTTCTGAACCTCGTTCGAATTGCTTGTTCATTTTCTTTCTCAAGGACCTTGCCACCCTCAACTTTTTCCGAGTGGTAAGTATTTTTGATCTAACTCTAATCAAGTGGCCTGAACTTCCCTGCTTTCCAATCAGTCTGAAACTTGTGGTAACACCACCAACTGTTCTAAAATTAGGTGTACTACACCCATCACAGATGCTACAGCTATCATTTTCCTTGTTGATATTGCCTTTGATGAAATTCTTTCTATTCTTCCTATTAAAAAAACTAGTGAAAGACAAAAACTTTTTCGTGGGTAGTTTATTGGCCACTCTTGGCTGAATTGAGCTTTTTACCTTACCATTCCGCTTCTGCATTCCTTCAGTGGTATCTTTTTCAGACTTCAGTGTCTCTGATCCCACCTTGTTCATAGCTGTTTTTCTGTAAAGTTCTTCATTTCTGTCATTGGAAGAGCATGCATCTACTGATTTCCTTTTACGCATGACACCCGAGAAGACTGAGCCAACTTGTTTAGCCCATTTCTTCTTGTTCTTGCTGTGATCATCTATGCACTGACGACACCTTTTTTGCATGATTTTGGCTATCAACTTGGGAACTTTGATCCTTATCTTCGGTTTGAAGTATGATATTGAAAGGTTTGATGACATAGTAGCTTTCCTTCTTGTTGTTGTAGTGAGAGTTCTACAAATGATAGGGCTTGCTTCTTTAATTTTCTTTGTGTGCAAAGAAGCTGCCATTGTTAGTGACCTCGAAAATAAGGGAGGAAATGGGCTTTGCAGATTGCACTCCAATAAGAAACAGCTTTCATGAGAAGTGGAGTAAGAAAGCGTGAGAAGTGGGTAGAGGGGTTCCTTATTTTGTGGGATTCATTTTACACGCCTCACGGTTGCTTTTCCATTTTACTCGCTTGCAATTCCCTCAAAATTGATTTGTTTAGGGGGTTTAAAATTTGATTTGATTATGAGTTAGACCTCTCTCTTTTGTTTAGTCACCGGAAAAAGTTGGTTACCAAAATCCTCGAGTTGATTGCCAGTTTTACCATAAGTTAATAATAAAAAGTTAACAATTTTCACATTTGCTAATCAGTGGCACCCCTTTTTGTTTATATTCGTTGAAAACTTATCGTCTCAATGATTTTAAATATATATTTTGTGAAAAGAGTTGTATTTATAAGTTTATAGAAGACAATTTGACAATTTATTTTAAGCATATATTTGGGACTCCACAATCACATAGTTATATTTTGTCTTTGATCACTAGGTCCCAATTCATACTGGCCAGTGGTCACTTCTACAGTCCATTTTTTGTAATTTATTTAATTACAAAAATTAAAAGAACAATTATTATTATTATTGTTGTTGTTGTTGTTTACTTGTGTTTATATATTTAACAAAAGAAGTCTACTAACCCCACAAAGCATCCAGGTTGTGGATTCATTATTTTGGGATATGGCATAAACCTGAAGGCCCCTAGTATAATCTACCATGTGTCCATAGGTTAACTGATCATTTAAGGTTCAACTTTTACATTTTTGTTATGTGACAAATTATGGATTAATGTTCATAGTTCATACCAAAATAAAAATATGATTTTTTTTTTTTAGAATCGAAAAAAGTATGAATTTAAACATAGGTGTAAGCAAATTTACATATGTAAATGAATTTGGTATGAAGGGGTAGTAAATGACATTTTGTAAGATCAAAAAAAAAAAAATATATATATATATATATATATATATATATATATGCATTTTCAAATATAATTTCATATTTTGAGATAAGAAACTTGTTTGTGAGGAGGCATGATTTTAGCGTCAACCTGATAGTGGTTGTTAATTAGGTGAGTAATACTATAAATACACTACTTTTTTATAATAAGTAAATTGATATATTTTTATTGATTTTTACATTGGTTTATTACTAACATTACTTTAATTCTGTGGGTTTCAACTAGTTCAATTAGTAAAATTTTGTTTCTTTTTCTCAAAAAAAAAAAAATAAAATTTTGTTTCTAAAAAAAAAAACTAATAAAATTTCTTGTTATCGAATAAGAAATCTCAAAGTCGTCTCTGGATGTTTTTGCCAACCCCTTTAATCCTGGAATGGTTCTAGGTTGTCTATCTTCCACTTTGTCACTAGTATAGTTACCTATACTATGTTCCAACCAGTCTTTAAAGTTTACTAATTATATAAAAACCGCTTTCCAATTCAATTATGGCCTATATTCCTATACTTGTACATTTAGAATGATCTCGTAATAAAAAAAATCGTTTTGTTTCTTTTTTTTATTCTATAAAGCAAGCTATTACTTCTATTATTCCCACTCCCACCACTCACTACCTTTTTACAAATCCATAACCTTTAGACATTAGCTACTATCTCCTCTATTGTTCTCCCAAAATGTTGAAAACCTCTACTAAAATTTTTGCCGGATTTTGCATTATTCGTAATATGTTTATCGTCCTAATCTGTTTTGGTCTCTTAGCAGATTCCTTTTACTTCCTTGTCAGGTGTGTCAAAAAAGGCAACTGAAGCTCCGACCATGACTATTGAGACCTAGTACTAGCTTGCTCCATGGTACGAAGATGAGATCTGCTACAACCCATAGTTTATGGACTTCATTTATGAGTGCAGTGCACTATTTAACCAAGTCGGTAGATAGTAAGAAACAACTTTTTGTTGTTGCCATAAACAACAGCACTAGTACAACCAAAAACATAGATAAACGTCTCTGAGATGTTAACCTTTCTGATCTGTCCATGGAGGTCAAATCAAATATTCAAGTCTTGCAAGGATGATGTTGGTATGTTTGTACATTTCCTTGATGAAGCTATTGCATTACTGGAGGCTAATTTGTCTATGACTGGGTTAAATTTGGCTATGTTTGAGAAATCAATGGTGAACTCTGAGTTATTTCAATCAAATTGTATGAATGGGTTGATAAGGAGCAATCCTAATTTCTACACCAGACAAGATAAACTAAAATTATTAAAGGAGTAAGGATCTATTTATTGCTCTTCTCATTAATTCTTTATATATATATATATATATATACACACAAGATAAAAATTCTATTTTAGCTTAATCTAAGTGTATATCTGTATGAAAGCTCCCTCATTGAGACTTGAACCCCGACTCTTGCCTCTTACACCTCACAAGCATTCATACTTATGGAGTGACCATCGCACCAAGAGTGTGTAGTTGATGAAGTTAGACATGAAGTTGATGACTCAACCAAAACTTGGTTGATTCATTAATTTCTAGATGAGTTCAAGAGAAGCAAGGTGATATCAAATATAATGGTGGCTAAGGATGGCACTAGGGATGTTAAAACCATTTCAAAGGCAATTAAACGCACTCCAACAAAAACACAGACTACGTTCACTATGTATATCAAGTTTGAAACTTACGACAAACTTGCAATAATCTCCTTATCACATAAACTTCAATTTGTTGTTGAAATCCGGCAAACCATCGTTATCCATGAACTATTATATTGAATTAAGAAAAATTTATCTACCTTGCGCTCTACCATTTTTAGTAAGTTCAACAACACTATTTTTATGTTTTAAATACCTTGCTTGTGGATTTGATGAATACACAAATGCTTTTTGTACTATATTATGAAACACCTTAAAAGTGTATTTTGTGAAGATGAATGTGTATTTTATTGAAATGAATGTATAATTTGAAGTGAATGAAACACTTAATTTTTTTAGTAATTTAATTACATGACTATTGTCTCAAATGATTTATGATTTTAGGTCTTTGATTAAATAATGTTACTTCTTTCTATTATCTTGGTTTTTTTTTTTTTTTTTTTTTGGGATGCTATTAATTAATATATCCAATTTCTAATGGCTCCTTATTTTATAAATGCATGTATAGATGAGAACACGCTATATCTAATAGATAAAGTATATGGTATTCATGAGTCATCTTTGTGTGGAGAAATTATATAGTCCTCATGGGACGCAACTTCAGTGGGACGCAACTTCATTTTGGATACCACTTATTTTGCTAAAAGTGAAAAATTATTACTAAAGGTATTATAAATAAAGATAAAAGTTGGTTAAAATAGTACAGTAGGGCCATGAATGTAACAAAAATAAGCTAAATAGTGAAATAATTTTCATTTTTCATCCCTAGCCAAACGCACACTAAGACAACTAGATATTTTAAAGCAAAATAAGAAACTATTCCATTTCCTTTTATTTTTCACCCTTCAATAAAGCAACTGTCACTTCTTATTCCTACTACCCTTATTGCAAACTCTAAACCAAACTTTAGCAACTATTTCTACTCTTCTTTGCCACCACCCGCTACCCATATTACAAACCCTATACCAGACTTTAGCTACTACTTCTACTCTTCTCTCCTACCACCGACAACCCTTATTACAAACTCTATACCACACTTTAGCTACTACCTCTACTCTTCTCTCCCACCATCGTTACCCTTACTACAAACCCTATTCTAGACTCTAGCTACTCTTCTCTCAAAATGGCCAAAACCCATACTCATGTTCTTATCGATTTGTTCAAGATTCGAAAAATGTTAATTGGGCTAATCAGTCTCTGTCTCTTGGCCGATGCATTCTATTTTTTGTGGTTTTCACATATGCCAAAAATGGCAATTGAGCTTCCGGTGGTGACTACTAACACCGAGTACTGGCATGCTGGTTGTTATATGGAAGAAATCTGTGCCAAGCCTCAGTTTCTGAAGTTTATCTCCAAGTACGGTGCGTTGTTTATTGGCACAATGGCAAAACCAGTAAACAGTAGAGATCAACTCTTTGTCATTGCCCTAAAGAATACCTCAAATATGACCAAAAAGGTAAATAGGAGTCTTGGAGATATTGAACTTTTTGATTTGTCCATAGAGGTCAAATCAGATGTTCAATCTTGCAAAGATGATTTGGGTGTGATTGTACACCTACTTGTTGAAACTATTGCATCTCTAGGAGCTAATTTCTCTGTGGTTGGGGCAGATAAAAGCAATTGTCACTTCTTATTCCCACTACCTTTATTACAAACCCTATACTAGACTTTATCTACTTCTTCTTCTCTTCTCTCCCACCATCGACTAACCTTATTACAAACTCTATACCACACTTTAGCTACTACCTCTACTCTTCTCTTCCACCATAGTTACCCTTACTACAAACCCTATAATAGACTCTAGCTACTCTTCTCTCAAAATGGCCAGAACCCATACTCATGTTCTTATTGATTTGTTCAAGATTCGAAAAATGTTAATCGGGCTAATCAGTCTCTGTCTCTTGGCCAGTACATTCTATTTTCTTTGGTTTTCACATATGCCAAAAATGGCAACTGAGCTTCCGGTGGTGACTATCGACCTCGTGTACTGGCATACTAGTTGTTATGTGGAAGAAATCTATGCCAAGCCTCAATTTCTGAAATTTATCTCTAAGTGCGGTGCATTGTTTACTGGCACAGTGGCAAAGCCAGTAAACAGTAGAGAACAACTCTTTGTCATTGCCCTAATGAATACCGCAAATATGGCCAAAAAGGTAAATAGGAGTATGGGAGATATTGAACTTTCTGATTTGTCCATAGAGGTCAAATCAGATGTTCAATCTTACAAAGATGATTTGGGTATGATTGTTCATTTGTTGAAACTATTGCATCTCTAGAGGCTAATTTCTCCATGGCTGGGGCAGATTTGGGTATGATTGGAAAATCGTTGGTAAACTGTGAGCTGTTTCAGTCAAACTGTATGAATGAGTTGGTTAGGAGTGATCCTAAATTCTATATCAGAAGGAATGAGATAAAATTATTGAACATAGGGGTTTGTTTATTCAAGGGCGAACCATATGATCAAAAGGGCGAACCATATGATCAAAATTCAGGATTATGATCTCCTTCTTTTGGGAAAGATCAGAGGGCACAAATGGTCATTACAAGAAAAAAACTCTATTGCAACAAATTGTTTTGTTGCAATAAACTCGAAATTGTTGCAATAAAACCTTATCATAACAAAAATATTTTGTTACACATTATTGCAATAAACTCTGTGTTAATAGGCTATTGCAACAAAATTTTCGTTGCAATAGCATTTTGTTGCAATAAAATAATTTTATTATTATTAAAAATACTTTATTGCAACAAAAATATTATTGCTATAATTTATTACAATGCCATTAGGCTCCACACCCTCAACATTTTGATTTTGTGAAATAAAACAGTGGATTAAGAGAATAGGAAAGAGAAACAGGCAAAGTGTGTGAGATAGAAAGGAAAGGGTTATTTTTGTAATAGCGGGTGGTGAAAAATTGGCGAAAATAAAATGCGGGAGGGGATTAGTCTATTGCAACAAGGTTATTGCAAGTTATTGTAACAAATAAAATATTGATACAATATTAGTATTTTTAAGTCCTATTGCAAAAAAAAGTAATATACGCACATATTTATATTTATTGCTACTATAATGTCTCTTTGTTGAGCTTTGTTGCAAAATAGTGTTTTTTTTTCCCCCTTGTTGTGGGTATTGACAGAGTTAGGGATGCGATAGGTACAAGGTGAGAGCTGTTGAAGGTAGGGAAGGCAAAAGGCATGCTTTGGGAAGAAGAAGAAGAAACCGGGCTACAGAAGTGAGGGAGAGTGAGGAATTGATGGCCATTGTATCTATTTATAATTTTTACATGGTACAGAGGCAAGTATACAAAGAAGGAAATGGGTTCTAACACCATGAGATGTGTTGCAAACTTGCAATCGCCCTCTACACTTTAAATTTAAATAATTAACCTCTAAATGATGTGATTATAGTTTGCAACGTCCCCCACTTATCCTTAAAGCTCACATTCTTATTTCATTATATATCATTTCATTCATATGATTATGTGCTTATATTTCTTTTATATATTTTAGAGTAAATAATAAGTATGTAGAATGTTAAACATGACCAATAAAATAAGGGAAAATTTAACGTAGAGAAAGTGCAACTAATCATGTAATTTGTTTGCTCAAATTTAAATTTTAAAGAGGATATTACAAATTAATAACCTTAATAGTTTTGGATGAGAATGTATAACTTCCCCTAGCTAGTTACATTTATAATAGAAATTTAGGGTTTTCAAGGTATCTAACTCTATTCGTTAATTGTTGCTTGGGCACTCGGGGAATTTTAGGGTATCTAGAGAACAATAGTCATAAATCATGTACTTCTTTCTCACATTTTCATAGGCTCTTTGCTGATGAGGGTCCAGTTTCCAATACTTGTCCTTGTTCCATCAAAAGTTTGAAGGAGCACATTCTGGAGCATTGGTGATCTGGGTCGAGAAGGCATCTATTCCAAATCCTTGATAGTGAGCTTGGAAAGGTCCTTGAGACTCCAATGTACAGGTTTTCCATGTGATGCCTATGGTGCATCCCATATGGTTGCCTCTATTTGCATAGGATTCACTGGGAAATTCAGTCCAATGTTTGTGTTGTTCTTATATACTCTTATGGGGGTACCATCCACGAAAAACCTATATATATAAATATATATATATATATATATATATATCCATTTGTTAGAAAAGTACAAAATAATATAATTAAATACCTTCCCTGTTTTTTTTTTCTTAAATGTATAATTTAAGAGTAACAAATTATAAACATTGTTTCAAAAATAAGGTATATAATTAAACCCTATAGTTTCAAACATAAAATATTAAACTCAAATTTTTTTTAAAAATAACAAATTAAACCGTCATCCCATATTAAACCCCAAATAAAATGCCATTCCACTTCAATGGATTGAAATTCAATTTGTTACTTTTTTGAAATCTCATGGTTTTAATTGGTTACTTTCTAAAATATCATGGTTAATTTCTTTCTTTTAATACTATAGAGTTTAATTTGTTACACTCCTAAACTATATGATTTAAATTGTAATGTTTCATAATAATAAAAAAAAAGGAATTAGAGAGAGAAAAGATTATCCTTACACTACTTGATATGTTTTCCAAAGAATATGGTAATTATGGAAGTCCCTAGTCGGATTAAACCAAAGATGAATTCTTTGCTCCCTACCACCTTTATCACTTGCGAACACATTTGTGTGTAACAAATAAGGTGGCTTCTTGCTACCCAAAAACTCAAAATCAAGCTCATCATGGCTACCTGTTTTTGATTTTAACTGCCATAGATCCATGAATATCATATTAGTACTTAATTAGGTCATGTATACAACCATATTTGAGCAAAATTAGGAGTGCAAAGAGAGAAATGTTCAACAAAAATAAATTTTTTACATATAAGGTTGTTATGACTGTGGCAAAATCCCTACTGGAAATCTTTATTCTCATACTAAAGAGTCCAGAACCGTAAGTCTTTAGAGACTTAAACCCAAACCCTACAAGATACACACAACAAAACAAAATAAAATGCATTAGATTAGTTGTTTCCTTTTTGGACGTAAGAATATGCATAAATACATACATGTTAAATGGCATATATATGAGAAACTCTATACTTCATGCACAAGATAACACATGCCCACATGTTCATGTAATCACAAAATTATAGTGCTATATCATCTACGTTGAAGGCTATTGCCATGCACTTAAATTGGAGAATATCATAATATAGTTATTAGCTTAAAATTTTAGTTTATACACAACTTCAGTTGAAATTTTGAAAGCTATTGTCCTGCACCTAAATTAGAGAATTTCACAAATTCATAATACGTGTTATAACTTTTCCCAATAATTTATATATTTAGACCACTTAAGAAACTCGAGAGAAAACATGAGGATAAACAATTATAGAATTTCTCTTAAAAAATTATTTACATCTATATAATTAAACTAATTTACATCCATATTTATATACGATGAGAGTTTCAAGTGCTAAATAAATGCAATGTATAAACAATGATGAGAAATTGCTTCCTAAAAAAAAAAAAAAAACAAAACAATGATTAGAAGTGAGCATTTAAAAAAAGAACATTACAATTGCTTCCACAAGAACAATTACTTCCTAGAAAACCACGAACCCTTAGGGTGATGGTCACTACATAAGTAAAAAATTCTTGTAGAGTGAGGGATAAAGGTCGGGTTCAAGTTTCTAAAAGGGGGTTTCATACACATATACATTTAAATTAGGCTATATTAGAATTTCTATATTATATTTAATAAAAAAGGGAGCATTTGTTTATTGACAGTTGGGCTTGGGCTTCATTCCTACAAGTGTATTTGAGCATATAATCATTCATAAAGCCCAGTTAGGCTTTTGCTCTTCTCCTACAAAGCCCAAAACCACTTCCATTTTCGAACACATTGCCCAAAACGCACCGTTTTCCCCTCCTCCCCTAAATGGTTTGAGAGCTTTCGCGAGGCCAATAGGAATGGCGAACCGTACGGACCCAGCGGCGAAGAGCATAAGGGGGACGAACCCACAGAACCTTAAATTATCTAAGTGAGCAAGGTTGGGTTTGTGCTCTTCATATTATCTAATTGCATGGTAGGGAGGGGGAGAGGCGAGACAGGGACCGTGGCAGGAGGAGGAGTCACTCAAGAAGCCGAAGTAGGAGCAGGGATAGGAAGAAAGAGGATGGGACCGACCACCCAGACCCTGAGATTGCTGAAGCTAATAGGCTGCGTGCATCCCTTGGGTTGAAACCGTTGAAATAGATGCTAGTAGCGTAGTGTGCCAAAGTGATCATTTTCTGTTAGTATGGATGGATATATAAAGTTTGTTGGCCGTTACTTGTAGCAGCTGGGATTGCCAGTATTGAATGTATGTTCTAGTAAGTGGCAAATGGATGCCAAGTACAGATCTTTCATATTTATGCCCCATTGTTTATGTTTTTTCCATCACTTTGAGAATCAAACCAGTTTTGCCAGCATTCTTTTATGTTTGGCTTCTGCTTTTACTGTAGTCAAAATATTCTATTAATGCTGATGAGAACTGCATACTCATTGTGGGCTTCAACATTTTTTTTTCTTTTTTTGAGAAAGATTGTGGGCTTCAACTTGATTATGAGAAACACTTGCTAAATTATAAAATCCTGTTATTTAGAGGGATAAAGGGATTTTGCAGCATTGTATAGAAGTTTATACTATCTCTATTTAAACAAGTCTTTGGTGAGAAACAGAACTTGGGTTCATTGCAAAGGTGAAGGCTGAGGTCTGGCTTATGGTGGGTTTGGAATGTGTGAAACATAGCTCCTCAAATGATGTGCAAAACAGGAAAAAAAAAACAATGTAAAATCAAGATCATAGCCTCATAGGGAAAAAAAAAAAAAAAAAAAAAATAGTCCCTCTAATTCTTGTTAAATCCAGTATAAATTTAATTTCAAAAGAAAATCTGTATAAATATTGGACCAATACTTTCAATGGAATTTATCCAGAATAGAGAATACCAGTGATTGCCAACTGATCTGCCATATTTCTTATTTTTGAGGAACCGGTTAGAAGATCTACCACATAATTTTAAGAACAGCAGAAGAAAAAAGAGTAGGGAAGCTACGACATGAGATTTTTTGTGAAAACATTACCATTGAACATACTTCAAATAAATTACATACTTGGACTCAGCTAAAATTTGCTAATCCTGGCATAAACAAAGATGAAACGAAATGAACTTTCAGCTCCTAACCAAAGAACTAGGAACTTCCCCTATAATCCTCACCAAGGACCATAGATAGCTACATCAGACATGTTATCCATCATGATTGTTAGCCTGATTGGGATAGCCAATCTAAACTTCATTCCATAGTTTACATGAAGCATCAGAACATAAGCGTGGGTTCAAGGTTGAACAAGCGGGTGAAATGGAAAGGATGTAGAGCAAATCTTTCCCATGCAGAAATACATGTATTTAGTCCCAAAAATTTTCTTGGAGGAGAGTTTTGACTCCAAGATATGGGGTGGTTTCCGTATGATCTAGACATTTAGTAGCTCTATATGTTTATGGAAGTTTTTGTATTATGAAAGTTGGATGCTACCTAGCTTACTCGCCTTTTTGAAAAATTTATAATTTAGTGAATGTTTAAGACAAATTTTGGATTGTAATAGTTGGCTGATATGGAGTTCTTGCATTTATTGTATGGCATAATTTTGCATATGCTATTGATTTAATTTCCTCGTGATAAAACACTATGAAACCTACTTTGTGTTCAAACTTCCTGGTTTTGGCAACTTGTTCTTTCTTGGGTAAGCATCTTATAGGTGTTGTTCTTGTTCCCGTGTATCTTCCATCCTTGCTATTAGACCATATCATTAGATTTGGTGGGGCCCTCTCACTTAGTGTTATACTTTTAATAATTCTAGTCCTGTGATGTGGAAAATTCAAGTCTATCACATGGCTCTTCCATTTATCTAGCCTCACCATCAATAAACCTATCCATGATGGTTGTTCTGAGCAAAAGTGATCAACTTGCCATTGTAAGCCATTTGTTTAACCAACTTTGAATTCTCCTTGGCTTTAAAGACTATTCTTGTTGGGAAGAACTTTGCCTAAAAAGTCTTATAGAACAAGGATTATTTGTTATGAATAAGAAGCCAAAATTGTTTAGCTAGTATGACATCATTGAACTTTTCTCATTTCCTCAAATCCCATTCCCCCTTGTACTTAGGTTGGCACAATTGGTCCCATCTTGGTCAATGTTTTCCTTTTCTGTAAACCTCGCATCACCTAAACCACCACCTTAATTTACATTTTTCTTTCTGGCCTGAGAGAAGAGCCTTATATGGCCACATTAAAGTTTATCATAAATTTTTTTTTTTTTTTTAATTTGTGCAAATAAAATTTCTTGGCTCTCCTTATAAAGAAGGTAAAACCTAAATACTTCCCCTATTACCGAATAAGGGGTACACCTAATGAGCCTTTCACAACTTCCTTAGAACGGATAATGGTTGAACAATACAAAATTTCGTTTTGGTGTGATATAAATACCTAATTCGTTAAAAAAAAAAACACAAAAAAAAAAACAAAAAATGATTGCTTTTTAGAAACACAAAAAATCATACGGCTTTATTCATTGATTTGTTAATGTCAAGTTATTTGGATTAAATAACCATATTTTTATTGTACTTCAGCATGATTTGAATTAATGAAAACTACTTACCTTCGTCTAAAAATAAATGAAGCCATAATTCCCTTCAATTTTGCACTTTTATTTGTGGGGTTTTAAATCTTTTACTTTTAAACTTGAAATAAAGAGTCAAAAGAGGAATTCTAGTTTCCTATGTATAGCTATGTTTAAATTGAATAACATCTTAAAATTATATCCAATTTCATATCGTTAAAATAATAAATTAATTAGACTTAGGTTGGGTGGGTTCAGACTTTTTTTTTTTTTTTTTTTGAGAATCGGGTTCAGACTTAAGTGTTTGGGCTTAGTTGAGAATGGGTTTTGGACTTGATTTTCAAAGCGATAGGGTATGCGGTGTTTTGGATTGGGCTAAGGAAAAATGAAGAATGGGCCTAAACCTGGATTTTAGTGTGAGCGTCAGACTAGACTGGGTCAAACTTGGTCCTTTAAAATTTCGGGTCGAGCTGGCCGACCTGACCCGCTTCATATTTTCCCCCAAAACGGTCGGGTAATCCCTAATCTTGAACTCTCTCAAGTCTCACCCTCAAGAGCTCCACCTGAAACCGTTCGTCGCCACCGCCACCAACACCAACGGCGGTGGCTTTCAATTTCTAGTTGTGTATTTGTTAAATCTATATGTGTAGTACTGGTTATGGCTATTGCTTTTGGAAAACAGTTTGATGAGGAACTAATGGACTTAGAAGCTAAATGTGATTGAGTTGATGGAGAATGTAGTGTTATATGTATCATGTATGTAGAGTTGTGTGTGTGTGTGTGTGTGTGTGTATACTTGACATGAATCAAGAAAAGGTGCTTGTTTTTAATTAAAACTGGTATTTGCTTGACATGTATTTGTGAATTTGATCTCTTTCGTAGGTTTCCTGCTGCAATTTTCTGTATTGCTTTTCCTTCAATGACTGTCTTTGAAAATGTGTGCTTGATGTCTTTTTGTATGGCTTCAGATGGGACTAACCTAGACGAAGCATTTTGAAAGATGATTAGGAGGAAGAGAAGGAGGGGATTGACCAACTTGATGATTTAGAAGATGAGGCTCATGAAAAGGTTTGCATGTCTTTTATTCCTGTTTAACTTCTGTTTTCATAAAAGGTTCTGGAGGGGAAGAAAAGTAATGGAAGGATATATATAAGTGTAATATCTTGTATGGGAGTAAAAGGAGGGGGGTTAGAAATCAACTGGTTTGTCCCCACATATAAATCACAAGTGTTTCAATCTTTTGCCCGTCTATCTCTCATATAAAATAGATTCATCCTAAGAAGAGAAAGAAGTATTGTTATTTTTTTTCCTTTTCTTGATGATAGGTCCTATCAATTTTTTTTTGTCTCTAAGGATACATACTATTATTTCCCATAGCGGTTCAAGGAATTTTCTTCAAGGTTGTTTAAAAAGCATAAATTACTTAGATAAATTCATATATTAACAACAACAACAATAAATAAATAAAAACATGCAAATACATAAAATTTACAAGTGTTTCAATCTTTTGCCCTTCTATCTCTCATATAAAATAGATTCATCTTAAGAAGGGAAAGAAGTATTGTTATTTTTTTCCTTTTCTTGATGATAGGTCCTATCAATTTTTTTTGTCTCTAAGGGATATATACTATTATTTTCCATAACAATTCCAGGAATTTTCATCAGGGTGTTCTTTAAAAAGCATAAATTACTTAGATAAATTCATATATTAACAACAACAACAACAATAAAAATAAAAAATAAAAAACTAACAAATACATAAAATTTACAATTGTCTTTTACGAGTTTTCATATTTTGAAACCGTTGTATAATAGTCTCATTATCAATGCTACAAGTTAGATTTCTTTCAATGTACACAACCAAATAATCATTCATTCACTGAATATAGAACAAATAATGGAACAAAATTTAATTTTATTGGTATTACAAAAACTGAGGATGTTTCCAAAAATTTTTTGAAGGGTAGACAAATAAAAAAATTTAAATTATTATATATAAATTCTTTTTTTCAGGTTAACGTGGCGCCGCCCCTATTTATTTCTCTCATTCCCCCCTCTCTAAACTCTTGGATATAATGGAAAAGAAATCTTGCTTGTGTTGTTTCTTTCCAGTCTTACTATTCATATTTAGGTGTAACTTCCAACGGGATTATTACCATGGCTGAAGCTCTGCCAGGGAAAGAGAGAGATTTAGAAGACACAACTGTGACAGATACAGGTAAAATTATTTCTACAGTTCTGATTTCTGATTTTCTTCTCTTTTGTGCGATATTGAATGAAGATTAATTTTTATTACAGTTACTTGTTTAAATGTCTTTTATCTAGTGGATCTATGTTGTGACCCATGTCTTCTTAACAGAATGCTTCTTCTTTTTTTCGCTAAAGCCTTTTCCTCATCTTTTTCTAACCTTTATTTTTAGACAAGTTGTCTTTTTCATTCATTTATTAGCAAATATCTAGCTTATGTCTGTTTAGGATTGGTCCAAGTGGGCAAGGTTGGGTTCGTGCTCTTCATATTATCATCCAATTGCATGGTTGATTTCACATTGTACTTGAGGTGGTTTTCAGTACTTCCTATAATAACATTTTTTGATACTTCCAGGTTTCTCTGTACTGACAGTGCCATGAGAAGTATGATGGATCGTACATTACTATTGAAGTGAAATGTGATATGGTCTTCTTTGTTCCATCTCATTTAGAATTGCAATAAAATCTATTTTATATTTTATGTATGACTGTTTCACATCTATTATTTTTGGAGAGTAGAGCAAAGTTCTATACTGCTTTTAATTTCTTTCACAATTAGGTAACTACTCCACAGCATTTGTTGCTTTAAAGGCAACATAGGGGACATGGTGACCTATTTTTTGGTTTTGAGAAAGGGAGGTGGGTAAGCCATTGTCTTAAACAATAGGGTTGGTTATGGGCATATGAATTTTTAAGTGAGCATATTTGGACGGAGTTTGTCAATGTGTGATGTAGAAGCTTGTAGAATGTCATGGAAGCGGTCGTGCAAGAACATAGAAGGCAGGCGCACATTTTTCCAATTGCGTAGCAGTTGAAGCCACTATAGTGGTTAAACATCCCTGTAGCTAGGTGTTTTGAATTTTCCAGGTTTCTTTGCTCTGTCATTGTCCAGAGAAAACTATGAGGGATCACAGTTTGTTTAGGTGTGTATTCACAGTTCATCACTTTTCTTCTATTAGCATATATTAAAATTGCATTGCACTTCCTTATGTTTGTAAGTGATGAATTTACCATATAATCAATCCTTAAAAACTAATATTAGCTTTTGATCTTATTCATTTTGTTATTCCTGTTTCAAAGGGAATGAGACTATGATAGAGAATATGATATGTTATGATTGGAATGTGGATGTGGAAGAGAAAGAGAGAGGAACAAGGACCGATATTGTTTCCACCTGGGAGATAAAAAGAAATATGGTTGTGATAGGGAGCGAGAGAGGCAATACAGGGATCATTGCGGATGGAGAAGTCACTCAGGGAACCAAAGTAGGAGTAGGAATTGCAAGGATTGTGAGGGTGGGGAGTATTGGAAGAGACATGCACACAGCAGCACTAGTCCCAGAAGACAGGGATGGAGCTGAGGATAATGGCACTTGAGAAGAGCCTAAGAAGAAGAAAAGAGAAAGATGATGGAACAGACCACCTAGATCTTGAGATTGCTGAAACTAGCAGGTATCAGGCATCCCTTGGGTTGAACTTAAAACTATTGAAATAGATGCTAGGAGGATGGTTTGCTGCTTATTTTGAGGGATAAAGGGATTTTGCAGCATAGTATAAAAGATAATACTAATATCTTTTCTAAAAGATATTTCTTGTGCGAAAGCTGAATTGGGGTTTGTTGCAAAGGAGAAGATTTGAGGTTTGGCTTATTGTGGGTTTGGAATTTACGAAACATAGTCCCTCTAATTCTGTGTAAAACAAGAAAGAAAACAATGTAAAATCAAGTTTAAAGAAAACAAGTAGTCCCTCAAATATTTGTTAAATCCAGTATAAATATTGGACCAATACTTATTATAATGGCATCTATACATACTACAGAAATACCAGTGAATGCCCAACTGATCAACCATAATTCTTACTTTCTTAGAAGAATAGCAAAGAAAAACTGTAGCCAGTAGTGCAGCTAAGAGCCTAACATAAAACTAATTATGCATTGTCCAAAAAGGGCGAGTAGGTGGTGCATCACTTCGGTTTTTGGCTAAGAAGAAAGTATTTCCTAGATGACTTAAAGATAGCAAAATACATCATCTAAATTACTTACTTTTCTGCATGGACTTAGATAAAATTTACTAATTCCTGTCAAAAGCAAGATTAAATGTAATGCACTTCTCTCCCATTAGAATCCCCTTCTTGCATAGTTCCAAGTCACCCTCCGACATCATTTTCTTCTTCTTAATCTCGTTCTTGTTTGAACTGGTGGTTCATTTTCTTTCTCAAGGAACCTGACACCCTCAACTTCGCTAAAGGATACAATAAGCCAAAAAGGATTTTTTGTATTAGAATTAACCAAATGAAAATCTTCGAATCAAGTCATCTATCCACATAATAAAATGGGTTTTCTGCACTCGTAACTTTTGTGTCAGAGCCAGCAATAACAACTCATGTAATTCTCAATAGACCAATTGCCCCCGCAAATTCTTAAAACACAAAAACTTGACTAAGGAGAGAGTTAACAATTTAAATTAAATGGAGTTCTAACATATTTAAAATTTTAAGGTTTTCCTGGTCTCCAAAAGCATTAATCCAAATCTCACAACTCAAGTATAACAAAAACACAATAGCCAAAGGATCCCAGAAATACATTTTCAAAGCCCTTATGTCACAAAAATCTTATAGTCAAGTATTTTGACAGACAAGTTGCAAGCAATTTCTTAGAGGTCAATCCCAAGGTCAATACTATTTAATCTAAGGGCTTGATAAGATGTAATGAAGCCACCAGTGATCAACGCTATTAATTTCCAAATTGTAGCAGTTGTTAATTAGTTCCAATGATCAACGCTATTTGATGTCTAAGTTGGTACGGTCAATCGACTCTGCCACAGGAAAACAAATGTCAAAAAGAAGAAAAACAAATAGAAATGGGTTTTATTTTTTAGGTAAATATAGTGATTATTTTCCGCAGTTTTGGATCAATACAAAGCTAAATTTCCACATGAAGAGAGAGACCATTTGCACACGGTAAGTGCTCATACTGTGTGTGAATGCCATAGAGGAGAAATAAGTTTAAGGGAGAAAAATGGTTCGGAAATTTAGTAATTTACAAGCATAAAATAATAATAGATGAATTTATAACTGAAGAATATGAAAGAGCTTATTAGGTTTTGATGGAGAGATGAAGCGGAAAAGGCACCTAGATGCAAGAAAATCACAATCATTTTTTGCTCTCCCAAAACAAATCATTTATTTTACAGCACCAAAATTAAGAAAAGAAATTTGGGACACAGCGCAAAATTGGCCCACAATTGAAATTCAATTTGAGGGTGGTAATGACATGTTATAGGGATGTCATGTCTATCAATAATGACATATTTTATTAGAGTCCAAACTTTGTCATGTAATGCCAATCTTTACTTCATTTCACATGTCACACATTGCCTTGTACTTTAATAGAGATGTCATGTCTATTATTGGAGTACAGAGTTTGTCATATACTGCCACGTGAACCTATAATTCATTTGTCATGTCACACTACATCATGTACGTGCATCGTGTAGTTTTACCTTACATGTCATGTGTATCATTAACAATGAACACTAATCCAGTCTAGACTTTGTCATGTAATGTCACGTGAACCTTTACGTAATTTTTCATGTCACATTGAGCATTGTGTACTTTACCAGAGATGTCATGCCTATCAATAACAATAATTTTTATTGGATTGCGGACTTTGTCATGTAATGCCATGTGAACTTTTAATTCATTTGTCATCTCACACTATGCATCGTATTATAATAGAGCTGTAAATACACTATGACATTTTGTCTTGAAACGTGTTGATGTGAGTATATAATGGTAGGAATGTATACTACTACAGCTATTTAAATTTGTGAAGTTTTTAATAGTGAACAAGTTCGATGGTTTAATTCAGTGACTTTTCAATATACTACTATTTATGCATGTTTGTATTAATAAAGAGGCTATGCAGAGTTGTACAGATAGACAGTATTTAGTGTAACAGTACATTATCAACGTTGTAGCATTATCGTATTAACAATTTATGTAGAGTTACATTATTTAGTAACTGTTGCAGTTGATATGCTGTTGTAGGTAAATGGAAGGAGATTTCTTAATTTACAGACCCAATGACATATTCAGAGCAATGGATCGTCAATGGGCACTTGAAGATGATTTCAGCTACCTGATTGATCGTAATTTGCGAAATAGTAGATGAGTTCACAGCACAATAAGGTAGGAGTGGGCTTGGTTTGTTGAACAACAAGCAATATTTTAAGAGGAATTAGTCAGTCATTAGTTGCTAGTGCCTCATCGACGTGCAACTCAAATGTCAATAGATACTCTAGATGAACTTCGTAGGGCATTGAACCATATCAGAAAGGAAAATAATCTAATGAAGATACGTCTAAATCAATTTCGAATCCAAGCCAAAATTCGTGAATTAGTCGAGCTGCAGTTATGCGACTAAGCATGCTATATGCAATCACTTCTTGTAGATGACATTTACAAGTCGGACGTGAATATGTCAGATGAAAAGTAATTACAGGATTAAGTGTAGCCGCAATTGCTACGTTGTAGTTTAAAATGTATGAAGAACTTTTGTTGTATTAGACCTTTGAATTTTAGTATTGAATCAATTTATGGGGATAATGTAAACATGACTAAGATGTTTGGTACAAACCGGGATCATAATATTTATATCTTAAAGTTTTACTTCGTAACAAATATTTAGCAATTATTAATATCATTGGTAAGATGTTGAATGGTACGTACCACATAACATACAAAGAAGATAAATTCATAGAGACAATTCCATAAATTCAAAAAGGTACGACATATTAAGCATTAACGGTATGGCCATTAGCTCACACATACTTTAAATTACACTCTTAACGCAAATGATATGGACAAAAAGTTACACATAACATAAAATGTTTAGTTGGAAAAGGAAACGAAAAACATAAACTTAGACATAACACAAATCACGAACGAGTTCACATTAGATAAGAAGTACCCTAACCACAGATGGTGCATCTTCATTCCGGTAGGTATGAACACGTCATTCATTCCGATTGGTATGGTTCATAGCTTAAGACGCTGTTACGCTCACAAGGTGTGAGTTGCCTGGTGGTGGTTGTTGCAAGATCCTCTACCAGTTGCAGCATGTGATATCTAGACCAATGGAGCAACATCAAGTTGTTCTCCTTGTGTATTCGGAGGACTGCACGTCTCCATTCGTTGACATTGTGCCTTGGCTTCCTTAGCGACACACGGTCCACCAAAGGTGCTCCAAGTAATTCGAGATCATTGTGCAAAGCATTTGACTCGTTCACGTGAAACTCCTACTCACACCTTAATCTGGCATAATATTCTCTTACATCAGAATTCCTCTCCCATGCATAGTTGTCAAGAAACTGAGGTAGCAGCCAATTGCGCATTAGCATTGTGATGTGAGTAGCAGTGTGGTTTATTGGGGAGTGCATTGCGATGTGTGTTGTGGGAGAAAGAGGATTAGTGAGGTTTCTTACGTGTTGGTCTGCATATACATTTATAGGAGTGGTAGTTGAAGGGTTGAAGGGTAATGTATGATCACATGTAAGCCCATCGAGTTCACAGTAACCAGTGGTTTGTCTCTAACTGGTAAAAGTTTGATAGTACATGAGTCTATGTCATCTTCGTGCTTAGATATTGGATGTGTTGAATTGGCTTGATATGACAATTTATGAAGGCTAGTACAACATTATGTATAGTTGGTGTGATATCACGCATCGGATTGCCTATTACAAAAGCTTGCACATTTATTTATGTGAAAATGAAGTGGGGCCATGATGTGACTAGGCTAGCATGCCAGCATGTTGTCGATGCTTGTGGGTCTCTGGTCGTACCTAACCCATGTTAGCCCATATTGATCGATGTATGTCTGTGGTAATGGCTCTGATGATGTTTCTAATGATGCACACATGGAAGTAGATCCAAACTTTTCTCGCACTGCACAATGTGATTTTGAAGCATGGGAACTCATTTCCAATTCAACCTTCGTTACTAGTGGGTTTGAAACAAACTAGAAAAAAATACTATTTTCGTCCTTACATTTTCACCCCATTCCCACTTTGATCCCTACTTTTTTATTTTACCGCTTTTAATCCCTAAAATGAAAAATGCATTCAATTTTAGTCCCTACCATTATCTCACTAATGGAAATTTTTTACTTGGCAAACGGAGTGTATAGTTGGCACACTAAATGCTGACGTGGCCATTAAAATAGTAATAATAATAATTTTTATTCGGCTTAAAAAAAAAATGCCACGTCAGCATTTAAATTAAAAAAATTAATTTATCAATTTTAACTAAATAAAAAAATTAAAAAACAAAATTAAAATAAAAAATTAAATGAATTAAGATCTAAGTATATCATGAACAAAAACAACAAGAACACCAACCAGATTTAAGAACGCAAAATTAAAAACCAAAATTCACAAACCTAGAAAATAAGAACACAAAATTAAACTTCAGATCCACATCAGATTAAATATGAACACAAAGTTTAAAACCAAAAAATTTGAACAAGAAATTGAAACCTAGCCATCAAGAAGAATAAATCATGGAAGGTTTAATTCCATTTCTTCTCCAAGCCATCAAGTAGTCAAAGCCTCACAACAAATATAATAGAAGCCACTCAGAAAACTCAAACCATAGCTATTGTTTGTTAAATGCAACAAAATCGTTCAAAGGTTCATCTCATAGGCGAACCTGGTTTAAATTTCAGCTACCAACCATAGAGTTTGTTCAACAAACACCTAGTTATGAATACAACTGCTTATCAAGTGTTCACAAAATTTCTACATCATCTTCTTGTTAAAACCTAGAAAATTTAAAACCCAAAAAATTAACATCAGATCCACATCAACACAAATGTAAACATGAACAAATCCAAAAAATCAAACCCCCACACCACCAAAGCATCAAACACAATAATCAAACCCAAAATTTTGGCCCCCGAAACACTAAATGCAAACCTAGATTTTCAGGCCCTAAACACAAAACTCAAAACCCAAATTTTCTTATACTTTCTAAGAAATGAAACACAAACCTCAGATCCAAACCTTAGAGCCGAAACCAAACCACCTCCAACCTCAAATTCAAAACTATCGAACCCAAACAAAATCAATCTCAAACCTGACAACAAAACCACCTCCTCTCTTAGCTGCTACTACTTTCTTCTTGCTCGTGTTTGTGTGGGGTGTGGGTTTGAGAGGACGAGGTAGAGAAGGTGAATGACTTTCGAACATGGCTGAGATCGGCTCAATGAGAGTGAGAGAGGAAAAGAGGATGGTTGGGATTAGGCTATGTGAGAGAGGAAAAGAGAGACTGAAAGTGGATGGGACTGTGTAGGTTTAATTTTAATTTTTTGGATTTGTGTATTTTGTTTTCTAAGAAAAAAAAAAGAATAAAATTTCAAATAAAGGAAAATGTTCTTCTTGTATTTAAATCTGGGTTTGTATTCTTATTGTTTTTGTTCAAGATAACTTAGATCTTAATTTATGTAATTTTTGGTTTTTAATTCTGTTTTTATTTTTTTATTTAGATAAAAATTGATAAATTAATTTTTTTTTAAATTTAGATTCTGATGTGGCATTTTTTTAATGCTGAATAAAAAATTTTATTATTATTTTAATGGTCACGTCAGCATTTAGTGTGCCAACAATATACTTCGTCTACCACGTAGACAATTTCCGTAAGTGAGATGATGGTAGGTTCTAAAATAGAATGCGTTTTTCATTTTAGGAACTAAAGTGGTAAAATAAAAAGTAGGGACCAAAGTGGGAATGAGGTGAAAAATGTAGAGACGAAAATAGTATTTCTGCCAACAAACTATTTATGCATTTGGTAAATTTATGAGCACATCTTGCGGTCATTAGCACCAAAGTGTTTGTATTTGTATTTTCATGTCAATTGAGGGTGGTAATGACATGTTATAGGGGTGTCATGTCTATCAATAACGACATATTTTATTGGAGTCTGAACTTTGTCATGTAATGCCATGTGAACTTTCTCATGGCACATTGCATCGTACTTTAACAGAGATGCCATGTCTATTATTGGAGTACAGAGTTTGTCATGTACTACCACGTAAACCTATAATTCACGTGTCATGTCACACTGTGCATCGTGTGCGTGCATCATTTAGTTTACCTTACATGTCATATGTATCAGTAACAACAAACGCTAATCCAGTACGGGCTTTGTCATGTAACGTCACGTGAACCTTTGCGTAATTTCTCATGTCACACTGTGCATTGTGTGCTTTATCGAAGATGTTATGTCTATCAAAAAAAAAAATTTTTATTAGATTGCAAACTTTATCAAGTAATACCACGTGAACTTTTAGAACATTTGTCATCTCACACTATGAATTGTACTTTAACAGAGCTATAAATACACTATGACATTTTGACTTGGAATGTGTTGGTGTGAGTATATAATGGCAGGAATGTACTGCTACTACAACTACTACTATAATTCAGTGACTTTTCAATGTACTACTATTTATGCATGTTTGAATTAATAATGAGGTTATGCAGCGTTGTGCAAATAGACAGTATTTAGTATAACAGTACGTTATGGACACTTTAGTTAAATCCAATTAACAATTTATGCAGAGTTACATTATTTAGTAACTGTTGCAGTTGATATGCCGTCATAGGGAAATGGAACTTGAGTATGGTATTTAGAAATTGTCACTTTAATTAGAAAGTTTTTACTGAATCTTATTGTTATCTATGTAAGTGAGTATGGTATTTATGAATGTTGGGGGGAAAAAACCATTTGTCTTCGATCACATTATTTTAAAGAAAAATATGGGAGGCAAATCAATAAGGTAGGGTGTTTTTTTTTTTTTTTTTTTTTTTTTTTTATTTATTTATTTAACATTTAAGCTTGTGATAGGCTTCCATTTGAAGCTTTAGATTGAAACTAATAATTAGTGTCTTAATCTGATAATAAAAAGTAATTATTAGAAGTGAATGCTATAGGTTGAAACTTTTTAAAACAAAAAATCGAAGCTTTAGAGTCTTTTACAATTGACCAAAAAATAAAACTATAAGGGGGATTTATTTTTTTTAGGTCAAAGTAACACTATTTATGGTATCATAGAAAACTAAGGTAATCTATATATATATATATATATATATATATATAACCAAAGCCTCTGCTGGCACCACAATTTTCCACGTCAGCACAATATTTAAAAAATAAAAAATAAAAATAAAAACATTATAACACCTCAAAACCCTAGCAACCTTACCCCTCTCTCAAGTTAAGAAATATAAAGCCACAGTTTCTGCAAACTCTCTCTCCAAACGTAAATATCAAATTCAACCCCTTTAATTTCTCTTTATATTTTTGAGGCTTCTATAGAGTTATAGTGAGTTATGCTGATTTTGTTTTGTGTGTATGTGTCTATAGATGGTCATAATACTCCGGTATTCCAAGAGAAGTTTGTGTTTTCATTAATTGAAGGCCTTAGAGAGATAAGTGTTGCAGGTTGGAACAACAATACAAAAGATGACCACACTTGGAGTCTGTATACTAATAGTGGGGGGTAAGTGCTATAAATTACTAACCCTTTTAAGTGTATAATCTGTTTCTAAAATTATCTATAATATTTTGTCCTCCGAAAATTTTATCTCTTTAATTTTAGTATATTGTGTTTCTTAAGCTATAGACAGATTTTCTTTGTTTCTTATTTTCAATAATAAATCATTTTATTGCAATACAGGTAATTGTTTAAGAAATCCAATATGTTCATATCTCTATAGAATAGAGAATAGTAGAAGCCAATTTTATTACAACTACTTAAATTGAGTTGACTTAATTCCGTACAATTACAAAGTATAGCATGAAAGATAATGGAATTAATTGTTGTAATTTTTATTTTCTTTCCATGTTTTGAATTTCTATGTTTTTATTGTTGATGAGAAATTAAGGCTCAGTTGCACAATATGTGTAAATTCTTCAGAATGCTACTTTAAATAGTAAGTCAATATGTCTCTTACATTTGGGTATTAGTTAGAATTATTTTCAAATGATTGTATCAATAAAAGTGAATGTGTATAAATTTTGTTTAACTATCTCGTGCATCGCACGGGTTAGCGACTAGTATAAGCTAAACTAGGAGGCATAGAGTTGGGACAGTGGAGAAAATAATCAGAAGGGTGAGGAATTCTTGACTTCTTGCTTGATTGAAGAAATGAGTGATGAGGGGAATGCCCTGCTTTCTGAGGCCAAACTTATGATATTATTATATTTTATATGTAGAAGTTTATGTTATTAATTTAATTCCATTGATTTGCAATTTACATTCTATCAAATAGAATTTTGACTAATCATATGTATTGAATACACGAACAAATTTGCATTATAACTTAGAAATAATTTCTTTGGTGAATTTTTATCCATCACTAATTAATTAAAAGGTGATGAAATATGTTTTTTCTTTTTCTTTTTTTGAGATAGATAATGGGAGAGGAAGAGGTATGAATATAATTACATACATAAAATACCAAGAAATATGTGACCATCAAACTATCACTTTGAACTCGCATTGAATATATCAAGGGAAAGGACTTGCTAGGCTAGTAGCATATTTAATAAGGAGGGTAATGGCCATAAAAATGGCTTAGTGGACAAGGGTTTTTTTAATAATCTATACACATTGTGGGTCTTGTAAGTTAATATTAAAGAAAGGCTAGACTGCATTGTTGCCAATCTAAAATAGGAAATGTCTTATCCAAGAGGAATGCATGTGGAAACAAAAATCTTGCATCCAATGGCTCATGAGTGTAGGCTTAATATGTACACCTCTCAACAATAATAATAAGAAGCAAGAATTCAATTTGCTTCCTTGAAGCAAATCATTGGCATTGGATCTCAGGTCGAGAGGAAATAAAGGCTTGCTATGTAGAATATTTACTATCATGCTAATAATAGTATTTGTGAGAGGCTGTCATTCCAATTATTAGATCTTCATCATAAACAGAATCATTCCATTCAAGTTTGACAATGGAGACACTTCATCAACAACATGTGTTAACCATGATAACATAAGCACATTCACAAATTAATACTGAATACTTCCCAAAGTTCACTTCCAAAAACATACGATGTCAAAGTTAAATGATACATGCTTACAAGTAGCAAAGTAGCAACAGTGGCTCAAAGCATCTTCAAAACTCAAAATATCTCTATCATGACTCCTCCACTACTGAGATCCCAAGCTGCAAAAAGGGAAATACCAGATCACTGAAAAAATTAAGGGGTGAGCGTTCCACGTGCTTGGTAAAAGAGTTGTGACATAAGAATTTAGCAATATGCAGGAGATGTATGTAAATGAAATATCTTGCTACGTGGATATGATTTAAGTACAATTCAATAGTTCATGCTAAATTGATTTCATGAATTAATAAACAATTCATAATCATAGTCATATAGTCTTGCATCATTTTATTTTTGCATCATAAACCATTCATAGTTGAAAAGTCTTATTCTTAAGAAACATAAAACATAAATCATAATTAAACTTTGGAAAACATTACCTTGAAGAACATAAATATCATTGCTTTTTAAATAAATTTCATTCAAATATATTTCATAAATATCGTTGCACATCCACAGTTTGTTCATAACATAAAAATAATCACTTTACAAACTTTATGTGATCTCATATCTCTTCAAGTATTTGATGCATGAGAAGTTCTTTAAAACTGAAAACATGAACCACTAAAGGCTCACATATCTATCCCTTACCTTAAGGCAAATATCTCAAAGTCTAAACACCTGCAGTGGAGTCCCCTACTAGTCTTGACATGTCCCTAGTTCAAAGGATAGCAATTCCATTATTTAGTACGCATTCTAACTCATAAATCCCCAATCCATTCACCATAGCTTTGGGAATAAATCCCCAAAATTATGTGTATCAATTACTATTTACAGTCAATTATGGGAATAAATCCATTCACCATATTTCACTTACTAAATTAAAATGCTATCAAATTACATCTTTATGCAAATTTACAGAGTTACTCCTTTTTCTGTCTAGTAATTTCTCAAACATTTTTAGAGCTAAAGAATAAAACCTTAGCAAAATTTCAGTCAACTTGAAAAATGCGCTATTATTTCTATACTCATTCAATTCCAGAAAGAGCAAAACCATTACAACCATGTGTGTATTAGCTTTCATAGGAAATATCCCTACTGTCCAAATTTACATTATACAATTTACTACATAATTTATTATGTGTGAACACAAAATCTGTCACAGTATCAGCTTTAACATCTTTACTCATAAAATCATAAAATATATGCAAATGGTCTTATTATCATATAGGGATTTTAGACAATTTCACTGGGATATCTATCTAGGTTGTTGAACCTATTAACATGTATTGGGTTGTGGGCTTTAAGCCCACCTCGTTTACTTATATAGCATTCTTACTTGTACTACACACATCTGCCTCCTATACAAAGGCACTCATGTATATTCTATTATTCTGAGAAATACAATACATTCATTCAATATTTCTAACATGGTATCAGAGCCACTACTTTAATCCTCTGGTGTGCCACTCTTAAGTAGTCTTGTCTTCTTGGGTGTCATCCACTGCAGTCATTGTGAGCAGCACCACTGCCTCCACCGCGACTACAGTACATCAAAGACCACTACCTTGCCGCCACAACCGCTTCCGCTTCTCCGATCAGACCAAAGATTGTACCATCAGAAAGTACTCTCTCCGATTTGCTTTTCTGTGAAAAATCGTCTTCGTCAAACCCCTCACGCGCCGCTACAAATCTCGGTGGTAAAATCACATGCCTCCACACGCAACCTATCTTCCTCACGCATCGTCACACACCAGAACTCCATTTGCTAACATCATCGACTACGCCATGTCAACCCTAGTGACGTCAACCCTAGTGACATCATCAAGCCACGTCATCCAATTAGTGCCATGTCATCTTGCTTGCGTCAGCAACACGTCAGCGCTGACGTCATCCCGCTGACTTTTGACTGCCTAGTTGACCGTTGACTTTTTGCCAGAGTTGATTTTTTGCAGTCTAGGTGCCCCTTATCCAGTTTTTCACATAGATTTCATTTTTGCATATTTTTCTTCTAAATGAAGAATAAGGACAGATCTTCTTCTTGTTGCAATAATCGTCCCCGACAATTCAACAAACGTTTTTGCAATTTTTGCAAACGTCTTGGCCAAAATATTGAGACTTGCTATCATCGCATCAAATTGGCTATTTTAATTTTTGCTACTACTGTTGCTAACACTGAGAGTGTCCAACCAATGGCTCCCGTCTCTACATAGTCTAAGTCTTCAGGACCCACTTTTACCATTTCCATAAATGACCTTAAAAACATCATCACTAATACCATTAGTATGGTTGGTAATGCATCTTATTCATCTTCTCTCTTAGCTTTATCTGGTATGTCTCCTCCCTCTTGGCTTATGGATTCTGCTTATACCAACCACATGACACCTCACTCATCCTTATTTTCTCAACTTGATCCCGCACCACACCTTCTTAATATTCGCACAGCTAATGGTTTCACAATGTTCGATCATAGTATAGGTTCTATCTCGACCTCCAACCTCTCGGTTCCTGGGGTCTTTAATGGTCTAACCTTTCTTACAATTTATTTTATGTGGGCCAATTAGCTGAGTTGGGTTATCGCATTACCTTTGATTATTCTGGGTGTATTGTGTAGGATCTGAGGACAGGACAGAAGCTTGGGACCGGTCCCAGAGTTGGGCATATGTTTCCCATAGACAACCTCGTCTTCCACCTATTACTCCTATTTCTGTTGTTGCTGCAGTTGCTGTAGTTTCTTCTATTCCTTCTCTTACACTTTGGCATGCCCGACTTGGTCACGCATCTTCCTCTCGGGTACAACACTTGGCTTCTAGAGGTTTGTTAGATTCAGTGTCCATAGAAAATTTTGATTGTGTTTCATGTCAATTAGGAAAACAACCAGCTTTGCCTTTCAATACTAGTGAATCAATGTACACTGATATCTTTGACCTAATTCATTATGATGTCTAGGTGTCTTCCTCTGTCTCTAGTATTAGTGGATCTCGATATTTTGTTGTCTTTGTTAATGATTATTCCCGCTACAGCTGGATTTTTCATATGAAACATCGTTCTGAATTATTGCAAGTATATTCCAATTTTCCAAAAATTGTTGAAACTCAATTTTCTAGACGTATCAAAATTTTTCGATCTGATATTGCTCTTGAGTACACTCAATATGCTTTCCAAGTTGTTTTGCATTCCTATGGCACTGTTCATCAAGTCCAGGTACCTCTCAGCAAAATGGTAGAGCCGAAAAAAAACTTTGTCATATTCTTAACACTGTTCGTGCTCTCCTTCTCTCTGCCAAAGTTCCTACTCCTTTTTGGGGCAAAGATGCTCTTCATGCTGTTTATGTTATTAATCTCATTCCAAGTCCTGTTATCCAAAATCAAACTCTATATGAGTACCTTTTTGGTTCACCTCCAGACTATCACCACCTTCGCTCTTTCGATTCTACTTGTTTCGTTCTTCTTCAGCCACATAAGCATAACAAACTTGAGCCTCGGTCCAGACTTTGTTGTTTTCTTGGCTATGGTGAAACTCAAAAGGGGTATTGACGTTATGATCCTGTCTCTTATCATCTTCGCATCTCCCGTAATGTTGTCTTTCGAGAACATCACTCCTTTGTTGACCTCTCTCACTCTCATGCCTCCCTATCTACCTCCTCTGTCTTGAAACTTTTTCCAAATGAGTTACATATTCATTTTATAATTACTCCTGATCTTCCTATAGACTTTTCTATCCAACCACCGGATATTTTTGATGCCTCTCCTGGATCACCCTCTAATGAACAAATGGAAGATGAACAAGTCGAAGATGAACCACCAAACCCTGAACTCGGGTCCCCTGCTCTTGCTCCGCCTAAAGATCTTGGACAAGATATTCCACCACGTCACTTAACTCAAGTAAGATCTATTTCTGCACATTTACTTAACTATCATTGTTATTCTACCCTTGCTACACAGCATGAGCCTCACACCAATCGTGAGGCCTCCACTAACCCTTTATGGCAAATTGCAATAAAAGAGGAACTTGATACATTATCTAAAAATCATACTTAGGATTTGGTGACTCTCCCTCCTGGGAAATTTGTGGTTGGTTGTAAGTGGGTTTACAAGATCAAGACTCGTTCTGATGGGTCCATTGAGCGATATAAAGCTTGTCTTGTTGCAAAAGGTTTTACACGGGAGTATGGGATTGATTATGAAGAGACCTTTGCTCCGGTTGCTCGTATCTCATCTGTTCGTGCCCTTTTATGTTGTTCACCAGGTGAGCCAGTACCTGTCTGCTCCATGATCAACTCAATATGCTGCTGTTCTGCGCATTCTTGGATACCTCAAGGGCACTCTCTTCCATGACCTTTTATACTCAGCTTAGTCTCCTCTTATTCTTTGTGCATTCTCTGATGCTGATTGGGCGAAAGATCCCACTGATCGCAGGTCCACCACTGGTTATTGCTTTCTTCTTGGTTCTTCTCTAATTTCTTGGCGAAGCAAGAAACAAACCCATATGGCCTGCTTCTATACTGAAGCAAAATATTGTGCCCTTCCTAATACCACATCTGAGCTCATTTGGCTACGATAGCTTCTTAAGGACTTAGGTGCGTCCACATTCTCTGCTACTTTTCTTTATTGTGACAACTAGAGTGTCATTCATATTGCTCACAATGATGTCTTCCATGAATGGACTAAACACATCGAGATCAATTGTCATTTTATCCGTTATCATCTTGTCCATGGTGCTCTTAAGCTATTCTCAATCTCCTTTAAAGATCAAGTTGCAAATATCTTCACCAAGTCACATCCTAAGAAATGCCATCGTACTTTGGTTGACAACCTCAAGTTAGTCTCACATCCACCTTAAGTTTGAGGGGGACTGTTAACATGTATTGGGTTGTGGGCTTTAGGCCCACCTTGTTTACTTGTTTAGCGCTTTTACTTGTACTACACACATCTACCTCCTATATAAAGGCACTCATGTATATTCTATTATTCTAAGAAATACAATACATTCATTCAGTATTTCTAACATAACCAAAGGTATAACTCAACTAATGCATACATCAATTCTTGTTTACTTTACAATTATAATACCTGTCTAGAAAATTTAAATTTCTTTAATTTCTTTTCTTCCCATGCAAGTTTTAGTAGATCACATGCAAATATGCTGGTCTCATATTCTACTATTACACAGCATGTAGTGGTGGTACAAGTCCAACTATATTAGCTACTAACTTTTTACTTCTTGTAGAGGAAGTGGTTGCATATAATAAAGGTCTGTTTCAGCAGCATTATAGAAATGAATTATTCCTTTTCTCTCTAGTGATTCAACATTTTGCATATGATGCCAAACTATATTATGGGTTGCATCGTCCCCAAGTCTGTGAACATCTGCATATTGGGGTTTGCCCCCATGTACCTCATTATACGATAAATGCTCTCCTTCATGTACTACCTGGTACCCTTCCTTCTCCTCAATGGAGTCAAAGGGCGGAAATATCCAGTACAAATCATTGTACCCATCTCCTGTGTTCTCTACACACCATTGATAAGACTGTAATGGTATTGATTCAATATTCTCATCTCCAATTCCATCCAAAACGGCATGCTGTGAACCCTCGCCAACCTTTACTATAGCGGCCTCAATAATGACATAGAGATCAGAAGCAATGAATCCCTTTAGTTGCAGTTGTTCAATAAATTCTCACATCATTTTCACTTTGACGTTGCTCAATAACTGTAATGAATTGTAGAAAACCTAGGTGCCAACAACTTGCTGAGGTGCTCGATATACGATGGATATGTTATGCTGAAGTGAGGGTCAGTGAGGTTTCTTACCCCACGTTTCACCTATATTTCTGCTTTTGGCCTGGACCTTGTTATGACAACCCATGCAACTCATGATAATATGTCTCCTCATTGTAGTACACAGAAATAATGAAAATCCATCGCCGACTTGTTCACAAAATATTGTAGTTGTCATAATCTATAACTAGGTAAATAAATCATGTGTATGCTAAAAAGAATTTATATTAAAACTCAACCATTTCAACTTTTTTTATATACATAAAAATAACTAAAACTCAACCATAGAAATAATTTACACACAAATAATATATACTCAAGCATAGAAATAATTTATACACATAGAAATAAATAAAACTCAACCATTTTGACTTTTTTTTATTAACCCAATTTTTTTGTTGAGTAATGAATTTATATTACTATCAACTCACATATTACTATAAAACTCAATAAAATATCATTATTACCCTCTGCCTATCAACTCATATGAGTTTTATACAATTATGGGACAAGTGAACTACATCTGGCACTGATTGGGAATTTAGCTAACATTTATAAATGCACACACACACACACACACATAATCTCATGCTATACATACATATATATATATATATATATATATATATATATATATAAATGTGGGTGTGTGTTTCATTTTGGGAAATATGAACACATGCACTGTTAATATTACAAAACTCATTACATGAAATACACCCCATGCAAAAGCCACGTGCATTATCAGGATCCCTCTAAAAAAATTATACGAACAACATGCAAAGACCATCTAACCAACCATTTCAACACAAGTGCACAAAATCAGAACAAGTATTCCAACAGGTAGTGGCAACTCCAGGAAATTTGTTCATGGTGTTCCTTAGGAAGCATAAATTACACAATCTTATTTATTTTTAGCCTTTAGGTAATTAGGTTTGATTCAATGTTATTAATTTCATTCTGTTCCGACCGTAACGGCCAAAAAATACCTTGCCAGTAAACAAACCGGAACAGTAACCCACCCTATTTTACTTCAGAAAAAATTTCGAGTCATTCCGGTCTATTTCGAGTGTTTCGAGCTGTTTCGGTAAACAATGGCGGTTCTAGAAATATTTTTCAGGTGATCCATAAAGAAGCATAAATTACACAATATAGCACACATCCCACAGTTTAATTTGCTTTGCACAATGTAAAGACTAATAATATGCATCATCCACCTGGCTCAACCCACTGCAAAACTGCTTAACATAGTTTTTTTTTTCTTTTTTCTTTTATAATGTGTATTCACTAATTTTTTTTTTTTTTTTTTTTTTACTAATATTCACTTACTTTTAAGAGACCACTACCCCAATTCAATGCCACGGCCCCATCCACCCCCAAACTAAGAGACAAGAGCCGATCAACAATTTCAACACAATTACATATTTTTATATTTACATACATTTACACAAAAAGACAAAAGCTAAGCAATTTATATTGTCAAAAGATAAGTCTAAGTCACAATACTCACAACACAAGTCAGACAAGAGAATGAAAGCCAATAAGCCACATACCTAGCTGGAAGTAACTGAGATTACCTTTTTTCTTTTATAGTGTATAGTTTTAAAACCATACACGTGTGGTCCTCTAGGATTAGAGAAAATAATAAAGTATTTTTGGCCTTAGAAATCCGTGAAGCACTAAAAGGCTTTAGAAAACAACTAGAGAAAAGAAGAAATAAGTTTCCTACTCCTAATACCTTCCCAGAACACAGATTTGAGACAAGAAATCGTCAAGCTTGTAAGTTACATTCCTAAATATTCAAAAAAAAAATTGGGGGGGCCGTGGCTCTGCCACTGTGAGTATGAGAGAGAGACAGAGAGTGAGAGAAAGAGTCAAAGCAGAGATAAGATAGGGAAAATGAGAGAAAACTGAAATACCTTGATGTTGCCTGAGGTCAAGGGCGACACCGCCGCGACACGTTGAAGGCTGAGATTCTTATTTCCCAATCTTGTAATGTCCGATCTAGGCCAAGTCAATCTCCGATCTTGCCGTCGCAGAGTTGCTCTGGGTGTTCAGTGTTTCTGTTGCTGCCTTGCTGAGTCACTACTGCTACTGAGAAGTGACGACATGAGGTTCTTATTAGGTTAAGAATTGTTTTAGTTTAAAATATGATTGGGTAATGGGTATACCATATACGTATTAAGTTTATAAAATTTTTATTATTATTATATTTGTTGAGAATCTGTGGGTTTGCTGGGCTTGCACCGATTAGTCTTATATCGATCATTTTTTTTTTTTTTTTTGAAACCTTGGGTTTCAGTTTTCAATATATTGGGCTTTTTTTCCTAGTGGGCTTGCCTGTTACAATTTTTTTTTTTTTTTTTCCAAATTTTAGTTCAAATTTTTTTGGGCTTTTTTTTTTTTTTTTAACTTGAAAGTAGAACAAATAAAATTTTATTTATTTATTTGAGGATGTTCCTAATTTTGATTGAGGGTGTTCCTAATTTTTTTTAAAGGGTAAACAAATAAAAAATTTTAATTATTATATATAATTTTTTTTTTCAGGTCAGGGTGTTCCTGGGAACACCCTGACATGAACATGGCGTCACCACTGCCAACAGGTGGAAGTGGATAGGACGTTGGTCTTAGATCGAGACACACACAGTGAGAACCCAAGATTTGCAGATTGTGACCCTGTGAATGGTAAACCAACGACCTTGTCTTCTTTTGCTACTTTAGTGGAAATAAAGTGAGCATGGCAGTTACTAATGCAATGAGAACTGGAGATGGGGTCAAGGGCATATGGTGCTTCGTGTTAAGAGGTACTCGATGTCATGCAACCCAAGTACCAAAAAGCGGTAATACTCGAGTTTAAGAAATGCGAGTATCATTGAATATGTATTTATTGAGATAGTTGACGCCACCAAGTTGGTGTGTGTAATAAATTCAAAACTCGAGTTCAGTAGACAACATTAAAAGAATTGGATTCATGATATGACAATAACAAAGTTCATGTTGAAACTCTTTAACTTTGTAGTAGGTGTTTTAAGGAGTTAGGGCCGGGCAGATTCATGTTATTAAGCATTTATTTTTGTTCAATTGACATGATAACACTTGACTTCCTGACATATTTACTTAAGCTTTGAACTTATTCTAAAATTAACGCTTTTCACATTACTTTTAATAGGCACAAAAACAGGAAGAACTGCCAAAGCAAGTACTGTGCTGTTTAAGAATGAACAGGACTGATTTTGTTAATAATGGTCAAATACCAACACTTGTGACCTTAGATGAAGATTGATACAGATGGTTAGATGCAGGGTAGCATATAAATGATACGGACACTTGACAGCATTATGTACACATTGAATCTTTGCAATTCTGCCATATGTAGAAGTAAAGAAAAATCCATAATAATAAAAATATGAAGTGTTCATTTTGTTTTTTTTTTTTTTTGGAATAAATAATCATGTCTACATCAATATGCTCGTACTACTATATGTATGTCAAATATGGTGAAGGTATGACCTGGGCCTTAATTTGTATTGGTACAAAGCGGTCACCAACAACATCAATATGCTTGTACTACTATAAGTTCATGTAGTAATATAGCCAATGCATCAAATTATGATTACTAAAGACTAGTTATCATTCGAAAACAATGAGATACGATTAATTTCTATTTCTAGAGTTTCTTTGTTTCCTTTAATGTTTCAAATACATAAAAGATGAGAAGTTTATAAGAAGCATATCATAAATATATGCCATATCAGGGAAAAAAAATTCTAAATTGAAAACATGCTTACCAAAAACAGGCATGATTGAAGGAAAGGAAGATACAAAATAAATCTTTAAACATTTTGCTCCTATAGCATAGGAATAAACTACAAAAAAAAAAAAAAAAAAAAAAAAAAAAAAAAAAAAAAAAAAAATTACACAAACATGGACCTAATTATATATGCATATGCCCCCACCACAAGACATTAAAATCAAAGCAAGTGAGATGCAATATCCAGAGGAAGGAACCAAATGCCACATCACCTAAATTTCATAATTGAGACACTTGAAATGATTCTTGAACAAGTTCACATATCAGTTGAAGAAACACAATTTGCAACGAAGATTATAGTGATAAAACTTATAAAGAAGCCAGAGCACCAAGTCTCTAGACACGAGTGAAGTAAGACATGAAAAGGGAAAATTTTTTAAACAAAATAACAAATAGAAGCCAACATTAGAATCATTCTCAAAAGCCAGCAAAAGTTTTACTATCAAAGAGAAGCATATGGCACGCGCTTGGGAAGCTACCACCATCAACAACCCTCGGAGCAAAATTTAGTCCCCACAAGGGCAACTAAACTCACTTCAGCATATTAAAAGTTTAGAACTTTTAATAACATGTTAGTGGATGTAGCGATCACTATATATTCTATGCATTTTTTTTTTTACAAAAGAAAATACTGGGGGGGAGAGAGAGACAGAGACAGAGGCAGAGAGTTTCACTATAAAACTAATATTTCTAATTCTGAATCCATTAAAGTTTAAAATAAAAGATGCAAAAAATAGTGGACATTCCCATAAAACTATTGCTTGTCACTAATTAAGTAAGAGAATTTATAAATATAAATGTTCTTAGTCAAATTTTCATGCTCATGCATAATTGGCATTGAAGGATTAGAGCCTATAAAGTCAAATGCCCAAAATCCCAAAACCTTAACTCATTTTATTTCCTCTCCCACAATACCAAAACCACAATCAAACAAAGATTGGGGTTATGTACCATTTGATTCAAAATTGAAGATGTAGATCACCAATTTAAGAACTCGATATCGTCAAAGTCGAGATCATCCTTAAATTAACTCGGACAAATATGGGTGCTTTGTCGTTTCAATTGGATTTCTGGTGACTGAGATGGCTACGACATCATCTGAACAAAGAAAAGAAGAGGGCGAGTGAGGGAGAGTGAAAGTGATGGTGAGAGGGACCGCTTCTAGTTGTGAGAGTGAAGATGAGAGGGACCGGTTCTCAGAATGAGAGTGAGAGTGACAGATTGGACATATCACATGGTACTCGAGTTTCATCAACTCAAGTATGTACTTACATGGTACTCGAGTTTAAGGAACTCGAGTACTGTGTAGTTTACTAATTAGATTACTCGAGCTTCCAGAACTCGAGTAATGTTGACATAAAACTTGAGTTTCCGGACCTCAAGTTCAAGGTGATATTTTATATTTTAAAAAATCCAGCTTAACCACTGTCATGGTGGCAAATTTTAGTGCAACTCGAGTTCTATGATCTCAAGTTTCCCATGGAACTCGAGTTTGACAAACTCAAGTTCCTAAATAGTGATAGATTGCCACATGTTTCTAAAACAGTGGTAGATCCCCACATATTTAGCAAAAATGTGCTATTTGGCCATTTTGGCTAATGTATAGTAACAAAAATAAATAAATAAATAAGCTATTTAATTTGATTAGATTTAAGTTTTCATTTTTAATTTTTTGTAATTTTCTGATCTCACTATTTTTAAATTTAAATACTAACGTGACATTATTTATATGCCAAAGAAAATTTTTAAATATTTTTTAATGTCCACGTTAGCATAAAGATGCCAACAAAGTACTCTGTCTACTACGTAAGATATTTCTGTTATTAAGATAATGGCCGAGACTAAAATGGAAATAGTTTTTGATTTTTTTGGAATAAGGTAGGTGTGTCTAAAAGTTAGGGATCAAAATGGGAATCAGCCCAAATTGTAGGGACGAAAAATGCATTTTCTCCAAAGTATAATTAATTTATTGTCAATCACAATTAATGGTAAGATGGGAACTAAACTAACAAGAGATTGTTGGATTTAAACCAAATCAACAACTCAGTCAAAGGGTTGGTCTCAAGTCTTCAACCGAAAATTATGGGCAAAAATGTATTTTTATTATCAAAATATTTACAATATGCTGCTAAACTCATAATTCGAATAATTTTCCCCTTAGACCAAAACCCTTTGTACATAAGGAGGTGCCAATTCAACCAATTCACCAAACTACAAATTGTTCAAAAAGGCAAGTAAGCCATGCAGTTCCATCCAACTCTCATTATAGAAAAACTTCCACAAAAATATAAAGCTTCTAAATCATATGGAAACCTTATTTCTTGAAGCCGAGACTCTCCTCCCATGCCTATGTTTTGATACTCTACATAAAAACAATTGATTGAAGTTTAGATCTAGTGTCCCAGTCAAGCCAACCTCAGGACAAATGACATATCCAATGTACTTATCTATGATCGCCATGACAACTGAGTCACTCCATGACCATCCTAAGTATGTCAAATTTGCCAAATTTGCATCGATGCCAAAGTTTCCATACACGACGTACTAATATATTCAACGAGAGAGAAAATAATATTATTATAGAATGATAATAGAGTATTGAGATTGATGTAATTATTGGTAAATAATAGATTAGGGCCAAAATGGGGTTTTGCCCCTTTTAGTAAAAATTTTCAGCATTTTGCCCCCTTTCTCAAACTATATAGGGATATGCCCCTATTTTAAAACTTTACATTAAGATAATCGAGTTCTGCATGAAACTTGATGATCTTATAATCGAGTTTTTATGAGATTTTTCATTTTTTTAATTCGTACATAACTCAATTACTGTAAAATCAAGTTATATACCCGACTATAAAATTATCGAGTTATAAAGCAAAATTGATATCTCTAGAATCGAGATATGCTTATGTTATACCATTACATCTGCTCCCATTCAGACTGTCTTGCTTTCAGTCTGAACTGAATTCCACTGCTGCTTCACAGATCCACAGCTGCTTCCAGACTGAACTAAAATTTCTATCACCTCAAATAAAAAACTCATACTAGAATTTTATGGCAATGGTATTTTCATTTGATATTGTACTGATTTTTTTTTTTTTTTGGTTGAATGAGTGTTTTGTGAGTACATTGGTGTGATTTTGGTTGTTTGTTGTAGCAAATTTTAATCACAAGAAAATGAGAATCTTTAGCATAGCAAGAAGTAATCAACTATATACCTTATTTTTCTTAGATTGTTATAAGATGGTTAGTGAAATGAAGGATAACACATAATTATAAGAATATGATAAGTAGCATTTATGGTCATGTTGATAACTCTAGAAGGCTTTTATTAACAAATCAACAATGCAAAAGCAATAAAAGTGGTTACTATAGATGAAATTGTATGCTAGTCTCCCTATCTATTATTTGTTAATATTTCCACAGGTGGTGGACCCACATATCATGCATTAATGCATTTCCATACTTTAGTTGAACGTACATAATCATCATTGTTAGACATTGACAACAACACTACGTCTTGCACTGAACATCTAGACATTAAAAACAACGTCTAATCTTCGTAGGTAGGAATTTTTAGAAATCATCATTGCTTGAATCTAAGAAGTGTGAAATATCTTTACATCGTCTAAAATAATAATTTCATTAATAGACTTGATGGCTCGCTCTTGTGCCTTCCCTGATAGATGTTTCCTAGCCTTTTGGACGCACGAAAACGGTCTAGTCGCCTTTGCATTTGATTGTTCTCCCGTTCAAGATGAGCAAGTATGTTGGTAGGTTTGTCTCTAGGTAACTCGGCTGACCGTGCCCTAGAAACTCATAACCTATGCTATCAACAATACACCTCCAACTTACACCTCTTCTCATATAGCTCTAACCATGGTTGTTTTGCTGTGGTGGTATCTGTACTCAGTTGTGCAAGTCTACCGACCATGATGTGTCAAATGCTTCCTAGACTCTCATACGTGTATATTAGAATATTAACGAAATCTCTGTTCTTTCCAACTCATTTCCCTCCATAGTGGTCTATGTATGTCTGTAGTTATTACTCTACTGGAACTTGTGATGATGCATTTGTTGAAGTAGATCCAAACTTGTTTCGCATTAAAGGTTTTAAGCTTAAGGCGTTACGACTCATAGCTTAGTCAGTCAAAGAAGTTAGTGGGATAGAAACAATCCATTCAGTATTGTGGTGCATTTATAAGCTCATCTCATGGTTCAAATATCATAAAATATTTTATATATAAGTATCAGGGCTTGTCATGTCAGTACAGGCTGGAAAAATGGTACATGAATGGGAGTACCCATGCTCCCATTGTTACAGTGTATTTCCACGTATACAGTAGTATAAGTCAATTATATTTGCATAGTTCCACTGTGCTTGACCAGATCCTCATCTCTGTTTCACACAGTACCATGCATTATGCATCATTGTACGATTATTCTTTTATTTATGTTACGGGTCACATGATAGATCTAGCATGTAAAACTACATCAATTTAGAAATGTCTTAGTCATGTACTATGTTATACAGCTATACATTATTCACTAACAATTGATGCACATTATTAACTCGATCTTTTGATGTTATTGTAGTCAGCATCAATGGGTGACCCTTATCGCTACAGGCCACACGATGTGTTCACCGTGATGGGTCGTTGTTGGGTACTAGAAGATGAATTCAGCTACCTAATCAATCCTAACCTGCAAAATAGTGCACAAATCCACAATATCATGAGGGTGGAGTGGGACTGTTTACTCCGTGAACAAGAAATGTTTTATGATGAGATAATCGGTTATAAACTGCCAGTGCCTTAGCGACTCGCATCGTAGATGCCAAGAGACACTATAGACGAACTTCATAGAGCATTGTGCCGCATAAGAGAAGACAATAATCCAATGAAGATACGTTTCAATCGATATCAGACCCAGGTGGAGATTCAAGAATTAGTAGTGTAAGTTGTATGAGCATGCACGATTCATGCAATCACTTCCTACAGTAGACATTTATCAATCGGATGTGGAAATGTCCGATGAAGAGTAATCGTGTTATGGTCCACTCGCACTTTGATGTATAACTATTATCCTTAATTATGTTTTAGATGTTTGTGTGTCACTGTTGTTATATTCGTACTGTGTAGGGAACAATGTTTATGGTTAGGGGTTTATGTAAACCTTATTATCGTTTGCACAAATATACAAATCTGATGCGTAATCTTGAATGACTACTTATAGCTAAGAGGTAGGTAAATTATTAGATGCTGAATACATAATACCTAAATTTTCCTACACAGGATGTCATCAATACGCATGACCTACATATCGACCAACTAACATTACCAGCATTGTTAACTTATTACATGCATAACACATACAACATACATATTCTTACACAAGATACCATCAATATGCATGACCTACATATCGACCAACTAGCATTACCAACATTGATAACATAATTCTAGGGATAGTACGCATCCCATATAGAACCTATTACGTTCCACTGGGGTGAGCTGTCTGTTGGTTGCAACGGCCTGCTCTTCTACAAGCTGTAACAGGTGATATCTGCACCTACAAAGGAACATAAGGTTTTTCTCCTTTCAGATTTTGGCCACGGCCCGCCTACATTGGTCCATGTTTCACATTGGCATTGTCAGCGAGACTCGGTCCACCAAAGATGCCCCAAGTAGAAGGAGATCATTATGTAAAGAGTTGGACTCGTTCATGTGATACTCCCATCCGGCCATAGTCCTGCATAATATTCTCTCTTATCGTTATCTCTCTCCTTCCTATAGTTATCAGGAAAAAGGGGAAGGATGTAACTTTTTAAAAATTTACACTAAATTTAACTTAAACCCAATTCATTTGGTATATCTAACAAAAATGTATCAATTTAAGTGAAAACCAACAACTAATAATGAGGCCCAAAATATATTGCATTTGACATTTACATTAAAAATCACAGACGTAAGAATGATCTTGCTAAAACAGCTCTTAATACTTACAAGAACAAAAATTCAATTTTGGCTTTAGAATACCCCTAGGAAAGCTTCTAAGTTAGACCATGTCTTTGCTTCTCTTAAAGTTAAGTTCGCTTTGTAGAGTTCATTTATATAACTTCTACTCTGTATAGGACTAGAAGGTGTTTCTTTTCAAGGATAAACACACGTTCTTTTTTTCTTTTCTTTTTTGGTTTCAACTTATGACTATGTCATTGTGACCAAAAAACAAATTCTCGAAAACAAAATAAACGAAAGAGAGAAACAAATGGGTAAGACACTTATGGTTGTATACAAAATTATAAGAATCAAGAAAGTACTATATTCCATTAAAAAAAATTTCTCCCACACACAAAAAACTCAATTTAAACCACTGAAATTTCTGTCTTAAATGCGAAACACATTTTGCACCAAACGTTTGTAGTAAATTATTATTACGTTTGTAGTAAAATATGTAGCACATTTGATGCCAAACGTTTGTAGTAAATTGCCACTACAAAATAGTAATTTTAAGATATAACTTTTATAAAAATTAAGGAATCATTAAATTGGGGTTTTATTTTTTTTGTGGGTGGGAGCAACAAATTTTAATGGAATATAGTACTTTCTTGATTCTTAAAACTTTTGTTTTTTGATAAACTATATTTTTAGTACTATTTTTTTTTTTTTATAATCTATATATATATATATATATATGTTAGTATGTTTAGAAATTGAATTTAAAGAATTGGACTGGGAATTATATATCCTAAATTAAAACTAGTGCATAGACTTTTAGTACTATATTCCAATGTACCTAATCCAATTACAACATTGTTCACCTTGTTTGCTATTAAAGAATGGTAAATCATGATATTTTTAAATTTCATTAATAATTTCTATTACCTTTTATATGTTTACAATCTTTTTCAGATTATATATATATATATATATATATATGTGTGTGTGTGTGTTTGTTTAGAAAATGAATTTTGAGAATTGGACTGGGAGTTATATATCCTAAATTAAAACTAGTGCATAGACAAAATATATATATATATATATATTGGAGACTAATAAATAAATTTATAGATCTGTGTATGTTTGATATGGCACTGGAACTCAACAAAGTCCTAACCTTCTTTAGTGCTACAATGTCTCCAATCTCAAGTGCTAGTCAATTTGGTGTGCAAAGGTAAGGATCAAAGATTGTGAGAAAGAAAATGTGAAGGAGAGAGGTTGAGAATGGGAATAAATTAGGTGTGGACATAATAACTGAAATTTGAAATGGTGTTAGGGATTATTGTAGTCTCGTCTCCCCTTATGCTTAGTTTATCACACTTTTCAAATATCAATTTCATTAACAATTATAAAAAAAACTCAATAATTAATGACAAGCTTAATGGGTTTCTTTTTTCTTTTTCTTTTTCTTTTTGCTTTCCTAAATATACTAAACAAATAAGCTTATAGACTTAATAGTATATGGCATCCAATTGTTGTGAAATTTTGCATGTGATTAATTTATAACAAATGTTTAATAAAATTATAAATTCCACATAATAGTAATTTATAAAAAGTATAGATCATGTAACCTTTATCAAAGTAGCATTAGATGTAACATAAACCAAACCCATTAGTAATAAATATTGTTAATTCAAGCAAAAATGCCTAAAATTTGTTGTAAAAAGGGAGTCATAAAAGCAGGAACGCAGGTATGATGCAAAACTATAATAGGGGGTCATGTTGGTTGAAAAGAAAGCATGCAACAACTCACGCATGTTGCAAAACTATATTGTTGCCTCACCAAGATTTCCCAGTACGTAGAAGTGTTATGTACCGCCTTGTGTTGCCATTGTACCACCTCATGTACTCAACAAGTTACGTTGTATCATCATCCAAGAGAGGGGTAGCGTGAACAAGTTGCCATCGGTTGCCCCATTGCTGAATATGGACAACATGTTCTACCGCCCAATCCTTGTCCCATTTACCCTAGAAGGATATCTTGTGAAGGTTGCTCGACGTATCCACGAACTCTGGAAGAGGTTGCTTCATCCCAAACTGATGGAAGACACACGCTGGATGATGCCCCTCCACTATCCAAAAATATATCAATAGCACCTCGGCCCTCCAAATATGCTGGCTGACAGTGCAATACGCAAACAGGGAGCCCAAAACATGCATGTACGACTCTCATACAATCTGCATAAGTGGACAACCGAAACCAAATAAATTAGCAACTTTAATTCGTCCAAAAAAAAAAAAAACTACTTTAAGTTTTACTTTAGGATGGAATTCATCACTAATTTTCCTTTATATTTGGTTTTGTTGTTGGAATTTACCTTCAATAAAATCTATATATTTAAATAAGATATTATAATTTTAGTTGGGGTATTTTTCTCCTTTTGTGTATATTTTTTGTATTTTGTTCAATATATAATTGAATGAAATCAGATTTCCAAGAATTTATGAATCCTAATGGGCTATAATTACACGAGGATATATATATATATATATATATATATACACACACAATTTCTAGATTGATTTGTGGAGAGTAAAATTGACTAGCATTTATTCAACTATTCACTAATTAAAATTTATGAATTTTGAATTCCTAAATATATCTAGGCTTGTAGCACAAACAATGGCTAAAAATAAGAAATCTCGTATTTTCATTTTTAAGAAAGTCATAAAACATTGTGTCAATTTGGTGTTATTAGTACTTTGTAAAATACTTTGTTGTTTGTTTGTTTAGGGAGGCGTTGGACTGAAGAAGAGCACAAACTATTTTTTATTGGTTTGTAGTAGCTTGGAAGAGGTGATTGGAATGGAATTTCACGCAATTTTGTGACTACTAGGTCCCCAGCCTAGGTTGCTAGTCATGTTCAAAAACATTATATGCGACAAGTTGCAATTGATAAGAATAAAAATAAAAATATATCAAGTGTGTTCAACCTATCTCTGAATGAAGCTGTAATCTCTCTCTCTCTCTCTCTCTCTCTCTCTCTCTCTCTCTCTCTCTCTCTCTCTCTCTCTCTCTCTCTCTCTCTCTCTCTCTCTCTCTCCACACATACACACACATTTCATAGATGTGACTATAATCATGCACTTATAGGGACTAGCTCCAAAGGATTCACCAATTTCACATACAAAGAAAAGTGGTGATGTAGGGATTAAAGGTAAGTCCATCCATCCCAAATTATTCATATATAGTGTAAAACAGTATTTTAAAATAAAATGTGGTTGTTAACATTGTTATGGCTTCTACTCATATAGGCTAGTAACTCCCAAGCTTTGGCATTGGTGATTAATAACGAGAACCCACTAAAGGTAAAGTCCATATCAACAACCATTCTTGTATCTAAATGCAATTGAAATTTGTCAGTCTTTAATGTCTTCCTTCAATGATATACGCTACTACAGCATATCAACATAATGGGAATCAATCCTCACAGGGTGCCATGTATATTCAACCAATTTCTCAAATGCTGCCCCCAGTATCCAGTATTTGGTGCTTCAAATTATTGTAAGACTCCTTCCATGGTAAGATACAATTTGATTTTTGCCACATTTTCTTTGTTGAATTGAAATTGATATTTTGTATGGTAGTAAAATAAAATTTTGATCTAAACTGAGTCTATTTTCACAACATAGTTGGTGTTTTATCTATACTATTGGAGAATTGGATAATAACTACCTAAACCATTAAGCTAAAAACCTGGTTAACAATCTGTTGAGGGTCATTTGTGGAAGCCCAGGCAGACAGAAAGAAAGCCCAATAATGAGGGCAACAAAGAATTGACAAAATAGACAGCAAAAACCCATTAGGCCCAAGCGGCAGGAATAATGGATCACAGACCCAACAAATAAATAAATGGGTCTTGAAGAGACAAGCGGGTTCAAAGAAGTCAGGAAAGAAAGAAATAGCATCCCATGGGCAGTGTATGAGGTAGAAAAGTGAGAAAGGGCCACCGCAAGCCCAAGGCAATGCAAACTAAGAGAGTAAGGGGTTTATGGCAGGCCCATGAACCCCAAGGATAAGAATAAGGTTATTGGGCCAGGGAAGCCCAATGAAGTTAGTAAAAAGCCCATGGGAGTGTGGAATTAGCAAATGGGCCGAGGAAGCCCAAAGAAAGCAATCGGGCCGTGGATGCCCAAAGGCACATAGGAGCACATAAGTAAAAGCAAAACAGTGCCCATGACAAGCCACTGAGAAAAGGAATAAGCGGCTGGCCCAAAAGAGGTCCAGCAGGATTAAGTTATTACGGCAGGAATAACAGTTCGATGTTATAGGAAATAAATAAAATCAAGAGTGAACCAAAGAAATGTAAGGCCCATCATCAGACAAAACCCAGCTCTTGAATGGAGCAGGAAACCAAAGAAAAGCCCACATGAAATGTCAGAAAACACAGACGGAGAGTCTCTAGATCATGGCAAACGCATGAGCAGCAGGCAGACTCTTGGACATATCTGAAAGGGAAGCACGCGTAAGGCCCAAGCACTACCAACCTATACCCAGCCAATATAGGACGTGGTAGGGCCATGGGCCAGAGGTAAGAGGTAAAGGGGGTATGGTTTGGTGGTGGGGAGAAGAGAAAAGATCTATTTTGCAGCTCCTGCCCAAGCCCTTTTGGGAGGTACGTCCTGTAGGAATAATAGACCACCCAAAAGAGACAAGTTTAAGGGGAAATCGTTGGGTGCATATCTTAAGAGAAAGAGAGAGAAAGTATTTATACGGTGGCAGGAAAAAAGTGCTACGGTAGATTGAGGAAAGAAAGAAACAAACCTGCCTCTGTCTGGCAATGGTGAATGTCGCACAAACTTGGTGGTCGGCAAGTACGCCCAGACCAGACAAAGGCGCTTAAGGGGCAAAATGGTAAAACATTGGTCACGGCAGGCACTATAAAAGGGCCCTTGCTGTGCCCTAAGAAAGGGACCGAAAAACAGAGCATTCTAGGAGTAAAAAAAGAAAACAAAGTAAAAAAAAAGAAAAAGAGATAAGAAAGAAAACGGAGAAGAAAAGAGAGGAAATTGAGGAAAAAATGAGAGGTAATATAATGGGCATGCACCAGTAGGTCATTTTCCCTCTTTCCCCTTTCAAATCCTGCTCTCTTCCAAAACGTAACAAGGACTCCTTTTGGACAATAACCATTCAGGTCCGACTCCCTCAAAGCCATTAATCCCCGCAGCAGGATCTTTTCCTGGGAGATTATTTGCATTGAGAAGAAGCGTTCTCCCCTCTTTGGCTTTGCTTCGGCAGACTAAACTTAAAACTTGATTTATGCCCATTTGATTAGTTCATATTATTTTCTTTCTCCTTTACTTTCTCTATGAATGACATTATCCTGATTGTAATCATGCTTTATAAGTAGGGATTACATAGTCATTTATTTAAATAGTCGGAATACTCTGTTTTGGTTATTATTATTATATTTGTCTGCCATAACTCGTCTGAAACAGTTCTACTTGCCATAAGCTTACTCCTAGCAGACAAGGCATAAGTTTGTGCACAAACCGACCCTAGATGAGTTACAATTGGACCGGTCCCAACTCCATTACTCAAAAACATTCAGGCCCATTACCGTAGGAGGCAGCCCAGCCCAACACACAATACACAAAAAAGACCCCTACATTAAATTGGCGACTCCACTGAAGAGTTGGGAAGCAGACAGGGGCAAAGGAAAGGAAAAGAAAACAGAACCCCTCGCAAACGATGCCACCAAAATCCAGGACGACACGGAATATGAGTGTCGTACCCTCACAAGCAGAATCCAGACCAACAACGCCTCACCAACAGCAACTTAACCAAACAGAAGGTGCCAACAGAACGGGGGCTGATCCTCAACCTCATACGAGAGTCCCCACGAACAATGTCAACACCTTCATCAAAGTATTGCAATCATTACAGCACTGGCAGCAACAAATGATGGAAGACATCCGTCAACTGAAGGTAGACAAAACAAAAGAGAAAGGCAGCCAGCATGACCCGGATCATGCGGCAGACAAAGAAGAGACACTGGCAGGAGGTGTCCCACGGAACGCAGAACAGCGTTTCATTACCATGGCTGAAGTAGCAGCTCTCTTGGAGTAAGAGAAAGCCAAAACACCAAAGGAGAGGTTTTACGCACGCAGACCTCTTTATCCTATGAAAGTACTCAGCAAACCATACCCTGAGAGGTATGAACCAAGGGCCTTTGCCCAGTACATGGCAGGAAGGGAAGTGCAGTAGAACACGAGAGCAAATTTATTGACACCCTTGGCCCTTACGCAGCAAATGAGGACTTATGTCTGCAGGAGTTTTCAAAGTCACTGTGCGACCTGGTACATTGGCTTAAAACAAGGATCAATCCCAACTTGGGATGACATGGTGGATGTATTTTGCACTAAATACTTTCACGGAGAAGAAACAGTAACGCTTGCAACTCTGCAAGCGACCAAGCAAAAGAATGAAGAGGATCTGATAGAATACATTAAACGGTTCAGGGACATAGCACTTGATTGCTACGACCGCTGTGAAGATAGGACGTTAGTAGAAATGTGCATGACCAATATGATTCGAGAATTCAGAGCTGTCCTGGAAAATCTGGAGATTTCCCAGTTCGCACAGCTATTGCAGAAAGCTAGAAAGACGGCTCAGTCTATGAAACCCAGTTCAGACAACAGAAACACCCCGTAAGCTATGGCGGTGTCCACTGGAAATCAAAGAAGGAAAACAGAGGGGAGGGAGTATGATACGCCCCCACCCTTACCATGTACTCTTAAGGAGCTTGATGTGCTACTTGACAAATGGATAGTGGACGGGATCTTTAAACCCAACTAGGTTTCTAGAGAGCCCATGAAGGAAGAAAGGAGGGACCCTCGCTTCTACCGCTTGCACAACTATGTACAACATCCCACCGCAGAATGCTAGGCGCTCCGCAAACTGGTGCACCGCAGGATTAAAGAAGGCACATTAGAGCTAACCCAGTAGGAAGTCCAAAGAAACCCACTCCCAAACCACAAGAGAAAGGGTGTAACAGCAGTGGTGATATGTGCAGACCCAGGAGAAGACGAGGAAGAAAACTTGGCCCTGCCTGCCGCGGCGATTACCACTCTTCAGTAGAGTGCCAAGTTCAAAAATCTATTTGACCAATTGGGACTTACAGCAAAAGAAAGAAAAATAGTCACGGAGGCTTTGGTAAGCATCGCCTCCGGGGCAGGGGTGGAATGCCTGTCAGCAGAGATGCCAGAAGACAGGGCCCTCCTGCAGGAATCAACAGAAATCACGTTTAGGAGTGAGGATATGAAGGTGGGGCACCCAGATCATAGGAGGCCTCTCTATTTAGCAGCATCTATAAATCAAATCCCCATCAAGAGGGCCCTGGTGGATACAGGTGCTTCTGTAAACCTCATACCGTTGAGCACCTTGCAAGCCGCAGGAATTTCTGAGAAAAAGATCCAAGGATGCCTAATGGAAGTAACGGGGTTCGGAGGAAGAGGTAAGTACACCGCAGGCCACATTCAATTATGGTTGAAAGTAGGCCCTATAGCCTCCTTAGCTCATTTCCACGTGGTCAGAATGGAAGTATCTTACCATGTGCTTTTGGGAAGACCCTGGTTATACAAACACCGACTAGTCCCGTCCACCTACCACCAATGTGTGAAAGGAAGATTGAATGGCAAGATGATACGCATAGCTGCAAACCCCTCGCCATTCAAGCAGGCAGAAGCCCACTTGGTGGAAACCATGTTTTATGATCAATGGGCTCCATCTGGAGAAAATTCAATTTCAAAGCCATGAGGTACCTTTGTGCCTAGGTGGGAAGATGTTCAAGATGACCCAGAACCCCATTTAAGAGAGCTACTGGCGCAAAAGAAGAAAAGGAAAGAAGCGTCTGCCGCAAAGCCAGACGAAATGCCTCAGTGCATCAGGGTCCAAGGCCTTGATGGTAGGATCGTGTATAAATTATGAAGGTGCGTGGGGCCCACGGGTGAGATGCAAGTGGGTCCCACCCAAAAGGGGCAACACAAGAGTTTGGCGTGTTGAATTGCTGAAGGAAGTTTGGGAAAAGAAGAAGAGAAGGATGAGGCAGTTGCAGCAGAAAAGGATATCCAAGTTATGGCAGAGGAAGAGTTGGAAGAAGTTGACTTAGGGTTTGACTCGCGAGAACCAAGGCCAATCTCAATTAGTGTAAGCCTGACAGAAAAGGAGAAGTCAGAACTCATACTGTTGTTGAAAGAATTCAAAGACGTTTTTGCTTGGGATTACAATGAAATGCCAGGGCTCGATCCCAGACTTGTTGCGCATACATTGAATGTGGGCCCAGAGGCCAAGCCAGTGGCCCAACCTGCCAGGATATTTCACACAGAAATAGAATGGCAGATAGTCAAAGAAGTGCAAAAGTTGCTAGCCGCAAGATTTATCAAGCCTATCCAACATCCTCGCTGGCTATCCAACATAGTACCAGTAAAGAAGAAGAACGGCCAGATAAGATGCTATGTAAATTTCAGAAATCTCAACAAAGCTTGTCCAAAGGACGAATTCCCATTGCCGAATGTTGAGGGCCATTTGTGGAAGTCCAGATAGACAAAAAGAAAGCCCAATAATGAGGGCAACAAAGAATTGACAAAATAGATAGCAAAAACCCATTAGGCTCAAGCGGCAAGAATAATGGATTACAGGTCCAACAAATAAATAAATGAGTCTTGAAAAGGCAAGCGGGCTCAAAAAAGCCAGGAAAGAAAGAAATAGCATCCCATAAGCAGTGTATGAGGTAGAAAAGTGAGAAAGGGCCACCGCAGGCCCAAGGCAATGTAAACTAAGAGAGTAAGGAACTTATGGCAGGCTCATGAACCCCAAAGATAAGAATAAGATTATTGGGCCGGGGACGTCCAATGAAGTTAGTAAAAAGCCCATGGGAGTGTGGAATTAGCAAACGGGCCGAGGAAGCCCAAAGAAAGCAATCGGGCCGTGGATGCCCAAAGGAAAACCCAAAGGGACATAGGAGCCCATGAGTAAAAGCAAAAACAGTGCCCATGACAGGCCACTAAGAAAAGGGATAAACGGTTGGCCCAAAAAGAGATCCAGTAAAATTAAGTTATTACGGTAGGAATAACAGTTCAACGTTGCAGGCAATAAAGAAAATCAAGAGTGGGCCAAAGAAATGCAAGGCCCATCATCATACAAAGCCCAGCTCCTGAATGGAGCGGGAAACTAAAGAAAAGCCCACATGAAAGGTCAGAAAACACAGACAGAGAGTCTCCAAATCACGGCAAACGCATGAGCAGCAGGCAAACTCTTGGACATATCTAAAAGGGAAGCACGCGCAAGGCCCAGGTACCACCAGCCTATACCCAGCCAATATAGGACGTGGTAGGGCCATGGGCCAGAGGTAAGAGGTAAAAGGGGTATGGTTTGGTGGTGGAGATAGTGGAAAAGATCTATTTTGCAGCTCTTGCCCAAGCCCTTTTGGGAGGTACGTCCTGCTGGGATGATAAACCACCCAAAAGAGGCAAGTTTGAGGGGGAACCGTTGGGTGCATGTCTTAAGAGTAGAGAGAGAAAGCATTTATACCGTGGCAGGAAGAAGTGTTACGGTATACTAAGGAACGAAACAAACCTGTCTCTGTCTGGTAAGGGTGAATGTCGCACAGACTTGGTGATCGACAAGTACGCCCAGACCAGACAAAGGCGGTTAAGGGGCAAAACGGTAAAATATTGGTCACGGCAGGCACTATAAAAGGGCCCTTGCCGTGCCCTGAAAAGGGGATCGAAAAACAGAGCATTTTTACGGAGTAAAAGAGAAAACAGAGTAAAAAAAAGAGAAAAATGATAAGAAAGAAAAAAGAGAAGAAAAGAGAGAAAATTAAGGAAGAATGAGAGGTAATACAGTAGGCATGCACCGGTAAATCGTTTTCCCTCTCTCCCCCTCCAAATCTTGCTCTCTTCCAAAATGTAAACAAGGACTCCTTTTTTGGGTAATAACCATTCAGGTCCGACTTCCTCAAAACCATTAATCCCCACGACAAGATCCTTTCCTGGGAGGTTATTTTCATTGAGAAGAGGCGTTCTCTCCTCTTTGGCTTTGCTTCGGCAGACTAAAATTAAAAAACTTGATTTATGCCCATTTGATTAGTTCTATTATTTTCTTCACTTTCTCTATGATTGACATTATCATGACTGTAATCATGCTTTATAAGTAGGAATTACATAGCCATTTATTTAAATAGTCAGAATACTCTGTTTTGGCTATTATTATTATATCTGTCTGTCGTAACTCATCTGAAACAGTTCTGCTTGTCGTAAGCCTACTCCTGGCAGACAAGGCATAAGTTTGTGCACAAACCGGCCCAAGTTGAGTTACAATTGGACCGGCTCCAACTCCCTTACTCAGAAAACATTAGGGCCCATCACTATAGGAGGCAGCCCAGCCCAGCACACTTTAACCACAAAAAAGGCCCCTACACTGAACATGGATTTACTAATAGATTTCGCGGTAGGAAGCGCCATGTTCTCATTCATTGACGATTTCAGCGAGTACAATCAGATTAAGATGGTGCCAAAGGATGTAGAGAAAACTGCCTTCAGAACACCCATGGGCAATTTCTACTATACTGTGATGCCCTTCGGGTTAAAAAATGCAGATGCAACTTATCAACGAGCAATGACGGCCATATTTCACGACATGATGCACCAGGATTAGAAGACTATGTGGATGACATAGTGGTTAAGTCAACGAGGAGAGAAAAACACTTTCAAGTGTTAAAAAGAGTATTTGAAAGATGCAGAGCTTTTAAGTTAAGAATGAATCCCCTCAAATGCGCATTCGGAGTGTCCTCTGGGAAATTTTTGGGTTTCCTGGTTCACAGCAGAGGCATAGACGTGGATCCGGCCAAAGCCAAGGCCATAGCAACTGTGAGACCTCCGGCCACAGTAAAAGAATTAAAGAGCCTCTTAGGAAAAGTCCCATATATCCGGAGATTTATCCCTGGGTTGGCATCAATCACCTCTGCCTTCACCAAGTTGTTTAAGAAGGGGCAAAGTTTTGAATGGGGGGAAGCGCAGCAGACGGCCTTCAAAAGGCTACAGCAGATAATGATGAACCTTCCCACAGTGCAGGCCCCTATTCATAAAAGATCACTGCTACTCCATCTGGCCACCAACTCGTACGCCATCGGCGTACTAATCGCTCAGGAAGGTGGAGGTGGTATCGAGCAGCCAATATACTACATCAGCCGCACCTTAAAAGATGCAGAAACTCGTTACCCAAGGGCAGAGAGAGCATGCTTAGCCATTGCATACGCTTCGCAGAGGTTGCGTCACTATTTCTTGGCCTATGAAGTATGGTTGATGACTAAGTCTCATGCCATTAAAGCTCAGTTACAACAGCTGATCCTCTCCGGCAAGATATCCTAGTGGTTGCTACAGTTATCACAATACGACTTGAGAATGGGGACACCTAGGGCAGTGAAAAGTCAGGTTATAGTAGATTTATTGGCACAGTTTCCAGGAGAGGAAGAATTCCCACTGGATGATGAAGTTCCAGGGGAAGTAGCTATGGCAAAAGAAGTCAGGGAACAATGGGTAATGAAATTTGATAGGTCTTCTACTACCCATTCCGGAGGGGTGGGAGTAGTTCTGTATCATGAAGAAGACAAGGCAATGGCGCTATCATTTATGTTAGAATTCCCCTGTTCAAACAATACGACGAAGTACGAGGCCTATCTAACTAGGCTTGCCACGACGCTCGAAATGGGAGTCAAACATTTGAAAGTACTGGAGATTCGAACTTGGTCGTTTGCCAGGCCAAAGGAAGTTTTTCCTTAAAGGAGCCTAGCCTAGCCCTGTACAGAGCGATGGCCCAAAGAATGGAAGAAAAATTCTCAACCTTTGAGATAGAACATGCTCCGAGAAATGAAAATCGGTTTGCAAACACGTTAGCTGCATTTGGTTCGCAAATAATCTTCAAAGGGAATAGCACTAATATAGAAGTCAGCAAGAGGGAAGAATCCATCATTGAGGTGTTGAAGGAAAAGTTCCGGGAGGAACAGGGCGAAGGGGATTAGCAAATCCCTATAAAGGAAACCTTGGTGAAGGGAGACGATGCAACAGAATTGAAGATATTAAAAGACTATGCCTTGGTAAAAGAAGAGTTGTACCGCAGTATGCCAGGTGGGGTCTTATTCAGATGCGTGAGTCAGGAGGAAGCCCAGAGAAAATTGAAAGAAATACACGACAAGACTTGCGGGGAAGTCAGTCTTTACTGCAAACTCCAGAGGGCAGGCTTCTATTGGCCAAGCATGGGTAAAGACACAGATCAAGTCCAAACCCAGTGTGTGACCTGCTAGCTTGCGACAGACAGGGAGGAAAGTTACGCTGTGTTCATCAGCGAGGATTGGAGAAGCCCTTTCATGCAGTACGTAACAGAAAGCGTCCTGCCACAAAGGCACAGTAAAAGGTACAAGTTTAAGAGGTTTGCAACACGTTACTTCTTGCATAACACAGTCCTTTTCAAAAAAGGATATGATGGAGACCCTTTGAGGTGTTTGGGCCCTGAAGAGGCTGAAGAAATGATAAAAGAAGTACATTCAGGGGAATGTGGTGAACATCAGGGGAAGAAAAAGCTTTATAGATGCCTGCTGCAAATGGGCTACTACTGGCCAACCATGAAGAAAGATGCGACAGAATTTGTAAAAAAGTGTCACAGTTGTCAGGTACAAGCCAACTTGATTCATACCCATCCACAAGACTTGCACAGCATGGTCACCCCATGGCCCTTCCACACTTTGGGGCTAGATTTGGTAGGGCCAGTCAACCCACCATCACGTGGATACATATGGATATTAGTGGTTACAGAATATTTTACTAAGTGGGTAGAAGCAGTGCCACTCCGCAAGGCCACAGGGGGAGCAGTGGCAAACTTCATCAAAGAAAATATAATTGTGAGGTTTGGGGTGCCCCACAGGATCATCAGTGACAACGGCACACCATTTGTCAACAGTGATACAAGGAGAATGTTAGAGTTCTACCAAGTCAAGCACCACAGGTCATCACCTTATTACCCTCAAGGGAATGGGCAGGCAAAGGCAACAAACAAAACTCTTATAAAAATCATCAGCAAAATGAGCTAAGAGTATACGGGAGAATAGACGATGCACCTGCCAGATGCTCTCTGGCTTACAGAAAATCACCAAAGTCAGCCACAGGCTTTTCACCCTTTTCCTTAGTCTACGGAACTGAAGTAATGAGTCCGGCCGAAATAATGACACCGTCCCTAAGGGTCATGCAGATGCAAGAAAAAGAAAAAGAGGGAGAAGTCTTCGAGACAGAAAGGTTCGAGGACCTAGAAGAGCTGGATGAAAGGAGGGAAGAAGCCCAGGAACGAAGTCAAAGATACAGGCAAAAGATGACTGAAGCCTACGGCAGGATGACCATGGAAAGAGTATTTGCAGAAGGACAACTGGTGTGAAAAGTGGCAGACTATGTCAAGAGAGGTCTGGCAGGACCATCCAAGTTTGCACCAAAATGGGAGGGACCCCTTGTGATAAGGGAAGCGCATCAAAGTGGGTATTATCGCCTAACTCAAATGGATGGTAGGGACTTGATGGATCCCATCAATGGAAAATAGCTGAAGCGTTATTTTGCTTAAAGAAGAAAGTTATGTGGTTGTCCCTTTCTTTAGTTTTTTGTTTATGTTTCCTTCACTTTTTCTTTTTATTCCTCCAAGTGACTATGTCACAGAAGAAATTGTAACGTACTTTCATGAGTATGCAATGTAAAAGTACGAAGTATTAGCATCATGTCATAGCAATAATTAAGAAAAAGTAGCAAAGTGTAGCATCATTACAAACCCAAACTGTGGCAAACACACACCAAATAACTACTGCAGGAAATATATAAGTGTTTTGTGTGACATAACAAAAACAGAGAAACAGAGAAAGGGAAGGGAACCGCGCCATCATCATTGAAGTCCAGAAATGAGACTCTGATCTCCAAAACGACTAGGCCCACTAACGCCAGAAAGAAAACGCTCACGACGACCCTCCAAATCCGCCACCTCTTTCTTCAAAATCTCGATTCGGGCATCTATGGCATCAACGACTGGCTGAACTCTCCTCATGAAAAATGCTCGCGCAATCTCACGTAGATGTTCAAGAACAAACTCCACGGCAAAAACCACACTGATGAGTTCTTGAATCACGGCCCTCCACTACAGGATTCTCTCGACAGAAACAGAGTCGATGAAGTTATGCTCAATGTCGTTCAGCACACACCCCAACATTTTTCAAGAAATGCTCCCTAACAGAACGGCCAAGACGAAACTCCTGCATAAAGTTGCCGTGATTGCTGTAGATCATCACTAAATGAGAAACGCAGTCCTCAAGGACTCGGAAGCCATAAAAGAAGTCTACATAAGGAGGACCGGAAGTCCAGAAGTCTGCCGAACCAAGGTCGTGAACCTCCGGCTGGTCAAAGCGAGCAAGAAAGGTCACAGCATCATTCGGAACGGCGGCAAAACTACTACCCGCCTCAAACTGAGAAAGGATAGTAGGAAGTGGACCTATAAAAAAGGAAACGCAAGGCAAAATGAAAAAAAAAACCATGGCACGGGAAGAGAAGTCTTGTAGAAAAAGAAGATGAAATAAGAAGAAAAAGAAACTTGCCAAAGTTACTAGGAATGGGGGCTACGGGTATAGCAGATACAAGTACTGTAGGCACAGTAGAGGCAGGAGTAATAGGTACGGCTGAAACAAGTGCTGTAAGTGCAGCAGGAATAGGCGCTATGGGTGTGGCAGGAGCAGTCATTCCCACGCTTGCTGCAATTTCTGGCCCCTCAGAAGTCTCTACAAGCGGGGAGATAAGTATGCAAATGAAACGCAAATACAACAAAAAAAAAAAAAAAAAAAAAGGAAGGGGAGGGAAGATACATACCCATGAAGTCAGGCTCGGGCGAAGCACTCCCCTTTTCATCAGAATCGAAAATTCTCTTTTTCAGGACGAGTGCATCATCGGGATCCTCAAGAATGTCATTGGATCCCTCTGAGGATAAGTCCGTATCAGGACCACGGGTAGCAGAGTCGGGAATGGAGGAAGGAGTAACAAGAAGTGAGGCACCACCCTTTGCAGCCTGGGAGATAGCTGCAAAAGGGTCACTAGTCGAAATCACAAGCGTCAAAACGAAAGAAGTGATCTTGGTTTGAACAGCGGTAAGAGGAATGGCTCCCTCTGAAGGAGTGGGTCTCTCAGCAGGCAAAGGTGTAGTCTCACCAACCCCTTCGACATGAGTACCCTCTCTAGGTACTGGCTCTGCAGAAGGGGTGGGAGTTTTAGCAGGAGCCTTGTGTGCAGCAGTAGAAGGAGCAGGCGTTGCTAATACTGCCTCGGCCTCATCAAAAAAGCTTTCCATGGGTACACCCATGGAGGCAGAAATCTCCTCGGTAGTGGGGCGATATATGGATAGAGGTTTAAGCTCCTCCTAAAAAAAAAATTATTAAGTAAAAAACAAAAGACACGTGGCAGAAGGAGCGCGTGCGAAAAAGAAAAAAAAAAAAAGAGAAGTGAAGGAAAGAGGCTTACCTCAGATTCAGACTCATCAAGCAAAATGGGGCAGGTAACTGACAAGTCTTCCTTATGCTTGGACTAAAAGGAAAGAGGCAGGAGAAATTAGCAAGTTAGCCACAAGAAAGTTAAGAAGTTTTGTCAAAGAAGAAAAAAAGGGAGAAATAACTTACCCTCCGTTCGGCGGCAGATACGGGGTGAAGAGTAGTTTTCCTTTTGCTACCACGAGTTCTGCTAGCCAAAGGAACACCTGTAGGAGGTAGTGGGGTGGCAGGCTTGGCTTTGCCGACGAACTTAGGTTTGGCAGGAGCCTTCTTGCTCGGTACAGAGATGTTTGTTACTTTTAACTTTTTTCTCCCAACCAGGGAGATAGTCACCAGCGTGCCAGAACCATCATTTCTTCTCTGCGTCCCATTCAAAGATGGCTGACCGGCTTTGTTTTCTAGCATACGCCAAAACAGACTTAGAAGGAAGCAGTAGGCGAGGGATAACTGAGACAAACATACCTAGCCCATCAGGAGGAATGAGAGAGAAGCCACGGCTCCCCACTAACTCAGCCACAAATGTAGCCATCATTGCGTGCTAGTAACCATGCATGGGAAAAGTACAGATACCCTCCCTTAGTGAACTGAGAACTGTAACGGTGTTGAAGCACTACCTCCAAAACTCAAAGGCAATGTGCCACAGGAAAGGACGGACTAAAGTAGGAGATTCCATGAGAAAAGAAATGTCATCGAGGATGTCTTGATCCAACCCAAACTGTCTTCTCACCCAGTTGGCAGGATAGTGAACAAACCTAATGCCTTCATCAGCTAGGTAAGGCAGTCATCCGGTATTGGTAGCAGCAAGATAGGTGATCCCAATTTCATCAAAGCTAACCAATGGGGTAATGGTCCCAATGGTGTCAACAAACGAACCCATGGCAGAATCCGCACAAGTGTAATCTGCACCCAAATTTCTATAGGCTCTCCAAGAGAAACCGACGCCCTCATCAAAAGATTCAACCACAGAATAGCCAATCGACTTCAAACCAAACCAACAAAAAGCAAGCGACAAATCGGATTCAAACCTGCCACAAAAGTCGGTAATCACTCTCGGACATGTCTGGTACTTCTCTCTGGCAAACCGAGCAGACCTACACTTTGTCAAGTACTGAACACAACGCTCAAACAACAGCTGCTAAAGTATGGTACAGTGAACGGAAGAGGTAACAATGTGGCAGGACCCAGCCTGACTCTCATCACTACAGAGAATGTCTAATTGAACATACAAGTGTCCCAGGAACATGGGGGCCAGCGGCAGGATCACCCCAGCAGATATTTTGATAATCAAACGAAAGTACAAAGGTTTTATGGCGTAGTGAGGGTGGGACCCAAAAAGAAACTTGCAAAGCCAAAATACAATAAAAGCCGCACGACGGGCAGCAACAGAAAACTTAGACGAAGAACTCACCCAGTATGACAACTTGGCGTTTCCGGCCATCCTTTTCCTCAATTCAGCCTCAATGGCCTCTTCCTTCGAAGAAAGCTCTAGGGCGGCAGGATCGGCATCACCAAGAATGGGCAAGAGCAACTGGTTAGCCACGTATTCAAGGGTCACAGTGAGTTCGCCGCATGAGACAAAGAAGGTGTGGGTGGTGGTACACCATTGCCGGACCAAATGACGGAGGTTATAGAGGTCCCGAAAATTCGACAAGCAACGAGATGAAACTATAGCCTCCAAGACGCCGGCTCGTTGCAACAAACCCATAAAGCCCGTATCGGAAAGCTCACTGTCAACCCATTCCTTCAAACCCGAGGTTGTGCCGGACCTAAATTCAAAATGAAGGGGTACGGGAAGCGAGGTACCTTGGTGAATGGATAGATCGGCGATCGAAGATGCTAAAGGCGCCCAAGAGACGTCGAGGTTTCGCCGGACAATGGCAATCAATACACGACCCGGCGGCGACGGCACATAGTCACCAGGAATTTTTGGGAAGTGAGGATTGACTTCGTGCCACAGGTCGATTAAAGGAGCGCATTCACTGTCGGGGTCGCACTTCGTCTCTTCCTCAGCGGACCGCTCCGAATCGGAACGTTCCATCTCCTCGCCCACATTAAGAACGGCGGGAGAACCGTAAGCAATTGCCTTCCCTTTGCGGCGGGAAGAGCCTTGGCTTTTCACTGGTGACATGGTGAGGAGGCTTAGTCGGAGAAAATGGGTATGGGCGTTTGAAAAGAAGAAGGAGAGTAAGAGACGGAGAGTATATGTTCTGAGAAAAGAAAGAGTTTGTGATTAAGGGTGTGTTTGGTTCCTTTAAAATGTTTTCCCGAAAATACATATTTTCCGGAAATGCTAATTTCTGGAAAAGGAAAATGTATTCAGGCTGTTTGGCTATCTCGGAAATCGTTTTACGGAAAATCAATTTCGGTATTTGGTTCGTCCAAATATTTTACGGAAAATACTTTACGAAAAATCAATTCCCATGTTTGGTTTGATCAAACATTTTACGAAAAATGAAATTCGTTTCTTACGGAAAATCAATTTCGGTGTTTGGTTTGTGGATCATTTTACGAAAAATATGAAATGTGTTACAAATTCAAGCACCAGCATTATCTAGACAAACCTGTAACAGTACAAAACTAATCATCCACTTCAACGTCAAAAATAATCATTCAATTTCAAGAACCTGCATTGCCTAGACATATCTGTAACAGTACAAAAATAATCATCCACTTCAATATCAAAAATAATCATTTGAATATACCCATAATATTTATATAAAAACAGCCCCATCAATCATTCACCATTAGCATTACACCTCTATGGTGTACAAAAATGATACCTATTCATGGTATCTGAACAGTACAAATACATAATTTTGGTAATTGTATCGTTCCAACAATACAAAAGACTACATATATAATACAATGGTAGGTCAATATACTACAACAAAAGTTAATTCCTAAATCTACCATCACAGTCAACATGAAATAAACAAATCAAATTTGTGCGAACAAAAAACCATCTAACCACAGCCTCCTCAACCTAGCATTCTTGGCTAAAAATCCACGAGCTATCTTCTCATTTTCACAAAGATGGTCAAAGGCAGTTGCCAGCATATCTTCGCTATATCCATCCGCCATCATAACCATTACCTCATTGTACAGAGCTGTGTAATCCACCGGATCCCGATTGATTTCTTTCAGAGCCACAGCTATTTCCTTCAGTTGATCAAATAGATCAGTCAGCACACTATCATCAGCATTAGAAGGTGCACGCCCTCTTTTGCGGGACTTGGAAATTCCCGACCCAGTGGTGGATGACTCGACTGCATTCTTCCCTTTCTCAACCACACTTTCCTCCACATTGTCTGCAACAAACTCCGCACTGTCCCCATTAGAAAAGTCACCCGTGGCTGTGTCCTTCCCCACAACAATCGCTAATTCATCATACATGTCAGTTTTTTTGTTTAGATAGTATGCATGCTTTCGGTGCGCTTATAAGGGAGAAAGGAACATATATAATAATGCAATAATAACTTCACTCATAAATTCAATATAAAAGACCATAAAATAGCAATTAAAGCAAAGACTCCATACTTTTTCCTACATTTTCTCAGTAATCAAACAAGTAATGCAAGAAAACTCTCAAATAAGGATTGAACAAGTCAATACATTGTGTTACTATTATGCACACTTCACTGCTGAGAGAGCCCAATTAAAAAAATAATAATAAAAAAAAATTACAACAGCAAGCACAAATCTTTTAGTCAAAAACTTTGTTTTCTTTCCTTCACTTTTTCCTGACAACCAAATAGAAAGATCAAAGAAAACAGTGGGTCCTTAATTTCCTATTATTCCCAAGTCATTGCTGAGAAAAACCCATTACAAAAATAACCTTAAAAAGAAAGTATCAATCTTTTCTTTACTTTTTCAACATTTTATTAGCAACCAAACAAAGAACCAAAGAAAATTGTAACTCAGACACATATACACATATAAATAGATGAAAACATATAGGTATGTATAGATATAATACATAGCTAAGCCCAGATTTTACAATAGATCCGCACATGAAAGTTATATTTGAAAAATCTTATAAAAGTAATGGAATCCTAAAAAGAATGACATTATAAATTTCATATAAAAGGCAAAAACATATATTATCATCTATATTAAGAAAACATAGTTGGAAGTCATACCATAACTTCTTCTTGGTATGTTTTAGCGTCGCAAGTTATCATTTTCAGATTATCGTCCCAACCAAATTCACTCTTCTTTCTAAGAGTCTGAATAGTAGACCAAATGGTCCTTAGAGTTCGCATTTTGTTGTCAACATAGGACGGGTGGCACTCAACCCCGAATTGGGCCGTTATCTCCTTCGCTACAAGAGCAAAGGAGCCGGCCTTGAAAGTACTAGAGGGCTTATTGCCCTTTGCAGCCTCCTCTGTAAGTATCCTAAGCATCATTTCATGCATGGGTGGTAGCCATCTAAATTTCTTGCTGCTGCTACTAACTTTCTCTTTACCCTTTGACATTACTACATATGAAAATAGTATAGTGAGAGTAGCATTTAGTAATTACGCTCGGAATATGAATAACAAATCAAACACACATACAACCACGCTTATAAATGTGCACAACAGAATGAAACACGCTAACACTGGAAATGACAATGTAATACCATCAAATAACAATGTAATGCTGAAAATACTTTTTCATTACACCACCAAAAGTCTATAGTTAATACATTGTCTTTACAAAAAACAAAAAGAAAAAACATATCACAATCATAGAAATCTAAATAAAGTACTACTCTCCACTCCTAGTATAATCAGATCACATGGCTTGGCATATCTCATCTCTCTTAGCATTCCACAATCTACTATCTTCGACGGACTCCCGACGTAATTGTGTTTCTTGTTGGTGGTCACTAGACTCTACTTGGTTCATTGCATCTTCCATAATATGGTCATTTGGTTCAACCCTTATAATGTGATTATGAACCATACAACATGCTAACATTACTTTCACTTGGGTTGGGAAAGAGCAAAATGGTTCTGCATCCAACACTCGAAAACGTTTTTTCAACACTTCAAACCCTCGCTCAATGGTAGTTCTCAATGAAGAGTGTCAAAGGTTGAACAATTCTTACGCATTTTCAGGAGGACGATCACTAAACCCTTTCAAGTGATATTGCACACTCCGATAAGGTGACAATATTCCATTTTTATTACCATACCCAGCATTACCAAGATAATATTTACCTACATATATTAAAAAATAAAACCAAATCACTACTATGCTTAGGAAAACGCACAATATTTACTAAACTAATAAACCAAAAAGGTGAAGTAATCGTATAATACCATCAGGAATTGAAAATCCTCCTGGCCTAGCAAATGCATCATTTAACACACGTGAATCATATGCATTGCCTTCCCATCTAGCCAATACATAAGTGAACTTTAAGTCAAAACTAATGGCAGCTAACACATTTTGCGTGGTTCCATCTTTGCGACCACAAAATCTTCATTGTATTTCAGGTGGCACAGATGCACGAACATGTATACCATCTATTACTCCAACACAATCCTAATTTTTGACAGACATAATGGTTTAAAATTACATAAATCTTCACAATTTACAAAAATACACAAGTCGCAATATTTACCTTAAAATATGGGTAAAACCTTCTGCTATTCCTTATCTTTAGGGGTGTATCTCCGCTACGCAGTCTTATTAGAACTCTACATAATTTCAGGACCCTCCTAAGGACGACCTTGAAGTATCTAAGAACAGTCTCAGTTGATCTATAGATCCGACTACCCATTACACGAAACCTCACATTATGACCAATAATGTGTAAAAAAATGAACACTTACTCCGTAACAGATATGTGAATAGTCGGGCGTACGTGCTCCCCCTCAGTGAGGATGTAACATAAGTGGTGGAAAGCTATAGGCTTCATCCTAAGTTGATTTACACAATGTCTCTCAGTTTCATGTAGAACACTATTTATGTATTCCTCTCTCTCGGCGGCATGGTTAACATAAGGCGCCCTAGGCAGTTGTCTACGTCTACGTCGCAATTTCCTTAACAATGCAACCCCCACAAGGAGGACAGATGCAATTGAGGCAAGAATTGTGGCTTTGGTTTTTTTCTTCATCTAACAAAATCACAAATACTGTCATCTAAGAGGTATGTAAACAAGCATGCTATTGATTACACAGTAAATAAAAATAGCCACAAACATAAAACATCCAAACCACATTGATAACGAGTACCAAATCACATTGCATTCTATTTACACCATCACAATACCATCACATTGATAACTGCAAATTGATATATCACAATACCACCACATTGCATTGTATTTACAATCAATATTTACACTATCACAATACCATCACATTGACAACTGCACATTGATATATCACAATACCATCACATCGCATTCTATTTATAATCACATATATACCCAAAGCACCTTCAATTAAGGTTTAAACACATACATATTCTACTGCAAGAACATAATAACACCAAGTATGGGTCAAGCTCCAAAATTTCTACACATAACCCAACTAGCCAAATTAAAAAAAAAAAAAAAAAAAAAAAAAAAAAAAAAAAAAAAATCACAGCAAGAGTTCTACACATAACCCAACTAGCCAAATTCTAAAAAAATCACAGCAAAAACCAATCATCAATAACCAGTCAAGCTCCAAAATTCTATCAAAAAATCAAACCAAAAACCAATCCTAAATAACCTGCAAAAACCAGTCAAGCTCCAAAATTTCATATACATAACCCATAAATACACAGTTTAATAAAAAATGGATAATTAAAAAAATTAATAAATAAATAAATAAATATATATATATGAAATGAAGAGATCGGATCGAGAGGTGGGTCGGGAGGATGGGTTGGATCGGTAAGGTGAGTGGATCGGAGGTGAGGTGAGTGTGTGGATCAGAGGTGAAAAACGATCAACCGGTTCTGGAAAACTCACCGTGAGTCTGTGTTTGGCTCGGTGATCGGACTAGCTAGACCGGTGATCGACTGGCTGAGCTGGATCGGGTGCGTTGGTCTGGATCAGTGTGAGTTTGCGCTCTCACTCGTCGTGGGTCTGTGGCGTTTGGCTCGGTGATCGTCTAGCTGAGCTCGGCGTGACCGGTGTGAGGTGGATCGGTGTCGGTGGCTGGATCAGAGGGAGTGCTTTCTTTCTTTCTCTCGCTCGTTGGCTGGATCGACGTTTGGCTGAGCTCTCGTTCTTTCTCTCACTCTCTCTCTCTTTTGCACGTGACCCGGAAATGATTTGAAGTAAAAATGAAAGTGTAAAATCATTTCCGGGTCAAAGAAGTAAATTTTGGTTAACAGGAAATGATTATCCGGAAAATTTCATTATCCGTTGCTGCCAAACACGCGAGTTTGAGGGAAAATGATTTCCTGAAATCATTTTCCTCCAAAACAAATGCACCCTAAAGTGCAGAAGGATTCTTCCTTAAATACCCAGGTCATTAATAATAGCATGAAAGAAGCTGACGGGTCAGCTATCAGAATGGGATGAAATTAATGAAGCGACGGCTCTGTTTCGAAAATAACTGTCAAACTGGGAAATTCGAAGAGACAACCCTGTTCGCGACAGGAAGGAAAACATATATATGTATAAGAAGGGGTCCACAGCTTAAAAAAGACCCGCAAAAAAGAGAAGAAAAAAGATGAGAGAAGGGCAGAAATGCCATTTCATTCACATATGAATCGCAAGAACGTTTCATATGTTTAGGGGGCTAAATGTTAAGGGCTATTTCTGGAAGCCCTGGCAGACAGAAAGAAAGCCCAATAATGAGGGCAACAAAGAATTAACAAAATAGACAGCAAAAACCCATTAGGTTCAAGCGGCAGGAATAATGGATCACAGACCCAACAAATAAATAAATGGGTCTTGAAGAAGCAAGCGAGCTCAAAGAAGACAGGAAAGAAAGAAATAACATCCCATGGGCAGTGTATGAGGTAGAAAAGCGAGAAAGGACCACCGCAAGCCTAAGACAATGTAAACTAAAAGAGTAAGGGGTTTATGACAGACACATGAAACCCAAGGATAAGAATAAGGTTATTGGGCCGGAGTAGCCCAATGAAGTTAGTAAAAAGCCCATGGGAGTGTAGAATTAGCAAACGGGCCGAGGAAGCCCAAAGAAAGCAATCAGGCCGTGGATGCCCAAAGGGACATAGGAGCACATAAGTAAAAGCAAAACAGTGCCCGTGACAAGCCACTGAGAAAAGGAATAAGCAGCTGGCCCAAAAGAGTTCCGGTAGGATAAAGTTATTACGGCAGGAATAACAGTTCAACGTTGCAGGAAATAAAGAAAATCAAGAGTGGACCAAAGAAATGTAAGGCTCATCATCAGACAAAGCCCAGCTCTTGAATGGAGCGGGAAACCAAAGAAAAGCCCACATGAAAGGTCAGAAAACACAGACGGAGAGTCTCCAGATCACGGCAAACGCATGAGCAGCAGGCAGACTCTTGGACATATCTGAAAGGGAACCACGCGCAAGATTCAGGCACCACCAACCTGTACCTAGCCAATATAGGACGTGGTGGGGCCATGGGCCAGAGATAAGAGGTAAAGGGGGTACGATTTGGTGGTGGGGAAAGGGGAAAAAATCTATTTTGCGGCTCCTGCCCAAGCCCTTTTGGGAGGTACGTCCTGCAGGAATAATAGACCACCCAAAAGAAACAAGTTTAAGGGAAAATCGTTGGGTGCATATCTTAAGAGAAAGAGAGAGAAAGTATTTATACGGTGGCAGGAAAAAAGTGCTACGGTAGACTGAGAAACGAAACAAACCTGCCTCTGTCTGGCAAGGGTGAATGTCGCACAGACTTGGTGGTCGGCAAGTACGCTCAGACCAGATAAAGACGGTTATGGGCAAAATGGTAAAACATTAGTCACTGCAGGCACTATAAAAGGGCCCTTGTCGTGCCTTGAGAAAGGGACCAAAAAATAGAGCATTCTAGGAGTAAAAAAAGAAAACAAAGTAAAAGAAAAGAAAAAGAGATAAGAAAGAAAACGGAGAAGAAAAAAGAGGAAATTGAGGAAAAAATGAGAGGTAATATAATGGACATGCACCAGTAGGTCATTTTCCCTCTCTCCCCTTTCAAATCCTGCTCTCTTCCAAAACGTAACAATGACTCATTTTGGACAATAACCATTCAGATCCGACTCCCTCAAAGCCATTAATCCCCACAACAGGATCTTTTCCTGAGAAATTGTTTGCATTGAGAAGAGGCGTTCTCCCATATTTGGCTTTGCTTCGGCAAACTAAATTTAAAACTTGATTTATGCCCATTTGATTAGTTTATATTATTTTCTTTCTCCTTTACTTTCTCTGTGAATGACATTATCGTAATTGTAATCATGCTTTATAAGTAAGGATTACATAGCCATTTATTTAAATAATCGGAATATTCTGTTTTGATTATTGTTATTATATCTGCCTGTCATAACTCGTCTGAAACAGTTCTGCTTGCCGTAAACTTACTCCTGGCAGACAACGCATAAGTTTGTGCACAAACCGGCCCAAGTTGAGTTACAATTGGACCGACCTAAACTCCCTTACTCAGAAACATTCGGGCCCATTACCGCAGGAGGCAGCCCAGCCCAACACACAATACACAAAAAAGGCCCCACACAATCTTAGATGCAACTTGTCCGTACATTGTACCTTGTGAGGAATTAGACCATTGTTTGCACTCTGTTTATAACAACTGAAATTTTAAGGTCTCAAAGTGCTATTTTTTTTTTTTTTTTTTTAAATATGAGGTTTTGGGGAGGGGGGGGATTAACATGAATTCTCAATGAAACAATGTTACTTAATAATGGGGTCAGTGGAATCTACATTCTTGACTAATCACCAATCTCTAATTAATTTTCCATAACCAGATGTTGAATTCTATTGTGAATGGGACAATTATTCTTGACATCTATCTTGATTAATTTCAACCTCGGATGATTCTAATAGCCACATATGGCTTGTTACCAGTTACATGCACTACAAAAAACACGAGCTTTAGCCGCATTTTAAAAACACAACCATAAACTATAAAAACACAGCTATAGACTAGCAGCATTTTCTATAGCCGCATTTGTAAACGCCGCTTTTACTGCGCGACAATAGCCCTCTACAAGACCCATAGCTACGATTTTCCACCTCCTATATGCTGAGACATATAGTTGCAATTTGTAAAAAACACAGCTATAAACCCGCAGCTAAAGCCCCCTACATTGGGTTTTTCTATAACTGCATTTTTAAAAACGCGGCTATAGGGTTTTTTTTTCTTGCTAAATCTGTAATTCCTACCCAAACCAATTGTCAACACTCAACAAATGCAACCAATTAGAACCAACAAAACAAATTGTCATGGCCAGCAAACAAAACAAGTTCGTTGCCTAAAGATTGCATTGCCCAAGTAATTACATAAACAAAACAAGGTCCCAACAAAAGATTTTTACTTCACAAAATACATATCCTTTGTGGTTGTGTATAATAAAAGTCCATTTAGATAAACTTATTTTTGCTGGAACTGAAAATTGAAAACAAAAAACATTGTAGCAAAATAATTTTTAAATGTGTGAATAGTATTGTGAGACTCATAAACAGTGCATGAACAGCGCATTTGTCTTCTATATTTTGTCTTCTATAAATTCATGTGATTTTACTGTTCATGAGCTATTAAAAAAACAAATAAATAAATAAAAAAGAAGCTGAAAACATGAACATGGATCCACAAACGCAGATCCAAACGCTCACTAAATGCGACCCTATTCATAAAGAGAGGTGAGCTTAAAACCAAACCACAGGTTCAGTGGTTGTGCATCTATTTTGGGTTCATCAATTTTGGGTTTGTTTCGTGGAACGATAAATTATGTGTAAACCGGTAGCCTGCCTGTCGAAAGAGAAGACAAATCTGTACCAGCATGACGCCTCCTTTCATGTATCTACTTCTATTATGTTCTCCTATTTTCCTTTATTGATGTGTGTTCTGCAAGAGTGTGTTGAGAAACGTTTATTATCAAATTGAATTATATAAGTGGTCATGAGTAGCTCTAATTAGCACTTTCTTGAGTTGTGACAGAAAGTAGGTTTTTTACTTTACATGTTGTGATTGGCTTCTCCATTGGGACAGTTAATTAGCCATCGAAACTAAATTGAGGTAAAAGCACCTTGAATAGTGCTATTAACAAACAAGTAGGCTTTAAAGCATAGTGAATTGAAGGAACTGTAGTTTTCCACAATGGAGTTGGCAAAGTTAGATGTTGACTTCAGAAAAAGCATATTGGATTCATTCAATGGAGCAACAACCACAATTCTTATTTGTGTCACTTATTGCTATCAACATACAGAATATCACAATTTTTTGAATTCACTAGATGGAAAAAAAAAATACCATTTGATATGAAACAATCAAGACTGCGAAAAGGAAATTAACAGACATGACAATGGAAGGAGCCATCATACATAATGAGTATATATATACCTACCATAAATGTTTTTTTTTTTTTTTTAATAATTAATATATAGAGATCCATAATCGACCTTTGCAATTTGGGACTAATACTTAATTTTTGATGTTTATTTTTTTTCTTCAACCACAAATCAACTTGTGCTTCTAGCTCCATATGGCCAAAAGGTTGTTAGAATTTGCTCATTGCTTAACAGTCAAAACCTAATATGGAGATCAAAATTAATAATAATATATTCATTTTTGGACTTAATTTAACGAAAAAATTTATGAAATTTTAGCTAGATTTGTTGTGTAACAACAAAGAACAATTATTTACTTTTGACAAGAGGTTGTAACTTGTACTACGTATAGGTTAATTACAGCATAGTTGTACCTAGAAAGTTGTATTTAGAAAGTTGTGCATACACTACACTAAACTAACATTAAGTTGCACTGATCGTTGTCTGCATTTTGGCCCCACTAACAGTGATAACAAATGAGGATAATGATGATGATAATATTATTAGCTTAATAGGTAACACCAATCATATACACTACAGGATTGAACAGTTGTACGTAACTATATTATCATGTCTTACATATCCACTAAATCTTGCTCAGCAAAAACCATATCCAAATGCGATGGGTGATTCATGGCCACAACAACATACCATATCCATATGATTACCACGCTACAGTAACAATTATAGATACTACTATAGTAATCCTAGACCAAAGTCCAAGCATAGGATGACTACAAAGACAACAGTAACAAACACAATGCCTTTTTTTTTTTTTTTTTTTTTGGGGGGGGGGGGGGGGGGGGGTGGGGGGTGGTTGGTTATTAGTTTCCACACTTCATCATACGGATATCTGCTATTTATCGAGGCATGCATGCTGAAAGGCCATCTGATTGTTGAACACAAAACAAAAACAAAACTGCCCCCCAATACACAACAACGTATAAAAATTATATACCTCCTTGTATTTGTGGAAATGAGTTGAGCTTTCAGGCAGGGTCCACTTCTTGAAATGACCAAGAGCAACATCGAGAAGGTACCAGCTTTGGTGCCAAACTCAAATCAACAGAAGTTATCAATATACAGCCCCTGCTTCCATCTCCAAGTTATCAGCATACATTTCCAAACCAAAAATGAAGTAAGTAAAACTAATAACACTTACAAGTATTTTCTTTAAATGTAAACACACATACATGTGCCTTAAGGTTAACGTCGTCAATTGACGAGAAGATAAAAATCATATGTTCCATACGTACTCAAATTTATTCTCTATCAATCACGTCCAATTTTTTGTTAAGCCGATGATAAAAGAATAAAAAAAATAAAAAAAATTTGTTTAGTATAAAGTATGGTAAGGAGATTCATAGGAGGGGAACTACATTAACAGTAGGGGGCCTCTGCATATGTTGATTTTTTTTTGCATCTGCATATGCTGATTTTTTTTTTTTTTAATAATAGGTAAAATATAAGACACCTTCGTGTTTTTTACTTATTTATTTATTAGAGCTCCCCCAACTAGACATAGGTAGGATTTGTATGACAAACACAGCTAGTGCAAGATTAATATTAATATAACATAAATTTTCTAGTCAAATATGCAGTACCACTAATCTAATTTAAAAAAATCCAATACACATGTCAAAACTATTAGGTTCTAAGAAATTAGGAACTAATGTATTAGAACTTCAATTTGTATTATGTTGGCAAGCCATGATCAAAACATAGAGTCTAGGTTTAGGCTTGCTCAAAGTATGTTTATTTGTAAAATTGGAATCGAGTGATTGCAGAATTTATTGGACTAAATCTACAAGGCTCGATCGATCGATCGAACCACGTGTAGATTTATTTTTCTGCAAAGTTCCAATTCAACCCAAACTCTACTTAAACGTATTAGGGTTCAAGTAAAACACTCCTATATATAAGGAAAATCCTAAAACGTTTTTGAGTGCCATTTTTTAGAGAGATTAGAGTGCCTCTTATGCCTCTTTTTGTATTTAGGGTTTTGTACCCAAAGGCTCTCTATAGGTGGCTCATATTTGCGATTTGTGTAAATCTCTTGTGAGATCTAAAGGAGCTTTCCTTTATACAAACTTAGGG